>NC_138676.1:742632-1369965 GCF_964273445.1 Streptopelia decaocto | reverse complement strand
CCACCCCGTACCAGGGTGACCTGAGCAGAGGGAGCCCAGCAGCTGGCTGCAGAGCTGCCGCAGCCTCAGTGTATCACAGTATGTTTGGGATTGGAAGGGACCTCAAAAGCTCATCCAGTCCAATCCCCCTGCTGGAGCAGGAACACCTAGGTGAGGTCGCACAGGAACATGTCCAGGCGGGTTTTGAATGTCTCCAGAGAAGGAGACTCCACAACTTCCCTGGGCAGCCTGTTCCAGTGCTCTGTCACCCTTACGGAGAAGAAGTTTCTTCTCAAATTTAAGTGGAACCTCTTGTGTTCCAGCTTGATCCCATTACCCCTTGTCCTATCATTGTTTGCCACCGAGAAGAGCCTGGCTCCATCCTCATGGCACTCACCCTTTATATATTTATAAACATTAATAAGGTCCCCCCTTAGTCTCCTCTTCTCCAAACTAAAGAGCCCCAGCTCCCTCAGCCTTTCTTCACAAGGGAGATGCTCCACTCCCTTAATCATCTTGGTTGCCCTACGCTGGACCCTCTCCAGCAGTTCCCTGTCCTGCTGGAACTGAGGGGCCCAGAACTGGACATGTATGGATTGGGGAGAGACTGCTCTCCCAGCTCCTCCATCCCGAGCTGTCCTGCAGGGTCCAGGCACAAGAAGGCTGCCTGGCATCTTCTGCCACCTCGTTTCACAGCTGGTGGTGTTGGTTGGGGGGGGAGGCTTTGCTTGGAGGCAGGAATAGGATTGTGTCTATGTGGAGTCTGTGTTCCGAACGGGGCCCCTCTTTCTGACCCCACCTCCTTTCCCCTTTTACGAGGAGCTGGCCTCTTTCAACTGACAGCAGGGCTTTCCTGCCAGCCTTGTTAGCTTTAGCTGGAACAATTTCCTTTGAACTCAGCTTGAATTAACATCTCCATGGCAATAGGATCAGGGCTTTGTCTCTCGAAACCTGCCCTTCACCCCCAACAAAAGGTTCCACCGGGAGGTGGGAACAGCAGCCACCCTGGCCAGCACCACCAGTCTCTCTGGGGAAGAGCAGAGGTGTTTGCTGCGAGGACGGCACAGGAATGATCCTACTGTCTGTAGCTTCCCTTGGGGAGGGGAGGATGGGGGAAGCTGCGGCAGATGCTGCCAGGTCCTTGCTCAGTTTGGGTTAGCTCGCTGCATAGTGCCAGCAAGTGTTGGGGGTAAAAGGAAAGTTACTTGTTTCACTTTGCCATAAACAGCCACAAATAAACACAATTCCCATGGGAACTGTGCACATAGCACATCCTACCATAAAACCTCCTTTCCTCTGCAGTATAAGAAAGCCACGTGCAAGTCATTGACCCCACTGGTGTGAAGCTGGGCTAAATACCTCTCAATATTATCCCACTGCCCCGTGACTCCCACCCCACTGCCAACCATCTGGCTATTTGCTCATCAGATGCTTCTCCTTCCTCCCCTAGTTCCCCCAGGAGGAAGATCCCCCTCTTCAGGCTGTTATGAGATTTGACCTTTCCAGTTGTGCATCACCCCCAGCTCAGGCAACCCGGACACCAGATACAGGGTGACGTTATTCCTGCCCCATCTCACTCCTACTCCCAGCCCTGGCCCACGTGGGTCCATCTGTTTGGCAGCAGTGGGCTCTAGCAAACAATATAGAGTTTTTTTCCTCTTGCAGAAAGGCTGCTTTTGTAGCCAAGTCTGTAGGTGGGAAAAAAAAAATAAATAAGCCTTTTCCTTTGAATGCCAAGTAATTTCTTTGGGAGCTGCCTCAGGGAAATCAAATTTCAGTTTCTTCTTTTTGGATGGTGGGGAGAACAGAGGCAGATGTAAACACCACAGCAACCACTTCCCTTTCTCCTGCTCCTTGTTGAGCCCCCTGCTCCCAAACCCCCTGGGAAGGCAGCGCTCCTCCTGCTCCCCACTCCCCACAGCCTGGGATGGGCTGCAGGTGTCTGGGAGGACAGGGGAGTCCCAGATGGAGGACGCTGTGTATCCAAAGCGGTTTTGCTGGGCGTTGCACTGAGGTCAAGGTCATTGCAGCCGTGATCCCTCAAGGAGGTCAGGGAGCAGAACAAGGTCCTGTCCAACACGACATGCTGGGGTCAGTGGGGGTTCAGCGGGGTGCGTGGGGAAAGGAGTGCAGGGCAACAGCACCAGGCTCGGAGCTCTTGGCTCAGGCTTTGGAAGGCAGTTGTGCTTGCTCGATTTCCTTTTCCACCTCCTTCTTCCTCCACAGGGCTCTTTCTCCCTCCTCCAGCAGCGTTACTGCAGCTGGATCACAGCAGGCAGTTTTCATTCTCTGTTAATGAGAAACTCCTGCACTTTGTCCCTTGAAACAGAGCCACGTTTGCCACGTGATTGTGGGGAAGGGCTCCAGCTAAGGTTACAGGGAGAAAGAGAGGCAAAGGGGTAAGCTGGGTCCCCTTGTACACATGGTCCTGTGCCAGGGGTGAGCTGGGCAGTGGGCAAGCACCAGCTGAAAGCCAGCTGTTGAGGGAATCAAAGCCTGTCTGGCCTCATCCTGCTGACCCTGCGCTGACTCAGCGGGCTGTCTCAATCTCTTCATACCAGGGAATGGGAATTCATCCCCTTACGCTTCCCACCTCCCCCATCTCCATCCTCAGCTGTTATTAGCATGCAAGAGGCTACATGCACGTACCAACCTCCACACTCCATAACCATGAATCATAAACTAGTGGGATGGTTTCCTGGAGCTGGGGAACAAGGGTCATTCTTCACCTCCTGGTACAGTTGGGCTGGCCTCTTCTCATGGGAGCGGAGCAGGGAAACCCCCAGCATCGCTGAGCTGGGACAGACCCCCCAGCTGCTCCCGGGGGCAGGTAGTGGCAGCGTCACTGAGAAGGAAGGGGAGATTTCTTTTCCACAATGCAGATTTTGCTGCCAGTGCTGCCACAAACCTTCTTGGCGTCACCACAGCTGCAGCTTTCCCCACTAATCCAGCCCCCTGTTGCAAAAGCCTTTTCTGAGCGTGCTTGCAGGGAGGGGGCCCCTCTGTGCAGATGTGCTTCGTGAGTTTTTGCTCACCTTCCTCTGCTCTGAACAGGCAGAGCACAAAGTGCCAGGCGCTGGCTGCCTCCTGCTGTGCTCAGTGCCTCTTATCTCCAGCTAAAGGGATCTCTTTTCTCACTAATACACACAAGGCTGCCCTGACCCTTCTGTGGCTCCATCCCAGTCAGGGATTCTTGTTCTCTTGCAATCCTGCCCCAAGAGCCGTGAAGAGAACATAAGGTGATTTTTCCTGCAGCGCTGAGAGATGCTCAATTAATTCTGGGCTGCAGACTTTCTTTGCCACCCCACAAACAGCGTGATGTATTTTCTTAGGCCTGGCACTCCTGGTGACTCGTGGGCTGCCCAGCCTGGAAGTGGTTGGTAGGGCAGCTGCGAGCAGGACCATCTTTCTTTGTCCTTGGTCTGAGCTCCACGCCACAGCATCTTGGGCACACAAAGGGGAATTTCCAATCTTCCCAGTGGTAGCTCTTGTCTTACTTCAGCTCTCGTGCCCCCGTTCTGCTTCCTTTCACGCTTCCCTGCTTCCATGAAGCACCATCTAATAGGCTGGGCTCTGGCTTCACGCCACAGCATGACTGAGAGACACATCTCAAACTCCAGAGTCATCAGCTTGAGCCAAAAAGCTCTTTGGACTTCAGGGCATTTGAAATTCAGAGCCCAGTTCTTCATGAGAGACGGTTGGGAGCTCTGGGATTTGGGAACAGGTAGCTTCTCAAAAGATGCTGCTGATTTCTCCCACGTGCCACAGAAAGGGAAGGCAGAAGCATCTTGGATGCACTGGAGGGAGGAGAAAAGCTTCCCAACTCTGAAGGCTTCTCAGCTTTTGTATTCCTGCCTTCTCCACCTCCTCAGTGGGGAGGCAAAGCAACAGGAAACTCTCAGACAGCTGTGATTTTTCACCAGAGTCAGAGAAACTATCTGATCATTAAAATGACCCAGCAGCTCGGCTGGCCCGCGGGGACGGAGGGAGAGCTTCCCAGCGTGCTGGGGAAGCCCCGTCTCTGAAATAACCGGGTGAGAGACAAAACAGAAAAGGACCTTGGAAAGATGGACTAGGGATATGGAAAATATTCCTCTAAAGTCCTGGTGCTGTGCCCAGCTGGTGAGGTGCCATGTCTATGAGCCACCGGTCTGGAAGCAGGATGGGTGGTGTAAAGGGTTACTTGCAAGAGTTAGGTTTCCTTTGCTGGCCTTGTCCTTCCCATGCTTTATCAGTCTCCCAGCAGCCAGGCAAGGAAGAGATCTTTTTGTTCCTTTTCTTTTGCTTTTTTCGTTGCTGTTGTTGTTCCATCCCCCAAACGCCACATCAGCAGCGAGCTGCAGGATGACCTCAATGAGGAACAGATTGTCCCTTGGCCTGTCTCCATCCTGCTGCCTGCGAGGGACATCAGGCAGGAGGGCCTTGAGCTAGGAAAATAGAGACGAGGGGGGGTGGGCTGCTTCCAGGAGCCACACGTCAGAATAACAGCGCCCGGGAGCTGGAGCCAAAGCAGCAGCAGCACCCGGGAGCTGGAGCCAAAGCAGCAGCAGCGCTCGGGAGCTGCAGGAGGGACGGGAGGAACTGGCACAGGGGGGATTTCTTTCTGTCATCTCTAGTTTCATGGCTTGTTGGCAGCACCCGGCAAAGATTTACAAGCGTTAGTCAAGAGCTGTGATCAACCGATGAGGCTTATTGCTGGTTTCAAGTAATTGGAAGGGTTACCAAGAGCCAAAGGAGAACACAGGAGGCATTGATGTGCCGCTGTGGGAACCAGGGCTCTCGGGAGCTGGGCTTGGTGTGTAACTTCGAGCTCTTAGTCACCAGACGTATTTTCCAATTTCCAGCTCATTCGTTCATTCCAAGTGTCACATCTCATTCTTTCCATCTTGGAAATTTCAGTCAGGCTTGGATCAATCAGGCTTGAATATTGGTGATGCACCTTAAAACAGAAGCGGGGTACAAACAGCTCTGGTAAGGGTGGCTTGTTCAGTCACTCTCCCCTGGTTATTCCCAGCTGTTTAACCCAGTTTCAAGCCATCCCCATGGTTAGACCCCCCCCCATGGCTTTGCTGAGAATAATATAATTAATATCATATCATATCCTATCATTTACAAGATTATTTCCAATAAGCTTTAAGACCACATAAGATGAGGTGACACAGAATGTAATGCCTCTGCCCATAGACTAAGGGAATAGACATTTTGGTTAACTTCTTTTTTAAAGCTATTTAATTGAGCGGGTCCGCCAGTCCAACAGACTGTGCCTGATTTTGCATGGATGTTCCGGAAAAGTGTAGGAAACATTTCCAGCTAAATCTGCAAGAAAAACATTTGCATTTCCCTCCAGGCTGATTTCTAATGCAGATTTGTTGGAGTTGGGGGTTTTGGGGGGGAGTTGCTGTTTTGAGTAACTTTCCACAAAATAGATATTTTCCTTTACTCTGCAAAACTGAAATTCAGACCCCTGCAGATGCTCCAGTGCCAAATGACTTTCAATCACAGGAACATTTTGAAATCATCAGGATAAAACATATGGCACTTTGCTTTGGAATAAGATTGGAACGAAAAAGCTCAATTGTAAAGCTGAACCGAGGACATTTTATTATTCAGAATGAAAAGAAAGAGCTCTCTTTTAGTTAAAGGAAGACAGAATTTTGAGCAGATATAACTGTTTTCTGAAATAGATTTTTTTTTCCAAAGGCAAGCAACAGCCTTATTAATTATTTGTATTGTGGTCATAGTAGGTCCATTATTACATCGCTTAAGTGAAAACCAGAAGGTACTTAGGCATTTATTTTATGTGGAAGTGGGTTAAAATGGAAACTACCAATGAGATTTTTCCAGTTTAAGAGAAAAGTATTAACCACTGTCTCCCTCTGCAAATCCAGAAGATTTGGGACAGCTCTGCCTTTAACATGTGAGAGAGGAGAAGGAGAAGGAGAAGGAGAAGAAGGAGAAGGAGAAGGAGAAGGAGAAGGAGAAGGAGAAGGAGAAGGAGAAGGACGGTTCGTCGCTCCTAACCAAAATGGGGAAAAAATCCCCAGAATACTTTATTTTCTTTCTGTTGCTTCCCCCATTCAGGCATCACCATTTTGCTTTGTTGCCGTTCATCTAACATGGGTCAGAAGTGGCTGCAGCTCAGCATCGTGCTCAGAGCTTTCCTGACCCCTCCTGCAACTGCAGGTTGCCCTGAAGCACAGCGCCTAATTAACCTTCTCTTATTCTTTGTAGCTGCAGGTGTTTTTATTGCTCATAAACCCGTCCTGTCCCTCTCTTCAGCTATTCTCATCTTCGGTGGGCTGTGATTCTTTTCGAAATGTCCATTTTATAAATCACTTTAATTAGCTTTATATCATTCTGCTATATTTATATCACTTGATTTAAGTTTCAGATCGCTTCCATTACATCCTGTATATTGCTTTGATTTTATTTATGGTGTTTCTACTGCATTTGCATTGCTTTCCATAGATGGATATCATTTTGGCTCGATTCACACTGTATTTCTTCAGTTAGATTTATATCCCTTTAATTAGATTTATATCCCTTTACTATTTAAGGTCTTCACTTAGATTTATAATATCTCTTTTACTAGGCTCGCCTTGCATAGGAGGTTTGCATCCTTTTTGTTTTAAAGGGTATTGCTTAACTCAACACTGATGTTGTTTTATTTAGACTTCGGTCAGCCTCCCGATTATATATATGAAGCAAGAACTCGCCGCCTGTATTTCCTCCTGTACCCAGGAGTTGTGCTCAGCTCTGCAGCCTCCCAGCTGGGTCGTGTTCTCCCTGGCAGCCGGGGCTCCCTGGCTGCTTCATGGTTTCTTCACTGAATGTGTGCCCTACGGAGTACGTGGTGCTAAAGGCAAAGGCAACTTGAAATGGCAAACAAGAGGCTTATTTGAAGAAGCAGGGACAACTCGGAGGACCTAGATCTTCTTGGGAACCAGTGTGGCTGCTGACTCAGCAGTCGGCTGGAGGAGAACCACGCTGGCGGTGATAAAGCTTGTTTCTGCAACAGCAGAGCTGTGTGGGACTGAGATCAGCTGAGATCTGGAAGACATGTGGTGCTGCACCTGCATGAAAGTCCCTGCAGCCCTCCAGCCACCCAGCACGGGCAGGGCTCGCTTTTGGCAAATGATGGGAGATGCCTCCTGCCCCTCCGAAGGTGAGGGGTGCAGAGGAGCTGCTGGCGGCGGGGCCGTTCGCAGCAAGCTGCCCTTTCCCACTGTCCAGCTCCGCACCGAATTACCGGGATTGTTTCTTAGAAAAAGCAGCTCATTCACAACAAACATCCTCACTCTTTGATGTATTGGCGGTACCGTTGTTGTGGTGTTTTAAATACCTTCGCTTCATGCTCATAATAAGAAAACTGTCCTTACTGTAAGTTGATGAGAAAGTAGCAGTAATTATTGCTGTCTCCTCCATGGGAGGGTAAACCTTAGATGCTAATGGCCTCTGCAATATTGACCGATTACTCATGTTAGGGTGAAACAGAAAGAGGAAAGGGCCTTCATTCTTTGGTCTTAAATGCTCCCGTGTTCAGGGGGTTGGGTGGGAGGCATCCTAGACTGCATAAGAGGTAGTTGCAGCACTGTGATTTTGGATTAAGAGAGGAAAAGATGTTTTGGAATGGGGGGAAGTGATGGACAGGGCAGATGTATTCCTGGAATGGATAAAGGCAGAAGATAGCGCAGGTATTTATGCATCATCCAGCCTGACATGCACGCACCAGCAAGTGGGTGGTAAGCGGTGAAAACAGGGTGGCTGCGAACGTTTTTGTTTGCCGGATAAATTCACAGGCAGGGAAGGCAGGGCTCTTGCAAGCAGTTTACCCACAGAGCCTGCTGTGGGATGCTCTAGGACTTCTCACACTCTCCGCTTCTATTCTTCCCTTGGCTACTAAGGCTCTAAACTGCAGCAAGGGCTGGCTTTCAGTCCAGGTCTTCATGGGCACTGATCCCCTCCTTGTTTTCCAAGGTGCCAATGTGACACTGAGCTTCTGTAAATGTAATTTTGAGGCGAGGAAGAAGGAATGAAGATTTGTAGCTTGGCCAAATGTTAGTGGTTTTCCCCAGGAGTGACAAAGGATGCATCTAAGGCACCCAGGCAAAGCCCATGTCAGTTTGTAACCGCCTGCTCCCACACGCGGCACTGCTGGAACTTCACAACAAAGCACAGTGGAGAGTGTTTTCTTTTAACAGCATATTTTTCCTTAACCTTGTCCTCAAATGTGGCTGAGGTATTTTAATGGAAATTTCCTCCCAGCAAAAAGACTGCAGCGCACACACATACCAGAAACTCTTGACCCAGACCATTAACATTTAGTTCCACAGAATGCAGCTCAGCAACTGATCCTGCCATGGGAACACTGAACTGTAGGGCATGTTTCACCTTTCCTGTAGTTCAGAAAAGGCATTACGTGTATGAAGAGCTGTCCCATGTCAGCAAAGGCAGAAGAGGCTGATTGACACCTGTAAAGAATTGGTTTGGCCATTCAGACCTGTCTCAAAGTCTTGGAGCTGTACTTACTCTTCTCCAACTACCCTTAATGGCCAGTAACTCTCCACCCACCGCTAACCTGTTCAGTGTCCCTTGCTGGGCTGCTGACCAGCACTGTCTGTCCCACTCTTTCAAATCTCAGCAAAGTTCTCATCTCCTGTGCCCCTTGATTACTTTTCTGTTATCTGCTATAAAAGACCTACTTGGTCTTTTTAACTCTGTTGCCTGCCAGTGTTTTGAAGCGCCACCCCGCCCTCCAGTATTTCTTGTGTGTGTGTCCATCCATTTGGGGACTGGATCAAATCTGCTCTTCCCAGGTCAGATTCAAGGTTCAGTTGTGCCCTGCTCAAATTGCAGCCTGCAGGACTACAGCATTCCTGGCAAGATGCTGAGCCTTGGAAAGACTTCTCTGGGACAGCTTGCTTTCCGACTTCCTTTGCTCTAGAAGGTACCAGGAGCAAAGTGATACTGAAGCCAACTTTGGTAGCTCGGCAGCACAGAGAAGGACAGTCCTGAACTACCTCTCGCAGCCCAGGATCCAGGTGCACAGTGGGCACTGCTAAAACCTGCAGCTGGAAAAGCGTGTTCCTGCAGACACGTAGAGCTGCAGGAGCGCAGCCTGACCTCCCTTCATCCCCTGTTTTCCAGTACAAGCACGGGACCGCGCTGTGCTCCGGCGCCCAGTGGCAAGCTGAGGGACCTCAGGTTACCCTTGTGCAACAGGCAAGTTGAACCCCGATTTGGGCCAAGAAGCGAGTACAGCCCTTTGGACTGGAAGCCTTCCAAGGGTTGTTAGTACCCACTGTTCTCATGGCACTTTTCCCTCCAGCCCCTGCTGGGGTCCTCCTGTCTCTTTGCATAATCTCCTCTGAATAAATGCACTGTGAGTGGGGCCTTTTCCTTTGCAGCTTTTGTCACCAGGAGCTGTCTTCTGTATGTTTCTACCTTGCAGGCTGTGCCTCTCTTTTTGTATCTGAATCATTTCTTTTCTCCTGTTTGCACCTCTTCACTTTTTCTTCTCGGCTCTTATTTTTAGCACTGCTGTTGTCCTGAAAAGTATTTCAAGGAGACAATTTGCGCGAGGCTGTGAAAATTTAGGGTTAAAACTTGTGTGAAGTCCCACAAAAGCACCGCTTTGACAAAAGCGATCTCTTTGCCTCGAAGTGTGGATTTAAATGGTCATTTCTATTTATTTCTGTGCTTCTGCTTGTGAAGCTCTTTCTCTGAGGCCCTGTTCCTGCTGCCACAGTGACCTTTGTGTTTGCAGCGGGACCTTTAGAAATCAAAGGGGCCCTTCATGAGCATCTGCCCATCTGGAAATGATTGCAGCACTGGGTGGGTGAAGGGCAGATTGGGAGCCTTTTGACTGGGAGTGGCAGAGTCTGAAGTCACCCAGGTCCACATGCCTGTGAAAGACAATCCGAAGTAGCCCGCACTACATCCTCAGGGGCCGGAATACATCCAGCATGCCTTACAACAGACGTGTAACAGTGCACTTTGAGAGCCTCAGCAATCATGTAAATGTCGTTTGATTTACAGCAACCACATGGCTGGAGGATTCTGTGTGCGTTTGTCCAGGCAGGAGTGCCGGGCTTTGTTGCTGCCCTCCCATCTCCTTTCCAACTGCGGTTTGTAGGTAGTTGTGCATTCCAAGGGGAAAAAGAAAGGCAAATCAATTGCAGGAGAGCCCCAAAAGTGCCAGGAGAAGATGTCGCTCTCCATCCCCCGGAACCCAGCTGCCAGGAGGGAGCGGGATGTGGGAGCGGGACGCTGCTTGGGACAGCGCTGACCGTCCCGGCCCCTCGGCGGGCGCTCCCGCCCTTATTCCGCGGCCCGGCGCTGGCCCTTTAACGGCGGGGCGGTGCGCTGCCTCCGTGGGGCCGGTCCCCGGGCCCGGGGAAGGAAGTGACGGGCGGGGGGCGAGGGAAGAGCCCGCCGAGGGCTTGAATGAAAAGGGGGAGCGGGCGCTGCGCCGAGCCTCCCCAGCCGGGCCGGGGGCGCGGCCGGGCGCCTCCGCTCGCTGCCGCTCCGCGCCTGCCCCCCGCCCCATGCCGGCCCTGCCCTGAACCCGCGGCGGCCGGCCCCGGCTCCGCACCCCGACGGGGCGGGCGCGGGGCGATGCGCGGCCCCCGGCGCCGGCTGCCGGCGCTGCCCGCGCTGCTCTGGCTGGCGCTGGCCCCGCTGCCCGGCGCGCCCGGCCCCGCGGCGCGGGCAGAGCTGCGGGTGCGGGTGCGGCTGCCCGGCGGGCAGGTGACGGAGGAGAGCCTGCAGGCCGATAGCGGCTCCGACTGCATCAGCCTGGAGCTGCGCACGGCCGACGGCGCCCTCGTCACCCTCACCGCCGACTTCAGACAGGTAGGGCTCGGGCTCGGGCTCCTGCCCGACATCGCGTCCCAGCGCCGGGCAGCTCCCGCCGCCTGCGCCCGCCCCGCGGGAGCGGCAGCCCCAGCGAGCGCGGGGGGATGCCGGGGGAGTTCCCAGGGATGCTCTGCTTTCCCCGAGGAGGACGTGTGCGCTGGAACCGCGCCCCTCTCCTGGTCCTTCGGCCACGAGGAGAGTAGCGGTGGGAAAGCCCGCAATGTGTTTTGCGCGTCCCGTGTCCCACGGTGATTCCCGCCTGAGCTGCAGATCAAAGATTGCAGCATGAGAACTCTGGCCCTTTACACCTTACGGGTCGGCAGATGGGCTTAGCGAGAGGATCGGGTCAGAAATCCGGTGTATGTGTTTTGTGGGATTCTTTGGAGCATGCCAGGCTTGGCTGGCTGCAGCAAACTTTCTATGGCCCGGGGAAGAGCTGTTTGCTGCTGCATGGATGGCACGGCTGTCGGAGTGGCACGGCAGTGTTATCTTGTTACAACGCTCCATTCAGGTTGTTTGCTCAGGTGGACTCTGGTTTGTGGCAGGAGAAAGCTCAAAACTATGGGATAGGAAGGTGTTGTGTCCCAACTTGTTGCGAACCTTGGAGCCTTCTGCCAGGGATTGTTCTGGTGCCTGTTCCCCTTCTCGCTGTGCTCTTTGGTCCCTGTGTCCTTTCAAGCCTTTCAAATGGTCGTCTTCCATCTGGAGGATGCAGGGTCAAGCCTGTCTCTTTCTGAGACGCTAGCAGAAGCCACGGTGATTTTGGATGTGATGGTATGCACGGTGTACTCCAGCACACATGCGAGGAAGTAGTCCCATTTAAAAAACAAAACAAAACAAAAAAACAACAACTAAGAAGCCACAACATGCCAGGGAAGTTGAGGGAGGGCTCTTAAGCTTGCAGTTTGCAAGCTTGCATACCAACAGTGTTTTCCTGGCCAAGGGAAATCCAACCTCATTACAGAACTTGTAGGTAGGCCCTTTGGGAACCTAGAATGTGACCTGGGGACTTCAGAGTCCCGAGCTGTTGACTGTTCCAGTATTTTTCACTCTCAGCTCTTCCTGAGGGGAGCTTGCTCTCAAATATCATCTACAAACCTAACAGAGTGTTATGTTAGCTTTTTTCTCACGCTCTTCCTTATGATAGTTGAGCTGCTTTTGAGGGCAGGTTCTTTGAAGGTGTCTTCAGTTTTTTAAATCCTTAGCTCCGTGCATCCCCTTAGCTCCTGCTCCTGGAAGGCTTTGTATGCATCAGGCTTGCAGAAGTCCATTCCCAACATTCAGTTTTACAGCAGCTGGGTACTGGCTCTCTGTTTTATGGCTTTGCTGGAAAATAGCTGAAGAGAGCTGAGGAGATGAATTTGCAGTACGCTAAGTAATGATGTGAGCAGGCAGCTGCCTGGCCAGGCTTCCCCTTCTGCCCCGTTCTGGCTGCACGCAGGCATTTCCCCGTTCTGCTCTGGTGCTCATCCCTCTAACATTGCACAACTTCTCTCTAGAGAGGAGGTCTCGAGGCTCTCAGCCTTGCTGAAAGCAGCTGGGGTTGTTGATCTGGCTCTCCCAAGCTAGATTGTGTGCTCATGCGTAGCCAGAGTGCTGGGGTTTTGCACAAATGATTTTTCCACTTCTCTGGCTTAAACTGCAGGGGGTTAGTCCAAAGGTGGATTTTTTCTTTCCTGATGAGGAGTTGCTGCTAGACCAGGGGCTGGAGAAGAAAGGATTTGTAATGAGACCATGGTTCGTTTCTGCCGCTGCTGGGTGCTGGGTGGGACCGGAGCAGTGGTTGGGTCTTCTGCAGAGGTGGGATTTCATTTGTCTTCAGCCCCTGCGTCCCCTCCAGAGCTGCACCTGAAGGACTCGTGTCCTCAGAGTACACCAGCTCTGTTTTCCTCATTCTCTAGTGCCGTACAAACCGCTCAGTGGGAGTCCAAACTGGGGCTCGATGTTTCCTGGGCAGGGCAGTAGTGAAGACCATTTCTTGTCATTTGAAAGAATGTGTTGAAAACACTTATTCTTTTCATGTTCAGTATTGTCAGGCACAAAATGTATTGCAAAGAAGAGTGAGGGTGGACAACAACCCTAAATGTCGTGTCTAATTTGAATAGCATGATCTTGTCAATTGTTAGAACAGTGGCCTGAGAACAATGTGGGTGGGTTTATTCCAAGGTCAGCACAAAGATACAGAAAAGCTTCTTTTTGCTGGAAAAGTTGTGTTGGAAACACAAGAGAGAAAGCCTGACTAATGGTATTTTAACGCTTGCGCTGCTAGTCCTTTTATTTTTCTTGTTAATAAAGCTGGTGTTACGTTTTAGTCTGGGATGATGTTTTGAGAATTTGGTCCATTGTGTTAGGTGCTAAATGACCGGGTGATATGGGAAAGTATCTCTCCAGTGTTTATTTCCGTGTAATTTAAAAGCAGTCTCTTTGTAGAGATACCAAAGATGTACAAGAAGTGTCATTTAGCATCCTTGAAATGGGCTTGTTAATACATAGTGGTGTTTGTTACCCTGAGCTGTAGTGAGGTACCTAAAAATGCTCCTTCTTGACCTCAAGCGCGGTCGATGGCCGCTGTACCGCGGTGGCCACTGGCCGAGCGCAGGCTGGTCTGCCTGGCAGCCAGAGCTGCCCTTTGCTTGCTCCGTGGCTTCGGGGAAATCACTTGTTACATAGGATCCAGTTTCAAAAGCCTCTCCTGACAGTTACTTTCAGGCATCCCTCAGGCTGTGGGTGCTGAACGTGAGGATGCTTAACAAAAGGGTGTTTTCCAGGCATCTCAGAGCATCGCGGGGGTTGCTGGCTGCTCAGTGCTTCTAAGAATCAGGGTCAAACCTTATCGCTCCTAAAAACATGGAGTCTTTCCCCCCTCTCCCAGCACATCCTCTATTCACCTTTATAGATACGTGAGTATAGGAGGTGGTGCACCAAACTGTCTTCATTTTAGCCGTTTCCAGTAGGAGAGGGGTTAAAAAACATAACCCTTCTCCCGTCAGGCTAACGTAGCTGGCTGGACCCCCAGTGTGGATGTAATAACACGTTCTCTGTGTTGTACAAGCACGATGGCTTTCTGGGCAGCTGTAGCTGTTCCCCCGGGGCAGTGTGGGCCGGCTCTGACCGCAGCAAAGGCTGCTGGCGGGGTGAGGGATTGGGCCCAGTGTCACCAGCGCCCCGAGCAGCAATGTCCCCTTTGCATGTACCCCCACTCTGAGCATGCATGTGACAGCAAAGACAGAAGTGGGTCCCACAGCAGTACTGATGTCCTTGGGGGAGAGAAATCTGGCAGGAAAGCTGAATGGGCTGCGGGGAGGAAGGCATTGAAGTAATTTATTTCCCTGGGAACTGGTTTGCTTCACTCACTGTGAAGCCGAGATGCTGGGCTCAGATCTAGACCACACAGCCTTGTAAGTCTCTACTGGATAAACCCTAGCAGAGGAGGTTGAATTGTTCTTGCAGCCCAGATGACAGTCCTTGGAGGAGCTCGCTGAGGATGGTGCAAGGAGGGAAGAGGTTCAGTATTTTCCATGCTCCTCCTGCAAGGCTGTTTCTTTTCTAGAGGTCCCTTCGGCAGGTACAGGCAACCTGGGCTGTTGGATGCTCAGTGCCCTGATACCTTTTCTGCCTTTAGGAAAGAGGAGCTGCCCTCCCCTTGCTGTGAAAGCCGTGGCTGCAGAACTGCTTGTTTTCTGTGGCACCAAGGGTTTGTCTTCCAAATTTAAACAATAGCAGTAACTGTACGTGACACACAAGTGCAGGTGAGGGCCAAGGATTCTCAACGCCCCCATGATGAGTTCATCCGGAGAGTCCCTGCATTGCAAAGGTGATGTTCTGCTGGGACTTGTTCCCTGCTGGGAAATTTTGTGGAAACCCAGAAATAAAGGTGCTGCCGTTTGTTGCCTTGGCCGGGTACCCACCTTGGCACTGGTTCACCCCGCTGCTGCTGGTGGGAAAGAGGTGAGGTGGCTGGGGGGGGGAAGGCTACCTCTGGGTAGGAAAAACTTGAGTGACTTTTCTGTGCGAGAAGCATGATGTATTTTTGATGTGACAAGCTTCAGTTCTTGCTCCACCTGAGGTTGTGTAGCCAGGGCAGAGAAGCTGGGGAAAACCAGACGAGGCTTTGAGAAGTGAAGCGGCGCTGGAAAAAAGAGGAGGCAGAGTTCTTGATCAGGAGAGAACGGTCACTGCGGGCCGCGTGTCTCCCAGAAAACGGGCCAGCGTGGCTTTAGCCTTCCGTGCTCTCAAATGCACAGTAAGGGTTGCTTTGGGTTTGCTTGGAGCCAGGTAGAGGTGGGGTTTCTCCTTCAGAACAACGCATGCCATAGGAGCTGGCTCCTTGGGCAAAACAGCCTGATTAAAGCTGTTTGTTGGCTCGCTGGCTGTTTCAGTGCTGGCCAACCTGGACCATTCCTGTCTTTCCTGGCGTGCCTCTCTTGATATCAACAAATGTGCTGTGAATCTTGTACGTATCAGCTGTGAGAAGGAAAGAGGGTTAGGTGTCTGAAGGCTAATTCTTAAATAGGCAGATCAGAAGGATTAATCAGTTGCTCAGCATGCTCTCATTTTACAAAAATTGCCTTCAACCTGGGAAGTACTGCACTGGTTTTAATCTCCTGCCTGGAGAGGTTTTCGGCCCGAATGTAAAACATGGCTATCCCCGTTTGCTTTTGGTTGGACTGAGTGCTGATTGTTCACAGTGAATACAAATTAAATCCACAGCTGAGGAATATGCGAGGGTTGGCTACTTGTTTTAGCCTACTCGTCCTTGGGCCTTGCGCGGCGTGGGAGCTCACAGCGGAACAGCACAGCTGGAAGGCAGCTGGACTAAATGTAGATGAGAACGTGGGTCGTTCCACTGGTGCCAGTGTCTCGGTGGGAATTCTCCTCATTAAAGCTGTCAAAAAATGAAGATTCCATAGCAATTTTGTAAGCATTTTTGGTACCTCTGTCTTCCCAAACCTCCATCATGTCCTACTGTTATGGTGAGTTGTCAGTCGACAAATGCACCCAGCAAAATCCTTTCTCCTGGCTTGGGGAGGAAAACACAGATTGCAGCTGTTTTTTCAGCTGTACACTGAATTGCGTACCCTTTTCTGGACATGGAAGAGAAGGCAGAGAATAAATAGTGGGCTGGATGAGCTGGTCTGAAATAAAACTCAGTGCGGACGCTGCTTAGAGTTTGCAGAAAGAGAAAGGCTCCCTCCTTGGGACAAAAAGCGGTTTGGAAGAGGCTGAACTTATGAGCCGTACAACAGGAATAGCTGAAGAGGAGAGAGATGCTCTTAGCAGCTCGGCATAGCTCCTGCTTGCTGGTCCCTAGCCACAAATGTCTGTCCGGTTCTCTGTGGAGGAGCGATGGCGACGTGTGGGTGCCAAAAGGCAGTAATTGCTCTTCATGCTGTTCTGATCCATCTGCTTGGCCCTTGTTGGCGTGGGCTGACACCAAGGCAGGGGACAGCAGACTCCCACAGAGCATACAAACGCCCCTGAAGCCAGATGAATTGCTATCTGCATAGAAATCAGTGTTGATTTATGCCAGAACAGGATATAGGGAGGTTTTGTAATTGAACGAGGTATTTTGTGAGTCTACATGAAAGTAACTAACCAGTTTCCAAGCTAGTTTTGGACGTGGACTGTTACACAATCCATGTTAGAAGCTTCTATGTGCCAAAGCTCTAAAGCTCTAAAATGCCAAAATTATTGACCCAAGCAGAAAAGGAGATCAGCTGCAGCTGGTCATAATGGGTTCCTTCTGGCTTTAACCATTTGACTTTCATTTCTGTTCTATGTGCTGTTGGGTTCAGAAATGAATAATTTGTTCTCCAGGATACCCGTTTCTCAGAAGCAAGTGAGGAAAGGCAGCAGAGGAGCTTTGGGACCGCGTGCCCTAAGCAATGCATGGAGGTGATGGCTAAGTGACATTGTTGTCGCTCCTCGGAGGCCGTTGTTTGAGGAAGCCACAGATGTGGGATCTGACTTGGCAGGAGTTTGTCCTTGCCACAGTAGGAATGCAAAACCCCTTACTTCTTTACAGACACCAGTTATTATGCTGCAGGCTTTTAGGTGGGATTGAACCTGGGACTGCACCCCTGTGCTCAGGTAGCAGAAGTATGAGACCTTTGGCTTTGTTCTTCTGGCTGCAGCCTTTCTCTTTGACCCCAAGTGCTTGGTTCACCCCACCGGTGGCAAAGATTTGTGACTCTCTGTTTATTTATCTCTTCGTCAGGAGGTGAAGATCTTCCGTGCCTTAATCTTAGGGGAGCTGGAGAGGGGCCAGAGCCAGTTCCAAGCGCTCTGCTTCATCACACGGCTTCACCGCAATGAGATCATCCCCAGCGAGTCTATGGCAAAGCTGCGGCAGGTAAGGGACACCTGCATCTGGCTTCAGCGCCAGCTCCATCCTCTGTACATGCAGGGGTTTTTAGAGCTGTTCTGCCTGGATACCATTCCCAGGCAGCTGCATGATGGTTCAGCGATTAGACCCACCCTGTTGCTTGAGGGACTTGGTATTAAACTAAGTTCATCAGTAATATTGATTGTGGTCTACTAATATATTAGGAGGCATGATTTAGCTCAATGTAATCTATATCGAAGGGTAGGTAGATGACTAGAGTAGTCGCTATCAAAGTCCCTGCCCCATATTACCCATTTAAGTACTGATTTGGGACCATCCATCATGACAAAGCATTGAGAAACGATCAGAGGCAAATGAGAGCAGTGATAAACTATCATCATTTTCGGCATCAACAAGTTTTTTAAGTGCCTTCCATCCGGATAGCATGCAGGTGTATTTACAGGGGAGCATCCATGTGTACATCATCTTATGTTGGCATGAAATCATGACATGCACTAAGGGATGATTTGTTGCAACTAGAATTTGGGTTTTCATGACTTCATCCTCTGCAGAAGAATCCCAGGACGGTGCGGCAGGCTGAGGAGGTGCGGGGCCTGGAGCATCTCAGCATGGACGTAGCTGTCAACTTCAGCAAGGGGGCCCAGCTGAGCTCTCACATCCACAACGTCTGTGCAGAAGCCAAAGAAGCAATTTACACCCGGGAAGAAGATGTCAAATTTTGGTTGGAAAAAGGTGAGTTTCCTTCGGTTTCATTGGAACTGCTTTAGTCAGAAAGTTGCGCTCTGCTGTGATCTCCCTGCGAGGTTTCTGGTGATCAGCACAGCTCATTTTGGCTTTTCCTTCCCTGTGTTTACAGTGGATAAGGCATGTGTATCGCTTGCTTGCACTTGGCGCCAGTCTATTTATTAGCATATCTGACTTCTTTTGGTGGTGCTCTCCTAGTCAACCTAATCGAGCAGGTATTTTCAAGGCAGCCTGTCACCTGGTCCACCACCCTAAATAAATATGTTCTTTACATGCTTTGCGTACCTTTTAGCTTGCTTTTCCCAGGGCCCTTTCTTCTCCAGTGGTTTCTGTTCAGACTCGTGTCCAAACAGCCCCTGGAAATGCGCTCTGTTTAACCTCGTTCTCCTTGACTGTCCTGGACACTGTGCAGGGAGAGCAATGGTGACTCTGTCCTTTGGCCGGTGCCCTGAGCAGTGTCTGTGCTTTCTCCCGCAGGGGTGGATGGCTCCATGTTCGAGGTCTTGCCGCAGACATCTGATCTCCCCGACCTGCAGCGCTGCAAGCTGTGTGCGGACCGCTGGAAACCCTGCATCTGCAGCTACTCGCTGAGCATCGAGTGGTACCCGTGCATGCTGAAGTACTGCAAGAGCCGCGATGCTGCGGGCAAGGTTTCTTCTTACAAATGTGGCATCCGCAGCTGCCAGAAGGGCTACACCTTTGATTACTATGTGCCACAGAAGCAGCTATGTCTCTGGGACGAGGAGACCTAGCTTAGCCAGGCCAGGCCTTTCAAGGGGCGGCTCATCTGCCTCTTGCCACCATTTACGATGCTAAGGGCCTCCTGGAGCCGGCTGCTCCAAAGAGGAACACAGTTCACAGCGGTGCCTTGTACCAGGAGAGCTCTGTGTGTGCCTTCCCTCTGGCCCTCTGTGACTCCTCCCCACCTGACGCTGCCTCATCCCGAGACAAGCGGGCTCAGCTCGCTGTGCTGATGCTCTCCTGCCAGCTGCCGGGAGACCCGGCTTCCTGGAAGAAGCAGGTTTTGGAGGTGAAGCACCGTGAGAAGTGTGTTTTGCCCTGGTCTGGAGTTAGTAGATGTGAAGGGGGGCAGCTCTGATCATTTATCAGCCTTGAGCATCCTGAATGAGTGGTCAAGGCAGGGAGAGAAATGGTCTTGATGACCTGGCTTGTCAACTCTGCCACTGAGGAAGCCCTTTCACTGACTTGACCTCCTGGTGACACAACAGCATTTCCCAATGGGGAAACAGCTGATTTATGGGACCACATACGCTGAACAAGGAAGGTACGAAGCTTTCCCAAAGCAAGAGTCTGCCTATAGCTTTTTCTAGAGTCCAGCTGGGTGTTATATCCTCTCTGTGGCTAGAAAGTATAATGGGGGGATACATCCCAGCAATTACTTTTGCCCCTAAAAGGCTGGTAATTAGGGCTCTGATTAATCCCCATTTAGACTAGTGAAGGACCAACTTTTTGTGTTGGTCCTATAGCGCTCACACTAAGAAAGAAACATCTAGAGACTTGTGACTACCATCATAACACTGTGGTTGCAAAGGGGGAGGCTGATCCCAGGTGGGTTTGCGCTGTTGTTTTGAAGAAGACAACATTCTACATCTACGTCCGGTTTTATGTTCTACTCTGCCAGCTATTCACAAGAAGCTCTTAGATAATTGTACTGCCTCGCTGTGCCTTGGTTTCCCCATATGTAAAACAGGGATGACACTGAAGCTGACCGTGGCCTCGGTACGTACTTGGAGGGCACCAGACAAAAAGCACTGCAGGAGTGTTACCTGGTCCCTGTGTCCTCTTCCACTCAATCAGAACAAGAGGGAGGGGAGAGAGGCTGTTGGGGGTCATTGTGGATCCCTGTACCTCCTGGTGAAAAGCCTTCACAATGTGCCTTTTTGCCTAAAATATTGGAATTTTTGACAAAAATATTTGGTCACAATTATTTTTGTATTGATCACTTAAGCGGGGAGAAGGGAAAGGTATTTTAATATTGCAACATGAAGTAAAACACACTTGAAATGATTTTTTTAAAACCAATTATTTATCATTTGTAAGGTAAAATAAACTGATTTTTATAAAGCATCCCTGGCCTAAGAGATTCTTTGTGCATTGTCGTCTGTGTGTGATCCGGTCATTTGCGTTCTTGGAGTTGTTACTTTATGGGTACGTCTCAAGCCTGTGCCTGGGACATTGAAGACCTGTGGATGGGGAGGATGGTCCTGCTGTTGGGCATGGCAGGGTGGCTCTGCATCTCAAGCATACCCTGCACCCAGCCCCTCAGAGCAGAGGCAGCTTTGACTCAGAGCTGTGGAAGCCTGGAGCCTGAGCTCTGGTGAGGACCAGCAGCAGGTCCTGGGGCCAGGCAGCCTGGTGCCTGCTCTTCTCTCCAAGGGAAGGTTGGGTTCCCATGGGGGCTGTGATGCAGTTGTGGCTGGAGGCTTGTCTGAGTCCAGCAGCCTTAATGGAGCATTTTTTGTCTATTCCCCCGCAGCTATAGCTGAAAGGAGATAGGGCAGCAGCGGTTTTGTCCAGCTCAGGTCTAGCTCTTAGCTTGGTGGCTGCTTGAGGGAGAAATGTGGAGTACTGATTCCCCCTAGTGTGGTGAATGCAGAGATGGGACAAGAATTTCTACAACTTCTGCCCTTCTCTGCTTGAGCTTCTAAGACAACTTACCCCCTTACTGTGATTTCTGGGGAAGCTGAAAATGCTTCTTCTCACTTACATGGGCAGCATTTATAGGGGTCTGGTGTCTGCTGCCTCGGCTCCTGCTGCAGCAGGACAGTGTGGGACTTTGTCCCTGTTGCTGGAGTTAAATCCAGCGGGGAGGTGGGGTGGGCTGTGAGCAGCGAAGGGAGGATTGCGGGCTGGCTGTGTGCCTTGGTGCTGGGAGCCCTGCGTGACCCATTCCCACCGTTATCTCCTGTACAGGGCTGCTGGGGAGGGGACACGAGTTCGCTCCGGGAGCATCGGCTCACGTCCTGGCGAGCTTGGATGTGCTTGTTCTGTAGAAGTGAGGCTCTGGTGTACCTGTATCATAGCGACATCTCAGCCCTTCCCTGGTTCTTCGGCCGCACTGAGCTGAGGCATTCCCAGGCTACCCTGGGAAAGCAGCATGGTGCACAGCAGTACCAGACCACCTCCTCGGATCTGTGGGGTGCTGGAGGAGCCTTTCATGAGCTGGTCAGAGGGAGTTTTTTAGGGCTCTGCACGCAGCAGGGCCAGTGCTGTGTTGCGGGAACTCTGAGAGCAGCTCGACTTGATAGGCCTTTCTGGCTCTGTGTGTGCTCCAGCAGAGCTGTGTTTCGAGGGGAAGCGAGCGAGCAGGGCATGTCCCTTGGGTGTGCTGCAGCCCGCTGCGCCCGCAAAGTGTGCGCCACCTGCCTGCCCTGAGGCCACCGGGGGCTCGAAGGGGTCCCCAGGGGCACCAGGAGTTTCTGGAGCAGCTGCCCAGGTCGGGGGCCGTGCCCAGGGCAGCCCGCGGGCCGGCGGTGCAGGTTTCCCGGCTTCCACAAGTGGGTGCTGGCGGAGCGCGGCTCTGCGCGGCGGAGCGGGGGCGCAGCCGGGCTGCGGGGTGCGTGCGGTCCGTGCCCCGCGTTCTGTAACAGCGCTGCATCTTCGTCCCGCCGCCTCGCCAGCCTTGCCAGGACAGAACTGCTCTGCAGGGCATTTGCCTTTCCCAAGAAAAATCCTTCTTCTTGATGCACTTCAACAACACCCTCAAAAAGCGGTTGTTGCAGGTGGAGACATGAGACCTTTCTGGCACAGAGAGGAGGTGCAGTCGGCCAGGAGCACCACTAAAAATCCCTGCTGCTAGGTAAAAGCAGTGGGGAATTTTGTAACACTCTTCCTGCAGTTCATTCTTGCAAGGCTCGTCCAAAGGCCATACTCCATAAATCAAGTGCTATCTGCGGAGCTTATCTTCCTCCGAGAGGGGAATAAACACTGGCAGCAGAAGTGGAGGAACACACACGTACAGTGAGGATCCGAAAGCTGATGGATCATCCAGTGGTGGCCATAGGAAAATAAAAAAGAGCGGCACAGGGCTGACGCCAAGGGTACCAGGAGAGGGCACTGCGGCTACCTGGGACTCCTGTGCCGCAGGTACCACCGGGAAGGACCTGCCTCCCTGAGCGGCTGCACCGCTCCAGAGCAAGGGAAAAGCACCAGGAAGCAGGGAGCAAAGATCGGTGTCAACTGAAACTCCCGATGGGTGTACAAAAGGTGCTCTGATGTTGGGAAAAGGAGACCTCTCGTGGTCCACATTTCCAGGGCTTTTCTCCTCTGCCCCGGCGGCTGCTCAAGCTGGCTAGAAGCCACCAGCAAATCCACGTTTGACGCAGTGGAGATACCTGATCGCGTCAGTCTTCAAGATGGGGAAAACCCAGACGTGGGGGTCATGCTGCAAACACTAGAGAACAGACCAGCAGCTGCCCAGGAACGCCCCGAGGATCAGGACCTGAATGGCTGAGGCTCCGCCACAGGCTTGGGACCGAGTCCAGCCCCTGCAGCAGCTCAGGAAAAGCTGCCTGCGCAGACCGCCCCGTGTCACCTTTCTGCTTCCTGGAGCAGTGTTAAACGCATCCCGCAGAAATCTCCCCTTGCGCCCTGTCCTGCAAACGTTAGTCTGACCGGGGAACTTCCCCTCCTCCCTGCTTTCCCCTTTCCATCTCTCCCCCCACTTTCCTCCTCTTTTTCCTCGTTAGAGTTTCGTTTAACACCTCAATCCCTTTCCTCCCAGCGTGTTGCCCTCTCCTGAGGATGTCCTCTCTGACCACGCAGGCCAAGGGCGGGCGCTCCAGCCCCATGATGTCGGACTGGGTTGGAGGTGAGGTTCAGAGAGCCCGCCCGCCCACCCATCTCTTCAGAGAAACCTGTCTTTCCAGGGAGGGAGAGCAGTATGTGGGAAAGCTGAGAGCCCTGGAACGTGAATTAGCCAGGGAGAGATGAATGTGTGATAGCTTGTACCTGGCAGCTACCAATTGAGCTTGTTAACACTTTCAGGAGGGGTTTGAGCAGAGCTGGAGTTCAGGCATTAAATGCCATCCTGCTATCCTGGCCGGTAGCAGGGGTCATCAAGGTAGTGCATGGCAGGGACAGAGAGCAACTGCAGTGCCACCAGCGTGACTGTTGGTCCCCTTCACAGCTCAGAGCGTAAGCTGAGGATCTGGCACCTTCCTACCAATCAAGTCAACATTAGGGGATTTTTTTTTCCCTGGCTTCCCTGGAAGTCAGTTAACACTGCAGCTTTAAACAACGTGGAGGAGAAGGAAGAGGCTGCCTGCCACTTCTTTCCTCTTCTTGGGGGACCGATGTACCGCAGAGAACATAAGTCAGGAAAGAGGAGTCTCCATGTGCTGGTCTTAGCCCTGACTTGTGTCTTTAGCCAAGTCAGGTTACTGTTCTGCTCTCAACTTTCCCTTTTGTGCTTGTTGTTTCATAGGGCATCATTCAGTTTCAGCCCAGACCTTGGGGATGCAACCATGCAGGTTGCTCTCATGGCTCACCCTGGGCAGACCCCAGGGTTACCGGAGTGGCCAGAACTAGAGAGGCTGTTCCCGGAGTTCAGATGTCTTCCCTTCTGGGCGCTGGCGGCTGCTGCCCAGCCTAGCTCAATGCCTTGGCCTCTCTCACCCATGTATTGCAAGGGGCAGAGCCAAAAGCCTACCCGCAAGGGGACAGCTCAGCCCTGGGGCTGGTGGGTTAGCCCCCACAAAGCCCCCTGCTTGCAGCCGAGCAGGCAGGTGCTGTGGGGTGTATCTGTGCAGCTGAAGGCGGGCAAACCGCCTTCCTTCCTCCCTCCTTCCCACCCCACCCCACGCCCTGGTAGCGCTGCAGGGACTCATCCATTCCCGAGTTACTAATATGCAAATGGGTGCTTTTGCATGGGCCGGGCGCCAGGCTGCGGGGTGTCAGGGCACCCGAGGGAGCCGGAGGTGGGGCGAGGCGTGGCGCGGCGCCGCATGCTCACCTGGCCCTGCATGGCAACAGGCAATGGAGCTCTAGGTCCCTTCGGGAGCGGACCCACGCCCGGTTTGAGAGGCAGCGGGTGGCAGAGGAGGGAGGGCAAACTGGCAGCCCCTGGCAACCTGGGGCTGACGGCAGGAGGCTGGGCGCACCGCGGATTTCCCTCCACCAGCAGGATGGTGAACCTGGAGTCTGTGCACGCAGGTAAAGAGCACTTGAGGAAGGATCGGGCTGGAGCTCACCACGTAGCTGAAACCGTGGACTTGGGCAGGAAACGGGGCTGCTCTGATTCTTGTGACCTTTCCTCCCTCTTTTCCCTCCTCTTTTCTCCTGCTGGAGTTGGCTATCACAGGCAGTGCCTGGTTAAGCGCCCACATTCCTACCTGGGGACGGATGCTGTCCTGATCCTATTTAGGGGGCTGCCAAGCCATGCCCACAATGTGGGCGCACTGGTCACGCTGCCAGCCCTAATGTGGGTCAGGGACCATAGTACAGAGCTCTTTGGGTGCCTGGAAAATGGGCATTTAGTGCACAACCTGTGGGTCCGGTCATTGAGATAAAGCTGGGAGGAGCGAGAGCAGATAAATTCACGGAGGGATGCGGCGAGGGTGGAGGGGAGTCTGTGTGAGAGTGAGAGCGAGATGGAACGTGGGTCGGAAGGAGAAAAGTTTATGATGAAGAGGGAACAGGAGGGAGAAATGAATGAGGAGGGAGCCGTAGGAGGCTGGGTTGAGTGAGGAATGCATGAACAGGGACACTCAGAAAGAGTTGCAGGGGGTCTGACCCAGAGGTACAGCTTAGGTAGTCTCACATCTTCTCTGAGCAGACCTCCCCTCTGCAATTAGCTGGGGAACAAGAGCAATCACTGCCAAATCCCTTGGACCTGTGCTGAGCGCCGGCTCACCTCAACAGTGTGAGTTCAGCTTCCGCCCTCAGCTCAAGTGTCCATGATCGAGGGGATGGATGGTGTCCCTGGGCACGCTGGAGCTGAGGGTGACACTGGCCTAGGAGCAGAGTGACAGCACCAGTGAAGGCCAGATCCTGACAGCCCCTTCTGCGTCAGGGGCAGGCAGCAGAGTGTCGAGGGTACGGGAGTGAGCTGTGTCTGATGCTTTGTGCAGCAGGAGATGACGCATGTTGTCCCCAGGTTTGGAAGGGAGGCAGCAGATACATCCATCAGTGTGTCCCAGTCTTATTCCCTTCGCATGCCTATGTGCATGCTGCAGCAAAGCTCAGGGTTTCAACGGTCCTGCTGTGCAGGGGAGACCGGGTGTCTGTGCCTGGTGCTCGCAGCCCCTCTCATGCAGGTTGGCAGGGCAAGGCGGATGCTGCAGCAATGCCATCACCTAACACAGCATCAGCCTGCAGCAGGCAGCAGAGGTGGCCCAGGCTGCTGCTCCACGGCTGCATTGCAGCCTCCCCATGGCTCTGGTTTGCCAGCAGCCCCACCGTGGCCAGCCAGTGCCCCACCGGGCAGCCGGGCTCCCCGTGCCGGCTCCGGGAGGGCAGCTGGGGAGCCCCTGGTGCTGCGTGGCTGGCGGCGAGGAGAGGCTGCAGGAGGCTCGTGGTCTTGGCTCAGCACGTCAGCCTGACTAGTCTGAGCACCTGCGATGGGTGTGCTTGTGTGTGGTGTCTCTTGGGGACGCATCCCCCGCAGGCTGCTATCCACCCATCTGCTTTGCTTGTGGGCGACTCTTTCTTCATGAGAAGATTCCCAAAATCGATACTGTGCCCTCTGTCAAAGCCAGTGGCATCAGTCCCAGGGTGGATTTGGCCAGGAGCTGCACAGAGCTGGGTGTGCGCTGAGCTTCCGTTCTCCTAAATCATCCCACCCTGTCGTCTGTCAGAAGGGCATAAGCTTTAATCGGCCTTTTTGCAAGGAGGGAATCTAGCCTGGGCCCAACCGCTTTCACGTGCCGGAGCTCAAGGCTGGTGGAAGGGTGTTTCTTCACCCTCCACTCGGTGTGTTAGTCTGGGGTCCCTGAGCCTCGCAGGGAGCTGCTCGCAGACGTGTGCTCTGTTTCCGTCCCGGCCATGCAGGGAAGACACAGCATGCAAGGTGCAGGAGCTGCTTGGGCTCTGCATCCCCTCGTCCCTGCTGGGAGGGTTTCCCTGCAGCAGCACATTCCCTGGCGTGTACCACGGCCATGTGGATGCTTCACCTTCACGGAGCTTCCAGAGGGGCTTGGGCACCTAAAGCACAGATAACTCAATAGACTCCAGGTTATGGCCTCAGCCAAGCTGAGTTCCCCACCACCACTGGCTTTCATTTCTCCTTTTAAATTCATCAGGCTGGTTTACCCTAGGTGCCAATGTCTGAACACCTACTAGGAATAAGGCCTTGGGAAAACTTTATTTGCTGACACCATTTGTTTCAGCAAAAATATAGATGCAGATATATCCCCAGAGAAGTGTCTGCACTGGCATAGTTTCTTTGGTCTGGGTGAACAAACCAGACTACCCCTACTCCCGGTATGTTTGCTAGCTGAGGTATAGCAACACATTTTTAATATGGCCCAGGCCACTGTGGCGGCTCCTAATAGGTCTGTGGTTGGAGTTAAGCAGTCCTACGTTGCATTATTTTCCCAGAGATTTTTTTACTAGCCTGCTTACTCTGTGTATATTGCCAAGCTGGCAAAGCTGTATGGAATGAGCCTCCGTTTAGTCGGACTCAAAGTCTCACAGCCTGTCCTGGCTTGAGATATTATCTCCAGATGGAGGGGGGTCAAACCCAGATGCACGACTCTGTGCTGGTTTATAGTGGAAGACTCTTGGGTACCAATAAAAAGCTGTTGGTTGCCTTTATCTTGGCTACACTTATACTAGAATGTAATTCCTCTGCCTGTTTGCTCCTAGTTTTAAGTATCCCTTGGAGGCTGACGGGTGCTGCTCTGCTGTCCATGGGTACACAAAACTGGCCAGCCCCAACCCACTCAGATCAGTAGGCTTTGATCAAAAGGGTTATCTTGTTTTTTCCTTTCTCCCCCCAGAAGATATTTAAACTGCAATAAGTTGTGTACATTTCTGATGGGAATGTATTCATTCATCTTCATGAAAATAAACTTCTGCTGTATGTATGAAAAAATCACAGGGTACGTTGTTATCTCCTGACCCCAGGAGGAGGGAATCTAACTGATGGGCGGCATGTGATATGTAATGAAGTTGCCGTGGCGATTCCTCCTTTCCTCCCCACCCACCCCGGGTTATAAGTGGCAGAGGGGCTGTGGGTTTATTCCTACCAGAGAGCTCCTCATGGTGCATCTTCCCTCCTCAGCTCTGTCTGCACTGCTCTGTCTCTTGCTCTATGCCCATAAGGGCCTCTTTGGTCTCGGGGATTAGCTAATTTTCTTTCACTAACGTGCATTCATTTGTTATTTGTGTGCTCACAATGAAACCTGCATTACTTTTTTTTTTTTACAGACTTTCTCACTAAAGCGAGCATCGAACTTCCACATAGTTTATGGTTTTTTCTTACTTTGTTTTATGAGAACTAGGGTTTTTTCTTTTTAAGATACTTTTTGGCAGCAAGCAAAACTTTGTGCTTTGTAGCTTGCCTAAGTTAGGGTCCCTTGGCAGTATTACAAGACACGAAGATGTTTATAGCTGATGATAATTACTCTTCCTGCAGCAGAAGTGCTTAGAAGCCCCACTAAATGTTCATGTCTTAATTGCAGTGGGTTTATTTGAAGGGAAAAAAAATCCCACAACCCATTTCTCCTTTTCCCCTTCTCTCCTTAATACAATTTAAAGAAAGGAAGTCTCTGAAGTACGTGGATGTTTACGCGCGCTCTCTCTGGTATAGAATCTTGTCACTCTTTTCTTCCTTTATTCATTTGCTGAAGAAAAGGTTTCAAAATTTAACCTAAACTAAGCTATTCTATTTTGGCTAAAAAGCAGGTGATTTGCAATTTGCACTCTGGAAGCTTGAATAGGGGAGAAGAAAACCCGAACAAACAAACAGGCCGGCCTGCTTTAGTGTGAGTAAGAGGGGAATATGTATGAAAACCTATAGGGTCCTTCCCACTGTTTTGGCCGTGTGTTTGGAAGTAATAGAAGGTGTATATATAGGAAAGAGGAAAAGGTTTGCATGGTGCCTTTAAGAAGGCTTCCACCTGCCTTTTCTACCCCAGCAAAACCACAGCAAACACTGGCCAAGCTTCCACACTGTTGTTATTACCCGATGCAAATCGGATGACTTCTTTGGCCAGGACTGGCTGCAGGAAGCACATGCAAATCACTTGGTTCTTTATTTAATATCTATAGATTTATACAGATATATATAGTTCTCCCCCCCCCAATTAGACTGGAAAGAGTTAAAATTCCCATGCAAAAGGTAAAGAGCATGAGGAGGTGTCCATCTGAATTTGAATAGAAATTCTTCCTTCTTTCACTGGTGTGTACTTTGCCCCTTCTAAGGAGGAGATGAGCAATACGGTGTAAAGTTGACCATTCCCACCTTTTCTTTCAGCTGTCCCTGAAGGAGAACGTGGCCCCGGGTGTGGTGGAAGCCATCACTTCAAGGGTAAATGACAAATTTATTGGCATTAATAAAGATGGGGGGAATATGCAGGAGCTTGATGGCAAAGCTCTCCTCTTGCTCATGGCTCGGGAACAGGAGCATGGCAGCTTCTTCGCGGTTTGGGAGGAGTGTGAGAGAGCAGAGGGAAGAGTTTGCAAATAGGGATCATATGTATTGAGAGCAATAATGAGTTTGCAAGGGTGCGAGAGGGGAAGAGAGACTTCACTTCCCTCTCTGAGAGCATCCTGCCCTGTGTCTGCGGCTCTGAGGCTGGTGCTCCCTGCCTGTGCTTTGTACAGCACCAAGTGCTGGCCTGGCCAAGCCACCTCAAGGGACAAGGACAGGATGCAGAAGAGGAGGGGAAAGCTGGCAGGGGTCCCCACCGCAGGTGTGATGGAGGACAGTGTCAAACGGAGAGCACACCAGCGGCTTTGGGAAAGGGGAGCCATGGGAGAGGTGACAACACAGCAGCAAATTGGGGAGGGGGAAAGGAATGAGGGGGATGCAAAGAGCAACAGGAGGGAAAGTGCATCCTCGGAGCTGATGAATATTCTAGTGACTGTATGTTGAGGAATCAGAAATTTGAAAGTCTGATGGTTTATTATAATTACACATTCATTTGTGCTGTTTAGTGGAAGCCACATGTGCCTGTTGCCTGGGACTGTGACCTGTTATTAAAATCAGTTGTGCCTCGTTTTCCAGAGATCAAGATGAGCGGTGATGCGGCAGATTCCACAGATACTCGGCACGAACCTGACCAGGTGGAACCAGGTAAGGAGAGCCGGGATGTGAGGAGCAGGCGAGGGGGCCCAAGGAGGGAAAGGAAAGGAAAGGGGGGCATGGGTGCTCCAAGTTTCTGTCTGTGCTTTTCTTGACTCCTGTTGCTGCTACATTGTGCTCATCCAACCAGCCTGGGAGCTGATCAAGAATGTGCCCTGGGCAAGGATTGTATTTGTATCTTGGTCAGCGTGCAAGATCCTTCTCTAACAGCAGCGAATCAGTGCGTGTCTCAGTAACGTCCTCTGCGGTTTTAGCATGGAAATACACTTACGTGTTGCCAGAGGAATAATGCCATTGAAATAGTCTTGGTCTGCTCAGTTTCGCACAAGCAGCTCTTGTTTTTTTCAGGGCTCGTATCAGGAGCGTTTCATTAGACAAAACTACCAGGGGACTAAGCCTTTTGTGTCCATGTGTGTAGAAAAATGGGAGGGACTTCAGGAATAATCAAATCCAGCTAGGTAGTGCCAGCAAAAATTCATTGCTCTTCATCCTGAAGCGTCATTGAGTTTCTCATTTCCAACACACCCACCTGATGGCTGCTCAGACTCTCGCTGCTCATGGCTAGAAGCTCCAGTTTCCCTTGAATACGGAAAGCTGAAGAACAGGGTGATTCTTTGAAGATGATAGCGCTGGTGTTGGCACTGGTTTCTGCTGGGTTACCCACCAACAAGGCGCGATATGCACCAGAACAGCTTGATGTTTCCTGGCATCACTTCTGACTGCCACTGGCCTTTGAATGCAAGACCTCGAGTCTGTAATTTCACAAAAGCTCACGGTCAGGTTACTTTTTAGGCAAATAAACAGCAATAAGAAATATTTTTAGCACCCACTATGTGTAACAAATGAAGATTATTAGAAACTGTGAGGCTGATCTACAGACTTAGAAATAAACACCTTCTAAAAGCAAAACTGGTAGAGACAATGTAGAAGAATCATTACTCTTTGAGTGATGAAGAGCCCTAAACTTGGGAAGGGGGGAGGTTTGACAGCAGATTAAAACTACCCTCTTAGCTGTTAGGATGGGCTATTTGACATAACCCAAGGTAGAGATAAAATGTGGTTCTTTTCATACCTGGGAACTCCGATTGACTTCAGTGAGGTCAACCGGTCAGTGTCTGCTCAGGCCTTTCAGATGACCCCAAGTTGGTTTTTGACAAATGTTCCCAAGCTCCCGAGCCACAAACATGTCCCCAAGCTCTTTCAAAAAGCCCCAGTAGCTGTTGCAGGGCCTTAAACTGGGAACCAGCATCTCCTGAAATGTTTCTGCATCTTGGTGCACAGAACTATCTGAATCAAGATTAGAGGAGGCTGTGCTGAGAGTGGGTATTGGCAGTCACTGGTGTTAATTAGGCGAGAAGCTGGCACTGCACTTGATTGGATAAAATATGTTTTTCAGCTTAAGCTTCTCAGCCAGCCATCAGTGTCAGCAGTAGCACCTCTTTCTAGTGGTAATTGAGAGAAGAAAGCAGAGAAGTGAAGTCAATTTGTTTTAAAATAACAAAAACGTTTGCAGCAGCATTAGCTCTGGTCTAGGAGCCTTCAAATCAAGCAGGGAAATCAGAACGAGTAAATCGCCTTCATTTGCAAGAGAGTGACACTTCCCTGCGGATTGGTGCAAGGAACCTGTTTGAATTGTCCTTTTTTCTCTAATGCGGTCCCCGTGACTGGTGGTTCTGTTCAGGATCTTCCGAAATCACCAGATTTAGCTGCGATCAGAGCCGAGCCCACGGAGGGTCCGCCTTGGTGCTCCACCAAAAACCTCTACCTCTCTGGCTTTGTTCTGTTTCTTTTCCTCTTTCCGCCCATCCTGTTTATAAACAACGAAGCTCTTTGTACTGAACTTCCCTGGAAGCTTTTACTTTCCCTTGTACACATCGTTAGCGGAATATTTACTGCAACACCCGATAGCTTAGTGTTTTGTTTACCAGCTTCATGTGGGAAAATGTGTTTTCCAGTGACTCATTAATTGAAGACCCATTTCCTAATGAACTGGACCAATTCACGCGGCTCTCCAGGAATCTTGTTACCCCCCAATGGAGAAGACAGTTACCAAACTAACAATATTGTAGCTTATAAAGAATGAAAATACTTCGAAGTGCAGATTTAGCAAGGCCTTTCATCACCAAAAGGTGCAGACTAGATCCAAGAAGAATTTAAGAAAAGAAAAAAAAGTACTGGAGAGAGTTGGGTGCCAAAATGCTTTTGTAAAGCAAGCCCTTGATCTACAACTGATGCCTAAAGATCTGATGGGAAGTGTCAGTAGCAGAAGCATAATCTCACCCTTTCATATCTCTGCCAATTCTAGGCTTAGAGGGGGAAAAAAGGGTAATTTGGGGCACTGTTTTACTTTGAAAGTGTTTAAAATTATTAGGGGGGGGTCTTTTTTGAGAAAATTTCCTAAATTCTTTATTTTTCATAGGAGATTAGGAAAGCGGAGCTTTTTTCCCCCATTTTTCATCCACACCAATTTAATAGAAAACGCTTCGAAGCGTTTGTCTGATTCCATCCCCTCCGTGCCTACTGGTTGTAGGTATTTTGCCATTTTACACAAAATAGATGGATTTTTTAAAAAAAAAAAAAAAAAGCAAAAACAAACCCCAAATCCCCCCCCGCCCAAGCACGGGGTCGCCCCTCCCGTCCCAGGGTCCCCTTTCCCCTTTCCCGGCGATGCCCGCGCGGTTTGACCCTCGTGTGCGGGGGCTGTGTCTGGGCTCGCAGGCAGTCCCGCTGACTCCATGGGGGGTAATGACAAGCATGAGTTTTATGCTTGGCCGTAAGCTCTTTTCATCTCTTTAAACTGATGAAAGCCATGCCAGCAAGTTCTGGGTTGATTTTTTTTATGGGAACTGTGGGGGCTTGGCACTGCAGAGTGTCGCCCCTGGTCTTCAAGCCGAGAGGCAGAGATCTCCCCCTTCTTGTGGTTTATCTAAGCCCTCTGTATCTGATGCAACAAAATGCTGAGGTGGGACTTGCCTCTGTCTGTCTGTTTGTTTGTGTCAGACACTTGTTCCCCGTTTATCTGCTTGATCAAAACAGGTTACACCAAGCAAAGCTACTTCCCTTTGATTTCATCTGTTGAGGCTATGGGGGGGAAGCCAAAGCTTTAACAAAAGGGTGATAGGGAAGCTCTTCAAACACAAGCATCGGTAACTGAATAGCTGCAGGCACTCCGAACATCTTCCCTCCCCACCCTGTAACACGGGGAACTGGCCAGGCTGCCAGGAGCCCAGGGCGGGGTGCGTGATGGGCACCCCAGCACACGGGGAGCGGAGCCGGGGTGTGTGTGTGTGGGTGCAATGTAGGACAGCCCCACGGCGTTATCGCTGCCTCCGGAGCAGCTGATATCGCTCCCTGGGACAGTGGTGCTTGGCTGACCCGGCAGCTTGGCCCAGCTATGCTGGGTCTGGGATCTGGAAGAGCTGCAGCCAGGTAGAGGAGTGCGGTTTCATGGGGAGAGCACTCGCGGCCAGAAAGCCGGGCTCTTGGCTTGCGCCTGGCTCTGGTGGCAACGGCAGCTGGGGTGTTTAACCCTCACAGCCTGGGTAACATATCTGGGTGCATTAGGAAGCAGTAAAGCAGGTATCTTCTCTCTGAGGATAAGACCCTTTCCTTTAAACCCCAAGAAAATAAAAATGGTAAGGAGCTATGATGCATCTGCTCCTATATTCTTGCAAAGTGTCCGTTTTAAGGGGACACTCCTTTGAATGTCATTCTTCTACCCTTGCATCCTCTGCTTCAGCCGGCTTGTGCCTGTGGAACGATGCCAGCAGGAGACACCTTCCTCCACTGCTCCGGCAGGACGCCTGCTGTCCCCTGGCAGTGGATGAGACAAAGCAAGGGCAGCTCTGAAACTGGACACCAGAATTTGCCACCCTAGCAAAAGATCCTCCTGGTACCGCAGCTTGTATGCCAGCGCATTCGACATTAAATCCATATCAGAGTGGATGGAGGAAACCGAGACGTTGTCTCAGTTTGTGTCTCTGCCACACAGTCCTTGTACAAACTTGATTCAAGCTATCTCTGTTCCAAAGTGAGGGTCCCACTCTGTTCTCCCACCCTTTTGCCAGGGTTTAAGCTCTTTGATGCAGGTGCTGCTCTTCCTGGAGATGGGTACATCTCTTGGCAGAACGGAGCCCTGATTTCTGTGAGGCTCCGGAGATGCTGTTTATTGTATTCTGACTGTGTGTCTGGGTAGGGTCTCTTTTAAACCTGGTGCCTCATGTTGGAATAGGGTATGAAGCCTCTGACCCCTGTGTCAGCTTCCAACTTGGACAAAAGCAGATGTGAACAAGCAAGGGATGTTAGATGGAGCAGCGCAATGGCTTGTGTGAGACGAGTTGGTGGGTGCTCAGGCTGTGCTGCTGGGTGCACAGGGCACTTGTTCCACGCAGCAGGCAAGCCAAGGGATGCACAGGCTGAGCTCTTCTGCCTTTCGTTGTTACCTCTTCAGATCGGGCTGGAAACACATTGTCAGGCCAAAGTCTTTTGAGGAAACTTGGCCTTCCCTGGCCCCACGCTGAGCCTGGTGCTTGGCTGCGCCTTTGCTCTCCCTGGTGAAACTTCCCTCAAAGCCTCCAGGATTTCTCTGGTCTCTTCCCCCTGCAGCCATGCACAGCCCCAGGACAAGTCCTGAACAAACGAAAGCAGCAGCAGCCGAGCTGGAAACAGCTGGTTGCTATGGCAATTGGGCCTGCTCGGGATTTGCATAAGGCTGATGATTTTCATAGCACAGCCACATTTAAGGCAAGCAGCAGAAATTTCCATATTCCCAGCTCCGAGTCAGTTGGGGCGTGGGGGAGGCCAGGAGGGGGATATTTGAAATTCAAATGAAGGTGATTAGGGTTTGAGGTTGGGTTATATTTTTTTTTTTTCTTAAACATCCCATTATGGAAGAGGATAAAAAAGGATGGGGAGGGGAAAGGGGAACAAAAGGCTGGTTTGACTTGAATCAGAGGGGCAAAGGAAGAGCTGGTCTGATCTGCCTCTTGCCTCTGGTCTAAGAGAAGAGACTTGCCCTCTCCCAGCACCTGCAGGTGAAATGTTTTCCGTGGGAACAACTGCTGCCCTCGGGTTTCCTTCTGGAAACTGCCAGAGTCTCTCACACTCGCTGTCCTGCTCTCCCTCCCTGCCCCACTCGTAGGGTATATTGCACTCAGAGCCGCAGTGGGACTCAAAGATGTGATTTCTTTGAGGCACTGCTGACAAATAAAGGGCATTTTTATAACCCAGGGCTTTCCACCCAAATGAAACACCTGAGTCCTCAGGGAAAGCTTCCCCTGGAGACTGCGACCATCCGGCTGAGTCAGCACAGACCCGCTTTCCTTGCTAACCAACCTTCACTTTCCCATGGAGATGCTCTGGGTTGGTCTGTTTGTGTCTTTAGAGCAAACGGTTAACACAAAAACTACAATCCTATCAGGCTGCCTTGAAAACTCCCCATTCTGGTAATGCTTTCACCTGCTCCCTTTAGGATAAGGCTTCTTACTTCTTAAGGTGAGCCTTGGGAACAGCGAGCATGCCAACAGGATCCAGGGAACAGACTGGTATCTGCTCAGCCTCAGTTCCTGCTCCCAGGTGCCACTGGACACAGCTGAAGGGAAACCAGAATCAGCCACTGAAATGGAGAGAAGGGGATTTAAGTGAGCTCTTAGCACCCAGGGCTTTTCCTGCAAGTTCTGGAGAAGTCACTGGTCTGGCTACTGGGAACGGTAGCATCTGTGACTTGGGGTTTGCTTGAGCCTCTGCAGTGAACTGAAATCCCAAGCATATATTCAGCATTTGGTGCTGAATATAGTTTTTGCTTAATAGAACCACATCCTTCTCAGTGCAGGTGAGCATTTTGTTTCATTTCCAGCATGTGGGTCATGCTGTTCACAGTTATAATAATTGTTGCCGCTCTTTTCTTTACCTGCTCTTGAGTAATCTTTCAATTTTACACGTTGTTTCAGATGAGAGATCCGATTCTTGTATCGGTTAATGTGAACAAATTAACTTCGCAGCTTCTAAAAAATATACATTGAAAGGTGCTCTGCATCTGGCCTGTTTTGTCAATCCCTAGTGGCATTGCGCTTTATCAGCTGGAGTGCTAAAATCTCCAGGATAGGCGAGATTAATCTTAATTTTAGGTATTCAATACTTTGAAGCTGAAGCCTGACCTGCTCACCCTGGGCTCTTTGAACAGTCAAGGATGAAATTAGGTTTCTCCAGAAGGTGATTCATCTCTCTGCTGTCTCTCTGGGGGGTGAGATGCGTTGCCCTCTGGAAGTGCCTGCTTCCTCTTCATGGCTCTAAAGGGAGCCTAGAGCAATTGGCTCAGAATTAGACACCTATAAGTTAGACATCTAAGCGCAGGCAGCTGAATCCCCTGCCTGGTGTCTGCCTGGCACTGTTCCTCCGCTGCCATTCAGCTGTTCTGAATTTCCCTCCCAAATGCACGCAGCAGAAAACTGATTCCCTGTGGGAATTCCCCAACACCTGTTAAAGATTGAAATCACCTTCTAATTCCTTGTCCCTTCTGTGCAGCTGAGATCAAACTGTGAGGTGAATTAGGAGTGTAGTTGGGTGGGGGGGGATAAGGTTAGCCTCCTGGCTGTAGCCCTGTTTTTGTTGTTGGGGGAAAAGCCACAGGCGGCTGTCACTCCCTATAGGTGACATCTGCATGTTCCTGCCTGTGTTTGCCTTGTGAAGATGAAGGCGCGCTGCAATCTTGAGTTCACTTTTCTCCTAATATGGCACTTTTATCCTCAAGTGCCGGACTGGCTTGGCAGCTTCCAGTGGGAATCGTGCTGGTTCTGATAGAGCACTTGTCTTTGGTTTTCAGAGCAAACAGCGCATTCCAGGCAGGGGGGGAACAGCAGCGGGTGGGGGGAAGCGTCCGGAACTGTTCTGCTGCTCCTATCCCCAGAGAAACCTCCCCAGGCAAACTCGCACCAGATCTGATGCCAGTGCTATGCAAAACAGCTGCCAGGTGAACCAAGGAGAGCAGCGCAGCCCTTGTCCGCTGCGCTGCGGGGAGCCGGCTGAGCCTATTGCTGACTTTCTACCCCTGTCTGGAACACCCATAAAGAGGGGAACGAAGGCTTGTTTGACAGGGAGCCTGCTGGGAACTGTAGTGCGAGGGGCTCAAAGCAGTTGTTCTCCGTTTAAATCCCAGGGATTGCCCAGTTCGATGCAATTTAAGCAGGGAAGGACTCCATCTAGCAGATGCTGGATCCTTTTGTTTCTGGCTGGTGTAGCAAGAGGCACATTGTTGGCTGGTGCAATGCTCCGTTAAAATTAGTGAAGTTCTGCCAGTTTACAGCGGCTGAGAATCTGCTACTCCTTACACTTTTATTTCTTTTTATCTCCTGGAGCTAGAAAAGATTAAATCTTAAGTGTAGATCCTCGTTGTTTGAACAGCCGGTTCCTCTAAGGAGAGAAATGGCTGCTTCAGTTTGAATCCCAATGTTGACAGAAACTGGGGAGAAACTGAGACTATTTTTAAAATATTTGTAAGAATGTTACTCATTTAAGTGAAAGAGTTGTTATCCTTACCATACCCAAACCTTGGCAGCTGGAATCATTTGGATATTACTCCAACACAAGCTTTTACTGAAAAAAAAAAGATGAGATTTGTTTGCAAATAAATCTGGGCACAACCACTCACTGGTCCTGCTGAGAAGCTGGAGAGATTTGTGTATCCAGCTCCCATTTACATAACCACTGGGAGCACAAATCACCTCACCCAGTTTTAAATATCTCACTATTGGACATCTAAGTCTGAACTAGTTGCCCCTGGGTCCCTTTGTAGTCAATAAAGAGAAATAGTCTTCTCCAGAGGGCCATTTATCTCAAGTTAAGATAGGCGTCTAAGATAGGTGGGATGAATGGCCTCTGGAGGTGCCTATTTCTCCTTGCTGTCTACCAAGACAGCCTGGGGCAATTCTCTCAGACGCCCAAGCTACGACTGAGTTAATGTCAATCTCCATGCACATTTGCAGTATGCTCCACTGTCACAAAATATCTTGGCTGAGGTGCTGCCGAACACCTGAGCTGACCTGTGGTGGGATGTGCAAGGGAACGGAGGGTTGGACTTGGAGAAGGCTGTGTCTGGCATTGTAGAAGAGGAAGGGAAAAAGTAGAAGACTGTCAGCTGCACATGCTTGTCCAAGAAGGGAAAAGTGAGAGATGGGAAGCTTGGAAGTGGAGGAAAGAATGTGCTGGAGAGCTTGGGCCTGGTGGTAGCGATGTGAAGTGAAACTCCATTCCAGCTGTGCATCTCAATTCCAAGTTTTGGGGTGCGTGATAGTGACTCAGAGCTATCATCACAGGGTCCTAGGGATTTCCCCCAAGGCCTTTGAATCTTGCCTCATCAACATGCTGCATCCGAACGTGAGCAAAACTCTTGTATCCAAGAAATCAGAGGATTACCGTTTCCGTCCTGTCCTATTTTAGCAACTGGGAGCTTTATTTCCTCCTCCTCTCCTCCTTGCCTTTCTTCCCTTTAGCTACTGCCTTTAGATTGCATCAACACCCTGTGGGTTTCAAAGGTAGAAACTGCAGGCCTTGAAGATCCTCGCACAGTCCTCCTCAGGTGTGTGGATACTGATTGCGATCATCTATTAACACTATCAGCATTCCCATCGTTGTATGTGCAGTTGTTGGCTCTTGGGGCATGGAGCTGGAACGCAATGAATGAACAAATTCCTGGGGCGGGAGCAGCTGGAGAGAGATGGTCAGGGTGCAGATGGTTACGGCGAGAGGCACAGAAATGTGTGGCAAGCCGGGGGTTGGAGCGGAGTAGTGAATTACATGGAAGAAGATTAAGACCTGACACTGCAAAAAGCAAAAGCTTTGGGAAGCACGTTGGGAGGAAGGCAGGAGGGGAGGACAGGCTCTAGCACAACAGAAACACAGACAGGAGGAGGGAGAAGCGCAGAGATGGATCCTGGTTGAGTTGCAGATGCTGAGAAGATAGAGGAGATTTCAGAGCGGGACAGGGGCGGCAGCAGCTTTTTCTGCTGTGGAATAGTGTTCTGGTATTGTTTGATAGAGAAGACTTACAGCTCAGCCTAACAAGAGCAACAAAGGCAGCTCAGTTTCCGCAGTTAATGCTATTAACATGTTGCAGATTAAATCTCCAGAGCTGTTACTAGATAGCAGAGAATAGGGTGCCATGAAATTGTTGACTCTAAAATATTTTGCCATCTATGAATAATTGTACTAAGCACGCTCCTCCTGAGGATCTCAAAGAACCGTGCTGATTCACCTGGGAATATTATGTGCATGGTGTAAGCTGAAAAACTGCACACTAGATTAGGCTAGAGGCTTGTTCGGTTGAAAAAGGCAAGTCAAGGGGAGATCTGGGCTTGCACTCCTGTCTCTACAGCCTCCTCACCACCTTCCAACTTTTTGCAAGAGATACATGAACTCCTGAAAAAACACGATGTGTTGAAGGTTGATCAGATCCCAGTGCACAGGCTGTGCTTGATGGGGAACGTTATGCTGGAAGAAAACAGGAGAAGGCCCTGGGGGCTTGTGCCAGTGAGGTGTGAACAATTCAAGACTATTTATCACAAACTCAGTTGGACTGGAAGAGAATGACTTAGGGAATGGGTTGCAAAGAGAAGGAAAGGGGTTTCTTGGGGTTGCCTTTGCAACTAAAGAGGCTTCGTGGAATCCCTTAAAGTATTCGTATCTGTGGAGCGTACAACCTTTCCTCTGTGATGTTTTTGATGAATTTGGCAGGCATGATGGAGGGGGGGGGATGTTTATCATCAAAGTGGAATGAGTGAGGGCCTGTGCGGTACCTTCAGGCTGAAACCTGTCTGATTTTCCCCCTGTGCCTGCCAATCTCTTTTGGAATCAAGGAGACGCCTCTTGAGCACAACCCCACGGCACCCTCTGTTCCTTTAGATATCCCGTAATTACTCAGTGCCACATGGGTTCCTGAAGATCCCTGGTTAACAGCCTTGGCCACCTGTTTGCCAGCCTCTCCCACAGTTAGTTCTTGCTTTGTGTTCAGTGCCCTGGTCCTGCGTTTCCCTGGGGATTTGTAGTATCCTCCAGCTCACCTCTGCTGCGTTCTCCCTTGTAGTTAGTGAGCTTTCCCCCCCATTGCTGCTTGGCCAGGTACCTCCAGGCAGAAGCACTTCTGTTCTACTTCAGCAAAGGCTGATACCACCAAGCGTTGCAAAATCTGCCCTTGTATTTCCATTGCTGCATCCGCATTGACTCCACCTTCCTCCTTGTCTTCTTGCTCTCACAGTAAACTGAGCTGGGCTCTCACAGTAAACTGAGCGCGTCTTTTATTACATGTCTTCTAAGTTCTGGAAAGTTTACATCAGTGCTGACTGTCATTAATATGGATATATTTTTCTGTTTGTTTCATTATAGGAAATGAACAGAATGGGCTGGACTTCAACAGGCAGGTAAGATGCTCCCTGGGTTTCCAGGTATTCTCCTGCCTTCTTGAATCACTGTTTCTTAATTGCCCATCTTGCTGAGTCCCTGGCAGCTACTGCTACGAGATAAAAACTGTTAGGTCAGAAGCTACCATTAAACAGACCACATAAGTTCTCCGTGGTTCCCCTTGTGGGACAGAATGACGGATTAAACTTCTGGTTTCCAGGCCTTCCTATTTCATAGAAGTTCAGCTAATTATAGAGTTTCTTTAAATCACCATTTGCTTGAGGCCTTTTCTGGCTTTTTATTTTTTTTCCGTTGTCATTTAGAAACAAAAGGGACCCCGGTTACACGGGCAGATGTGCAAATCCCACCCCAAAGCCCCACACATCTCTACTGCTTGTGACACTGGTGCTAAAAGCCCCGTGGTAAGCAAGTCTGAGAACACCAGGCTGACCCACAGGAGTATCAGGAAGGACTGAAGATGAGGTGGTTTGAGGTCTCCGAGTGTGTAGGTCAAGACCAGGCCTGCTTACAACAGCAGATTCCTCTTTGCAAGGCAGTGGGGAAAGGGACAGCAGACAAAAGCAAGTGCATCTTGCAGGGCAAGCAAGACTTAATTGCAAATGAACATGTGAGGAACCGTTGTCTTTGTGTTTCCTGTTATCCTCCTGCTTCATACAGCTAAAAGCAACCCCTGTCTCACTGAGTGTCTGGACATTTCCATATGTGGCTCTAAGAAATCCCCAAATCTCACATTGGAATCGCAAGGGGCGGAAGGTGACAGCCCTCTGGAGCATATAGATCTTGAATCTGTGCAGACACAGGGGAAAATGTTCTCGGAGCTGGGAGCTAAGTATTCCTGTGGCCACCAGTGGAGCTGGACCTGGACCTTGTGAAGAAAAAGAGGAGGTCTAGAGAGCTGACCCACTGACCTGCTGCGGGACCCAGGGAGCGAGCAAAGCAGAAGGGGCTGTAAACCGCAGGCAGTCACTAGTATTTGAAGCAGATGTTGGCACTCTTAACAGTGCAGCAGCCTACCTGCTTCCAGCTGTGCATTCCTCAAGCTCAAAGGTTGTGTTCCTTTGCACAGGCTTTCTGCTGGCAGCAGGTGGGCAGTTGAAGCTACTCGCCGTGACTTTTCTGTCCTTCAAGCTTGCCCTGGTGGCTCTTGTCTAACAGATGTCAGCAAGCTGCTGTTTGGTTGTTTTGGCTGCTCTGGTTTTGGGTGGATTGTAACTTCCTATCAAAGGTGTCTTAACATGTTCAGCCATCTTCCAGGTCTTTGGAATACCCAGCTGAAAACAAAAAGCCTTGTGTCTCCAGCTCTGTGAATTGCAGAGCCCAAAGCACAGGCTCCCCACATGCCAAGAGAAAAATCTAATCTACTTATAACTAGCGATAAAAGAAAACTCCCTCAAGATAGAAATAAGCTATGAAAGTACAAGATCGTTACACGGTGCAAACTTTTCCGATGGCAACACCACAAAGATGTTAGAACTGGAAGCTGGGCTGAGGTTAATCAAGGAAACATTATTGATTGTGGTGAGGCAATGCTGATTTACATCCGCTGATGATTTGACCCACTATCCCTAAGGCCCCAGTCCTCTGCATGCCACCGAATGAGCGGATGCTGGTGAAGCTGTGGAGGCAAATAGCCTTGCAGTCAGTAGGATCTGGTCCAGGGTCTGCTTGATAGAAACCTTCTCCTCCCAAAAAAGAGACTGTGGTTTTCTGACAGCCTTCGGTAGCATTCACTTCCCATTTTCGTTTTTCTCCTGCCACTGAAGGGGCGCCACAAAATCTCTCTCATTTTTGCCAGCACCTCCGTTTGTGTAACCGAGTAGCAAACCTGACTGGGGACTTTTCAAGGTTTACAAAGCAAAAGCCTGTGAACAAGTTTGGGTTTCCTTTGTGTTTCCAGTCCGGCGCGATTTCCCAGAACAAAGGTGGTGTCCACACCAGGGGTTTGCGGGGCTGGCGGGATGGGGTTCGAACAGTCTATGTGAGTGGACATAACCGTGTGCAAATGGCTCTTTGTCTCCCTCTCTTGGCTCTCTCAAGGCCACGTATAGACTTGAGCCAGTATTGTTATTATTATCTTAAATAAGCATGAGCCCAAATGCACATGGGCTATATGCTCACGTTCCAGGTTGACCTCAACTATTTGTGAATTCATCTTGGATTCAGCAAATAGATTTCAAATGATGAGAAAAAGGAAGAAGGGAGATATGGAAATATCAAAGTGTTTTCATGTAAAATCAGGTGCTGAGATCTTTCATTAGGGGTGGAGGTTGGTGGGTTTTTTAATTTTGGTTTGGGTTTTGAGGTTGGTTTTGGGTGGCTTTTTTTTTTTCGTTACCTTGCAATTCAAGTTTGCAAACTGAAGCCAGAGAAGCATGGTTTGAAACCCAACTCCAAACCCAATGCAAGAGCTGCTCAGCTCCCTTTGACTTTATTTGGAGTCCTGGGCGCTAATCACTTTGAAGATCATAAATCTCACATCGTTTAAGCCTCTCCCCCAGTCTTTGTAGATGCCCTACATTTCAGGTCTGTTTCCCTCCCATGTTGTGCTCCAGGCGGGAAGAGAAGGGTGGAGTGACCTGGTTAGACCCCTTACTTGCCTACCAATTCCCTGCTGCGGCTGCTCTCACCCTGAAAACGGGGAGGAGGGAAACTCTTGTGGAGTTTGAGGTTTTCTTGCAGTTTGTGGGTCAGCCCTGTGCTTTATGAGAAAGCTGCCTTCTGATCCCTCAGCCTATTTGGCAAACATTTCTTCCCCCCCTCCCCTCTCCAGGCTCTCCTCCACCTGGATGCAACAGTAATTTGTATGTGAATGAGAGGGGGAAAAGGTGTGTATGGAAAAAGCAGCATCTTCTGCCTTGCCTATCTGGTTTGGCCTTTTATTTAGTGAGTCTAATGCTAGTAGTTTCCTGTTTATATCAAGGGAAATGCAAAGAGAAAGTAATAAACTTTCACCTTCAGTGCTGGCAAGCTGGGTGAGGACATCTGCTTCTTGATGTTTTGGGAGAGTGTCCAGAGCATGGCAGGGACAGAACGGAGTCACTTGGCAAATGTGGCTTCGGAGTCTTGCCATGAAAGGGCACTGAGCGGGACCAGGAAAAGGTCTGAAAGTGTTGAAATCAACTTCTCCTTGCTATAATGTGGTCCTCATCAGGCGATGCTGCTGCAGTCTCACCAGGTTTTGTTCAGTTTATTTTCCTGTTGGTGTATGCAACGTTCAGCCTTTAAGGAAACACTACATTGTCTGATTTTTCTAGATGGCTCTGCAGAGAGCCGTTCTGGAAAGCCAGGTAGTTCAGCCCGTGTCCGGAGTTAATCTCTGAGATATTGGTGCCTTCTGGAATACACAGAGCTAGGGCTGATGGTTTTGGGAGCCCAGGGCTCAGCATAGCTTGAATTTTCCTGTCGGTTCTTTACTCCTATTCCTTTAATTTCTTTGTTTCACAGAAATCGGGGGATGTAACAAGGATAGATATCATTGCAAAAGGGCTCCTAGAAATAGGATCTGGGGATGGATTTACCTGGGAAAAGGAGGCAGCTTGGAGATGGATTGCTGAGGCAGAAGAGACCTTCAGAACACAAAGGGAAGCATCTAGAACAGAATACGGAAATAAGATATGTAATTGAAGTGGCCTCATGTTTCATATGCACATTAGCTCAACGCTTACATTTGCACACCAGGTTGAACACATTCCCATTTTGACTGTTGCATATGACTGCAAGGGACACTTTTCAAAATGTTCCAGTGGACAGTCAGTATTAAATAATTGAGCTGCTTAAGATTCCCAGTCAGTAGGCCTTGGGTAGACATTTTTTGGCCAGTTGAGGGTGTCTGCTAGTATAGAGTAAATGAGCAGTGAGGGAGTGGGTCAGTCAAGTGAAGGATGCTGTGCCTTATTTCCCTGCTCTCTGTCCCTCAGAACCTCCTTATCTGACTCCTCTCCCTGCCCTGTTCATTTCTGAAAGAGCCATTGTCCAGGAGAACTTTAATTTTTGAGGTTTATGTGGGGGTTTTGGCAGTTATTTTGAGGTAATAGAGTGAATAATCTCAAGTCTTCACAGCTGATGTCCTGTAGATGCATGATATGAGAAATTAAAGTGGGCCAACTGCATCTGAGACCTAAAATCACTGGTGGCTCTTCTTCAATGCTTTTAATAATCCTCTGACCTTGTTTGGTACTTTCCACCCACACGTCTGAAGGTACTTTGCTAATGAATTTAGCATCTCAGTGCCCCAGGAAGGTAGGGAGGTGTTTAACCCTGTCTAACAGATGAGGCAGACGGAGACTGACTACCTGGCTTTTCCCAAAGATGCTGAGCACCGCGATTGCAGTTGAAATCAGTGGATGCTTTATAGGACAGTTGCCTGTGGACACAGAGGTGTATTGTAATCCAGGGACCTGCTCCCTGGTAGAGCTGGGATACGGACTCCAGTTCTCTGAATCACAGTCTTATGCTCAACCACAGACAAGTTCTTCCTCCCCTCCATCCTTTTGAAGGTGAAAAAAAGGGCCTAACTTGCTAGGGAGTTTGTTATTAATATCTGGGATGCAAAACTCCCTGCAGATTTAATTTTGCTCCATCAGGGCTTCCCTCCCCCCAGGGATCTCTCTCATAGTTATTCATTCCACTTTGTGTTCCCATCCCCCCAATCTCATGTGTTCCCTATATGTCATTTCTGTTCCTGTTCGGCTTTTCCCTGTGGGTAGTTCAGGTTTCAGTCTGCCCTCCAGATTTCCATCCCAGGCCGGTTTTGCCCTCCTCTCAAGGGGATGTTCACATCCTGCTTCCTTCTCCCCTCTGGGGATCAATTCAGATTTCACTCTCTCTTCTCTGCATTGCCCCAGGGTATCAGCCTAAGTCTTGCATCTGCTTTTCATCTCTTGAGCCTTCACCAACTGGAAATTAGCCCGGCTGTCCATATCTGCCTTGACTGACACTGTGTCTCAGCTGAACACTACCCTGGCCTTTCCCTTTTGAAGTTTCCTTGTTCTGTCCTAGGGACAGACTGATTGCATAAATTTGTATGTGTGCTGGTTCTTCATTGAAATGCAGTCCTTTGGGAAGGCATCAGAGAAAGCCCTGGCTTCAGGGAAAGTCCTCTGTTTCTATATATGGCACTGCTTTGCTTAGGACAGATATGCAGAGGAACCTCTTCTTCAGGCTTGTTTTGTTCTGACACCTTGCAGAGGCGCTCAGATTGGGAATCTCATTGCTGGGAATGAACTCCAAAACAGGCCAGTGAGTCTCTGGGGATGCTTATGAGGGAAAGGGGGAGCCGAGTAGGAAGAATGATTTGGGCTTGTACAATTTTTTTCTCAAGAGATGGACTGAAATACCTGAATTAATGTTTTGTTGGCCAATAACAGCTGACAGCAACCCAGCATCTCTTCCGATTTGGCTGGATTGTGTCTGTTCCTTAAGATCCAGACGCAGTCCATTGACAAACTCCTGCTTTCTTGCTCCGTGCTTCTAAAGAACAACCCATATTTGTAAGTTATTTCTTAGACTTGTTGCCTTGGTCCACTGGCAAAATATCTTGTTCAGCTGTCTCAAAGGTGTCTTAGGGATGGGGGAGAGACAGGTCTTATCTCTGTACAAATTCCCTGCTCCAAGTGGGCTTCTATTGTCCTTTGGGAAATACCTTCTAGGCTTGGAGGGGACAAGTCCTAGTTTAATGGACCTGTCTAAAGGGACATAAGATTTGTTTCCACAACAGAAACTAAGCTCAAGGCATGGTTGTCACTGTCAAACCACTATTTAGGTTGCCCGGCACCTTTTTAAGTGGTGAGTTGCACGAACTACTGTGCATGCATATGACTCTTCTGCCTACTAGAGAATGGCTCATTGGTAATAAGGAGAGGACTCCAAATTCTTGAAGGCCTTTCATCTGGTGAGCTCCAAGAATTCAATCAAAAGCCTGCACCACCCAGCAAGGGTGGGGCCCTACACCCATTTTGCAGAAGGGCAAGTCATAGCATAAAAAGGTGAAGGTGATGGGGTTTCAAACAAGGCCTCTAATTTTGGGAGCCTGACATTAGAGTGCACTTTCTCTCTTCCCAGAGATGCTGATCTCCTTGCGCTCCATGTGAAATCAGTGGGCTGAGCCGGAGCTGCTCAGCCCCTTAGGAGTCAGATGTTTGGTTGATGCCAGCAAGAAACCCTCTTGCCCTGCTTCCCCAACACAAAGAACCTGCCCAGAGCCACCGAGCTGGGAGCTGAGAACTGGCGCTGAGCTCCCTCTTCCCCTCAGTCACTAGACTTCATTCCTTCCACCCAAAATGAGAAACTACTCTCCAGCAAAATTGTTCTTTCTCACTCTCCCTTTCTTTTTTAATTATATTACTTGTGTGTATTTAATGCAATCCCTCTAGCTGCTCTTCTCGTGTCCCAGTTCCCTGGGGCGCGGCAACTGGTGCCAAAACTACCATGAACCAATGGGAGGAACCTGCGGAGCTGGGATGGAGCCAGCCCTGGTCACGGGAGCTGCCTGATTCCAACTTAATTCCTTTCAAATGCGGGATGTGCTGGAAAGTGCTTTGCCACTGAGGGCTACTTGTTCCACAGCTCGCCAGGTGGACATTGCCCTGCCCTCCTCGTTGATGACTGATTCAGGGACATTGGTACGGTACAGCAGGGAGGCAGTGCCGGGTGTTTAGATGGTTTGTGACCAAAAGGCACAGAGAATCCAGAAGAATCACAGCCTGCTCCCTCTAGACAAGAGATCCATAGAAACAGGAAATTTTTCACGCAGGGAATTTGGAGAAGAGTTAAAAGTCTGGTCTTGGCCCCAGAAAAACCCAATAAGGCAACTTTGCTACTGACTTCAAGGCAACATGATTAGGCTCCAGAAAACCTGTGTGAGCATGCAAGAGGGCATGGGAGAAGCCATGAAGCCTGGTGTACGTGAAATCGGATTGATAAGGAAAGGGGCAGGGATGCAGCCCAGGGTGGCAGCAGAGAAGATAAGCACAAAGGTGTAGGCAGAGGTGGAGTTCTGGAGAGCTCTGGAAGTTGGGCAAGTGAAATTGAGAGAGATGCAGGGAGCAGAGCTGCAATGTGTGAGAAGGCTGCGGCAGAAGGACACTGAGAACGGCTGGGGAGGAAGGGGCAGAACCAGTCCTGCAATGGAGAAAAGAGAGTAATCACAGCCTTAGTGGTGGTAAAGTGGTTTTCCATGCGCTCTTTGGAGGTTCTTATCAATCTGACCAAGAAAATGTCATCTTCACCTCCCCTTTTTGTAAATACTTCCAATTTGGCTTGTCCACAGGCCTTGGCAGAGAAGGTACCACACGCCTGAGTACCAATAGTAAGAGTGAAGATGCTGTAAGTGGTTGCATTTTTGTACCTTTTTGCCAGTTCTGCTCTCCGTGAACGCAGATCACCTTCCCAAAGTGCTTGTTGGCTTCTTGCTGCGGCTCTTGCAGAGGCTGCGGTCCCTGATGTGGTCAGCAGCCCTTTGTCAGGATGCGCGTGTCCAGGTGCTTGTGCCACCTCTGGTTTGGGTTCTCCACTCCGTGCCCACCACCTGCTTTAGAAACACATTGTGCTACACGTGGTCATTTTGAGGTTCATCATTCAGCACAGAGCAGAGAGGTGACTTCTTTTTCCCGTTCTCTGTTTAAAAGCAAAAATGCTAGGGAAGTGCTGCATCAGAAAGCCTGTGGATGCAAAGCTGAGTGTGGTTCTGTTTGTTTTCTTTTATGAAGCGTGTAGTTCAGTTACTCTTAAAGTCTTGGTTTCCCACCCCCTCTTTTACTACAGCTGAGGCACAACCATTAACATCCCGAACTGAAGCTCAGAGGATAAAGCATATCAGATTGGGCCTCAATTAATAAACTCAAAGGCCTCATATAGCTGTGATGCAGGTGTGTTGAGGTTAGGGATAACGCTTTAATTTTTTAGTGTGCTGTCTTTACTGAGTTTTAGGGTATATATTCTGTTAGGTATTCAGCATGGGATTAACTCCCCTTTTAACACACTGACAACTTCTGTAAAACTCCACACTTTATGAAAGGATAGCGAATGTTTTATGGTGAATATCATTGCGTCGACGTAAGGTTTCTCTTTCTTCCTGGGTTTCTGTAAAGCCTTGCCGTACGTGCAGGATAGTACATGTGGAAATAATAATTGCAAGCCCATTATTATTATTGCTATAATTTATTATTAGTGTGTTTTTTATTTTATAGTGCCCACGTGTGCAGGTAATTCACAGAGAAATACACTTGTGCCACTGGAAGGTGGGAAGGCTCAGTTAACTGCAGGAGCCTTGGATCCTATTTTGATACCTGTTCCTACTGTAGAACTTCCTCCCTTGACTTCAGGCAGATCACTTTGGGGCAGCTCTATTGTATAGAACAGCGCTTTGGGACTGACTCAGCCCCCAAGAGCCGTGCTCTTTGTGTTCAGTAAGGGGCATTTTGTTCAGACCCTCTTAAGTCTGTGTGCACCTGAACCTCTCCTATCCAGTGAGTACCACTCTGCAATGAAAGGAGGGATATGAGTAAGTCTTAAACAGTTGTGAGTTTCTGACTATGAGATAAGCCAGATACAAAGGCAGATAAGTACCTGTTTCAAAGGGGTTAGCATCTAAATAGAAACTACACGACAAATATAGTCGTATTCTAACTTAAAATAATGTCCGCAGTTCCTGCCTAGGAACTGGTACTGGAGAAGGCTGACACGGCTTTAGTGGCCTCACTCTGGCAGGGTTTGGGCGTCTCTCATCTAAATTTGGGGGAAAGCATTCTGGAGGCTCTGGGTGCTGAATGAGTCAGTGAGTCCCACCTTTGCGGAGAGGAGGATGGAGTGGTGCTTATGTTACGGCAGAAGGAGGTGGCTCGGGACTGCATTCAGGCTGCCTGCTTTGGCAGCTAATAGATGAGAAAGACCAATTCAGATTACCAGTGAGCAGTGACTCCAAACTGGGCTTATAAAAGGAGAGCTGCAGCCAGAGTTCAGCCCAGCCAAAGGCATCTGGCCGTCAGTCCACTGGATCAAATGTGGCTCGGTCGGTCCATCCATCAGGAGAATATGGCCTTCCAGACGGTGAAATCAGAGCTGCTAAGGTGAATCTTTCCAACATCCTCATGTAGGGCTGGCTTTTTACAGCTTTGCAATATGTCTGCAGGATGTTTTCATGAGCCGAATGTTTGCCAAAAGTTCACAGATCAGTTACAAAACAGATAGACTTTTTTTTTCCTCCCCTTCTTCCTACTGGTAAGGAAGAGTTTGTGCAGTAATTGCAGGCAGGTTGGGAGATGTTTTCTTCATAATTCTCCTTCTTATGAAATGTTTATGAAACACCTTCCACAAATCGGTTACGCAAGCAAGCTGAAGAGCTTTGATCATTTTCCATTGCCCTCAATATGTTTCTTAGTTTGTTTTGCTTTTTGTTTTTAGGCCAGAGATAGGTAAGAAACAACCCATCCTTGGCCAGCCCCAGCAGATGTGCTAGCCAACTCAGGAGAAGGCTCTTTCCACTCAGTCACCCTTCCTGTGTTTTTCACTCTGATTGCTTGGGGGCAGCTGACCCTATTTTAAGGCTGTGAAAACATCCACTTGAGATTCGCAGGTGCGATCCCTTTCCTAGCCCGGAGAAGCCCCGGGTAGCAATCCGTATGGGTGCCGCCACCTGCCGTCACCTCCTCGGGTGGAGCTGGAGGCTGCTCCCAGCCCTGCCTGGAGAATCCCCTGCAGCCCAAGGGGAACGAGGTGCCTGTGGGTTCCCAGCTGGCCGGGCTCCGCACCTCTCCCACTGTCAGGATGTGCTTGCAGTGCGTTGCTCGATCCCGCTCCTTCACAAGTTCATTTGTCCTCAGATAGCGCTATTTCCCCAAATCAAGCTCAATGGGAAGAAACTTAGGTTTGCTCTCCTTCTTGTTCCCCATTCCCTGTCTGTCCTGATCATTGCATAAAACCGAGGTCCTGTTTTTAACAAAGTTGCTCGCTCGCGATGCCTCAGCAGGGTTCTCACCAGATACCTACACGAGGTGATTCTGTGATAATTTCAACATTTTTTGGTTCCTTAAAACAAACTTTTATAATATTTGTAGAAAATGCCTGCAAATACGAGTCAGATACAGTGGGAAAGGAGAAGGCAACTCCTCCTCTTGTTTTATTAATTTGAAATTTACATTATTTGAAGGGAGTCTCATGATACTGAGTGGCCTCGCCCACAATGTGTGTGGTTTTTTGGGGTTTTTGGTTTTGGTTTTTTTAATGTATAGTTGTTAATGCTGCCGGTTTAACCAGGGAAAAAAATGAAAGTGTGGGATTTGCATAAACCATCCCAAAAGTTTTGGATATACCCCGAACTCTTGCTAATGAACAATTAGCCAGCTGCAGGCCTGTTGGGGAGAGGAAGAGGAGGGAGAGGTAAATTTGAGCCTAAACCCAATGAAAATAGGTGCAGGGCAGAAAGATTTGTCAAGAACAGCGGGTTCCCGCCCACTGCGCAGGAGGGAGCCGGAGAATTCCAGGGATGGGGGAAGGAGCAGTGGGAGATGTTGTTGTTTTTAAATCGGGAACCGGTCCTTTGCCAAACCGACCTGCCGTTCTCATATTGTGCGATGCCGGGATGCAGCTACACACCCCTTTCACCCTGGAACGCTTCCAGATCGTTCTGCTTGGCAGCTGTAAAAATTGATTTCAGTTTGGAAATGGCTTGTGCTTCTTCAACACTCCACTCCTCCTGGGATCATAACTTAGGCAGGATCAAGTGCCTTGTTCTCTAGGATGTGGATGACTTGTCTTTTTGGGACTGTTGAGGCTCGGATGACCGCGTTGTGTGAGGCAGACACACATGAATTGCAAGCAGGGGTAATTCTTTTTATTTCTTCATTTTTACTTCTGGCTCCGATTGCTTTTTTTTAAATGCACCCTCAGAAAGAAAAACGTGCGTAAAACCATTTGCCTGCAATGAATGGACGGCTCGGGGTAACGGTATATTCTCCTGAGCCTTTTGTCTAATATTTGGTAACTTAGACACTATCCACGTTGATAGTGATCAAGAAGATCTTTCCATCTGATTTTTTTTCACCAGACTAAGAGGGATGATCATGCCAGCCTGAAAGGTAGGAAAGAACTGGAATTCATAGCATGTATAACTCTTGTAGCAAGGAGCTAGTATTATTGCAAAACTAGTTTCGGCGGTGTCCAGAGCTATAGTTGTAATGAAAGGAGATGTTGTAATTCCCTTCCCTCTGCATAGCACCTTCTGAAATGCAGAGGTTAACGTTACAGGGCCAGCTGTCTTTTTGAGCCTTTTGCGATCGTGTTTTCTCCTGTGGAGATTTGTGTCTTTGTTTGCTCGAGTCAAATTGAAATAAAACTTCCCTCCACCAAAAAATATTCACTTGGGCCATTGTTTTTAAAAGCTGGATTTCTTGTCCCCCTCTGCTGGTAGGAGGTTGCATGACCCAAAGCCCAAAGCACCGCAGAATTCCCCAGCAAACACGGTCCCGCTTGTCTTCTGGGGGATGTTGGGCTCCGCTGTAATTCGATGGGACATCAGGAGGTTCAGCCCTAGTAGTAAAAGTGAATCTGCAATGCTGAGCCTGTGGACGGGGTTTTCAAGACCTGTCCTTTCTGGTGTCCTCCTGGGTTTGTGGAAGCTGGAGCTGCTTCTTGCACTGGAAAGGCTTATGTGAAGAATGGGACTTACGATGCGAGTCTTGTGCCAGGCATTCTCATGCTTAGGAACAACTTGGGCTGAAGTTTGGAAATGGTTTGTTTCGATCTTTTCTTAGTGGAAATGTGTTAGAAGAGCTCTGTGTGACTTTTCTGTCTCCTGTGCATGGCACCTGCACATAGACGGTGTTCAGGAATTAACCTAAAATCCCCAACCAGGTGCCCCTCTCTCCTGTTCCCGTCAGCCTTACCAAAGGATTTCAGCTGCTGCAAAGTGATGTAATAGTTTATTTGTTTGTTCCTTTTTCCTTTCTTTTAAATGTAGTAGCAATGTTAGAAATTAAAATGAAGGCTATGGAATAAACCAGATGCAAGGATTTAGTTCTGGTCCCTGGGTAAATTCTTCTCTTAAGGATGTGGACTCAGAAATGATGACATTTCTGTAGACGTGAATCTTTCACTGGAACTTGGTTACTTCCTCAAGTGTTTCAATTAATTTCTTTTTAATTGAGCAAACTGCGAGCCTCCTCTTGGCAGAGCAGGAGAACTATGTCCTTGTTATAGATTAGAGAGCAGGAGTGGAGAATGATTGTGCCTTTCTGCAAAGCCAGGGCTGGAAGCAGTGAGTCCTGACCTCTGATTTCTCTCTGAAATAAACCCCTTTCTGATCCCAGACTTCTAGCCCCCCATTCCTCCTGCATCCCCTTGTGTCCTCTCCCTAATGCTACAATTGTTTTGTTCTTTTTCAGATTAAAACCGAAGACCTCAGCGACTCCTTGCAATCTACAATCCCCCCTAGGTCAGGTCACCTTGTGCAGGGATCATCAATGATGCCCGGAAGCCAAATTGCGGGGGTAAGTGACTTTGGGGATCCAGAAGTCTGAAATGGCACTGGTTAGTGACCCCCTGGAGAAGAGGCTGGTTCTGAGACACCTGCCAAATTACATATGCCTTTGGACAGTGGCAAAAGGAGTCTTGAGGATGTGGTGGACGCTAGATTGGAAAAGTGAATCTGCATTGGCAAAACTCAGCTTCCTCCTCAGCCTCTTTCTTTTCTGCAGAAGGCTTTACATGGATTCATCCATTAGACAATTCAGAGACTGTTCAAGTTCCCCAAGCTTCAAAACAGCTCTTGAGAACCCCAAAGAGCTCATCTCGTTGAGGAATGAGCTCCTTTAAAAATGTACCTCTAAAGAGAGCTGGTCTTATCGGAGTTGGTTGGTTGGTTTTTTCCTTTCCTTTCCCCCTTCCTCCTCCCTGTCTACCCTAAGGATACGGAAACTCTTCTCCCCTAATCCCAACAAAAGACCTTGGCAGTGAGAAAGAGCGCTAGGATGTAATCCTCGTCTCTCAGCACCTATTGCCTGCTCTGCTCGATGCAGGGAGGGGAATTCCTGGCAGCTACGCGGCCAAGAACAGGAAACACTCTTGGTCTGGTCACCGTGTCCATTGCAATGCGTTTGCTGGTGACACACGGAATCAGGAGCTGCTGGGCATTGATTCTTTTTCCCATCTCAGCACAGGATATCAGCCTTCTGTGGGCAGCAGGCCCTTGGTGTTCGTCAGATGGGACAGTCGGGGGCAATGTGTCATTTTAGTGAGTTCACTCTCTGAGATATGTTATCTGGAAGAAACAGGAATCCTGGAGTTTTTACCATTGCTTCTAACAAAAAAGTTTTGACTGCCAGTGACTCAAAAATGTCATTTTTCAAGAATTAGCTTTTCCAGATTAAAGTAGACAATTCTCCATGTGGATGTCTGTGTGTGCACGGAATTCTTATATAGCTGAAAACTTCAGATCCCGGAGTACCTCTGGTCTGTAACTCTCCAGAGCATGAATTACATAAATCTGGTGTGTAGGCACTTAAATGAAAAGGGTGAATGGGGTCGAGGACACTGCAAAAGAGCAGGGAAGCTTTATAAGAGAGGTAATGCTGTGTGAAGACCAGACATATCTCTGAGTTTTGTTGTTCCCTTTGCTTTTTCCCATAGGATATGAGCTCTCTTCACACCCTGCAGCAGCTGGTATTGCTTCCTGGTCATATGCAGTCAGTTCCCCAGTTTCTTCTGTCTCAGTCTCAGGCCGGGCAACAAGGTAAGAGCAACAACAGCCAAAAGGGACATTATTATAAGCAGATACATCTATAGGAAAAACCTCCCTTCTCACAACTGTTGCTTTTGATCTGACCAGTTACATTCCCAGCATGATGGTGTCTGTTCCACTGCTCTGTTACGAGCTGCATCATCCCCAGCTCTTGCGCCGGTGCTGGTTCCCACTCCTGGGATGATCCCTTCCGCATGGAGTTGCTCTGGGAAGGGTCTGGCTCCAGAGATGCTCCTGGCACCTGTGCATTGTGTGCACCACGAGTGCCACCTTGGGGTGAGCATCTGCAGACCTGGTAGCGATGGCACCTCCAAGTCCAGGACAGCATCTGGCTGTGAGCACAACAGCGAGGAGCCCGCGTGGGGTCCCGGCCACCTGGGTTCGCACTCTTCGTTTCTTCCACAAAGCTGGTCAGGGGCTGAGCTGATCTCTCTAAGTACCTCAGGGCAGAGCAAACGCGGAGCCGCTCTGCTGGAAGGATGGTGTTGGTGCTGGAACTAACAGGTCTAGCCTAGCCAGGAGCAGCCTGCGGGTGACAGCTGAGGGGTTTGGGGTTGCCAGTGGTTGTTCCCAAATCTCGCTCCAGGCCATGGGCAGGAGAGGATGGGGTCTAATTACTTCTGAAACACCGTGTAACTGGCTCCATGAAAGGGGGGGAAGGACTGAGGGCTGAACTCAGTTCTAGAGAAAGTCCCAGTGTTTTTATTTTTACCGCCAATACTTTTTAATGACGTTTCTCCAACCACAGGGATACAGGTATGTAATTTTTTCATGAATTTTTATGCTGCTTGTGGACAGGAAAATATAGTATTTGATCCATAACCTCACAGACGCAAAGGGACCTGGGTCCTTTGTTTTAATTCTTGATTTATTTCGGCACAGAGGGCCCTCTATATGAACCAAAACTCAGAATTATTAAAACCTTAACAGCTTGAATCCACTGTACGTGTACTCCAAAAGGAAACTTATACTGTAGGCAAGTGGGAAACCTATTTCTCATTGAGAGTATATAAACTCTTCTCTCTGCCAATTGATGGTAAGTGATGTATAAAGAAATTACTATATGTATATTTAACAATAATCTAGAATGTATATTGTTTGAAATGGCAGGGTAAGGATAATCTGTTGCTTACTGTCTGCTTTTATTAATGTATAATAGGAAATACATTATACTGGAGAGAGAGAACTTGCTTCCCTTTATAGACTTAGAGTTTCTTCTATGGTGTGACTTCCTTTGGCTCCCACAGGTGGCCACTGTTTGGCCATGACCCCTTTTCATTCCAGACTTGATAAAGATGAGATATTCTGGCCAGTAGCTGGCTTTTTGTGCAATGGCACTTCCATTGGAATAGATGATTGCTTGGTTCTAATGACCTCTTGTTGTGTGCATGCACAGCCACTGCAGAGTGACAGTGAAGCCATGATCGGTTTATGGAACTGGTTGTTTGGTAGAAATAGAGGCAGAGCATCCTTCGTATCGAAGAGATGCATAAAATACTCCTGAAGCTGCTCCTCAGGCTGTCATGGGAACACACACCCTCAAGGTTTCCTGAGTTCTGACTGATGGGTACATCAGTTTGTGGATTTCATGGCCAAAGTGACTCAGCTGTGGGCTTAAACTTTCCAGGGGACACAGGTTTTGTTTCCTTTTAGTGTTTAAAGCTGGTTTTAAGCCAGATAAGTTCCCAGGTCTGATTAGTTATGCCCTGATCTGATTGATTATGCAGCCCTTCGAATGGCTAATGCTGCCACACTTGAATGAGGGGGGAGAGCTCTGTGCCATAAAGGTGGAAACAAGCAGCCCGGTAGATGCTGGGGATACCATCAGCCAAAATGTTGTTGCTGAAGTCTTCATCTTAGGAAAACACAGCCTGGCTCATCAGCTGTCGAACCGGTGATTCCTGAATCCAGTTCATCATTTTCATTTGAGCTAGGGCTTAGCTTTCACAAAGGTGTTCAGTCATGGTTTTAAAGACTCCAAATGACAGATCACCCGCCATGTCCCTAGGCAAGCCATTCCGGTGATTAATTACCACCACTGTTAAAAATGTGCACCTCATTACCAACCTGCATTTGAAATTCAAAGTTGTTCCAGCATTAGAGAGGCTTATTGAAACACCAATCTAAATAAATACATGGGATCCTGCACATTCAGATCTAAATTTAAAAAGACAGGCAGAAAGAAAGAGGGTAGAGTGATTGATTTCCAAGGTGATATTTGTTCCTTGTTTTTTCTTTTAGCAGAAGTCCATAAAAGTCTATAGTTTTCCCTATAATTGCCAGATACAATCAATAGAATATATTGACTGTTTCAAGAAAGGTTATAAATCCTCACTAAATTATATAGGTTTCACCCACAGCAGACTTGGAGAATGTAACTAAATTCTAGGGAACTACGCTGTCTTGGTCACTATTTAATCCTTTAGGACTTTCCCTGTAAGAGATATAGGCTTGAACTTGGCAGTTTGTCAACCAAACAATTGCACAGCCTTCATAAATAGTAGGTTTTGTTACTTTTATAGATTCCTCATCTTTTTTACTTTCATCATGTTATGTCAGTTTATGTATTCCAAAAGAAATTCAATTTATTTGAAATACAGTAGGGTAGAAAAGAAAGGGTCAGACGCCTTCAAAAGGACACTTCAAAATGAAATGTAGAGCAGAAAGCAGAGCGGGTAGGCTCAGGAGATTAGGTGTAGGATCAGGATTATTTTTAACAAGATCAAGTGGCTGAAAGTTGGAGTCAGAAAAGCTTCTCTTGGAAATAAGATGCACATTTTTAACAGCTACAGTGATTAAGCACTGGGAGAGATCACCACTTAGGATGTAGTAAATTCTCCACTGCTCAGCATCAAAAATGTTAGATGCCTGTGTAAAATGTCTGTGCCCTAGTTCAGTCTCAGGTTAATAAGCTCCACACAGGGGTCAGTGGGTGAGATATTTGACCTATATAATTATTGTATTAGTCCATTTCAGGCTAAAAAGCCATTAAAAGGACCTTTCCTTTTGTTGTAATCCAACTCAGAGCCATCCGCATTCTGTAACGGCTGAAATGCTCGTATTTTGAACAAGCGCTGGCTGACACCCGCCATTCAGAGCATCCCGAGTCCTCCCTGTGCAGAGTGATGTTCAGCTGATGAAGGAGCTGGTCTGATCAGCTTTGTCTCTCTTTCTCTCCTCAGCTTTGCAGCCCAACCTCCTCTCCTTCCCTCAGCAACAGGGCAGCCTTCTCCTCTCCCAGCCGGGACCCAGCCTGGCATCACAGGTAACTCGCCCCAATGTCCGGTCCAACGTACAGTCCCACCCTGAGAAGCACCGGTCTACAAGAGCGCTGCTTCGTGGAGGGCAAATGGCAGAGAAAGCGGTGTGCTTTTCTATCGTCGTGACTCCGTGCACCTGTTCTGTTGTTTCAACAGGCTGTGGGCCGTTCTGGACTCCCTGGCTCATCGGTTGAACCCCACCTGGATGTACCCCAGCATTTGCAAGTGGCAAAGCACCTAACTCCATCTGGGGCATCTGAGGAGCCCAGTGACCTGGAGGAGCTGGAAAAGTTTGCTAAGACTTTCAAACAAAGGCGAATCAAACTGGGGTTCACGCAGGTGAGCAGCCTCATCAATGGCAAGGGGGGTGTCACTTGCGATGTGGACATGTTGGGCTGGGGGAGCTTGTGGCAGAGTAGTGGACTGAGGAAGATCTGGATTAGACACAGTTTGGCTTTCTTTGGAGCATCCCCTTCCAAACACATGAAGAGACAAATCCTTCTTAGTACTTCATTACCACAACCTCATTACCCACTCCTTCTTCAACATGCAAAGGCTCGGGGGTGTGGGGCAGACTCCTGTGGCAAGAGAAGTTCCTTTCTCTGGCAGGCAGATCATGGGAACCAGGCTGCGTCTATTCTGGAAGCAGCCTGGGAGGTGGTCGAACAGCTGGGAGCTCTCATGTTGTGATGTGGATGTTCTGTGGCAGGGTGACGTTGGACTTGCCATGGGGAAGCTCTACGGCAATGATTTCAGCCAGACAACCATTTCCCGCTTCGAGGCTCTCAACCTGAGCTTTAAGAACATGTGCAAGCTCAAACCTCTGCTGGAGAAGTGGCTGAGTGATGCAGGTGGGTGACATTACATGCCCCCAGTCTTGGCCAGGACAAGAGGATCCATCCAGGAACCTCCACTATAAGCCAGGAAAATGGGAAATGGAGATAAAACCTCGTAGATCTGTGGCTGCTCTGGTCTGTGGGTCACACAGCAGGCTGCACAGCAGCCTAGATATCAAACCACATCTGTCCTTTCTCTCTGGCAATATAGGTTTATATTCACCTTGCAGTTTGGTGTCTGGGGCAGCCCTTTCTGCTCTGCCGCATGGTCAGGTGTAAATCACTGGGCTAGTCCATTCAGTCCCTCCTTGTGCAAACAGGAAAGAGCAGGAAAGGACTCATTCTGAAGTGCTCAGAGATCAGCCCTGAGGAGTCATTAGAAAATGTGTGGTCCCCATCAGAGCAGCCTGGAAATCAAGCTTGAAAAGGGAAAAACAGCGTGTTGATTAAAATTTTAGCACCTGTATCTCCTTCCAGATTCAGACAATTGATGGATTTGGTACTGTTTGTGCCATTTTAATCATCATCAGAGGAAGGATCCACAATGTAGGAACATTTTTACTTATTTTAGGAGATGCCATAGATCCTAAAAAGGATCTAGAAATGAAAATAACTCATTATCTTCTTGAATATCTCTTTTCCACTCCCTCTTTCCCCAGAATCCGCTCCTTTGGACTCTTCCATGAGCACTCCCAACTCCTACCCCTCAGTGAATGAGATGTTTGGGCGGAAAAGAAAGAAGCGAACCAGCATTGAGACCAACATTCGCTCCACGCTGGAGAAAAGATTTCAAGATGTGAGGGGAAATCTTTCAATGTGTTGTGAGCTCTCCCCAGGTTTGGCATTTCCCAGGTCACGGCAGCACTGAGCCCTCGAAAAAGGGGATGTCTTTGTTTTGATAGCAAGTTAGAAAATGCTCAAAGGGGTTAATAGGAAAAGTGTCGAAGACTAAGAAATCAGCCAAAAATTTCCTTGGTAAACACTGTTTTAATAGAATTATTATTTCTTCACTACACGTCTGTATCATTGCCCACTGCTCGGTGCCCTGGTCAAAGCTGATCTGCACCTGCCTCCTTTTGTGAGTCACGGGTATATGTCACAGGAACTGTGGGGCCATGGGGCAGCATGGGAACGGATTCCCCATTAAGTAGGTCTGGTGAGACCAAAGAACCAGCTGCTCCACATATCGCTGCTGAATCATTTCTAGAAGTGGAGACTTTTACTTCACAAGCATCAAGATTTTCAAGAAAAATCCCTACAGAGAGCAAGCAGAGCTTTAAATCAGTAGGACTAACTTGTCCCTTGAAGGTTTTTCACCAAACATGTTTTTTACCAGCCCTCATTTATTTGCTCTCTCCCTCGCACCTGATCATATAAAAATTTCCTCCTAAGGCTGCTAATGAGAACAAAAGACAATCATTGTCAGGTCATTGTGGGCATCTCATTTTTAGTTAGTATGAGTCATTCTTTGTAATGGGAAAAATGTCTTGGCATCTCTGTGCTAGGTATTTTTGACCCTCAAGTCTCCAGCTCAGATCAGACCCCTTAGAGCTAAATGCTCTCACATGCATCAGAAAATAAGTGACTTGGAAGAAAGGACAAGTAGTATTATTTCGCTTAATAAATGAGGGATGGAGGAACAAAGAGAAGAAATGGCTCTTCTGAGATCATGTAGGTGGGTGTAGAAACAGCACTCGGAGCTCGTGTGTTCTGTGTGGCGATAAGAGGACCACCAGCTCCCCCCAAGCGATGATTCAGGGTGCTGTTAAGATCAAAGAGAGAGGTGCTTTATGCAATAACAGGTCCAGGTACTGTGACTCATCTCCAACTGAGTCCATGAGACTTGACGTTGAATCAGAGGCACTTTCTGGTTCGCAGAACATAATCTCTCACCCAAATATTTATTCTTTGTCTTAGAGGCAAGTTTTCTCCCCCCTGCAGTTTACAGCCAACCCCACCCTTGCCCTCTGCCTTTCCAGCAGCAGAGCATTTACTGATGCTGTAAATTACAGCTTTTGGGGGCTTTCTTTAACCTCCTGCCTTTTCTTAGCAGAACCCCAAGCCCAGCTCAGAGGAGATATCCTTGATAGCAGAGCAGCTCTCCATGGAAAAGGAGGTGGTTCGGGTCTGGTTCTGCAACCGGCGCCAGAAGGAAAAACGGATCAGCTGCCCGATGCCATCCCCCATCAAATCACCTATCTACAATTCCAGACTGGTGAGAGACTTTGAATTAAGGAGTTCCACATGCTGTCCCAAACAAGAAGGGAAAAAAGGTGGGGGAGGATACTGCAGGGTTTGCTGGAAAATGAAGCAGGGCAGGACGTCTCCTTGCTGAAACGTAGGGACTTGTGTGCACGAGCCCACCCCACAGTTCGGTGGGGAGCTGCACCTGTGCAGGGAGGCAGCTGGACTGGCCAGGGATCTCATATATGCACAACATCCCAACTTGAATGGAATCTCACGCCTGCACTTACAGAACTTTTTATTTGATTAATGAAAACAATAGAAAGAAAAGAGATGCTTCCTAGAAGCTACAGCTCAGCTAAATTGAAGGACACTTTATCCAAATAGCGATGCTATCCCAAAATTTTTCACCCTGAGATTGGCAAATAAAAGCTTTCCAATGTTAATGAAGGAGGAATCAGTATTCCATGGAATGAGAATTACATACACTCATGTCAGTTTAGTTGTTAACTCTGAAACCTAATGGCAACCATTTACATATTAGTTTGTTTGACATCTGTGCAGAAATGCGGAATACACTGCAGTAGTGCCAGCTGTCCTTCTCTCACATTGTACATTCACATTTTGGCAAGTGTATCTTCATTGCTGGGAAGGATGAGGACAAGAGAAACAGTTGTGAGTTGGTGAAAGCGTGTCTGGTGTAGATAACAAGCTGCTACTGCATCTCTGCTAGTTAATAGTGGCTTAGCTGATTCCCCATAGAAAAGTGGCAGGAGCCTCCCTGCAGTGTTGTTAGTGCTGGAGCACAAGTGAGTGGAAGGGAGAGCACATATTAGCAACCAATATTTTATCTTGAAATCTTCTGGGTTTTGGAACCATCCATCGGAAGGCAGGAAAACATCACAGGGAGCTCAGTCACTCATTGCACAGCACATTTGGTCTTCAGTCACAAACACAGAATGCTGCTTGCAAGCTGCGAGTTTTAAAGTAGTAGGTTTGGTGAATAGTTTTCATGTGAATGAATTGTACAAAGTACACCTCTGCTCATCAGTCATTCTGAACAACATGTTGCCTGTAGTTAAAGTATCATGGTTGAACAACAAAAGCCCCAGGCTTGCTTTGATTGCAGCCACCAAATTACTCATTGTCACCTGAGAGTTCTCACCCATCGAGAACTCCCTGAAGGAAAAGGGATTATTTGTACCCAAGACCAGAGCGAGCTGGGATGTTTCTGACTAGTAGCATCCAGTCTGAAACATCTGAAGGACAATGGCTCCTACCAAAGGGATCTCTGGGCTTCCAGAAAGTTTGGCATGTGTTTGATCATTTCAGGCTTTTCCATGGCTGATCCATACATTTAGACCTATGTAGAAAGTGTCAGGCATATGTAATACTCATTCTGATTTTTTCACACAGCCCTGGATATGAGAATGGTGCTTCCACAGTAGAGTATGAACAGAAATGTCTTTGGGACCCTCAGATGTAGATAAGGAGTCTGCCTGGGAGCCAGCACACTGTAAAGGGAATGTGAACGGAGTGGCATTTTGTGATCTATTCCCTCACAGTGACAACTGCTTACTGTTTGCTTCTGTTCCCCTCCAGGTCTCTACCTCAGGGTCCTTGGGGCCCCTCTCGGTCAATCCGGTGCACAGCACCATGCCTGGGACTGGTAAGCCCTGAGAAATGCGCCTCACTCACCATTCCTCCCCTCCTTCCTCTCCTCTTGCTCTCTGACTATTCGGTTTCTAGCTCACATTTGCAGGCCACTCTTAATAAGATCCTTGGGTTCGGCCAGAGAAAGTATCCCCGTGTAACTAGTGTACAAGGGATAAGAGCAGCAGAGTGTTTCTCTTGGCTGGAACAAAGACTTCTTGGACACGGTAACGTTCCTAGGATAATCCTAGGCAAATTTTACTGGGGTGTTTAGGTTTGGGAGCCAGGCACACCTAGAAGGAAAACAAGAGAAGTGCTTGGGGGTAGGTTACTGTGTTTCTTCAGCAGAAGACTGTCAGATCTCCTTCGAGAAGTGTGATTCGCATGGATAGAAACCAAGTGGTACAGAGAGGGCAGTCCTGGAGACCCCATCCTTCTCTGGGGCTGGGGCACAGATCCTGCCTCGCTGCTGCAGGGCAGACAGGGAATCAGATGAACGACAGGATAGGGACAAGACAGTGGAAGTGTCTGGGCTTGGGCTGTCCTAGGCAGGAAAAGGGAGATCCCAGCCTTATTCTGCTTTCTCTGCTGTGCAGTAACATCATCGTGTTCCCCAGGGAACTCCAGCAGGCCCTCGTCCCCTGGCAGTGCACTCCATGCCAGCAGCCCCGGCACAGCCCAGAGCAACTCCAAAGCTGCAATGAACTCGTCTGGTTTCAACTCTTCAGGGTAAGGCAGCGGGGCCCACGGGTCAGTCCTTGGCAAGGGCATCGGAGGGCTTGGGAGAAAAGCAATGGGATCTTAGAGACTCCAGCCACGTGGAGCTACATGGTGGCACGTTCTTAGATGAAGATTCTTGAGATATGGTTATTCTTCTGCTTGAAGACAAATTGCAAATCAAGTTTTGCCTGAAAAACTCTAATGGTTAAACAAAAGGAAAACAAACAAACAAAACATTCCAACCAAAAACCTGAATAGAAACACTGGCCATAAGGACTGTCCTAAAATGACTCCTTGTGTGCAGGAAGCAGAAGGCGGCTTGTTTTGCTGTTTCTGCTTGGGTAACCCCCTCCACAGCCAGTTTGCTCTCCTGCAGTGCCACCCAGAGAGTTCTGCTGCAGAGTAACTGTTCCTCAGTGGCAGACGAAACAAGAACAAGGATTTTTTGCTGCCCTGCCTTTAGATGCTACAAAAGCGTTCAGCCACACTTATGGGCTCAGAGCCCTTATGGTCATTTCGCTGAACATGCCTCTGCATGTGTACTTTCTGCTGCCCATCGCACACCGCATCACGGATGCTGTGTTAGGAGGAAGGCAACAGAGAGCAGAGGGTGTTACCCGGAGCTGCTGCCTTTTCTGAGTCACGGCTCATCCTGTGCTGTGAATCAGACCTTCTCTTCCGTGGAGGAAGCCCAGCAGCCAGGTAATTCGTGAAGTCACAGGCACAACGTTGCTTAGAAAGATGGGGTTTGCTATGAGCTTCGTATAGGAGCAAAGGATCATTTGCTGGCTGCCAAGTCGAAGTAAGGTTACCAATGAAATAATAATGATTTTTATTTCAAGGGGAACTGTTAACAACATGGCAATTGTAGCTTTTATTCCCGGTGTTTCAAACAGATCCTGGTACCGATGGAATCAACCTACCTACCTCCACTGAGATGACTACTCTGTCATGTGTAAAAGGAGCTCTGACTTCTAGCTATGGACCAACTTCTTTAGGAAAAATGCTTGGAGCAACATCTGGCGTCCCAGTGCCTTCAAAATGCTGCCAAATGAAGGTCTTGTTTAAGGGAACCCATAGCAGCAGAACTGTCTGGGGACTCAAACTGCAGCTGACTTTCCCCAAGGATTCTCAACGCCAACAGTGACATTATAACACTCTTCCAGGCCTTCACTTCAAGAATGAGCCCTTGCTTAGCACTATTAGCATGAAACACTGCCCTCTGCTTGCAAACCTCTGCATCCACCCTGGATTGCCTGGCAATCCCTCATCTGGAAGGATTTCTATGTCAGGACCCACTTTTCCCCTCACTCATTTCAGAGCTTCCCATAAAGAAGGGTCTGTCATGCTGTTACTGTCACGCACACACCATAAACCCCCAAACTGAGCCGAGGGTACCCAGTTCATTTCACCAGAGACCTGTGTCTAGATGTGAGCCTTGGTTTCCAACAGACTCCCAAGGCCAATAGCACTGTACTTCATCCACCACCAAACCTGCTTTGCTTCGAGCCATTCTGCTCTGTTTCTAAATGTGCCTTTTTTTTTTTTTTTTAATTAAGTATTTTAGAGCCTTCTTATTTTTTCCTTTAAAAAATTGTTGTCTTTTGCAAAATTTGTGTCGAGGTCTTGTTATTGCTCACAGCTGCCTTCACTGCCCCACTGGAGGACGTCACTGTTTGAAAACCTTGGGCGAGCTTCTGACTCCATTGAACACAGAAGCAGTTTGTGTTGATTTGATGGGACAAGGATTAGCCTTGACCTTCCCTTCTTTCCTGTACTCATCCATTGGGTTTTATCTGACACCAAACAAAACCAGCCTCTCCGGACTAGAGGTGTGCATGTGTTCTGGTCTTTCATGAATTGTAAGTGACGTAGTTCACCTGTTCTCTGCAGCGTGCTTTTCTGTTCCTGGGGGGACAAGTTGTATTGCTCAGGAGTGAATCTCGAGGTTTGTGTGTGCACATGTTTCTTAATTTGACAAGATGCCAAAGTGTAGGAAACTTCAACTTTCACAGCATATCACCAGGGAAACTGTTATTACTTTGTAACCCTCCACTTGAAGAGACACAGATATTTAATTTTGTTAAAGTAGACTTGAGTCATACAAAGTCCTGGTCAGGTTGTCTATGGGTACAAGTGATTATTAATTCAGTGGAACTAGAGTAAATGAGTAGCTGGTTCACAGATGTAAATAGACATTTCTGAGTAGTAATCTTTTTTTTCTGATGGCTTTTTTTTTTAAGGTAAATGTGAGGGTTTTTTTTTTTAAAAAAAAAAAAAAAGTAAAAATTATCCTTTGTCACTTCTGGGGGGAAAAAAATATATTTGATCCATTGTTTCTTGTCCTACTTATCCAGTCCTGTGTGATGAATTATTGCCTATAGAGAGTCTGTGAACCTTAAGAGCTTCTCAGCTACCTTCACACACAGTATTGAGTGGAAAAGTCTTGCAACGTGCAAGCAGCGTGCAAACCCTGCAGCGTGCAAACACACTACAGCGTGTAAACCCTGCAGCGTGCAAACACACTACAGCGTGCAAAACAAGCCTTGCAACGCGCAAAAGTCTTACCACGTGCAAAGCCCAGTAACGTGCAAAAGCATTGCAAGGTGCGAGTGCCCCATGGTGTGTAAAAGCATTGCAAGGTGCGAGTGCCCCATGGTGTGTAAAAGCATTGCAAGGTGCGAGTGCCCCATGGTGTGTAAAAGCATTGCAAGGTGCAGAGCCCTGCAGCGTGCACACGTCTTGCAGCATCCAAATGCCCCACAAGGTGCAAAGCCCCGTGGTGTGTACGTGTGCACAGCAGCACGTACTTTCTGACACTTGTGAGATTAGCAGACATAGAACCACATGCCCCGAAGAGCAAGCTGAGAGTGTCGGTAAAATTTTCATTTTTAAAATTGGCACGAACAATACGAAATTGAAGCACAAGCTCTCTGTAACTGCCCTGGTGACAGCAAACGTCACCAGTTCCACCCCCAGTGTAAACTGCTGCAGCTGGCTGAGCTCCGTCACAGTGACTCCTATACACTTAGAAGCAGCCGCTCCTAAATCATTAAATGTGGCTGAAACGACAGCAAAGCATGTGATGGGATTTTATTGTGTCTGGTGCTACTTAATCCTCGGGCTCCCAAGCCCTTCAAACCTCCACCGCTTCGGCTTGGGGAGCCTGTGCTGCTGAATCCCAGGCGCAAGCTGTCACCACAACCGCTGCACACAACAGATTCTGGAGTCCTGTGTCCCCACACGGAACCGGGATATTGAAGAAGTCGGAGCCAGGTGCTATAGGGACAAGGAGAACCCAAGAGGGCGGCGAGCAGCGTCACACGAGGGCGGGGACGCGCGTGTCTCCCGAATGCTGTGTCCTCCGCGGGGGCTCCCCGGGGCCGGGACGCCCTGCGGCCTCGGGGCGGACACCAGGGCCGGCCTCCCCTGCCCGGGCCGCGCTCCCGCGGCCCCACGGCCCCACGCCGCCCCGCGCTCCCGCGGCCCCACGCCGCCCCGCGCTCCCGCGCTCCCGCGGCCCCACGCCGCCCCGCGCTCCCGCGGCCCCGCGGCCCCACGCCGCCCCGCGCTCCCGCGGCCCCACAGCCCCACGCCGCCCCGCGCTCCCGCGGCCCCACGCCGCCCCGCCGCTGCGCGTCGCTGTCCCCAGGCCGCCACGACGCCATCACTCGGCGACTCCGCCCCGCCGTCCGTCCGCCGCGCTTTACGGCAGCGCGGCAGTGTCGCGCGCGGCCGTGCGGCGCCGTGCCCGGACGGAGGAGGTCACCGAGCGGCGGCGGCGGGGCCGCGGCTCCGGCTCCAGCATGTGGCGGGTGTTGGCACGACGCGTAGCCCGGGGGGCGGCGGGAGCTCCTGCTCCGGTGCGGAGCTGCCGAGCGTTCAGTGCCGCTAGGGCCGGCCGCGGAGCGGCGGGGGGTGTCGGGGCTGTGCCGTTGGGCCGCGGCCCAGCGTGGAGCGGCCCGGTGCCGCGGCCCGGCGGGCTCCTGCAGCCTGCCGCCTGGCCCCGGCTCGTCCCGTGCCGCTGCTGCAGTCTCCCCGCACACCAGAAGGTGAGAGGCTCGCCCCTGGCGCCCATCCCTTGCCGTCCGGGTGCCCCCATAAGCCCTGCTGCTGGTGCCCCTGTAGCCACCGGGTGCCGTCCCCTCCTCCGCCTCCCGGCAGCGCCTTCCCTCGCTGTAGTCGGGTCTTGCTTCCCCTCGCTGGGCGGCTCAGTTGACACCTGGGAACTGCAGTTCTCTGCCCACTCCTGCGGTTCTAATACACTTGTGGCCACCGTGCTCCACGTCCCTGCGCCACCTCCTTCACCACTAGACCTTTTATCCTCTCGGTCCCCTGGTGTAGCTTCTCCCTTTCTTGGTCAGCCCCATCTTGTCACCACAGTATCGGTTGTACTCTGGAATCTCACCAGCGGGTCGGAGGCAGCCCTGATGTGCTGAGGATCTGCAGACAGGCCCTCCTTTGTGCCCACTGCCCCAGCTTGTGCTGAGATCTGTCTCAGCTGCACATGTGGGGGTTGTCTGGGTTGTAATAGTGCTCTGTTCCTCGCAGGTGGCCTTGCCAGCTCTGTCTCCCACAATGCAGATGGGCACCATTGCGCGCTGGGAGAAGAAGGAGGGTGACAAGATCAATGAAGGGGATCTCATAGCTGAGGTATTTTGGGGGCACAGGCTGTGCTGTATTTCCATTGAGCTGCATGTGCATCCTGGGTTCTGTCCCGGGTTGCCCAGATCTTGGGTTTGAGATCATGGATCCCAGCAGATGCTGTTGGGAACAAGTGGCTGACAGCCTTTCAAGCCCAGTTGCTGCTTTTCTTCTTTCTGAGCAGGAGCAGCACTTAAGCTGTTTGAGAGTGTACTTTCCTAGATTCCCAGCGTGACTTTTCCAGAACTGTGTGTGTTGTGACCCTACACTGTCAGACTGGAAGGCTCTGAGCTCACCTGTCTTTTTCATTGCCATAACAATATTCTGTTCTCTCTCAAAGGTGGAGACAGACAAAGCAACAGTTGGCTTTGAGAGCCTGGAGGAATGCTACTTGGCCAAGATTCTGGTGCCAGAAGGAACAAGAGATGTTCCTATTGGGGCCATAATATGTATCACAGTAGAAAAGTATGTATTTTGCTAACCCTGGAGTTTAATTTTCTCTGTTAGAGTTTCTTGGGTGCCCTGTGTGAAAGGCTTAGGGATAGTCATCTGATTTTTCGGTTCTGTGTTTTTTTTCTAGGCCTGAATATGTTGATGCCTTTAAAAATTATACTCTGGATTCTGCGGCATCTGCCCCCCCTGCAGCCTCAGTGCCTCCCCCTCCAGCTGCAGCTCCCGCACCACCAACTCAGCCTTCTGCTCAGGCTCCTGGCAGTTCTTATCCTCCTCATATGCAGGTAAGAGAGCATTGCTGGTGTTTTAAGGCTTGTTACACTCTTTTTCTGTCCTTGGCATTTCTAGCTCCGGGGCACTTTGTCATAAATACCATCTGGTGTTGGAGGTTATTAGCTATAATTTCAGGAGTGTGTGCCACTTCAGTTGTTGCATGTTTAAAACAAGTGTTTGGGGAGGTTCCAGAAAACGTTTTTCAATAAATTATTGTAGCATCCCAGCTGCTGGTAGAGGAGCGATTTGTCAGTTCTGCTGTAAGAAGACATTGTGCTAAGTGTGAACAGTCTCTTGAAGGCTCTGCTTACACCTCGGCGCAGAACTCGAGTCTGTGATACTCTGATGAACGCATCAGATGTGTTTGTGGGTGGCTAGTAATGAGTTGTATTTACGGATAATCTTTTTACCTTGCTTAGGTATTGAAGTGTTGCAGTTGAGTACTTTTTAGTGAGGTATTTCTGTGACATTCCTTTGAAAAAGAACATTTGAAATACCAAACCTCATTCCACAGATGATATATGTGGGAACTGATTTGTCTGAGACATTATGCAAAGTCAGTAGTTGAACAAAGAATTAATTGAAAGCTTTTTAATCTGACTTGTGCTTTAGCTACGAAACTTGCTTACTTCCCACTGCTTGCCCTATCTGTCCAGTTTTGCTCTGGGGCTGTACTCCCTCATGCTGTGTTTGTTGCATGTGCAAACCTGCAGCATCTTTGAGTGCTTATTGGAAGACAAGCCTGTATAGCTTTTAATGGGGCCAAACCTCTCTGTTACAGAATTACTTGCTTCAGTCTTCCTTTTAGCCTTGCAGGGAGCAGCTGCAAAACACTCCCAGTGTCATGGTGGTAATAATTATTTTGATATGTAGATTTCTTGCCCCTTGATTTTCCTTCCTTTCTTGCTTAGGCCTTGATAAAAGAAGCCAAACTAGCAATGTGGGACAATACTGTGCTTTGCCGTAATGGAGCCTTATCTAGGAGTGCATTAAAGACTGGCTACTTCTGTAGGTTGGCATCATTTAGTCAGGAGTTAAAACTGTGTTTCTGTTCCTTTTTGATTACCAGAATCTGATTCTCTTGTATTCTCTGGCTTCACAGATCACTCTCCCTGCCCTGTCACCTACCATGACAATGGGCACAGTGCAGAGATGGGAGAAGAAGGTTGGAGAGAAACTGAATGAGGGAGACTTACTGGCAGAAATTGAGACAGATAAAGCCACAATAGGTGAGTCAATTCCAAGCCAAGAATGGATGAGGTCCCCTTAAAAGGGGAGGATCCAGAGTAGCCTCTGTACCAACTGTTTTCCTGACTGCTCAGGATGTGAAGCTGTGGGGCAATTAAAACAAGTGTTGTTAACTTCTCATTCCATTGGAAAGCTAAATATTGGAGCTTCCAAAACAGTTCATCAGTTTCTTCATCAGTCCTTCTTAGTAAATATACAGTGCATGGAGATGTTTCCCTGCTAGTTGCACTGAAAAGAATTCTCTTGCCTGCTAAATGTAGGACAGGGCTTTAGCTACCCAGGTCTTTAGAAGCAGCATTTACAGGAACACTTCAGCTGCATCAGCCACCAGACTGGTTTTGGTTTTTTTTCTTTGCAGGCTTTGAAGTGCAGGAGGAAGGCTATTTGGCAAAAATCTTGGTACCTGAAGGAACAAGAGATGTGCCCTTAGGAACAGCTCTCTGCATCATTGTGGAGAAAGAATCTGATATTCCAGCCTTTGCTGACTACCAAGCCACTGCAGTAACTGACATGAAGCCGCAAGCTCCTCCTCCTCCACCACCAGTAAGGACCGTTCTTAGCACGTGAGAGAAGTTACAGGGACCATTAAGAGGTCTGACCTATTCTGCTGGTTTGATAGTATGAAGCCCTGTCTCCAACAATGACGTTTATAATTCTGTGAATGTAAGGTTAACACGTGTGTTGATGGTAGGTGACCTAAGAGAAGTGATCGCTAGCTTGCCCTCCAAAAACGGGAGCAGATAGTAGTAATTCATGACAGTCCCTTCAACAGCTTAGTTGGCCTCCTTCCCAGGAAGTTTTTGATTTAATTTCTGGCATTGGAAAACTCTGAATCTGAAAATTCTATCAGAGCAGTGACTACTATTGGTATTCCCTTAACTGGTAGTCAGATGGCCCTGTTCTCTTACTGTACCTTCAAAGCTTTTGCTGAATGATCCTGAAGCTAATGGCTTTGATTCTTCTGTGAAGGTGACGGCCACTCCTGCTGCTGCTCCTCCTCCCCAGCCTGCTGTTCCTCCCAGTCCAGCTGTCGCCACAGCTGGGCCACCTCCCCCAAAAGGAAGGGTTCTGGTTAGTCCCCTGGCAAAGAAAATGGCAGCAGAAAAAGGAATTGACCTTGCCCAAGTGAAAGGTAGGTTGCCCTTCTGCTTTTTTGCTCTCACTCTCAAGTGTCTGTCTCTCTAGGTGTGTAACTTGCCTATTCTTTTCTTTCCTCCCTGTCGGGAATATCCCGAGTACACAGCTGCCCTCACCAGAGGTTAAGTGACTTTTCTGGGTGAAATTAAACTGGCACCTTTAGAAGCCTATTGCAAGTAATTGAAATCCTCTTACGTTTTTCTTTGACCATTGTAGGTACTGGACCAGATGGCAGAATCACAAAGAAGGATATAGAGTCATTTGTGCCACCAAAGGTTGCTCCAGTGAGTAGGCTTGAGATCTCTAAGAATGGGTATTTTATTATAGTGATGGAAATGCTCTGTAGAAATGCAATACTATATGGAACTGTGATTGCTGAATTGGTTGAGTTACGATGCTCTGGGGGCTATGGTGACTGTTAGGTTGTAAAGCTTAACCTGTCAGAAACACAGATGAATTTTCCTTACTTTACTTGTCCCTTTGGTATTTCACCAAGAAAAAAAGATGTGCCTCCCAACCCTTCATTTGGTTGCTACATTGTTACGGAAGGTAACCTCATTGTTACGAGCTAAAGCCAGTCTCAACACATCTAACACTTCTGAAAAGAGGCAATTAGAGTGAAAACCGGATTTACAAACCAACGTCCTGCTGTCACTATTGCCACAAATCTGTTCTTACACCATTCTTCATCATTTACATGAAATGATGCAAGTGTTGCTTTGTGTGCTGCTGGAATGGGTGCAGCTGAGGGCAGTTTCAGAGTGCACGCTGCTGCTGCATGGAAAAAACACATCCTGCAGGACTTCCTGGTTTGGGAGCTTCATAGCGGTACGTGTCAGTGCTGCGTTTCTACTACATTTAATACTCAAGTACAGGCTTAGAAAGAACCCAGTGGGTACTGAAGGGGTGAGACTAGAGAGTAGAAATATCTGCTGCTCTTAAGCAGGAGGCAGCTTAGGGTCAGCACTTGTCCCACATACTGAATTAGTCTCTACAATTGATATTTGGTTAGTATTGTGAATTAAGCTGTGTTTCTCTGATTGCAGGCTCCAGCACTAGAGGCAGTTCCTTCAGCTGCTGCAGTTGCAGCAGCACCAGTGGGGACCTTCACAGACATCCCTATCAGCAACATTCGGAAGGTAAGAGGATTTTACTCCTTTCCGAGATCATTATTTGCAGTCATTAATTTTCTAAATGGCTTTCTTTTCATCGCTTCTGTTGTATACCTGCAGGTCATCGCTCAGCGGTTGTTACAGTCTAAACAAACAATACCTCACTACTACCTTTCCATTGATGTAAACATGGGAGACGTACTGGTGCTAAGGAAAGAACTCAATCAGGTAAAGCATTTAGGCATGCTGAGAATCTGTGTGTGGGGAAAGCTGCATTCTCTCACAGGTAATGTGTAAGAGACAAACTGATGCCTCAAATCTTTTTATTTACAGGAGGTCTCAGATAACATTAAGCTTTCTGTCAATGACTTCATAATTAAAGCTGCTGCTCTGGCGTGCTTGAAGGTGCCTGAGGCAAATTCTTCGTGGATGGACACAGTTATTAGGCAGTAAGTTTATGGTACGGTCGAAGCCAGAAACTTTCTTTGTTCAGTAGAGAGTTCATGGCAAAATAGCAGACCTGCTGCTGGGATGTTGAGGAGGGAGGAGAACAGGTATAAGGCAGAGCTTGAGGGGCTTTTGTTAATGTGCTAAGAACTTTGCATCTAAGGCTAGTATGCAAGGCGAAATAATTGTCGCAGGATTGGTACTAATTTAGAGTTGTTTGAACAGTCATGAAAATGGTTTTCTTTATTATCTTGCTAGAGTCACTGGCATGTCCTTTGTGTCTTGCAGAAATCACGTAGTGGATGTTAGCGTTGCAGTTAGTACTCCTGCAGGGCTTATCACCCCTATTGTGTTTAACGCACATATAAAGGGCCTGGCTTCCATTAGTAAGGACGTGGTTTCTTTGGCAACTAAAGCCCGAGAAGGTAAACTTCAGCCTCATGAATTCCAGGTGAGAAATTTGGATTGTTGTTAAACATTGCTGCCCTTGACTTCTGTTCAGAAGCCCTGTTCAGAATGAGCGGAGCCTACTTGATGATGTTTCAGCCATGTTCATTGATACTGCACATGAAACTGCTCTTGTGAATTTTACTATGAACGTGTTTTTCTTGTAGGGTGGTACTTTCACAATTTCCAATTTAGGAATGTATGGGATTAAGAATTTCTCTGCCATAATCAATCCACCTCAGGCCTGCATCCTTGCGGTTGGTTCCTCAGAGAAAAGGCTGGTGCCAGCTGATAATGAGAAAGGGTAAATATTCATCTGATTCTGCATATACTGGGCTTCTGAATTCAGGCTTTGCAATAATGGCTAGTTTCCTAACACTTCTATTAGATTATCATTTAAAAAACATTGTTGACATACTGCTTTCAGTACCTGCAGAAGAAGTACAGTGACATGTTGCATAAAAGGTTCACATGGGTGTTAAACGCAGTGACTGATGAGTGATCTGCCACACATTTATTCCTGCAACTACTTTGCAAGTTAAGAAAAGGCTGTTTCTTTCCTGGAGGGACCAGGGTAAAGCTGCCAAAAAGTCTGGGATGCACAACAGTTTAGGCACCTGTTCCTCTTTAACAATTGCTTAAATTTGCGTTTAAGGAAAACCTAAAGGATGGATTGTAACTCAGGTGTCCCGTACATAGCATCACCTCGCTTGAAGCTTGAACTAGCGTAGACCCAGGAGAACATTTAGGATTATTTAAACTTGTTAACAGTCCTGGGTATCTGTCACTGACACATGGGGAAACTGGAGGTTACCGGGTAAAACGGCTCTTTTTCTTTGATCGTGTGGGGCTGTTTTTGTGATACAAAGAAAGATGAGCTTCCTGTTCTATAGAGAACATACAGATGCATTCTTAACTGTAGGAAAGGAATGAATATGATCTGCTCTCAGTGTAATCTTTTTTAGAAGGGCACAGGGAGAAACAACTGTTTCCAAGCACCCGCAGCTATTCCTGGTTCTCTGATAAAAGCTATTTTGTGTTGCTGGTGGCACTGACTTGCAGAGGACTCTGTTAACCGGTTTATTTCTTTGTCCTTTCAGGTTTGATGTGGCCAGTGTGATGTCCGTGACGCTCAGCTGTGACCATCGCGTTGTCGATGGCGCAGTTGGCGCACAGTGGCTTGCTGAATTCAAGAAATTCCTTGAAAAACCAGAAACTATGCTGCTATAATTTAACCATGCAAGTAAAATTTTCCTGGGTCACACTGTTTTGTTTTAAACAAGCTATTTAGACTTCAGTGTTCAGACTTGTTCAAAGAGTTCCTTTTTTATTTTAAATCTGTATTATAATATCTGGTAATGTTATTACCAGTCTGTACAGAAAAAGTTTGCAAAAGTGCTTTTCAGAGCAATATTACAGCTATACTGTATTTTTATACAGTTAGTTAACTTGCAAACTCCTCCAAATCAGCATTAGGCATTCCCGATTTAAAAATGATCCACACAGTACTGGCAATACTGGCAATAATGCTGTTGCTGCCATCTTCTTCTAAACTGGGGTGAACAGGGCGGTGCATACCGAGCAATTTCATGACCTTAGCGTTCTCAGAAATTTGAGTTAGAAACATCTCTTCACAAGCGCTCTGATGAGATGGTAACTGAAACACACAAGTTAGCAGAAGGTGAATTCCCTTTTTATCCTGTTCTCCTGCTGGGGCAGGCAAGTGTTACAGATGCACTAAGGGACTGAAGTGCCTGGGAATCGTTTCTCAAAGGCCAAGTGCCAGCATTCCACATCTCTCTTGGAATTTGGCACTGCTCTGGACCTTCTCAGCTATGTGATCCCTTTTGAGCACTTTAAGGTGAAAGAGCACTGGTAACTGTGGGGTCACAGCTCTCAGATACCACAGGGAATGTGCTGTCTTGTCGTTGACTTTTCGCTTCCATGTGCTTTTTGTATGAGAACTCTAGTGAAAACTCTTTAATTTTTGTATGAAAACTCTTTAATTGCTATTCCTCTTGCTAAGTTAATATCAGGCTATAATGCCACGGGAGTAACTGCTTTGCAGAATGTTCAGGAGAATCTGCATGTTGGAACCCAGCATAGGCAAGTCACACGTGCTCATAATCCCATCAGAGGATATTAATCATGTGGTGACTCGAGTGTTGGGAATACTTCAAGCATTCTAACATAGGAAGCTCTGAGTTAATCACTGGTACCGTGGTTCTTCCCTGAATCATCTATGTTGTTCCAGCCTCAGTAAGCTGCAGAATCCATGTCTATGTTCTACGTGAAATGCTTTAATAGTTTGTTGGACTTGTGTCCAGTTACCCCAGTCTTTGTATCCTGAAAGGGGTGCAATGCTGAACATTCTGAAATTCCACTTTTCACATGGACATGTTGATGTAAAAAGGATGACTGTATAGTAATTACAAAGTGACCGGGAGAATTGAGGGGGGAGAAGTTTGAAAAAAAAAGAGCAATTGAAAGCTGACGTGTTATTCTGTATATTGCATTAAGTACCGTCTCCTGTAATGTTCTACAAAATTCACTAAAGATATTGAAAGAAAATACTGTGGAAATTAAATATTTTTGTGGGAACTATTTACTGTCTGGTTGCTGTGATACCTGGTTTTCATGCCTGGCTTAAGCAAAAAAGTTCATTAAGGTTTTGTTTTTTCTTTAATGATCTAAAGTATCTTGGTTCCAGACTTGCTCTAGTGAACCTGTATTCTATTAAATGTTTGGAATTGACAACTACTAAACCAAGTTCCAGTGCTTTTCTATCGTGCGTGGCTTACTGTACTGCTGTAGCACAGAGCTGTTCAGCCTGTCAGTCTGATAGTGAAACTCACCCTATTAACCTCAAATTGGGATCGGAGATGTTCCAAAATGATACATGCTTTATTAATTTCATGCAACAGTGAGCTTTAATCTTCCTGGTTCTCTTGCTGCAGTGTTCACCAGAACCTCAGGTTCTGCCTACGGGTGCCTTTCACTTTCTTCCTGCAGTAGGACCACTAATAGTTTATCCTATGGAGACACTTTGAACGACTGTCAAGACTCTGGAATGCTTGCAACTCAAAAACCCTATCCAGTGTGTGTGCTTAGAGTGCTGATAGTGACTTCTAGTACTGCTTGCATCCTGCAACGGGACAGCTCGGCTCACGCAGGGATAGAGTTTCAGCTTGAACTTGCACCCATAACCACTGAACAGTATTTCAATGCAGCCTTCTAAGTTGCTCTGAAACAAAGGAGGAAAGCGAGGAGTTCCTGCTCTTTTTTAAGCCTGTATTTTAAAGCTGAAGCTCAAAACCAATTTGTTTCCATTTCTGTTCTGACAAATATCAGTGCAGAAACATGGTTGTAGTGCAAACATGTCATAGAAGCCATAAGGATGGCATACTACAAAAAACAATTGTGAAACTAAGATCACTTCGACTTTTGTTTGGCTCTTTCCCGATTAATTCTGGTAATGTTTGGTGATCCTTGAAGCTGTTTTGTGTTGCTTTGTATTAGTTTGTATTTTGTGTATTAGTGTAAGCTGTGATTTGAGTGCTCCAAGGTTGGTTTTGGTTGCTAGCTTCACACTTAGCGTTCCTGAGCTTCAAATCTCCGGATGCTCTTTTGAAGAGTACAGAATAGGTCTGTTGGTTTTTGGTCTGGTTCCGAGATTACCAAACCATTAGGAAGTGAGGTCAAGCACATTCAGTGGCTCAAAAGACTACAAAGCCATTCCAGTTAAGCAGGGAATGTCCTAAGGAGAACAACAGCAGCACGCAGGGCAACTTGTCGAGCTGTGTATGACACATGTCTGCTGGTGGTCCCAGCGTTCAATACATACGAGAACTGCTCTAGTTGAATCCACTAATCAATTTATTTAGACATGAGACCTCACAACTGTTACTGCTGTACCTTCAGGCAAAACGAATGGTGTAGTAAAGCATGTATGCATTTCTATTTCTTTACTACAGCTGTTACACCTGTTCAAGTACTCCTTGAATATTTACAATCTTTACTTATATTTTTCCTAAGGTGGGGGGTGCTAGTGTTCCTCCAGACTTGCTTTTGTACATGTGTCTTCTAAAGGCAATTGAGGTATTCACCCCTGAAAATAAGAACGTCAATGAAAAAAACCCGTCATCATCTAAAAGTCAGGGTTGTTATTCTGGACTTTGGTTTTGTTCTGTCCTACGTGAACACAAACTGGACAGAATGCAGTTCTTAAGGATCTGGCTTGGCAACTGGTAGTGTGATAAACAACACCCGTTTTCCTGTGTTAAATACTGCTGTAGCTGTTTCTTCATCCACAAATTCTGGCAGGTCTAGTTGTAATTTGTATTTTTCGGGGACTTCAATGATCACGTCATCCTAAACCAAGAAAATGAAAATACGTGATTAACTATTTGACAATGAATTAGCAGTGAGCATTTCTAGGAATCGGATACTAGACAGAAAACACGAGGTTATTCTTTCTGCCTTCTTACCTTTGAAATTCTCAGATCACACTCGGAAACAGAGCTAACCTTAGGCAATTCAACTTTTAGTTCAATTTTGAATGGTTTACTGTTTGCATCCTTGATGGTGATAATGTTGTAGATGGGGGTACTTAGCTCCTCTGGCATTTCCGTACTGGTGATTTCCTCTATCAGATGCGCTTTGGGCTGTGTTCCGCTCTCTTCCCCGAGCAGCGCAGGAGCACTGCGGCAGTCCTCCGCTTCCAGAGTCTGTAGCAGCTGATCGAGTGTCAGTTCTTTGAAGAAAAAGACGTTTTTCACACGTGTCAGTTACTAAGAACTGTAACATTATGCCACCTGACAAAGGTATCACAGAAGTTTTAACTGTAATTGCAATGAGCAGTTTGTCAGCTGAAGGATGTTACGGACAGTTCATCCTTCACCCATGATTTGGTTTTATTGCCAATAGGTTAAAAGTTGTTGTTTTCAGATGACGAGCTATACCAGCAACCCCCTTGGCTCAGGTTAGAGCAAGAGAAACTGAGCACCTCGAAGGAGCAAACCCTAGCAGAGTTCCCAAGTCTAGTGGATATAGGAATAAGGACATTTGCTGCTCCATTGTCACTACAGTTTCTCAATGGTAAACCACCACAAATTAATGCAGCTAATGTCCATAATGATTACTACTGCCTTATTCCAAATTCTTAGAAGTGTTTGCTTTGTGCTTATGGCAAGAATCGGGATTAGAGAGAGTAAATTTGTTAGACAATGTGATAGGTCCTCAAAGAAAAGTGACAGCAGATGTCTACATACCCTTCTTTGTGTTCTGACTGAGATTTAGAGTTGGCATCTGCCTTCCTCTCAGACGCTGCCGCATCGTTTCCAGGCTTCCTTTCAATTTGAATGGCTCAGTGGTGTACCGATCAGAAAGAATAAGGTTGTATCGTTCCTCAACGAATTTAAGTGTCAAACGGATCAGGTGCTCCCTTTCTTCTGGGTTTTCTTCTCCTCTCTGAAGAACATCTGGGTTATATGCAATGTCTATAATGCTGTAAAGGTCTATAAAAATGAGTTATGTGTCAGAATTATTGCTGTGGTGCCATGTTCTTTATAATGACTTGATTTAAAAGCAAATTAAATGTATTTGTGGCTTCTGGGCAGAGAGCAAATTCTGTCACCCACGTCTAGAGATGACACCTCTCCATGTGCTGATCCTGCAGTCTGTGTTCAAGGACAGGCATGGGAAAACAATCCCAGTCAACGTGAGTATATGCGATCAAAGAGATTCCGAGTGCCTATGTCCTTTTCAGGGTTTAGATGTGTGCAATTCTTTTGTTTCTTAATTTTTTTTACAAAAAGGAAGGTCTCTCAGAGTCCCTGTTGACGTGCCTGTCCCATCCCTGCCTTGCCGCCACCACCCCAAGCTCAGAGCTGGCCGCAGCGCAGCAGCACCCTCTGTTAGAGCCAGAACCCGTGTGAGATTGCCACGCCGTGCAGCAGCGCAGGACGAAAGCGAGGGGCAGCTCTCTCGGACATACCTCCTTCCCCAGACGCTTCTTCCAGCGGCCCCGCGCTGACAGGGGTGGGGTCCGTGGGGGCCTTGGGCGCCGGGACCCTTTTCCAGCTGCAGATGTTGATGAACAGCGGCCCCCTGGCAGCGCCCTGCAAGACACCGAGCGGCAGCTCAGCCCCCCCAGCGCCGGCCCCGCTCCCAGCGCCCGGGCCGGGGGCCGAGCCCCAGCCGCCGCGCACCCACCGCGGGACGGGCCCGCACGCACAGGTGCGGCTCCGGCGGGGAGTGGAACCGCTCGGCCTCGGCGCGCTGCTGCAGCAGGAGCCGGCGGTAGGCCCGGGGGTCGTTCTCCGCCATCTCATCCAGCAGCGCCCAGAGCTGCGCGGCCAGCCCCGCGGCCGCCATGGCTGAGCCGTCGCGTAGCGACCGCCACCGGAAGGGCCGTGCTCTGCGGGTCCGGCCGCCTTTCCCGTCCCCCTCCTGCTTCCGCGCGTTCCGGCCCCGCCATCGCCGTCCCAGCCCGGCCCCGCGGCGGCGCTGCCGCCTGTCCCCGGCGCTGCCGCGGGTCCCCGGCGCTGCCGCCGCGCTGTTCCGCCCCGTGGTCGCCGCGGCTCGGGGGTCGCAGCGGCTCAGCGCCCCGGCGGGTGCTGCCAGGGGGAGGCGCTTCGCGGGGACCACTTCCGCCCGGCCGCTCCCGTCCCTTCCTGCCCGTGGCTGCGGGGGTGGCCCGGGGAGCGGCCCCCGCCCGACCCGGTGCGGCGGGCCCGGGGGTGCCGGTGGGGCCGGCTTTCTCGGGGCCGCGTAGGGCGAGAGGATGTCCCGGGTGCCCGTGGGGAAGGTGCTGCTGCGGAACGTCATCCGGCACACGGGCGCGCACAACAAGGTACGGCCGGGGCCGGCGGGGCTGCTGGCCTGGGCGGGCCCGCGTCCTCCTGCTCTGTCGCGGCTCTTGTGCCTGGCCCTGGCCCTGGCCCTGGCCCTGGCCCTGGCCCTGGCCCTGGCCGTGCCGCTCCTGCAGCCTCCTTGTGTCCGCGGGTCCCAGCGGAGACGCCCCGGGCACCGCCGCCGTGGTGCCGTGCGGCGTGTGCGGGGCCCGGGGCTGCGGTTCCGAGCGGGCGGTGGGGAGAGCGGGTGCGCTGCCCGGGGGAACGGCGCTCGGGGGAACCGGCGCTCGTGGAAATCAGCCGCGCAAACGTCGTTAGTCTCACTTTCACTTTAACGCCGTTTTGCTTGAATTCTCATCCCGCCGAGGCAACGTGTGCGTGTATTTACCTGTAAGGTTTTTCCAATGAAAAACCTGTTCGCTCAGGACTTTGGTGAAAATCACGCTTTGCCTTTTTCAAAGTGGCAAACCTGCCGTTGTTGTTTGCAGGGGTTTTGTGTCGTTTTTGCTGCCGTTGTACTGTGTGTGTACTTCTAATCGCATCAAAGAATTTGAGCTTTGTGTTAACATGCACAGGCAATATTTTAGTGCAAGATTAAGAAACTCTGTTAACCTTGGCAAACTAATTAATTTTGGACATAATGTGGCAGGTCTAACTCATTTATTTCACACATTTATCAAATCACTCATTTACAGTGGGTGTGCATCAACACAAATCTGTGCTAGACTACTCTGTATTTGCATGCTGTGTTTTCTCAGCCTATAGCGTAACCTCTCCTTTTGGCTTGGTCCTTCCAGGTGATATTTATGTACTGAATTCTCCAACAGTACGTGTGTTTGGGATGATAATGAATGACAGGACAGGGCAGCCAGAACAGCCGATACAGAAAAATCAGGCAAACCCACCATGCCTGATGTTGTTATCCTTATGTGCTTTATTAGGTTATTTCCATCAAGAGATTTTCCTTTTGGTTATAGTCAGTAATAATAATCTGTTTCATTATGGTAGGAAATCTTGCTGTGAATTCTGTTAGTTTTGAGCTAGGAGCTGATGTTACGTGCTACATGCCTGTAAAGTTTCCCTAATGTTACACTTGTTTCTGTGACTTTCAGATTCAGGAGGAGACAGAAATGTGGAAAATAAGGGAGTGGGAGAAGCAGACAGAAGAGACTTACTGGAGAAGGCAAAGCAGAATGCTGTCGGACACCTCCAGGTGGGTTTGAGTTGTATGGAGGAGATCATTGTCTTGACTTAGTTGCTGGACCCTTTTGTGTTTAGCAAACGCTTTAGGAGCATTCTGTAATGACTATGTGTTTACAATATATGAAGACTACATAGACTGCAGATACAACTATTTTCTCCTCAATGAGTCCCCGGGAAGAGGTCAGACGTATGCTTAGGTCTGACCTTTTATCTCTTCATCTGGATGTATAGTCTTCAAAACACGACACTAAGTAGGCCGGGCTCTCTGAAGCAATGGGGGTAGTGAGGCAAGTCTAATGTATGGCTGTTTAGGTTAGCAGTAAACAAAACTGTTGTGGTGGGGGATGCTGTGGTGTTGTAACACACCAGTATGGACCGCTGCTTGTGTGGTATCTGTTAGATCGTTCTGATGTGCCCGAGGATCCTTACCAGCTACAGGAAAACAAGCTGGGTTTGGTGGGCAGGTTGGGGTTTTGAAGGGGAGGAGGTGGGCTTACTACTGTGACGACTTTTCAGAAGCGTGAATGTTGCAGGAAGTGGCTTTATTGTCTCAGGGGAGAACACATTTCAGCCCTACGCTGAGTGCACAGCTGCTGCTTGGCGCAGGAAGTGCGGTATGGCCAGCGATAAGCAAAACTAAAGCCACAGGCATGTGAGATCACTCAAAATTGTTGGTGCTTTCTGCGGATTTGGGGTCTTAGTCCCAGTACCTGACCAAATTGCAATTCTAGTATGTCAGTGCTACTACTTCAGTTTCCCCTTGGCTGGTTTTACCCGCCTGTGTCTCACTGCGTATTATTAGTCTGCTCCTGCAGAGTATGCTAGAGGAAGAGAACTGCATTTGTTGTGATAGGCAAGATAACCCCTTCCTCTCATTTTGCATTATGAGCGTCTCTGTGAAGAATTTTGCTGTGCACAGAGGGCTGTAGTGAGTTTTGAAAGCCAGCGTTAGCTACCGAACTGGTTTAGTGAGAGCTGATAATGCTGACTGTCTGTTAAAATGATAGCTGGTCTTCTTGCGTAGATGGACATCCAAGACTTGCTGGATTTTTGCTGCTCTCGCTGGCCTAACCCCTTGCTCAGAACGTTTCTCCATCAGAGCTGGCGGCTGAAGGACACCTGTTCTCTTTCTGCAGCAGTCGGATGCGCAGCGATGGCTTTGATGAGGACGGCTACAGGGCTGACTGGAAAACAAGGAACTCCCAATTTCTCGATTCAGTCGACGATGATCTCCTTAGGGCCCGATCCTGGAATAAAAAGCTGTATGAATGTGAAGCCAACATGCCAGACAGGTCTGTGGAAGAATTAATGTCCTGTGATCATAACTGTAATTAAAACACCTTTCTGGAGCCCTGTACAAAAAAGCTAGTACATTTGACTTTTCAGTATGTACTCCTATAACATAATGCTTGATCTCATTTTGAGAATGAATAAGTAACGTGGACGAACTATTGCAGTGTTACAGTATACCCATTTGAGTTCACCTATTGAGTTCCCAAGTCACGGTAGCAGCCACAGCTCAGCCCTAAGCTTAGAAACTAAGGTTTGTATTTATCATTTTGCCCAAGGAACTTAAAAATCTCAAGAAATGCAAGTTAGTGCTCTCTGGACTTATTGTGAAGAAATTTGAGGTGTAATTTTCCCTAATTAGAAATCGAAAAGAGACTGAGAACATAAGGTGTATTTAAATAGTACTGACCAAATCAGTCACATTTCCTTCCTTCTTTGTTGGGAAGGTTCTGATATGCCTGCTTTGCTGTCTAAACTCATGTTTATTCTGTGGCTGTGTCTTTTCAGAATGATATTTTTCCTTAAATGCCTTGTTTGTTTCTAAGAGATGGTTCTGCTTTCTTCCAGATGGGGTCACAGTGGCTATAAAGAGTTGTACCCTGAAGAATTCGATACGGATAGGTAAGGCAAGCAGGCTTGCTAATGTAGCCAGAATCTTCTGTCAGGTTATGCAGGGAATTTTTCAAACTGCGTTTTAATATATAGATAGCCTCGAATGTAAAGCAGCACTGTTAAGTTACAGAGACCCACTGAAAAAAAATCTAGTCCATTAATGCAGTTACCCCTTGTCTGAGCCTTAGGAAGGGATTGTATCTTTTATAGTAATTAGACATTAATTGACAGAATTAATTCTTTTTAAAGCACGTGTAACAGAACCAAGCACAGTATTTGTCAGGCTTACAGATTTGAAGTAACCTGTAATAAATGAGTTTTCATCACTCAGTGGCTTTCAATACGCATAGTCCTTGGTTCTGGCTCAAATACCTTAAACAGGGGTATTAGTAAGGTGTGGACCAAGCTGTTAATAAGAAACAAAACTGCAGCCACCATATCTGTCAGGCATCTGCTTTCCTGCTCTAGCCAGGGTTAGAATTGATATGCTTGCTTAAAACTTTGACACAGAGAAGGCTCAAGTGCTGTGTCCCTGCTTGTCCGCTTCCTTTTGGTCATCCTCTGTTCTTTTCATAGTGACCAGCAAGAAGGAGATCAACAAAATGCTATGAATGGGAAGAAGAAATCTCACCTGGGAAAGCAAACTGCCCGGGAGTCACACAAACGGAAAAAGACAAAGAAGTCGCACAAGAAGAAACAAAAGAAGCGATCGCACAAAAAGCGAAAGAAAAAGAAAAAGGAGCAGGGGAGAACATCATCAGATTCTTCCCAGGAGACTGAGCGCTCAGAAGAGGAGACTTCGAGTACCTGGAAAGGGAAACACAAGCGCAAGAAAAAGACCAAGAAAGTGCCTCCCAGGGAACCCACCTCTTCTGGGCAGGAAACAGACTTTTCTCATGCAAGCAGCTCAACCACCAGCAGCTCTGAGGACAGTGAATCTGAGGAGAAAAAAGATAAACGGCCCCCCAAAAAGAGAAAGAAACGTCACAATTCTGTGTCAGAGAGGCACAGTGAAGTACCAGAGAAGAAGAACAAGAGGAAGAACTGGAAAGTGGCCGCTGATGAAAAATCAGAGGATAGCTCAGATGAGGACTGATGAGTCTAGGCTGCAGCTCAAACCATAAGGTAGAGGACAGAGGCGGGTATTTACCTTTCAGCACTGCCCTATGGTACAACTTATTACAACACTGTGGTTTATATACATCCTGCCAGCCCACGGGGGGAAACTGAGCCTTGGCAGCCTGCAGTAGGTTTTCCTTGGTTTCCCCCTTGGTTTTCATTCACTTGACATTCAAAAAACCAGGGGAGCAGTTACCTGTCTGACAGGCCAACTTCAGATTCTTTTTCTGTGCCCAGGTACACAAAAATGTAACAGGCTGCTGCACGGGGAAAACAGGCATGTTTGTACTGTTATTTTTTTTTTAATTACATTTTACCAGATTGCTTTATTGGGTTACCAAATCAATGACCAAGACTTGCAATAGGAGAGGGGAGAGATAAAAATCACAACAGAGGAAATGTCACTGGATTTCCCCCTGTGGTGGTTTTGTCTTCCCATCCTCCATCAGAGCAGAGCTGTGTGGTGGCAGCACACGGTCAGCTGGACGCAGAGGGGATCAGGAGGGAACACTCTCAGTCCAGCTGAAGGTGCAGTGAGTCCTTCCATAATGATGAAGAAAAGATACCAGTGCATTGGCTTGTTTAGATCTCTCTCCAAGTCCTGGCACGGGCTGGCTGGTGTGTCTGCCTTTCCTGAGACCGATGGTGCTGCCAGAAGCCTTGGTGGGTGTTGTGTTCTGTCTCTGGTCTGCCCAATGTATTACTGGAGAAACTGGTATTGTGCCGTTCTCCCTGCAGCTGAACAGCCAAGTCCTTTAACAAAATAAATAAATCCAGACATGTTAGATGCTTTTGTCATTGTTTTGGAGTAAAGCCCAGGGACAGAGCACAGTCCTGAGAGGTCTCGGTGGTCCGTGTGTTCTCCCTGATCAGAGCAGGTGGCTGTGGAGGGCTCAGAGGAGCATGAAGTAAGGGAGGCTGGCGTGGAAAGGAGCCATGGGGGAAATGTGGATGGTGTGTGTCAGTGACCAAGCGCAGCTCCAGCTTTAGTCTACATCCAAGCACAAAACAGTGTCAGTGCCCCTCGGGCATCATTCCAAGTCCTGGTTACCGTTCCTCTTTTTACTGCAGGAGAAAAGCCATTGTCTGCATGCCCGTGTCTGCTGGCTAACGCAGAACACGCTGGGAAAGCGGCGCTGCAGCCTGGGCTGGCTGTCAGCGCTCGCCCTCTTACCGCAGCCGCTTCTCTGCTGGCCGGTCATGCAGTAACAATGCAGCTGCTTTAGGTACATCACGGGAGGCGTTCGAGAAGGTGTTTCTTTTGTATAGCTTTCCCGGTACAAACATTTTTCATTAGCAAGCGTGCGGGCGAGGGTCTGCTGTGGCCATTGTGCATTTTGAAGATGCGACCAAGCATCTTCTCAGCTCTCGCTGCCCTGAGCGGCTTTTGCGCAGCCGCTGCTGGGTCGGCGGTCGCAGGCGCCGCTCGGCTCGGTGTCGCGCTCGGTGTCGCGCTCGGTGTCCCGCCCGCCGGCTCCGGGCGCGGCCGCGGGGTCTCCTCAGCGCCCCGCTCCCGCCGCAGCGAGCCGGGACCCCGCGCCGCCGCCGCCCCCGGCCCGGAAGCGGAAGGTCTGCGGCGGCAGCGGCTTCCAGCTCCGGTGCGCGGTGCCCTTGGGCCGGTGCGGACGATGGCGGCGCTGGTGCTGCTGCGGGCGGGGCTGGCGCGGCCCCGCGGGGCGCAGATGGGTGAGTGCCCGCCGGCGCGGCTGCCGCGGCGCCCTGGCCCGCCTGCTCTGACCCCTCGTCCCCGTTCTCTCCGCAGCTCTCCTCGGGAGGACCCTTCGCCCCCGCCCCGCGGTCCTGGCGGCCGTTGCCGATCGGAGCGCTCCGGCGCGGCAGAGCCACAGTCCCCCCCAGCAGCGCCACGGTACGTCCCGGGGCAGCGCCCCCGGCTGCGGGGCTGCGTGCGTGTGCGTGTGTGTATGTATGTATGTATGTATGTATGTATGTGTGTGTGTGCGGGGGGGGCTTCGTCTACCCCGGGGCCGCACCGGGTCTGTGAGCCGGTGCCGAGCCGGTGCTGAGCCGGTGCCGAGCCGGTGCTGAGCCGGTGCCGAGCCGGTGCTGAGCCGGTGCTGAGCCGTTACTCCCCCGTCCTCGGAACCGTTGCTCCAAGTGCCGCCAAACGCTGCGTTTCTTCTTCATGTGCCTGTTACGCCCATGTCTGGTCAGGGTTGTCGATTTCTTGAGCCAGGTAGGAGCAGCCAAGCAGAAAACATCGATGATAGTCGCAGTAGTTTTTCCCACATGAGGCAAGCGACAGGTAGGAGCAGAACGAGCCGCCATCCCCTGTGACCGGACGGCTGTCGGCGGGTGGCGCGGCTGTTGATTTGCGCTCCGCTCAGGTCTGGTTTAACAAAGCGGGTTTGACTTGGCACTGCTTGAGTTTCAAACCCACAGCGGCCGTGTCACTTTCACGCTTGTGAGTGCTGCGAGTCTCGAAACAGGAGCTAAGAACTGAATGCTAAAAATGAAGTCTCTGCTTATTAACAAAGATGGTGGGTTTTTGGAGTGGAAAAGAAGGTTGAAAGATTTTTAAAGAAATCAGGAAGAAGGTGTAACTTTTCTTATATATCAGTAGCTGTAACAATGTGAAAACGCTGCAGTTGTGGCTTCCTGAGCAGCCGAGCTGCTGATCCAGGGAGGTTCATCTGCGAAGTCTGGCCCGTGGACAGACAGGATTTCTTGGGTTGTTTTCTCTGTTCTCCACGCGGTAAGACCACACAGAGGTGATGACAGATAACCATGCCAGTTGCATCATTAAATATGAGAAATGTTTTGACTGGAAGTTGAGGATGTTTTGAGGCCATTACAATGCAACTTAGAAGTGGAAAGGATGATGAAACACTTGTAAAAGAAATTGGTGTAAAGACAGCTAAGCTGTTTCCTTCTTTTCTGTTCTGGATGTCATATTGACAACAGACTTCATGCGTGTGCTGGGAAGTATTCTTGGCCATGGAGCTCTACAGGGACAGTTTATTAGTCCACAGCTTGGCTCTCTTTCATGTTTTACTTCAGGTCCTTTGCATTTCTCGTCTTGTCACTTTTCTACATTTCCTTCTCCTTGCAAAAATGAAGAAGAACATTTGCGTTTGGTTTAGCTGGATGGATAATATCTGTGAGTTAGGTAGGCACTTTGGCGGGTTATTCTGTTATCAAAGTAATTGTACAGAGTGATTTCTTGACATTTTTAGACTGGGCTGATGCTGACATTCTGGTTCAAAGTATTGTTTATGGTGCTAGGGTGTGGGTTCACTCCAGAACTTCCTAGATGTTTGGGTTTGGCTTTTTTTTCCTTCCCTAATAGTATTTGCATGCTTCTAAAAGGTAAGAGTTGGTTCCTGGGCTCCCTAACTGGTTAACTGTTCCTAGGGACATCTGTCATGTGGTTCAGATTGTGCCCAGCAGAGTGTCAATGGAGGACTGAAATCCTTTGGCTTTTAGGCTGCTTCTAGGCCATGTAGGACTTGATGGTGCCAGAAGTTTCACCTGCTGTTTACAGTTAAAATGGCAGTCCTGGTTCTGGGCAGAGCTGTGCACGGTTACCTTGATGTGCCATCCACTGGAGCTTGCAGTTGTGGTTATCTGGATCTCAAAGCCATTTCTCAAAAGGTGGGAGTAGTAAATAGTACATAATATTGAAGAAATTCACTAGACGAAAAGGCTTTGTAAAGTAGATCCATAGCAGTATTTCAAAGGCATCTAGGTTTTGCTTGGATGAAAGTTTAGTAATTGGGTTGGAGAAAACATGTAATTGTGAGGTGCTGATCAGGGTGAGGTGTCTGGTTTTAAGGTTACAGCACTTCAGGCAGGAACTTTGCCCTGAAAAATACTTCTCCTTGCAGGCAGTTCCAAGGCTGCGTCCTTGCACTGGACGGGTGAGCGAGCGGTCAGTGTCCTCTTGCTGGGTCTCCTTCCAGCCGCCTACCTGTTCCCTGGACCAGCCATGGACTATTCGCTGGCGGCAGCCCTCACTCTCCATGGCCACTGGTAAGCACAATGGGGCTGTATTAAATACAGGGAGGCTGAGACCTCCTCGCTCTTCACAGCTGCCTGGAAGGAGGTTGTAGGGTCTCTTCTCCCAAGTAGCAAGTGATAGGACGAGAGGAAACGGCCTCAAGTTGCGCCAGGGGAGGTTTAGATTGGATATTAGGAAAAAATTCTTCCTGGAAAGGGAAGCCAGATAAGCTGCCCACTGTTTCTTGGGGGCAGAATCTGCGGATTCTGTTGTTTGAAAGAGCTGTGCTCAACACTTTGTTTCTTTAGTACTGTTAAGAAAACTCTGAGCCAAAAATGTATATTTGTAATAGAATATGTGAACTGTTGGTTGGTTTCTTTTCAGTAGGTGCATCTTTTTGAGTGGGGAACTGGGTATTCTTTAGGAAAGGTTGATAGTAGCAGGTGAGAACGAATGATGCGTTTGAGTCATCTTGTTAGAGCGCTCGCATGAACTGTGTGGTTGTAAGTGGGGAAATGCTCTTTCCTCATTTCAGCTCTTTTCTGTCTCTTTCTGTAGGGGTCTCGGACAGGTTATAACTGACTACGTCCATGGAGATACACCCATTAAAGTGGCCAATACGGGTCTGTATGTACTGTCGGCTCTTACCTTTGCTGGCCTCTGCTACTTTAACTATCACGACGTGGGTATCTGCAGGGCCGTTGCCATGCTGTGGAGTCTCTGAGATGCAACCGAGTCCCTGACAAACACGATTGTTCACCGCTGCCTCTGCTTCATAACATTTTTATGAACGTGTTTGATGCAAAAGAAATTAATAACCATGGGTCTGTAGTGAGTACATACTGCAGCAAGTGCAGAGCTCGCATTTTAGTAATAAATATCCATCGTTTTTTGATTTAGTGCAACAGCAGTAAAAATGTTAGAAAAAGTAGACTTAGAGTGGGTAATGTCCAGGTGAAAGTTGATTTAAGCTGCACTGTAAATTGGAGGAATTAATGAGTAATTATCAATGACAGAGTTACCCAGCTGAAGGCACCGTGGAATGGCAGCTTTACTGATGTTTTCTAAAATAACCATTGCTTGGTTTCCTGTTTTGTAAAACAAATTTGACTTGCAGAAAACTGCTGACAACACAACTGAACTGGATGTAGGGCACACCCTGTAACTCGGGCCTCTGAGAGCTGATGTATAAAGGGAATACTTTTTTCTTAATCCATACAATAAAGAATTTACAGAAACTGTATGTGCACTTCTGAACATTTTTTACTGCTTTTGGCTTATTTGAAATGTTTTCTCTGCAGATAGGGTGGGGTTTTTTTCCACCTAAAATCAAATTCAAATACTAATTCATAGAGTTATTAGATGTTATAAAACAAACAATATTTTTATGAATATGTATTGTCCTTATTCTAATGGTACTTGTGTCGTGCTGTTAGGAGGAAGCAGAAGAGGGTGATGCTCATTTTCGTACTGACTCATGTAGCTAAAACCACAAAACAGGCTCATCTCAGGTGAATGAAGAGTAAGATTTATTTGAGAAAAATCCCAAACATATTTAAAACTGTTGAAGTACGTCATAGGTTGTAACTTTCATTCTGAGTTAACCTGTAAACTTATTTCCATGGTTTCATCCACTTCATCTTCTCTTGCCAGTTTCTTTAGAATTAATTTTCTCAAGTAGCCTTCATCCTCAAAGGCCAAGAACATTCCTTGTTCCAGCGAGTATTCAAACTTAAATGTTCTGGAGCTAAAAGATGTAAACGTCTTTTTGAAAAAAATCACATTACTTTCATCAGGAATTTCTGTGGGAACTTCTCCTTCCTGAGGAAGAGAAAAGGGGTGGGTTAGTCCCAGCATAAGGCAGCAGCAGTTTTGTTTCTTACGCGTTTGAATTCTTAATTTTGCCTATACTTATACATACATAAGGTGTGGAAAGCAGATACTTACCCTAAATCGAACAATGGTTTTTCCATGTTCTTTCTCACAACACATGTAATAGCTTTTATCTTGTACCTGGATGCTGAACGCAACAGGCATCCCTGCTGCAGGTGTGGTCGTTTTGTAGTAGTGAACGTTGAAGTGCATTCCACTGCCTGCACAGAAATGGTTTGTTATTAACAGGTGCTGAGGAGAGCGCTGCAACAGCTCAGTGTATTATGTCTTACTGGTCCACTGGCAACTGCTCTCTTCCCATAAAATGAGCATTGGATTTCTAAATAGCAATCTCTAAGCCGCATTATAACTGTAAATAAATATGTTCCGTAAATATAGTTCTGAATGAATTGCTGAGGCCCCCCCAAGATACAAGATTTCAGCTCTCTTAGCTTAGCTTTATGCTTATAAATGAAGTTTTTACTCTCATTGAGAGTCAGTGATTACAAAGAACAAAAGCACACCTCGAGTGAACAGACAGGGCAATGGTCATAGCGTATATTTGAAAACGGCGTACCAGATTTCATCTCCTGATCTGTCACATCCTCAAAAGCCGCCATGTCTAAATCTGGTCGCACCACGAGCAGCTGGCTCCTCACATTCCGAAGGACTCGGTGGAGAACCTTTTCCTTACAAAAGGCGTCACATTCCAGCCCTATAGAAATAGTAAGCAAAGAAGGTCAAATATTTTAGCTGTAATCTCAGATCTTAACAGATCCCTATGGGCTTAATCTCCTCGATAAGGATGCCAGGTGAAAGAGGTTCTTAGCATGGAAATCTCAAATAAAAGTGAGGCCATGTAGTTCTTTCCAGCCCAGGTGCCAGGAGGTTTTCCCAGACTGCAGCAGTCTGTATAAACCGGCACGAGAAGCTGCTGTGTGTTAATGAGCGTTCAGAAGCAACAGTTCTCTTCTGCCCAACAGTTAGAATTGCATGAAAAGGTCCTTACGTTAGGGAAGCCACCAAACTGTACTTTAGGAGGAAATAAAGCAACATCAACTTCAGAAGGAGAAGGTGAGCTGCAAGTCTCTTTTTTATTTTTACAGTAGCCATGATCAGTTTGAAACCTTGTTCTCTAAGGCACAGAAAGCATTTGTGGGCTAGTGAGAGTGAGCAGGTTAGTTCAGGTAAAATTGCTAATGAAGTTAATAAATTGTGACCTTACCATCATCATCTTGGTTCCAAGTGAGCAATGAAAAAAAGAGAAGAAAAGGAAAAACAACATTAAGCTCTGTACCCACAAAAGAAAGCGCTTTCTAGCCAGTTCTGTTCTACACGATGGGAAGGCAGCCAGCCATCTGCATGTTTCAGTTGTACCCCGCTATCACTCATTCACCAAGCTGAACTATTCTAACCACAGAGTGTATTTTATTTGTGAGCATAACAAACTCAACAGAATGGTGAAACCACCAGTCATTTGAGAACTGGAGTTACCACCAAACCAAGAGGCATGCAAAATGATTTCGGGTTACTGAAGGGTGAACAGCTCAGGTCAGTTTAAAGCTATAACCAAGGAGTAAATAGCCTGTAAATTTCTGTTTTCATCAACACCTTTATGTGAGCAAAAGAACAAGAAACAATCATTAAACGTTGCCTCTAAAGAAGAGACTGTTTTCTGACTAACATTTTCCTATAAGATTGGAAGTTGTCCACTTACTTCAAGCCCACCGCACAGTATTACAACACTTGGGAGTTTCCTTTACAGGAATGTATTAGATGAAGCAACAAATATTTTGCTGACTCAGATGTTTGTCTAACAATGCTTGAAACTGAAGCTTATGGGAAAATGAGGTGAAATCAGATTGATAAAGGAATTGTATTCAAACAACAACAAGTTATTAAATGCTTAAGGTGTTCATAGATGATACAGTAGTGACCTGTTAACACAGCTGTCTCAAGCTCAGATTGGTTTTGCAGTGAACAGCCTGGCTCCACGATCTAAAAACTGTCATTCTTCTCAGGGGGGTGGGATTGTAACTGCTTTGAGGGTTGCTCAAATAACATGGGGGAACGGGATCCCAGAACACCAGGGATGCCAGCCCCAGGAAAGGATTTAATGGTGTCTCAGCTTTTGATCTTCCCCGCAGAAAGATAACAGTGTGTCCTTCAGCAGTGAGTTAAGACTTACCTTCAAAATAGAGGCAGAAATTTTCTCCAAATTGTACTGCACGCACCAGAATGTCTTCATCGCTCATCTTCACTCTGCCAAAAACACATGGAGAGGGTTCGGAGTTAGGAACAGTGTCTTGGGCTAGTTCTGTTGTAGCACACAATACTATAACAGGGATGGCATGTTTGACTACCTGTTGAAAACTGCCTTTTTAAGCGATTGGTCTCCTCTGTTTCTTTTTATCATTATTTAGAATGTCACAAAGCAGTCTTCAAGTTCTGTTACTTGCTTATGGTGTTTTAACTTTAATTCCGGTTGAATTCTGAGCTCGATTTCACAGCTATTCCCCCTCAGAGTCACAGAGAAAGAAGAAGATATTTTTCCCTTGGAAATGACAACAGTCATTTCAGGGAGGAAAAAACCCCCACACTTTGAGGGAAGTATTTGAGAGTGATTTGTTCTCATCGTATTTGTTATATGGTCTATAGTTCTGGCTGGTTTGCGCACAAGAGACACCCAGGTTCGCAGCAGAGGAATGCATTTTTATTTCCAAACGTGCATACCCCAAGTCTTTGAAATGAGATACCACAAGACTACATAGTGCATGTCTCATCTGCAGTCAAGTAAACCAAGAAGTCAAGGACCACTCTAATTCTAAAGCAGAGAGAGAAGGCATAGGCAGGAATGATCGCTGAAGGATGGAAGGAAAAGATGGCCCTTGATTTAATGTGTAAAACACATAAAACTACGACAGTTCTTCCCCTGATGTGCAGTCACAGGTGGTTAGATCTTTTACCAAGCACAGTTAAAAGGAACGGTAGAAGCTAAAAGGCATTTGTAGCTGAGTGTTCAAGGCAGCGCGCAACGACTCACCCGCGGAGAACCAGCGCTGCGCAGCAGCGCCGCACCCGGCGAGCTGCCCCGCGCTGGAGCCGAGCCCAGCGCAGCGCGGGACCCCGCGGGCGCGGAGCCGCCGGCGCTCGGGCCGCTGCGCAGCGCCCGCCCCGGTGCGGCCCCGGGACGCCCGCCCTCCACCGGCACCCACCGGCGGGCAGGCGCTCTGCCCGGCCGGGGCGGAGGGCGCCGCGGTCCTACCTCGCTCCTCGGTGGGCTGCAGCGGAACGATGCGGGACGGAAGGGCGAGCGCAGGCGCGGCGGGGATCGCCGCCGCCCGCTCCCGCGGCCGGAGCCCACGCGTTCGGCCCCGCGGGACGCGATCCCGACCCGCTCCCCGGCGCACGCATCCCCGCGTACCTTGGGCGGCGGAGCCGAAAGCCGTGCGGCTGCGGAGTCCCGTGTGGCTGGGCGCTCGGGCTTGCCCGGGCCAGGCTCAGTGCGGTGCCGCCCGCATGCCTTCCTGCGAGCGGGCGGAGGGCGAGCTGGCTGCTGCGGGACGGGGCGGCTGGTCGAGCGAGCGAGCGAGGGGGATTTTCTGGCGGCTTGGCTCGCTATAGGACAAAAAAAGCCGACTGAAAAAGTGCAGAGGAAATCAGGGCTCTTTCCCAAGATATCTGTCTACGTCTGCATTTATTCTGCGGCACTTCCCCTCGTCGGTGGGGAAGGCAAATCATGATCTGAGGTTACAAAGGAAGCTTTGTACGAATCTCTTGATCTCACACAGATGTCGTCAGAGGACGCCTTGTAGCCCGTTTGCTTGGTCAATAAAGTCTCAAGTAGCAGTTTTGAAACAGGTGTTAGCCGTCGGCATGTAGATTTCCCCTTCTCCACACACTCAAAAATTGCCCACAAACTTTGCGGCTGCCTTGGGGGAAGCCAGTTCAGGACTGACAATAACAAGAAATATATCACTGCTGTCTGGTGGGAAATCTTCCAATTATAGCTTCAGGGCAGGAATTCGGGGTCCTTTCAGGCAAACAGACAACCAGAAACCGGCCAGTAGTCGAAGCCCGATTGGTAGCTCCTAATTTACCAGCTGTAAATTGTTTCCCACATATCTGTTAATTGCAAACAGATAAACCAGCGGTGACTGTGACTCACACCTGGCTGCTGCAGGCTCCAAGTGTGAAGCTTCTCGAAGTGTAAGTGCTGCCTTTGGCGTTCACGGGGTGTTCAGTGTGTAGTTAACTGGCTTCTGGGTACCCTTTTCTGTATATTTTCCCGATAGCCATTTTGTAACAAGTAGTTTCTTCCTGTGAAGTACGATCAAACTGCCTCTTGTCTTTTCCAAAGAAACAGCTCCAGCCTTTTAAGTTTCAACCTCCCAATGATTTTCTTCAGCTTCATTTTAGTGGCAGTAGCCTCTCAGATGTAATTCACGGCTTGTTTTCTGAATCAGACCCATGTAGCTTCTTCTGGCGTTTCACTCACCCCACAGCGTTACCAGTGATTCAAACTGTGACTAGAACTGTCGCAGATGCTTAGAGGACGAAATATGACCGTCATTGTGGACAGCGCAACACTTTACATAGCGAGTCAGTTTCACCCCGCTTTCAGTCAGCTGTGTAACCTGGTTGGACCGCTCCTGCCTGGCATGGCTGAAGCAGGAGAGGTTCCGGCGGTGAGCCTGCGGCCGTTTTCCCGAGCCAGCCTGCCAGAGGCGGGCCCGGCTGCCCCAGCTCTGCGGGGGAGCGGCCCGGGCAAGGCCGCCCGCGCGCACCGGCCGTTAACGGCCGCCAACGGCCGCGGGGGCTTCGAGGCGGCCTGGGCCGGCGCCGTGTGAGGAGAGCGGCCCGGGCAGCGCGGGGCGGGGGCGCTGCCCGTGTGCTGAGGGTGGGGACACGGGGCTGGTCCCTTTCGGACGAGGCAGGATCGGCCGAGGCACCTCTGGGAGCCGCCGGGCCGGGGCCGGGCCGGCCGTGGCGGCTCCGCCTCAGTGAGGGGACAGAGGGGCGTACAGAGGTACAATACTGTACTTCTTATGAGGCAACGATGACAAGCAACGCTCAAAAATCTGATGAAAGCAGATGTAAGCGTAAAAAAGAGATGGAGGTGAGCAGTGCTGTATGAGAAAAGGAGGGAGAACCTGGACCCTTCTTCTGGCCCCGGGGGAGCCACACAACCCCCTGCACCCCCGTGTCCTCTGGCATTGCTGCGGGTTCCTCTGAAGGAGCCGGAGCAGAGAGCTCCATGGCAGGTTGTGTAGCTCAGGGGAAACGTCTTTGACTTTCTTGTGTGAGGAGACTGTAAAATTCCTCACAGTGTTTCGAGTCCAGCAGAGCTGGGCTGGCACTGCAACACGGTTCTCTAGGGCTTCTCCAGAGCGGCCTTGGGAAGTACACAAACTGCTGACATGAGCCAAACTTCTCAAACTGGCACTACCCACCCACCCCCCAGCACTGAGGCGCCGTGCCTGTTCACAATGGGTGCTGCTGATGCTGCGAACCCAACACCACTTGTACTTTCTCTGAAAACAGTCTCTCGAGATATTTGTAAGACACTTCTTTTTTTAGTTAAACTCTATCAGTATTAAAGTCCTAGAACCTGTAATTTTTTGTGCTCTGTTATTAGAATGAAGCTTCAGAAAATCCTCAGTTGTCCTCCCTTGAAAGCACAGACTTGGCTTTTTCCGAGGGCTCGCAGTCCCTTCACAAACCTGAACCACTGGACAAGGTTTTGAACGGTGATGTATTAAATACACTGAAAGTAACTGTGTAATTACTTAATGGGATATTGAGATGAACATTTGTTGAAATGTTTAAGTAAAATTACTTTTTGTCTTTTAGCAGAAATGAATAAAGAAATTAAGAACTTGTTATCAAAATATGCCAGCATTCTAAGGCAAGTTAACTGTCCTGCTCGTACAGCACTTTTCTAATTTACCTAGATAAGATGGATTCCTGTGGCTGCAGTTTAGAGAAATTAGTGCTGAAAACTATTGAACATAGATCTTAAAATAAAAAGGCTGTTTTCTGTTGTACCAGAGAACTAACCTGGTCAAAAAGTGAGTGCTGACAACACATTTTTAATTAAAGCAGAAAAGTAGTTCTAAGTAGTAAGAAATTTAATGTCTTTAGTAATGATTTTCACTAGATTTTTTTCAATTAAGTGAGAGAGCAGCGATGGATGCTTCTTATGTTGAAGAACTCGATGGAATCTTAGAAGAAGCAAGGACCATAGAAAACCACTTAAAACAGAAAAGGGAGAGTCTGAAACAGAGGTTCGCTGTGATCACAAATACTCTGCAGAGCTAAATGGAGCCTGTCAGATGGCAGAAAGACAGAGCAAATCTTGGAGCATATGTTGTGGACTGAAACAGAAACCATGCTGAGTGCTGTGATGAATGTTTCAGGAGTGTCCTATGTAAATATTTCTAGCAGTTCAGGAAACTTTCAACAACTTAAGTAGTGACTTAATTTAAATTTATACACACTAAAGCATCTTTTGTCACCATTGCTGAAGCTGTCCCTCTGCTTCCTGCCCTAGAAAATACTGGAAGCATTTGAAGAAGGAAGTCGGATGAATTTTGCATTGCTTAGCTTTGAGACTATGGAAGGTCAATATGACTTAATCCGGTAGCAGCCACGGTATTTCTAATGGCACTGCTAAGGATTTATTTTCTTTTCTTGTCATAACTAATCTTTCACTCTAGAACATAGTATAGAAACATTTCTGTGAAACATGAATTTTGCAGTGTAAGTGGAGAGGGACCTCTGATTTTTTTCTTATCAACTATTTTATTTTTTATTCCTACTTAGGAAATATTTTGGTACTAAAATCTCCATAGAATGTACTTGCAATCTTCTTTCTGTTTTGTCTCAAAAGATATAAGTATATCTTTACCGCAGTACTGTGTATTAATTTTCTCTTTAAATCCTTTCAGCCTTAATCCTCCTCTCCTCCTTTTATTAGATAAAAGTCACAAGCAAATGTGCTGCCTGTCAAACTGATACTATTTAAAACAAATGATGAGAGAAACCGGACATCCAGGGTGAGATTTTTCAAGGTATTTAGCTACCTAAAGATGCAGATATGTACTTAGTAGGATTTTCAAAAGGCCTAAGCGTGTAAGCGCCTTAGATGCTTAGGAATTTTGGAAAATCCCATAAGGTGCCTATCTGCATCTTTAGCACCTACAGACCTTCAAAAATGTCACCACCAGTGTATGTCATATTTTACCAGTCCCTTACTTTTTCCCTAATAATTGCATCTTGGTTTGTAATCTGTTTGGGTAACGCTGTTTCAACAGAAGAAAGTGGGAGAAAAAGAGAATGTTTGGGGAGTTGAATTTTCTAGACTATTGTGCAAAGTCTTTGTAAAGTTTGTGATCATCTAGAATAAGGACAAAAAGCAGAGTTTTAAATCATCATCTATGAAGTGCCAGAATTTGGAAATTTACCCATAGTTATTAATGTAAGCCTTTAAAGAAAAATTAAACAGTTTTCATTACTGTAAAATATCTGCCTGTTATTATTAAGTATTGGATCACATAATATAAGTTGCTTCCTTCAGGGGATCCACAAGACACAGACACATTGTGTTGCTGCTGCAGCAGTTTGCTCCATTTAAAAACCTGATAAAATGCAATAAAAATCAGTAAAACCACACTTGTTAGAAGAATGAAGAACTGCTCAGGCTGGCATTCCAGGGTAGTTGGATTCAAGACATACCTCTCTAAATGATGACTCTTGTTTTTCTGCAGCGATTTCTTCTCCGGTTGGTTGTCATTATGTGCTGTCATTTAGAGTGGGATCTCTGCGGTAGTAATAAGGGGATTTTACAATTCAATGGGACATCGTTATGTTTCATTACATTTTCCCTGCCCAGCTCTCAGCCTGTCCAGGTCTCTGATGGCAGCACAGCTTCCAGTGTCACCACTCCTCCCAGCTTGGTGTCACCAGCAAACTTGCTGACAGTCACTCTATTCCCTCGTCCAAATCATTGATGAATATATTGAATAATACCAGCCCCAGTACTGACCCCTGAGGCTCTGCACTGGATACAGGCCTCAGCTGGACTCTGCCCCATTGACCACGACTCTCTGGCTTCGTTCCAGCAGTTTCCCAGGGATGTCGGTGAGGCTGACTGGTCTGTAGTCACCCGGGTCCTCCTCCTTGCCCTTTTTGAAGACTGGAGTGACATTTGCTTTCCTCCAGCCCTCAGGCACCTCTCCCGTTTCCATCCCGAAGATGATGGAGAGCGGTCCAGCAATGACCTCAGCCAGCTCCCTCAGCACCCGCGGCTGCATCCCATCCGGACCCGTGGATTTATGGGTGTCCAGATTGCCCAACTGCTCCCCAACCCATCTCATCAACCCAGGCAAACTCCTCCATTGTCCTGCCTTCATTCGAAGTGTTGCAAGATTTTTCTAATGGGTGTTTTAAATTTGCTAAAGGCAACAAAGCTTCTGCTTTTGCTTCACAAATCTATGTGATGATATATAGGTAAATAAATACCGATCAAGTAAAGGGAATAAAATATGTAGCTTTAGAAAATTCCAGCTTAAAATGGTAAGTTCAGAAAGTTTAAAGCATCCATTGAAAACAAAACAGTGTCTTCTCTTTTGAAGTTAAAAAATCCTTCAGCACTGTAAATTCCCACTTAAAGGTTGCTTTCACACATAAACCTCTTCCTGTTTAAAAGAGACCCTTCCTGAATTACTTTGCTGGCTAAAAGTATAGAGCGTTTTTCTCTTGGCTGCCCTTTGGTGTTCCACTCTTATTTTCTAATGGTTTAGGTCCTAATTTTACTGTTTTCCTATTTGTTTCTAATTTGTCTACCCTGCTCATAGAGTTTCTGTACTGATAGCCTCTCTCACTTATTTCAGTATTTATTGGGAGAAACAAGCCCAGTTTTTTCACTCTGTTCTTCTGATGTGAAACTAAAAGCTCGTTGATTCCGTCTCTCAGGAGGGAGCTGCACATGAAGTCTGGTTGGCACCTGTCCCACCACTATCCGCTTCCCAGTTTTACTGAAGGAGGCTTGAACAGAAAATTAATTGGCTTTAAAGCTGCCAAATCTGATCAGCAGAGCTCAGCTGGTAACTATGTTTTCTTTTAACTTCTCCCTGTTGTTTAAGCTGCAGTGACTTAGTAATTTAACAAGAACCTCTCAGACAACGGATGAGTAACAGAATATAAATAGATTAAAAAAAACCCAAAACTGTGGGAACATCTTATTCAAAGTTCCAAGAGTTTTTGACAGTGAGTCTCTCACATTTCTGAGCCTGCTGTGAGCACCTCCACAGTCTGGAAAGTGTAAGGGATGAAAAGCTAATATGCAGTTTCTCTCTTTGCTCTTCTACTATCTAAAAGCTAAAATCAAAGAATAACAGATAATGCACAGACAGCTTAGGTATTCGGCAAGTATTCTTCCCCAAGAAAAGGCCAATTGAGACCGTTCCCCTGAAATGAAACTGCATTTTAGCACAGACGTGGGTACAGTGTGTGCTGCCTTGCTCTCTCTCAAGGGCTGGGGCAGCTTTTGAGAGCTGCTCAATACCATGAAACAAGCATGGCCATTGCAGCGCACCTGCAGGGTGCCAGGGGCTGCCTTTCGGCATCCTGAGGGAAACGGTCCCTCTGTGGCCCCCTCGGTCTGGAACAGCAGAGCACGGCTTGTCGCGGCTGCTTCCCTGTCGGTTGTCTGACCTGGTGTGGCAGCCGTAACTCCTGGAGCCCTGGGATTCACTGAGGTGTAGAATGGTTACTCAGCTTTCGAAACAAAGCAAAAAGGTGGTTTTGACAGGTGAAAAAGATAAGACCAGGTGACAAGAATTTTTAAAAGAATTACCTTGGAGCCTGGCTGTCTCAATATACGGATGCATCTCCTCTGCTCCCCTTTCTTCCAATTCCTCCAGCTACGAGCAGCAGATAGTGATGGAGCACGTTTTCCCGCAGTGGCAATGTATGCTTTAAGTGCCCTGGCAGCTCGGCAGCTCACCTGGCCCAGGTGAGGGTCGGTAAGGGCTGTGGCGCTGCTGGGGCCGCAGGTGGGTGTCCCTGTGCCCGGTGGCCGCCTGGCCCGGCCTGGCCTGGCAGCGGAGCGGAGGGCGGGCGGGCTGGCTCCTCCTGCCCTGCTTGGACAGACATTCCTGGCTTTTATTCTGAAATGATGATGTCAGGCAGCTCTCTCCACCCGATTCACCAGTGCTGGCTGCACACTGCCATCCTGGCACCGGTACCCTGCCTGACCATCTCCGATCCGATGCCTTCTTCCGAGCGGAATATGTTTTCCAAAATCCTTTTGTCTGCCATCAGCCTCCTGCTTGCTAATTTGCGGCTTTTCCTCTGCTCTTTGATGCAATTCGTTCCAGGTAAAATGCATAAACAAACAAATCCTTCTATCCCATCACCTCGGAAAGGAGTTTGCTGTTGCTGCTGACACAGGTCGGTAGAGCAATTTCATTTCTATTCGTCAGAAATTAGGAACTAAGCAATTTGAAATGTTTGTTAGAAGCCAGAATTTCTCCGTTATTGATTGAAAAGATAAACAGGACGGACAAGTACATTGCACAGGTTCTCTCGGATTACGAGCAGATCCTGATGGTTTAGAGCTGGCAAACCAGCAGGCAGCAGATTCTCTCTGCAAGGGAGCTGTGGAAGGGAGAGGATCTCCTGGAGCAGCGACAGTACTGGAGCTTCGGTCTGAACACGCAAGTGGGAAACTACTCCAAGGGACTTTGCATCACCTCTGATTCTTGTTTAAACTGGGGCTCTCTGCTCCCTTAGCTCTCTTGCACTCTACCTCTTTCATTATCCTTTAAAGCTGAACTGCCTAGGAACATAAAGAGCTGTTTCTTGTCTTGATTACCTGAGTGACATGAGAAACTTGCCCATTTCCTTGCCTCATTTTCTGTCTCTTGTTGAAATCTCCCTTCTACTAAGGTCTTCTTGAAAAAGCTTGCTGGCATAGAATTGTCTCAATTTACCTAAAAGCTGAGAATGTTGAATCATGAAAAAGAAAATCCTCTATTATTTGTTCAGGCATTTGAGTGAAACAGTCATAATAAAAGAAAAAAGTGCGAATAAAAAGTATTCAATCTGATATGTTTCCTGTGACACTGGTAAAATTTCCCTAACTCACCAGTTGTTCATAGTGCCTTTCTAGGATAAGTGTTCCCAGGGCTTGATAGTGTAAATCAATATTTAACAAAAACAACACTCCCGAAGCATAGAAACTATTTCTGCAGGTTTCTGTGGGAAATCAGCAGGTATTTCAGATGCAAGAGTACGCACAGTTCACAGCTGGTTTTCTCCCTTTAATAAGCCACCCTGCACTCCTTTCCTCCCACTCTTTTTCCCCGTGTTTTCTGTCACTTTGCTTATGTTGTTCTTTGCTTCTCCGCCTGTTAGCGAGGAAGCAGTTGTCTGAGTCCCTGGCTTTGGGAAATCAACCCCCTAGATGGAACAAGGAGTCAAGCACGGGGACTTCCCAGCAGACACAAGGCAAGTGCAACAGCTCCAGAAATCAGTGCAGGGCACTGGGCTGAGCTGAGGGGGTCGAGCCCGGTGCAGGGAGAGGGCGAAGGCAGGAGCCTGCATAGCAGAGACCAGGAGCTACGGCAATGGGCAAAGCTGGTTTGTGTGCTCTGTTGTTCCAGCCTGTGATTTACGGGGATCATAACGTGGCCTGTATCTTGTACCAGAGGATTTCCAAATCAACTGTAAGGTTCTTCTGAATTTGCATGAATCATCAGGCAAAACACAATTCTTGCGTTACTCTCACTGCTTTAAAGTTATTAACTGTGAGCATTCTCTTCTAAAGTTTGCCCTTCAGTCTGGTCCTGGGTGCCTTGGACTTGAATATGTGGGTTAAAATCAAAGTGGGTTTGCTATGGCAAATGAAATTTCAATTTCATGGCCAGCAAATGGCTTCTGTTTTTTTCTCCATCCATTGTTAATATTTTCTGCTCCACCTACTGCTGCTTAAGTACAATTTAATGTCTGATTCATTGCCACCGCACCCAAAGCAGGTGAGGTATCTTCTGCACACAAACGTTTTCAACGTGCTGCTCTTTCAGGATATAAATAATCAGTGCCAGGATGTCAGCTTGTGACAGGCAGAGAAATCACGGCACGCTGTGTTTTGAATGGAAACCGTACATGAACAAGCAATGCCAGGCTATGATAATTCTGTAGTAATTGCTTACAACCTTTAGAAAAGATTTGAGGAAAGCCTACGATGCTGTGTTTGGCGCTGCCCCTGCTCTGGTGTGCCAAAGGGACTTTAGATCTTAAGCCTTTTTTTTAAAGGTTTGACGTAAAAAGGAATTATAGCACAGAAATGAGATCTTAGAGACGGCAGGATGGCATGTTGTAATCTTCATTTCTTTGGAATGAATGCAAGGCTTTCCTGTGCCGACAGGGGGAATGGTCTCATGTGCTCATTAGTCTGTGCTGTTTGCTGCTATTGCTACTGATCAAATCTCGGATGTTGCACAGATAATGATTCCTTAAAAAACGAAAAAAGGGGCAAGTTGCGTAAGGGATCTGCAAATACCCTGTTTAACTACACCCACCCCATGCATTGCTGTGTTGCTTTGTAGAGAGTGGTCACTAAGGAAATCCATGATGGTTTTTTCCAGAGCAGACCAGCATCTGCAATACCGAGGCGGTTTATGTAACGCAAGGAAAAGACCCATTTTTGGTGTGTGTGTTGTGCTGAGTTTAGAAGAGGTCATTGCTCACTTTTGTTTTCTAGGCTGTTCTCAGACACTTTCTAGACTACATGTTGAAATGAATTCTAACGAGGTCAGATTTCAGGACGGATTACTAAGATTATCATGCGAATGGCAAGGTTATCACAGGAGAAGGAAAACGAAAAGAACTTGGCTTGCTTAGCTTAGGAAGTGATATGATTACTTACTCTAAATACATGTGGTAAACATGAGAGAGGGAGAACTACCAAAGCCATGGAACAGTGCTGACAGAAACACAAGAGGGATGAACCCTGCTGGGAATAAAGCCCTTCTGCAAATTCAAATGATTTTTCTAATAATCTGAGCAATGAGCAGCCCTCCAGAGGGGATAAGTGCCAGGAAACAGGATAACCTTTAAGACAGAGTTCATATATATGATTTCTGGAACGGCAGTTGCGAGGGGGTGATCCATTTCTGTTCAGGCTCTTTTGTGACATTTATCTTACTAAGTTCCAGTCTGTAATTACGCTGCTCCCCAGGAAGCTTCTGTACCATCCTCGGTCATGCCATCTCTGTTACTGCTCGGTTGTAAAAGCGTCTCCTTAGGGACATGTTGCTCTTATTTTTCCTGCTGTTTTGCATCTTTACAATCTTCAGCTTGGTCTACTGAAGCTGCGTTTCTCTGATACTGGTGGCAGTCACTAAACCGGCCAGGTGCTGGTTGATATGAAAAGCCTCTCCTCCTTATGTCTAAGGAAATACTCTGAAGCACCTGTGTTGGGATCAGATTGAGTGCTTCATATAGGATTTAATCAGAACTTAATTGAATTTTAAGAGGGAGAGGATGTTGGTGGTTTGAGGTTAATTGCTTTAGCCCTACAGTCTGAATTCTTTATCTAGCTGACTTACCATATTAGAGATCTAAAGAAGGATTTGAGGATTGGCAAGCCAGAGAACTACATTGAAAGGCTCTTGCGATTGACCTTCCTGCGTGCCTAACACCCATTATGTCTGTGGCTGTTCTGAAGAAGCAAGCTTAGAAAAATGCTGTGTGCCAAATCAGTTCTTTTGGAGATATTCTCCCATCTGAAATAGCAAATTTCCTCTGTAGACGTCAACACGCGGTTTCAGAGGCTCCCAGGGAAGTTGTGAGGCAGATTCACTTAATCACCTGCATTAAAGAACAGAGGTCAGAGAAGCAGCAGTGGTGAAAGCGAGTAGTATAACCAGAACCTACTGACATAGCAAAAAATGAGAATGAGGTTCAGTATCAGTCTGGACTCTGTTCAGTGTGTGATCTTGTCTGTACTACACCTGGTTTGGGACAACATTTCTGTATCCCACGCTGCCCTTTTTTATCAGGGTTTCACTTACACTGAAGTCTCCATCAGTTCTAGTTTTGCTCAAGGCTCAATAGTCTCGCGGTGAGGATGGAGCCGTGTAGCAAAGCAACTTCCCTGACTTGCAGATATGAAGCCCGAGACAGGTGAGGAGGCGATAGCGTTGGAAGGGAAGGCAGCAGCCTGTGCACTTTCTAGGTAAATCCACCTCTGCAGCTAAATGGATTGCTAAAACAATCCTTGTGTTGATGAGGCTTTGCAAGCCAGGCTACTGGAGCCAATAACTAACCGTGTGCTGGTAGCACGCAGCATTCCAATCAGTTCATGCTTGCTTGATGCTTTTGTCCTCTAACTATGTCTAATAAGGGAGGTATTTCATCCAAACAAGAGGCTCCATCAGAAATAATCGTGTTCTGCTATTACTTATTTACTTACCAGCTCAATCTGTCTCATTTGTTTTGTCATGTCCTGTAAATGTGTTTCAGCTCAGTTTCATTTGTGTTCTTCTTGACTTCCATTTTATTTTGGTGGGTGTGGGTTTGTTTTCTTTGGTTTTGTGCAAGAGAGAAAAGGCAGCGATTGCCTTTCGGAGCTTGTGAAATCAGAGAGTGCTGGTGGGTTTGAGAACTGACCTGTACACCTTGCAGCCTCTGAGCATCTGCTCTACCGCATTTCAAACAGTGCCAGCTCCGCACAGTCCTCCATGCACCCTGCAGAGGAAATGTGACAGCCTATAGTTGACAACCCATATTCCAAGATTCAGGGTTTTAACACCCTGTTTCCCTGAAAATAAGCCCTACCTCGAAAATAAGCCCCACCTTGATATTTCAGGATTTTTGAGGATGCTCGAAATATAAGCCTCACTCCCAAAATAAGCTTTAGTTGCAGTTCATTTAAAAAGTCAATTTAAATAGCGTCCAGACAACTATACGTGTAAGAAAGTAAGCATCTTTTGGAGCAAAAATTAATATAAGATCCTGTCTTATTTTCAGGGAAGCAGGGCATCATGTTTGTAATATTTGCTAGGTGACGAGCTGTGGCTTGCCTGCATTTAGGGTAGTCCACTGGGACTACTGTTGTTCTGTGTGTTCTTCCTAGGGAGCTGCGGGTGTTTTTCTCTCCTCTGCACACCGCTTCATGTCTGGAAACTCCTGGGGTGATGGCTGATTAGATTACAAGTCCTGGGGAAATGTCCTAGTATGTACAGTCTCTTCTATTTCTTTGACTCACCCATGGTGGTGATACCAAGGTAAAGCTGAGGGTGTTTTAGAATGCAGGTGCCTTGCTTTCGGCAGCATTGTGGGGTAAAGGCAACGTGTGCTGCTTTACGAGGTGCCTAATTACGTCCTGCTTGTGGCTTCCACCTGCAGCACTCACACCAGCGCCTTCCTGGCCCGTTCTTGAGCAGCCTGCTGCTCAGAAATCACTGTGGGATTATTGTTGGGGCTCCCCCTCAACATCACTCTGTGTATCATCCCAACTTGGAAGAGATTTCTTTGTGCGACCTCATAGGTTCTTGTAATAAATATCCCTATGTTAACTTGCTCCCAGTTACTTATTGAAATACATTCCAACTATCAGCTTCTTTAGTAAAAGTTTGCTCTTATCATCATGTATTTTTATTATCTCCTTTGGGCTGCAGAACAGGTGTCCCTAATGGATTAATGACAGAAGAGTTAAATCCACTGGATTTTCAGCTCCCTCTGGACGGGTGAGGTATTTCAGGAACACAGCTTTAGTGTGAATATCCACTGCAGCCGAATGCTGAATGCTCCTCCCCTAGACATTCGAACTCCAGCTCCAACAGTTGCCTGTTTATTTAAGTGCTTTTTGTTCTCATTGTTTTCTTTGCAGGTTCAAAGAATCTCCTGCTCAGCCCAGCAAAAGAGCAAATCACCTTCCCCAGCCCCAAGGGTCTGCAATGCATCTCCCCCCTAATTCAGACAGTAGAGGAGACCCCTCAACCCATCCCAGCAAAGATCAAAGGACACATTCCCAAATGGATTAAGGGCAATCTTCTGAGGAATGGCCCTGGGAAGTTTGAGTTTGGTGAGGAGAAGTAAGTCCAGGTTTGGTGAGTTTGTCAAATGATTCTGGCCTGAGCTCCTCTAAAGGGACCTCCCCTAAATGTCTCACCATGGTTTGGAGCATGTTGTAGTTTCTTTTTAAGTAAGTCAAGGAAGAAATGCATGTGTTATCATTCTTTAAGAACAGTTGCTCCCTCATCTGGAAACTCCCCGTGGCTCTCTGAAAATAGGAGCACGGTGAGCTTATTAAGGTTGGAGCAGCTGAGTCACAGAGAGGCTGTGACCTACTCAGAACGATATAATGAGGGAACGGAGCCGGGGATTAAAACATCCACACTCCTAGTCCTTTGTCATTAACAAAGGTTCATCCCACGAGTGCTCTGAAATCCAGGGCAGGATTGCACTACATTGCGTGAGTTGCTTTAGAATCGAATCCATCTCATTTTAAAAAATAATAAGTTCTTTCAAGGAGGCAACTACTGCCTTTGGCTTGGAATCTGCCATTCTAGCTGACTGACAAACCTGGCTCTTCCTCCAAAAACAGCTGATGGCAGCAGCTGGCCAAAGGTGATCATTTTATCCTATTTCCAGAGATAGACCATAAGGTTTTCTCAGGGTCTCAGAGACTTCTCATTTCGGAGAGAATAGCGTCCTGCAAACAGCTGAGAGCTAGAGGCTCCTTCTTGTGTGCTTGGGCTTTCGGTAGTAATTTCCGTTCTTGTTGTACATACAGATGTACGGTAAAGCACCGTTTCTGTTCCCTATGCAGAAGTCTGCGGAGTGGTTGGTTTACCAGTATAGATTATTTCACCCAAAAAACTTTCTCACAGTGTTTTCAGAAGTTCCCATTGTCCACTTTCAAAAGTGATATAGGGAGCACAAATCTCATTGAAAATCAGCATCTAACTTCAGGTCCCGCAGCTGCAAATACTCTTGATTTGTTCCACTAAATTCAAATGTTTTTCCAGACTCATAACATGTTTAAATGGTCATGGGCTCTGGGCATTAGCTTTTTACAAACAATAATCAACCTAAAGGCAAGAGGGAGAACACTATACAGTGCCCAGCTCTTGCTTATCTTTTCTGATTTATCTTTTCCTGCAGGTTTAACCATTGGTTTGACGGCATGGCCCTGCTGCACCAGTTCCAGCTGCAGGATGGCGCGGTGACATACCGGAGCAAGTTTCTGCAGAGCAGTTCCTACCTGACGAACAGCCAGCACAACCGCATTGTGGTCTCGGAATTTGGGACGCTGGCAATGCCAGACCCGTGCAAGAGTGTCTTTGAGCGCTTCATGTCACGCTTCGAGATGCCACGTAAGAGGGATTCTAAGAAATAGGAAGTGTACTGAGGTTTTCTTGGGGAACTTGTGGTGAGGTTTGCACGGGATGTGAGGAAGTCTGGCAGGCCTATTTGCTGCTCGTGTTTTCCTTAGACGATGGCCCCTTGGAGCAACAACAGAAATGCAAGTTGGTGTCAGACTTAGCTGGTCAAGGCACATTCAGTGTAATGTTTTAGTGTGGCTTCAGCTCACACAATTCCACGGTTTGTTGCGAATTTCCAACAAAAGTCTTTCCCAAAAGAACACCATGTGCAGTCCTGATAAGGAGCGTTACAATCCGCTGTTCTACCTGAGACACAGCTTTGCCCTTAGAACACCTTGCCTTGCTAAGCTTGTAGGCTAAGTGGGATAATCCTTCCCTTCCTGTACAAAGGTGCAGGAGATGATACGAGTAGGGTGAGAGACAGTATTACACAGGAATGGAAGTACCATTTCCTATAGGATTCTGTGTATGTCAGGAAAGAAACAGGCTTAAATGCAAGCGAAGTACTCTTCGCTAAAACCAGAACAGACATAAAGTTTGCAACTTGTTGCTCAGGTGTGTGACCATATTCTGCTTCTTATCATCGCCGAGGAGATGGATCCTGTTCTGACATATCATCTGTGCTTCGCAAAGGTGCTTCACTCATTGGTCTGCCCAGCTCCCCGTGTCTCTCAATACATTTCAGAACTGTCTACCCTCCCTGTCTTCTTTCCCAAGCTCCAGCACACCCTTGCCTATGTGACTCTGCCTATGTGACACATGTAGGCTGCTCCTTGCTGCAAGGACTGTCCTCCAGGCTCTTCCCGTACCAGCTTCAGGCTGGGTGTTTACCACACACACAATGTTCAGTTGGGGAAATCGTTTTTCCCCGGCTGTTCTCAGTCACCCAGCCAGTGAGTCTCAGCTCCCCCCGGAGCGGCGAGAGCAGCTCTGGCTGTTGTGCATGTGTAGCTCTGAAAAGGCATCTTGCAATTCAGTTCTAAAGAGAATAAGGAAGAAGCAGCATCCCTATCCAAGCCCTGCCCCACAAATAGCATCCCTGCCCTCCCTTCAGCCCAAGCTGTAGCTTCAAGCCTTGCCTCTCATTTCCAGTGCTGTGAATCAAGCATGGCACTCCTCTTGTGGCCGTCAGAGGAGAGGACTTTGGCTGGGGAGGAAAGGAGAGAGACACGAAGAAATAACAGGTCAGAACCAAAGCGCATATGGAAGTACGAAGATTTTCTTGGCATCACTCCAGTGATTCCCACAAGAACCAGTTCTTGTCCTTTTATCCTGAACTCACCTGTGCAGACAGTTTCCTGAGTGCTTTTGTAGATTAGCGAGATATTTCTAATCAATCACAGAGGGATTAGTGTCACTGCAAATGGGTTTATTTGTTTAAACATGTCTAACTTGTTGTAATGTGACACGAGCTTGTGTACAGCTTTGGGATTTCATTTCAGAACCAAGTGACAATGCCAGTGTGAACTACGTTGTGTATAAAGGAGACTATTATGTCAGCAATGAGAACATCTTCATGTACAAAGTGGATCCGGAAACGCTTGAAACGAAGGAAAAGGTTTGTGCAGCTGGGATAAGGGGGTTAGCTCATGCTGCAGGAGAATCACTCCTTGTTGTTTCTAAGAGCAGCAGGGGGAACCCAGATTCTGAAGGAAATGATCAGCGTAGTTCTGGGCCATAGCCATAAGCATCTCTTCACGGTGTGCAGAGTCCCTGAAACATCTACTTAGCGATAAGGCAGCTCTTGAGAGTGAAAACACAGTCATTGCCGCTGTAGCAAGCCAGGGGACAGACAGATACACTCATTTCCGTTTGGGTACAGCTGGCGTTCCTCCAGTGCACCCACTGCTTGTCTGGACTTGTCTGTACCTATCAGTGTGTGAAGAGTAACAGTGCAGAGAGGAACAAGTTACCATCACTGATCTCAGATCTGTATTCACATCCTATCTCCTCATTCTTCCTGTTGGTTTCTTGCACCTCCTTACACCCCCAGCTCTAAACACTCCAAAACAGCCCTTCAAAGTCCTGCCTAAAACCTCTGCTGCAAATTGGTGGTGAGGTCAATATAAAGTCAAAGTTCAGCTGCCACTTTACTTGCTCCCGTGCTAGCAAATGAATAAAAAGTCAGCGTAGGAGTCTTCCTATATATTCTGTGCATCACCTCACAGGAATGTGGCTGTATGTGAGGGAGAAACGTGGCTTGTGAAATGACAGCATAAGCTATAGGTCCCCCTTCCTGCAGCCTTAGAGGGGATTTGGGCATTTGCTGGGCTGGACAAGTGTGGAAAGGAGTGAGGAAGGTGCCAGTGTTAACTACTGTGTGTTACCAGGGACTATTTAATACCACAGAATACCAGGCTTAGCACACCCTCAGATCTCAAGGGAAGCATCCCAGGTGTCCCTTCCTCCCTATGGGATCGGTTGTGAGTCATGAAGAATCTGTTTATGAAGTGCACTGTGTTACTGTCATATTGAAATGGAGAGTTTGACGATTTGCTATTTTATCTGGTTTGTAAACCATAATGCAGTGATGAAAACATGCGTAGGCATGTTTAGTTTGAATGTTCAGCTCTGTTGAGCCACCTTGTCATTAAAAGAAATCCCCTTCAGCTGCATTTTAGATGCAGACTGGTATTTTTTTTTGGCTAAGTGAAGAAATGGAAGGGATGATTTCATGGTTAGACTCTCCCATTTGAGATGCTCTAGAAGGACATGGTTTCATAAGCTTCTGGTGGTGTGGCAGTTTTTCTGCTGCAGCCTTCCAAAGGGTCTCAGGTGGATACTGGAAAGTTTTAAACTTTAGAAATGAAGTGTATCTTCCATGCTTTAACGTTTCCATGGTTTGATCTTCCTCCAACTTTTCCCTTCAGACTTTCTTCCCAGCACATCCCCTCCACTGTCTAAGCCCAAACCGTATCCTAAACCAGGAACTGGGAATACATGTGAACAGTCCTCACAATCGTACATTTGCCCTGACTGTTCCTTCGAGCTGTGGACAGAGCAGCTTCTTTCTCTGTGAGGAGGGTAAACACTGTCACTTAGTTAGGGGTGCTTTCAAATAAGTTGGTGGCTTTTGGGGCAATGACTGTCTCTTCACTCATGCCTGTCTGTCATTATCACGTAGGGTCCCAGCTACAATGCTCATGTTGGCAACATTGCTGCTGTGTCAGCACTTCCTGCCATGAGTCATGTTCATGGCTCCTAGAGGAACAGCTAGAGCTGTTAGTCCCATTTTACTGGTAGGACTAAACCGGAGAGAAACAGTGTTCAGTGTCAAGGGTTTCGGGAGGATCACTGCGAAAATGAAAGCTGAAGTCCAGATCCCACATTAGGGCCATAATCATCAAGGTATTCTTCCTCAGACTTTCCCAAACCCGACATTTAGAAAGCCTGTGGCTTGCTACAGGGCAACAGGGAACTTGTTACTGACAGAAACACTTTGATGTTTGCAGGTGGACTGGAGCAAATTCGTTGCAGTGAATGGGGCCACTGCTCATCCTCATTATGAGCCCGATGGGACAACATACAACATGGGCAATTCCTACGGGAAACACGGTGAGACTGGTTCGTGGGCAGGGTGTACAGGGCGCTTCTTGCTGTTGCTTCAAGGAGCAGTTGCTGAAGAAACTTCAGTGTCTAAAGAGACCTTGGAATTGCTGTTTCTCTTTGTGTCAAAATGATGGCAAACCATATTAGTTCTTATTTCAGAATGTCAGTCTGTCCCATAAAATGGCTTCTCTCAGCAATTAGTTTCAGATGCTTCTGACATTGGCCTGTGAATATCCACCAGATTCCACTCTTCCTCTCCCAAGCTTTGATGGAAAACAGGAGAATGATTTTTAAGTCCCATCCAGCCCTAAAGCCTCTTCGGAAGAATTGTTCCAGTTAGCCACGTGTTTGCCGCTTACAATAATTGGCTTTTAATAAGGACCATAAGGGTTTATACAGGAGAGAAGGTGAAAGTTATTACAGTGACCTGGCTATCTTAGAGTGAAGCTGAATTTTCTGGGATATTTTTCTAGTTGCCAAAACAATGACCATTACGTCTAGTTGTGATCTAGTTACACCAGCATGGCTGCTCAGAGCTAGCATGGACTGTTAATTACATGAAAGCCTTTTTCAAGTGCCCAAGGGCTGCGAAAACAGCCATTGCCCTTTATTCTGATACCTCAGGCTGGTTTCAGTTCACTGAACGCTTGCCCAGTTTTGACCATTTTTCATGCTTGCTGTTTCAATTTCCTTCTGGCTTTAGCAGTGTCTAGCTGTGCAGCACCTGCTGTTTTCAGCTGGAGAGGCCAAACCATAGATTATTATTCAAAGATGCCATCCTTTCCTGCCCATATGCTCAGGTTTGCGAAACGAGCATCAGTCATCACCAAGGCTCAAAGTTTTCATTTCCTTTGGTACACAAGCTAGGAACTTCCTGATGCTGTTATTGCAGCATTCTCGAAGTTCACATAAGGAATGTATTGCGGATAGACGGTAGTCTGCCAGACTGAGAAGATCTTTTCAAGCATTGTTGGTTGGTTTTGGTTTTGCGTTGTTTTATTTCTTGTTCTTTTGCTAGGCAACCCTCTGTTTTATTGACTTGAATACTGTATTTTTATTTTCTGCTCAGTTTAGCGGTCACAGCGGTTCCTGGCATTCTAGGGAAACAGAGGAGAACAGAGCCTGACTTTGGTGTCACGGATGTGGACAGTCTCACACCTCGGTGTTGAACTTTGGTGTGTTCCTTTCCAGGGTCCAGCTATAATATCATTCAGGTCCCTCCACAAAAGTCCAACTGTAGTGAGACTTTAGAGGGAGCGAAAGTGTTGTGCTCCATTGCTCCAATGGATAAGCTGAAACCCTCCTACTATCACAGCTTCGGTAAGAATGTTTTCTGTCTCAAACTCTTTATATAGCCTGTTGCACGGCAGAAAGGGCTGTTCACTGTCCTCTGCCCCCGAGATTCTTTTTTTAAATTATCTCATGATGTCTCCTTCCTTGTCTTCTCAGGAATGAGTGAAAACTACATCATTTTCATTGAGCAGCCCATCAAGCTAAATCTGTTGCAGATTATCACTTCCAAGCTTCGTGGGAAAGCCATTGTTGACGGGATAAGCTGGGAGCCTCAGTACAACACTTGCTTCCATGTGGTGAACAAGCACACTGGGGAGGTAGGTGGATTTTGGGCCTTTCCAGCAGTTCTGCAGCTGTAGCTGCAATCTTAGATCCCAAGAGAAGAGCGCTGGATAGCAGCCACAGGTAGCTATAGGAATCAATCCAGAAGCACTGGGATATAAGCTTTATAAGCATGGGTGTAGGTTTACTAGAATAGGGATTGCCTTCTGCATTTTCCTCTCTATTGATTCATTTCTTTACCAGTCCTAAAAGAACAGGCAGAAATAAGCAGTTTGGGGTTCCTGGCACAGCAGCACAGGGACCAAAATGCAGTTACCAAGTACTCTGGAGTAGTATAAAGAGGCCAGTTACAGCCTGGGAATGATGCTTTAGAGATGGAGTCAGGGCAGCAGTCTGGTTTTGCCTACTTACCGGCTTAAAGCAGCCATTCTATAGTAATGCAAGGACACAAGACAAACACCAAGGAATGAGTGGGGAACTAAATGGGGGAGACAAGAAAAGACTCTTTGAGGTACGGCTCGGATCTTTGGAGAGGAAATGCAGCCTCTCTGGTGGTCGCTGCAGGTGCTGCCCGGGCAGTGGTACAGCAAGCCCTTCGCTACTTTCCACCAAATCAACGCCTTTGAAGATCACGGCTGCGTGGTCCTTGACCTGTGCTGCCAGGATGATGGAACAACTTTGGCTACATACAAACTGCAGAACCTGCGGAGGAGTGGGGAAGGTCTGGATCAGGTAAGATCTCTGCCTTCGTGGTGCGTAGGATCTGATGGGCGCCCACGGGGGTCGAGCCACTTTTCTGAAGCAAGGTGCAAGTTAGTGGGACAGAGAATACCATGGAGGACCACAAGGAAAGGAAAGGAACCATGGCTATATGGAAAAACTACAATTATGATCTACTAATGTGTTGGTATTTTTCTTTGCTTTCAAATCTCTTAGCAGATAATCTCCATGAAGTGTTTCCTTGCAAGTTTTAAAACTGGTGTGTGACACAGGTCTCCATCAGCCTGGCAAGATGTACTTCTGGTTTAAAATCTCATTTTAACGATACTCGTTTTCCATATCCCTGCGTAACAAAATTTTCCCTCGAGAAAGTATGCAAAATAAGCTTTTGCATGACTTTCAAAAGGCAAAGGAAAAAGAAACCCTGGTGTTTAAAGGCATCCCTTCAGAAAACCAGCCTTTATTATGTAAATCACAGAAACCCCTACATTGTTCTTTACATTCACCTCACCACAGCGTCCTCATACTCATAAATCACTTATTATGGTCAAAGCACCATTTATTATGTCAAAAGCACCATTTAAAGCCAAGTAAGGGGCATTATTTTGCATAGGTCATAGTGGGGGTGCTCTCAGTTTCTTGTTCTGCAGGTGTGTTTATGGGTAACCCAGCCCATTGTGGCGGATGGGCAGGCATTTCTACCACCTGTTCAGACGAATCTGAACTTTCTGTGTCCTGAGCTCTCCAGAAGCAAGTCTGTTCTGATCTGAAAAATGTATAGTTGGGTCCCCATAGGGTCGTTTTGGTTTGCTTTCCTTTGTTATTTTTTTTTGCGAAGATGTGGTGGGCATGACTTCAGTTACAGCAAAATGTTAATAAGACCATTTGCTTTGGAAGCTGCTTCCAGCTTTTGTTCAACCTTCTCTGAGCACTAAAGAACTACAATCTGATCCATCTGAAGATTTCCTTTTGTCAACATTGAGTGTGTGTTTCCAACACCCACGCTCTTTAACTGACAAGTAGCATAGCCATTAAACTGTAATACACACACGAGTCGAGTCATTTCAGAACAGAATCTTAAGTTTACGCTGCACCAGAAGACCAGGGCATGCCCGAGCATGCTTTGTCTGCTTTCCCCAAATCATTTTAGGGCTTTTTCTTGCTAAGTAAACTATATTTTGTCTGGTAGAGTTCCTCAACCAGTAAGTTTACTGTGGTTACACAAACCATAAAAGCTTTGAAAATAGGGTTTTGAGATTAACACATAAGATCAAAGTGAAGTTTCAGGTTGAACTGGTCAGTTACAGGATGAAGTAACTGAAAAACACCAAAACAGGGTCCTTGGCACCAGTTTTAACTAGAAGGCATAATATTTGGAAGTCTTATGGGTTCTGAACTTGGCTTGAACAGAGAGTTAATGGCAATGGGGTGGAATTATTCCTCTCATGCAACCTGCTGAATGTGCCCCACTCAGGGCTGCCTGTTGATGAGGCAAGAAGAGCCCGAGTCACAGAGTCAGCAGGACATGTGTGGACAGGCTGCAAAAACCATCAATATAGGTCTGTTCTAACTGAATAAGATACAGTGTTCCCAATGCTGGATTTGGAGAATAGCAGTGATTTGCATACCCAACACAGCACTAATTACTGTCAAAGCAATGCTGACTCATTTAGCAAGCTTTTTGTTTTCTACTGTAAAGTACTGGAACAAGCAGAACCCTTACCAGAACTTGCTAAAACATGTAATAGAAAGAAGAAGAATATTTCAGGGGTGGGAGGAATGTCTAAAACTTCAGAATTGTTCCCAAAAAGGGCACTTAGCTCAAAATGCCACTGTCCTCTCTCCATCACTGTAACTTTCTGTCTCTGTAACAGATTTATGACTCAATATCCCGAGCTTTCCCTCGTCGCTTTGTTCTCCCACTGAACGTGAATGCAGACACACCTGTGGGCAAGAATCTGAACCCGCTTTCTTATACACTGGCAAGGGCTGTGAAAGATGCAGATGGCAAGGTATGTATCAAAGACTTACGTAACGGCATTTATGGCTGTGGTCTGCAACGATGAGTCAGTTGTTGGAGTGAAGCAGGTAAGGGAGATGGAATTGGTGCTTCTATTCGCCTCCGTGTGGTTGTCAGGCTCACCTTTAAACATTTCTTCTCCGTGATGGTTGTACAGTGGGTTGATGGGACCGGTCAGGTCTTCTGCCCAGCCAAAGCTAAACTGACACTGGTGTCATGCTGCTTCTAGGTCTGGTGCACACATGAAAATCTCCACCCTGAGGGATTTGAAAAGGTTGGGGGCTTGGAGTTCCCCCAGATCAACTACTCTCGGTACAATGGCAGGAGGTACCGTTACTTCTATGGATGTGGTTTTCGGCATTTGGTTGGAGATTCCTTGATCAAGGTTGACGTGGAGACCAAGAATTTCAAGGTGAGGTGAAGTGATGTTATCCTTTGTCAGCAATAGGAGTCATTCCACTGAACTGGCCTTGAAGATACATAATTTACTAGGCACTTGAGGGATCTTCATTCATATGGGTCTGAGAGCAGGTTCCTGATTTCATCTCTCACCCAGCACTTCATGAATGTGGCACACTCACCAGGAGAGATCGCTCCAGGTTCTTAGATAGATGATGGAACAGAAGGGGTTGGGTAAAGTATGTATGTGTCTTCCAGGCCAAAGAGCCATCTCTTAGACAGTACAGAAATACCCAAGCAGCATGGGCAGTTGGATATAAACTGGCAAAGCATTTGTGGCTCAGGAAAGAAACAAAGTTTAGGATATTTCCCAGTTTCAAACACAAGCTGGGATTTTTCCTGTATCTCACTTAAACAGGGAATAATGATCTCCAAAGTGTTAAATGTTTATTCCTCAGAGACTTTCCTGAGGCTAGAGAGAGTTAGGAGTCCTCAGAAAGAGATGCTCGTTTTAATGGTTCTGCTCTGGACACTCGTCTTGCAGTATGCCTGGGTATCTTTGTGGGAGCACCTCAACTTGCAACTCTGCTGACTAGAGCAGACAAGTATTAATGAAATGAAACACATCCATATGTTACTGTGCTTGCTAGATTTGGCAGGAGGATGGATCCTACCCCTCGGAGCCTGTGTTTGTGCCAGTGCCTAATGCCACGGCAGAAGACAGTGGAGTCATCTTGTCTGTTGTGGTCTCCCTCACCGAGGTAACTTCTTGCTACTGGTTCAAAGTCACATAATATTCGTTATACTTTCTAAATTGCAAAGCTGAATTTGAGGCTCTCTGACAGATGCTTCTAGCACCATGTGCCTCTGCAACTGCCAAGCACAGCCAGACCAACTTCAAGTAGGAGTGTGCCTCGGAATGTCAATGTGGCATCTGTGGCATCTGTGACTATCAGTGCTGCCGGCCAACTGTCCTACAGTCTTGGTCTGTATGGCCTGGTTGTGCATTTGGGCTCCCCTGTGGGTGACAGATGGAGTGGGTTGGGCAGTGGAAGGAAGTTCAGCCTAGGCATTCATTCTGGCTTGCTTTTCATCCTGCAGAACCAAAGTGCTTTCCTGCTTGTCCTGGATGCAGAAACCTTCAGAGAACTGGGGCGAGCAGAAGTCCCAGTGCAAATGCCTTATGGATTCCACGGCATCTTTACTTCCCACTGATGGAAGACCTTGTCATCTCCCGTAATTCAGAGCCAGGTTGGGCTCAGAAACCAACCTCTGCTTTCTTTTGCCTCCCACCTTTGCATTATGCCCTGCATGAAGGAACTGCTTTTTCTCTATCATAACCCCCAAGTTACTGCTACACTAACAATAAGCAGCAAATGGTCTGAGGAAGGCAGAAGCCCCTTCACTCAAACAGCCCACAGCTTTATCTTAATTTTCTGACTATCTCGATAGACCAGTTAGCAGCAGTTCACAACGGCTGCCACGTGTAAGGCTTGCAAGGGAGAAAATGGAAACTAAGATGAGCATTACTTTCCCTTCATAGCTATGTGCTCTGAAGGGAAGAGAGTACTGGCGTTTTGATCAGTGACTTTGGCAGATATGTGTAAAGCAGAAGAGAGGAGTAAAACCAACTAGTAACATGTAGGTTCAATGAAGGGATGTATGCAATTTCATCCCCATTGTGTCAAGATTGCCTTCAGTGAAGCCCAGAAAGCAGATGTAAAGACTCGCAGAAGCTGTACTTGTAGTGCTTTTCTTTGTACAGTAACGGTGCCCTCAAATAAAAGCTTGTGAAGTTTCTTTGCTTCCCTGCTCTCATCAGAGCCACAGCCAACTTCGTGCTGTGCCACCAGAGGCAACGCCTGCAACCCTGATACACAACTTATCATACGGCATGGTCTTGTAGACATGCATGAAGTCACCACCATGCTCCTACTTAAACAGCAGAGCTGGATGCAGCTCTGGTGGCTGACATTTCCTGCCTTCCTCCTAAATAAATCGATATGAAACACGTAGAACTCCATTTTGGCTTCAATGTCCTTTTGATCTTAAGTTGAGCAGATCCAACTCGAACACTGTCTCTATGCTTGCTTCATCACCCAGGCTCCTACGGTTCTGGAGCTCTGAAGTGTAGGTGGATAGGTGTGTTGAGACAAGCCTTCTACAGCAGTTCACTTGCAGGCTCTGCCTTTAAGAACATTGTGAGAAGTGAAGGCTTTGAGGACAATGAGTTCCCCTCGTAGCTTAAGGACTTTCTATATTGCTTCATTGTGAGAAATTTGGGGAATGTTTTGAACCACATCCTTGAGCAAAATTCAGCCCTTGTGCCCTAGGGTTTGAAGGAAAGCCCTTGCTTTGTATTTCCCAACTTACTTTGTGTTTGTTTGGTTGGTTTGTTTTGGTTTTTTGTTTGGTTTGTTTGGTTTTGTTTGGTTTGATTGTTTGGTTTTGTTTGATTTGTTTGGTTTTGTTTGGCTTGTTTGGTTTGGTTTGTTTGGTTTGTTTTGACTGCTGAAATTCTGGAGGCCAGCCCAGGCAGCATACAACCAAATCAGAGCTGCCGCACTCTACCCAAACAAGCCCGCTTTATCTGCTCTCTGACCTTTCTGCACCTGCCATACAGGTCTTGGGAAAAGATAAGGGAGGGAAACAAGGATTGTACAGCAGGCCTGCAGCACTGTGAGAGGGCAGAGGGAGAGGCTCACGCCAAAGCTGATCTCACGAAGCCACTAGATGGCAAAAACCTCCCGTTGCTGATGCTGTAGTCCTGCCAACCTGCTGCTGGCTCACCATGTCAGCCAGCGGAGCTTCCCTCCTGTAGCCTGACACGGTAGCTCTCAAAAGCCTTTTCTTTGTTGTTTCACTTTATGAACGGCTCATACAAGGTCGCAGTACGTGTGCAGGGAACACAATCAAAAGGGGGAAGGAGCAGCCGAGCTGTGGCAAATGAACACAGCTGCACTTGGCGTGCCCGGGCAAGGCGAGCGCAGGGAGACCCCGCCGGCGTGTCCGAGGAGCTGAGCCCTGCGCCCGAGGGAGCAGATGGGGCGGGCTCCGGGATGGGCTCCGGGGCCGCCCCGGCGCCCCCGATCGCACCCACCGGCTGCCCGGCGTGCGGCTCCCGCGGGCGGTGCCGCCGCCGCTCCGCCCCCGGTCCCGGGAGGAGCCGGGCAAGCCCCGCCCGCCGCGGCCCTAAGATGGCACCGCCGGCAGCGCGGCTGGCGCGGGTTTCCCGCACCGTCTCCTTCAGCGCCTGCCACCGGCTGCACAGGTGAGCGGCCCCGGCACGCCGGGCCCCGCCGCTTCGGGACGCGGGTCCCTCCGCCGGGCGGCCGCGGCAGCCCGGGGCCCCCCGGGTCCCCCCGCCGCTGCTTCGCCGTGGGAAGCGGCGTCGGTGAAGGGCACAGACGCCTCGCAGAGCTGCGGGCCGGCCGCGTTAGCATAACGCGGGACGCCGCTCCGGAGCCGGGCACACGGGGGCGGGGGCCGGCTCCGCCGGTGTGCGCGTCTGCAGGCGGTCACTTCCCGGTTCTCCTTGCTTTGGTGCATTTTGTGCGGCTTGTAGTAGCCAATCCCGGTTTTAGACGTCACTGCTTACCTAGGTCTAAAGAGAAGGGGAACTCTGTTTTTAGATGGGGTTAATTATACTTGCAGTTTGTAAGCACCTCATTGTGCCTCTAATCTGTCGCCTTTCTCTGAATTTACATGTTCCTAAAGAGTGTCTTGACCTGAAATACTCCTCGGAGTAGGCACTTGAATTGCTTCAAAGGAAAGCTTCAGAGAGAGAAGCTGGGTTTTATACTGATTGGAGAAGCTCCCTAGGCTTTGTTGGTTAATAATAAACAAATGCATAGTGTGCTCCAGGCTCTTCTCCCTAGGACCCCAAGTGATTTTGCCGTATGAGCATGTGAATAGCTATTAGCATTTATACAGCAGCAGTATAAGGCAGTTGTTATGAAACCAGCATATATAATTACTAAACCATAGTAAAAACTCCCCTGTTGTCAACGACGTCTCTTTATGGTCCAAATACTCCCCTGGTTCTGTTTGTGCCTCCTGAGTAGGAGAAGCGAGTGGCTTAAATTTAGGAGAGTGAATAGATGGAAGAGCTGGGAAGCAGCCACAGTTGAAGCTGTGAACATCTGTAAGGGATCCTGAAATGCCATGTCTGTATTTCTCACAGTAAATCATTGAGCGATGAAGAAAACCTGAAGCTGTTTGGGAAATGCAACAATCCAAATGGTCATGGACACAACTATAAAGGTAAGGAGCTGACTTCCATGCTTACACCTGTAGTCATGGACAGAGGCTGCTCTCCGGCAGGCTGGGTCAAATGCAGAATAAGCCATGGGAAAGCTGGGCCAGATGTGTCTCAGTCTGCCATGGCTTTAGTGGCTGGTTTGGGGGTTTATTTTAGAATTAGAAGGAATTCTCAGCATCAGGGAGTTTGAAGCGTGGCATGCTTGTCTGTCCCAATCACTGGTGTACTTTGTTGTAGTGTTTATGGTGCCATCGTGACCTGATGTTTCCTTTTTTTTCCAGTTATAGTCACTGTGCGTGGAGAGGTAAGTGTGATCCACGTTGGTTTTGTTTTCCATGCCTTAGGGTGGCAGGATAGATGGGTCCCTAGGAGTGAAGTTCTAGCACAATTGCTGGGTTTCCCAGGGTGTTTGTGTAAGCTCTGTGCACATCACTATAGCAGGTTTCTGTAATTGCTCTCCTGTTCACCTCGTCTCTAACAAGGATTTGCAGGTGACTGTAGTGAAGTCCAGGGTTTGTAATGATCCTCTGGGCACATACCAGTCTGCACAATGTATGGGCTCTGGCCAGGTCTGTGGGGCACCTTTCAGGGAGTTTTTCCTCCCTGGTGAGAGAGTGGAAGCCCTGGAGTTGTTCGTGTGCTCTATCAGCCTCTGGGAGCATCACACGAGTTGGAACTCAGTGTGTGAAGGCGCAAAGACATTTTTCTTGTGGCTCAGATGTTCCGAGTGCACAGATATTCAGTCTGATTTGTGCAGGCTCAGAGCAGCCTTGGTAATAAAGTCACGTAGCTAGGCTACTAATCTCCCTTCTGTGTTCCCTGCAGATTGACCCAGTCTCAGGAATGGTTATAAACCTGACAGACCTGAAAGAATGCATGCAGGTAATAGCACTATTTCCTACACATCCCCAGGGAGAACTGGTTAGAGTTTAGCAATTTGTCTGGTACCAGGGTGGAGGCACGGTCAGTTGATGATGGTGGGAGATAAAGAAGAAATTAAGGAATGATTTAAGACTAAAATGCTCTAGCACTGTGATGCGAGGCAGTACTGTGTCTCCAGCTGGGGAGTTAACAGCTGGATGTAGGGCTGGGTAAGTTGAACCTTAAGTCCACTGACCAACTGGGACGAGATTGTCACTGTTCTCTGTCTGCAGGAGGCGATCATGGAACCGCTTGACCACAAAAACCTGGATAAGGATGTGCCGTACTTTGCTGAGGTGGTGAGGTGGGTGATAGTTCAAACCCCACTTACATTCAGGGTGTTCTCTTGGGAGAGCTGCTCACCCTGTGGCCTTCAGCGTCTCGCCTGGCCCGTTCTAGGCAGGGCTTCCTCAAATCTCCTTGCTGTTCGTTCTGAATCTGCTTGTTTTTCACCCTCAGCACCACAGAGAACGTTGCAGTGTTCATCTGGGAAAACCTCAAGAACCTCCTGCCCGTGGGAACTCTTTATAAAGTCAAAGTGTATGAAACAGACCAGAACATTGTTGTGTATAAAGGAGAAGAAACCATCTCTGAGAAATGAACTGAACTCCAGCTCCGTTAGAGGCTCTGCTGCAGTGATTACTGCGGGCCTGCTCGCTCTGTGTCCTACGCCTAGACATTGGTTATATGTTGCTTAAGGACAAATACGGATGTTTCACAAGAATTCTTGCAGCAATCTAGCCATTTGGGTTCTCAGAATTTGGTGATTTGTCTGCTTTTTCTCAAGATGTTCTTGTTTTGCAAACCCAAACCACCAAGCTGATGTGAAATTTACAGTTGTGCCACGGTAAATAGAGCAGCTTTCCGGAGAGGAGAGAACTTGGCAAAATGTGTGTCCTGTCACAAAAAGCTTTGATTTTTCTCTAATTAAACATTGGATTAATTTATGATTTTTAATAACCTGGTCATTTCACTTTCCTAAAATGATGTCAATTGTAGTGGATGGTATCTGCTGCTGCTGATTCACAAAGCATTTGGTGTCTTCAATGAGACGTGGATTCTAAAGGGTGTCATATGGCGCCTTTTCTTGGAAGAGTAATTTAGCTGTTGACAAAAAGCAAGCGAATGAATGGTTATATCTATATTGCATGGCCTGTTGCTATTATTAGCATGAAGTCAGGTGCTTGCCCAGAAATCACTAACCATTCCTGGTGTTTTACTGCATAGCCCCAACAATGTCCCACAGTAGCTTGGGCATTTATATTTATTGCTGTGTCGCACGCTGGAGATGCGCTCATATCCTTTATTCTGATCTCTCCAGTTTAAACAGCAGTAGATCTGTGAAGATGGAAATAAATTGGTTGACTGGGTAGTGGCTTCGGTGAAGGGGGTTGGCAACATCAGAGCTGGAATTGGAATTGTCTGTGTCTCAAGAAATTAACAGTGTTTTCTGTCCCTTAACATGCTTTTAGGGGTCTTGATCTTGGCAGGTGTATGTGAGCTCCATGTAGGGAAGTGTCTGTAGGAATAAGCCTCCAAATTCACAGTTGAGGGAGGGAGGGTTATATAAGGAAGTAATTAACTCACATAATCAGACATTAAGCATCTCTGGGCTGTAACTTAGTTACTGAGTGATGAAGTTGAAGAAGAATTGTTTAGGTGCTAGTGGGGTCCAAGACAGCAGTGAAAAGGGCCAAGCTGATGCCAGGAGAGCTACTGTAGGAGCCAGACTTCCAGCTCTAGTGCACATCAATCTGAATAGCAGTATAATGGCAGGAAGAACAGAAACACGCTGTGTTGTTTCTAGAAGGGACTGAGTTCCTGTCCCATGGAACGATAAGTTCTCAGGTTATACAGAAGAGGGGCGGTGCCAGGGCAGGGACTGGGTGGATGTGGAGCCTGTGCAAGAAGCCAACCATGCACTGCACTCGTGCCCATGTGCTTCAGTTAATGTGACCATTTGGTTCTGCCAACTGGAAGCAAAGGAAAGCTTGAGGCCACTCGGTTTCAAAGGGAAGCTGTTTAGCCACAGCTGTTCTTTTTTATTAATTGTTTCTAGGGAGCATTTTCCCATTCTGCCTCACTGCTAGGAGGGAAAACCTTCCTCTCTTTTCTGTGCTTGAAAAGACAGTGACCATAGGAGGACTGTGGCTCCAGCGCCAGCTTTTGTAGTGTGGGGAGTGGGAATCGATTGTTTTCCCGCGACGTCGGAGATTATGTAACAGCGCAGAGCGAAAAAGGGACACGGTTACAAAAGGATCAGCAAGGCGGAAAACGGCAGGTGGGACTGAGCCAAGTTCTGCCAGCCAGTCGTGCGGGCCACTCCCCAGGCTGTTATTTGTAGTTCATTGTTGCCCCAACAATGACCGAGTTAATAAACAATCCAGGCTTTGCTTCTGATGAGGGGCTGTAAGTGGGACACGGGCCTCCCTCCGGGAGCCGTTCGTCCGAGTCCGGCCAGCGGCACCTCCTGAGTCCCGAATTGCAGTTTGCCCCTGTAACGTGGCTGTTTTGTGTATGTGCACAGAGCCTGGAAGGCAATGAAGTCTCTGGGGATGTTCACAGGACCCCTACCTGCTTCATTTCAACCCCCCACCACATCACAATCAAGCCAGGAAATAATGTGAAGTGCAAGAGGCAACTTTGATTCTTTAATTTATTTAGATTAGTTTAACAAAAAATTACTTTACAGAAGTTTGAAAATTCCTAAATAAACACCATCCACATAAAAATACAAACCATAATAAAATAATCAAGACGTTCAGTGGCCCTACAATCTTGCCCTACAACAAAATTGGCTGTTGATTAAAAGAACCCCTCTGCCATTCCAGAAAGCCAGAAGAAAACCAGAGAAACTTTGTAAGGCACCCAGTGAAATAACAAAATTTAGAGGATGCTGGACCAAATCACAGTGTGGAGCATTAATTCCAAAGGCCTGCACCTTTATGGGGGATATCCTGCCAGCAGGATCTCCAGCTTGTCCTGGTGAGGGGTTTCCTCCCCAGGTTGGTGGCCACGCTTATTTTCTCTGTGCTTGCCCTGGAGGTTTTAAACTGGCTGAGGCATGTGAATCCTAAACCCAGGATTTCCCCTCCCGGGTTCAATTCTGCTTCCAGTGGTTTTGGTGAATGTACTGGGGGTGTCTGTGCCGGACTGTCACCGGGGCTCACATAGACACGCACACACTTGACCTCTCCTTGAGCTTCTCAGCAGACCCTGGGGCCCTGATGAAAAGGGCCTTTTCTCTCTTAAGCATTTTCATGCTTTGTTGTGCTTCACAGAACCTCAGGTGACGAGGAAGGAATTAATTCACGCAGCGTTTCTTTGGTAGACGGGACCTGCTCTTGACCATGTTCTGCTGCTCTCACCGAAAGGCTCGAACGGAGTGATCTCTGACTTGCTACCAAACATCTCATCTTGCTGGGATTCCTGGCTCTGGACAAGGGGAGTGAGGGGATTGTCAGCTCTGTGCTCAAACAGATCTTTATAATTTAATGTAGAAGTGCAGTTATCATCTTGACACACGAAGAGGTGAGTAGTTTTCCTGAGCAGATCAGCTGCCTGCCCTCCTGTGCAAACCTCAGCCATGGAGGAAAGGGGCAGCACAGATGGGTCGTCTTCGCTACCCGATGTTTAGGAGAGCAGTCTGCTTGTGACAAGGAGCAGTGGCAGCTGAATGACCGCTATGAAGAAGGAGCTGCTCTGGACCACAGAGACAGAGTTGTGGGTGGTAGATGATGGCAGCGTGGTTGTTTCTGGTGCTGAAAGGGAAAGAAACCCCCAGGGCTGGTTAGAAGTTTAGAGGACCAGCTGAGCTACAGAGCAGCTCCAAGAGGCTGCATTTAAATCTGATTTCTCAAAGCAGTGGGGTCAAACCCATGGATATCTGAAATATCCACTCTTGTTTGTAGCAATTTAATGTCCCGTTAAGCCAAAAGGAAGCTCAAAAAGGTTTTAAGTTCAATATTATAGCCTGAAAAACCTCTGTGTAGCTCTAGAACTCCAGTGTCTAGAGACACTCTGGTGTCTTTGCCTGGTCTCCTGACTACTGGAGAGATGAGATGTTCTTCAGCAACAAGGAACACTGGGTCCATCTTTCCCCTCTCCCAAGACACCAGAGCACTAATGAAGCCCTCGCTTGACATGTTATTCACCCTGCTGTTTGAGCTGCCCGGCTGAGGCTTATTTACCTTTGTTCAGAGTCACAGCCTTGAACACGGCGGATCTATTAGCGAAGACAATATATGCCCTGTGGAAGGAACAAAGAGAGAGGAGAACAATTTCAAAGGAGAGAAGATAAATGTCTCATGTAGACCCATGTAGGGATGCAAAGGGGACATTAAGAGCAGATAAAGAGGCAGGAACTGAAGTCATCCTGAGCTCACTGTGGCTATTTGCTGCTTTACTGCCCTTTTCTAGAAGGGACGGGAATGCCTTGTATAACGGGGGCAATTTACTGTGACCATCTGCTCCTTGTAATGAGAATCACTCTTGCCGTGAACTGTTACATTCTTTCTTCACACAGGTAAAGCAAATCAGGCTAATGACTGGTTTAATTGGCAAATACTTCCCACCAATGCAACTCCATTGGTGTTAATGGAAACAAGAGGCGTGTTCAGTCCATTCATTTCCACGGAATTCATCTACCTCCCTGCTGGTGGGAGCAAGTCTTCAAACGGCGAGCCTGTCGAGGTGTGACCTCTAGTGAGGCTTTGCAGAAACTGTTTCCTTGGGGTTTTCGAGAGGAAATCTCGAGAAGGCACAAGAGGTTCGTTTCAACCCCTGCTCTAGAGGTGTGTCCTTGATTTTGGGTGTTGTCAAGAGCTTACACAGATAAATACTGCCCTAACCGAACACTTAATGGTGAAGTATAGTCTTACCTGATTTCCACAGAAGAAATGTTACTAAGTGAAGACGTCCAGTTTGCTGCTTGCTGAGTGACATTTAATATTGCCGTGTCTATGTCACTGCAGTTCTCCTTGTCTGCCACTTTCCATTCTCCTGTGGAGGCATTTTCTGGCGATACAGCTTGCAGGAAATAGTTGGTCACATTCGTGCTGTCACTGGCGTTTCTGTTGTCCCTTATTGTAACTGGAAACAGAGCAAATTAGACAAAGTAAGGTGCCTGTTCTGCAGGGCAGCCACCTCCACAGTCCGTGCTTCAGGGTTTTCAGCCAAGGAGGTATCTGCACCGTGCTCTCTATACGATATGAGTGCACCAGAAGCCTGCAAGGAGAAGATGATGTACCGCAGCCCTCCCCCAGCCGCAAGAACCCCCTTATCTGCCCCCTCCTCAGTCACCAGGTTCAGCCCGTGCTATTGTGGGTACCCTGTCTGTAAGCCAAACCAGAGCTGCCTGGCAGTAAATCTCTTCTGTATCTCATGCAAATGGCAGAGGCGGAACTGCTAAAGGGGACAAGCTTTTGGGCAGTCAGTTCCTCGTTTCAGCCCGTAGCCGAGCGTGCCAGACCAACCCCTTTCTCCTCTGCGCCTCTGCTCCGGGTGGCTGTGTCACAGCGTGACCGCTCTGCACAGTGCTGCCGTGCACCGCGCTTCTGTTGGGAGCAGGTGTTGGACAATAAGCAAATGAAGCGGGAGGATCTGCTTGCCAGGAACAAGTGACGCCCCGGCTGTGCCTCCCAGCCCAGCTCTGTGTGCGCTGTGCGGCTGGTGCTGGCCTGGCCCTCAGCACCCTGTGGGTCAGGACTTCCAGGTGAAACTGCCATAACAGCAGTGAACAAAACATGTCCCTATTAAAACAAATATTGACAACTGTGGCGGATGCCCCCTGGGTGAGAATTGGAGGAACCCGTGCCAATTAATGCCAGCAGACTGACCTCCCTTTTGCAGGAAGGGCTCAGGGTGTCTCTCCTCCACTGTTTTCTCGGCGGTTGGGTTTTCCTGAACCTCAAGGCAAAGGGAGGTTTGTTGTCAGCTCTGGGAAACAGGGTCAAGCTGCCATTTACTCTGTGGCTATGTTCCTTGTAACAGTAAAAGCCATCTGCTATGATTGATGCTGAGCATCTGCCAGCATCAAAGCAACCTCTTCACCTTTGTCTTTACAGCCATTACTACCGAGAAGGGTGGATTCTCAGGAAGGGAACAAAACCACAAATCAAATTCCCCCCAAATTCTGTGTTTTTATGAGCATTCACATCCTCCCATGCAAGTTTAGGCAAAAAGATTAAGGGAGAAAAAGCACCCTAAGGAAGGAAGGAGATTTTGGGACTGAACCTGTAGACATGAACGTGAAATAGGAACAAAGAGGTAACAAGCAGTGCCATTTACCCATCTCCTGCTTGAAATTATATATAAGAAAGTGTTAGACCTCACACGTTTTAAGCACATCAAAGAATACCACAAGACTCCAGAAACCAGCTGGGTTAGGGGCAAGGAGATGCATTTCTGTGCAGTGTGGAGAGTCTGAGATCTAGAGAGAGGCGGCTTACCTAGGTAGGTTGTGTTTGCCTGGTATGCTGTGGGTAACGTGGTTAAAGTGAAATCGCTTGCAGTTGCATTCAGGAGCCAACCACATCTTTCTGTCTCTGAATACGCTGGTACGATTAGTGTCCCAATGAAGAGGAGCTGCACCAAAGAGAGGAAAGCTGCCATGATCCCCTTTGACGTCTCTGCTTCACGCACCTGCACCTGGGAACTGAGAAAGCCTGGTGCTCTCCAGCCTATTTATACTCCGTTTTTGATGAGGTAAATATGAATATCTGCTCCTCCCCATCCAGCTCACATGTGCACACCCCCGATGGGAGGTTTCACTCGTACTTTTAGAGTTTACTTCCTCCTACCTGCTTAACCTCTGGGTGAACTGATTAAAATAAAGGGGCGACCAGATGAAAGGGGTTGAAATGGACAGTGTGCGTGTCACTGCGGAACCCATGGGCTGGAAATCAAGTCTCTGCCTGCCCGCATCCCTTGAGCTGCCTTTCTATGGTGAACACTGTGTTTTGTGCTTGCATGCTCATAGTCTCTGTAAGCCTCTGCAGTAGCCCATGTTCTAGAAGGGTGAAGGAGCACCTGCAGCCCTGTTTCCAGCCCTGGTCCAGGGTTTCCTTAAAGGTCAAACAATCCCAGAAAGTGTGGAAAATCCAGCAGGGGTATATCCTTTTAGAGATGTTTAAATATAGGCTTTGCTGCTGCTTGGAGAAAGCTGGGTAGTGAAGGGCCAAGAGTCAGTCAAAGGATGGTCTCTCTGACCCTGGACCGTAACCCCCTTTCCCAATAGCAATTCGTGGATGAACACAGCATGTTCTTGCTGGGGGTAGAACACTTATGTGATTCTTCTCAAGTGGTACCATGACATGTCATTTTTGGCTGTAACCCCTCAAATATTTTTATATGAAAAAAAGATCGAGTTTCTCTTTTCACTGCTTGGTCTCGTGGGGATTTCCTCGTTCTCTGCTGCAGTCCATTGGCTGGGGTTTTCAGAAGCTGATTTTGCAAACACTTTTTGAGCCGTCGGGGTGGTGCCGATGTGGGGTGAGTTCTCAGCGCTGGGGAAGGTGAGCGCTGCCCCAGTTCCGCGAGCAGGGAGGGTTCCTCCGCACGGCTCCTGCGGTGCTGGGAAAGGAGCAGCGGGTACGGTCCAGAGCGAAACCCAGGGCGTGTGACACCCAGTAATTAGACATAGCGATGATCCTGAATCAGTTCCCTTGCAACGGAGATCACTCCAGAACCTGTTGCCAGTGCTAATTGTGCCGAGGGCGGTTATCTCGAGCAGTGTGAGCAATATGCTGAATGCATAGGTATTCCAGATGAACTGGCGCCTCAGAAAGGAGGAGGCTATACCCTTCCTTTCCCCATATCTGCCTTACACTTGCAGACGTGTCACTGGCAGCCCACAGGAAGCTCCCGGAGGCATTTTTGATGCCCTCATGCTGTAGTTTTGTCAAGCTCACCTGCTCAGTTTCCTCCCATGCTCTGCTGAGTCACACGTGTGGGTGGGCAAGTGAGATGTCTGGATTTCCCCCCCATGCTCATCTTCCCCTTTTCCAGCCCCAAAGCACTGGGGCAGGGCTCACCACTCCGCCAGTGCCCCCAGGCTTAGAAAGAAGCCGTTGTGTTCAAGTTTTCAAACAAAAGTTGAACAGAAGTGGGAGAAAAAGGGCAAGTGCAAGAAAAAGAATAGATGAGTTCAGGACAAGCGGAATAAAAGGAGAGCAGCAGGAAAGAGGCCAGAGAAGGAGAGGATGTGTTGGAAGAGCTGATACATGTTCAGTGATGCTAACGCTGGTCAGAAGTAAACTTTATCCCAATGCAGAGTGTGGAGAAAAAGAGAACCTGGGGTTTTCTGGCTCCAGCTCACACAATCAAATACTCCTGCAGGGCCTCATTTCCTTGTGGTTTTCTTCCGTGCCTTCTGCCCTACTGGGAGCTTCTCCGGGCAATGTGAGCTCAGTGAGCAGCGCAATCCTGGGTTTAGAAACACTGCGTGTTCTCCCCATGATGCAGAGAAGCAGGAAAGAGTGTTCTGAAGGGACCGCAGGGCTGCAAGTCCCCTGGAAATACAAACCCCCACTTGCTGCACGATTTTTTCTGCAAGCACCTGAAGGAACCCGGGAAGTTAGCTGGTAAAATGAGAGCAAATGGAATGGGGAAACAGCAAATGAAAATGGAAGTGGAGGATTTGGCAAGCGCAACTTCACTGCTGACGCTGTTTGCCCTGGGCAGTTTCATCTGAAGCCTCCTCGCAGAAGCTCCGTGGCACCTTTCAGTCAGTGAGGGTGGAAGAAACTGGAGTTGAATCACTGGAAGAAACAGAGTTGAAAATACATACGTTTGCCTCTTGGAAAGGATTAGTTTGGGGAAAGAAAAGGCAGGATTGGATCATATCACATATGTAACAAGGAAGACTCTGCTTCAGAAATTTATCCAGGGAAAGAGAGATCTTTGCAAGTGATGGTGGCAGTGACAATGTTTATTAAACTCAGTGGGGCTTTTCAGTTTTGTTTCTGCTTGGTTCTTGAAGAGGTTGAACTTGCTGTGGGAAAGCGGGAGCTGAGGCTTTGAGGGGGGATAGAGCCAGAAAAAGCTCTGTCAGGAGGAGAGTTCTGGAAAGCAATAGAATGAATATTTTTAGCTGAAAAGGTGACTTCATAGTAATTAATTTGGACAGGGATAAGCCTGTGTAATGAAGCAAATCAAAAGGGTGTGAAGTCCACTAGAGGAAGGGTAGGGAGCAGGAATTGCAATGGGAGACTCGCATGTGTGTTATAAAGAAGCATTTGAATAACAAAATCATAAGGAGTTTGAGCTTCCAAAGTACCCAAAATACTCGGACAGAGCACTAGGACAGTCGGAGCGGAAGCTGGCAAGGCCTGAACTGCCCAGCGTGCTCAGAGCAGCCCGAAAACCAGCAGGAGCTGGCCCCTTTTGGGCTGGCAGCTCTGAAGTTGGGGTTTCAGATGCCAAAATAAATCCAGCCTCTGGGTACTGGGCTCCCCAGCCACGGTCCTCAGCTGTGGTTTCACAGTAAACTCAAGAACAGTTTGGAAATTATTCAGGGGTGTTTCCCTGCCTGCCGCCCACACTGCAGGTATTACACCATAGAGAATGACTTGGGATTTATTCCCTTTTGGCAAGCAGACAGAAATGACTATCTTGTCTGTCTCTTTGTTAGCACAAGTGATGTGGTTCCTTCCCTGTCCTTTCTCTTTGTGTATTTGTGGGCAAAACTTAAGCTAGAGCCGTAATTTCCACAGGCTTCTTTCAAGCCAAGTCTTGGCTATTTTGGAGAAAACCTGTGCCATTCTTTGCTTCCTTGCAACAGTCTGCTGGTCCCTGGGGGATGTCCACGTGGCTCTTTGAGCTTCTCAAAAGGCTCCAGCTCTATACACAGGAGCTCCTGGAAGCCTGATGCTATCTCATTCAAAGTGGGACCTCATGATGCTGAGCGTCCCTGGGCGCTGCAGCTTGGCTCAGCTCAGCGCCCCTGTGCTGAGTGACACAGAGGGTGTCCGGTCCTTGCTCCCTTTCCCTGCAGCAAATCCACTCCTTTTTGTCATCCCCAGGCTTAAATTAATCTTCCTTTTTGTGGCTGGAGGACTGGAGTTCCTAGGCAAACAGCAGTGCTTTGAATTCAGGGCTCTGCTTCAGGAAGGGAGGCAAAACCCTTCAGTATATTGGCTGAGAGTTAATGATCTGGGGAAGACCAGATGCTGGAAAAGCAAACCCACCTCCTCCCCCATGCAGCCCAGTAGGAGGAGATGGCAAGTGAGGAGGTGTCCTTTCGGCAAAAGTGCAGCAGTCTTGCAGGGAACAAACAATTGCATGCAACCACCTGCTTCAGAGCACGGAAATGTGAGTCACAGCCAAACAGCATCAGGCTGTCTCTCTGGCGCAATGGTTGGAGCGAACAAAACCATTTGGGTGACGCAGAGTCTAACCTAGAGCCATGGCAGAGTGCTGAGGGAAGAGGGGAGCAGAGGCAGCAGACACAGGGAGTCCTGTGTGTTCCCTGTCCCAGCACTGGGCAGCCTTGGCCCCAGTACAACACTCCCACCCGGGCATCCCCTCCAGCTCGCTGCTGGCCCTGCGTGGCAGACGGGGACTGCCCAGCTCACGGCAAGGAGAGGTCTGTTTGCTCTGAGCTCCTCTGCATTGCACTGTTTGCTCTAGGTGAAGGATTTAAGACCATGGGGATTTACTGGCCTGTTTTGCAAACAGTGTGTTTTATAAATATAGGATGTTTTATACTGCTTGGACTGCTGAGCTGGCTTTAAAAGATTCCTTGTCCTGCTTGTGGTGTGGGGTGGCTTAAGGCAGCTGGAGTGGACTCTGCACCTCTGGGCTGCCCAGGGGCTGTGGAGCCACCAGTGTCACAACCGTTCTCTGCAGCTTCCAGGAAGCAGATGGGGGCCCTGCCACACGCCACCTCCTGCCTCCATACACCAGAGGAGAGACCAACAGAGAGGGAGGGAGCAGGTCAGGCTTGCTGGAGTTGCACAGTGGACAAGGAACGCCCTTTGCATCTGGAGGCAGCTGGGGGGCTGCTGGTCCCCCTATGTGTCCCAGGTTTGCTGCAGGGAAACCCCTCAGTCCTGCTCTCTGCCAGCCGGGCTCTCGGGCTGGCCCTGGCGTGGGCTTTCCCACAGCTAGACAGAGGAACCTTCAGTTTTAGGGCGCTTTATGCTACTTTGTTAGACCTGAAGGGGCTTTATCCAGACTTGGCTTAGAAAAAGTGGATGGTTCCCTGCATTTGCCTCTGTGGGGTAAGGTCCTGAAAGCCTCCTTGTTATCTACATCAGCTACAAGGAGAGAGAGGGCAGGTTTGCTCTGGCAGTTTACAAGGGAGGAATCCGTTTTGAAGGACAAACTCTTTGCGAAAGGGCGCTTCCCTAAAGCGAGCAATTTAAGATGGCAATTTTCCTGCTTGGCCTCCGTTGCTTCTTTGTACTTCCTTATGTCAACTTCTGGATGTTTGTCCCCTCCTCCAGTGGGTTTTACAAGCGCAGTTTCCCGTCATGTTGACCTCCTGCCAGCCCGGCCGCCTCCTCAGGCAGCTCCCCTTGCTCTTGCGCTGAACCCACAAGACGCTTCCTTTGGGAGGCCGGGAGGTGATGCAGGGTGGGATTGCCTTGTATGTGTTTACCTATGAGACAGAACATGCATGAAGTTACACCTCATCATCCTGGAAGGCGCAACCTGTTGCTGAAGGGTGTGTGTAGCACTTGGGTAAATAGAGCCTGGTCATTCTGGAGCAATAAGCCTGTGAATCCTTATGCAGATAGGCACTGTTTGCTCATGCAAAGCTGCCTAAGGCAGCAGGGTGAGACAGCCCAGGTGCAGCAGTAATCCTTTGCAGGTCACTGCAAATCTCTTGGTTTGCACTGTGGACCACCCAAGAGGTTTGGTCTCCAAACGATCCTCGATCACAAGAGATAGGAGAAATAGCAGCCAGGAGTTTGGTCTCTCTAGGATGTGAAGGGGTACACAACAGTAACTGAATTTACTTGTCTCCTGTACCTCCTCCTTCTCTGAGATGGAGAGACGAGGTCTCTGCTGCCACCTGCAACCCACCCTGGACCATAGTCATTCTTGTCCTCATGTCTGCTGAGCATTTCTGCAAATAAAGCCTTGTTGGCTGTCCCGGTGCCACTACTGCACTCCTTCCTGTTTCAGTATCTAAGTGGTCTCCTGGGGTTCCCACTACAGTCCCTTCTGTCCCCAAACCTTGCCATGGGCAAGGGAGGGAAATCCATCCAGAGCAGTGCAGGTGTTTCAGTGCTGTCTCTAGCAGCTCTGGTGCAAGGACACACATCAGCCCTTGGGGAATGGAGTTTGCCTGGGTGGGATCTGAGCCCTGCAGATGCAAACAGCATAACAGGAGCTCAGCTGGCATCTTGTCACCGTGTTACGTGGCTTATCTGCCTTTGCAAGGAAGCGTGTTTGTACAGAAGCGCTGTTGTGCAATGCAGAGGGTACGGCCCTGTTGGCAGGAGTGGTGGCCAGAAGCCACAGGCAAGAGCAGCTGTCAGAGGCTCCTGTGCTGGGGCGGGGGCTGCAGGGGAACGCAGGCAGCCCCGGGGCCGGGGGTTTGGGGCAGGAAGGAGCAATAGTCCTTTGCAAAAGCAGCTATGAGGAAAAGGGTGCTGGCTGGGGACCGGCTGTCCAGGAGGTGGCAGCAGCTTTCCAGCAGCTGTGCCCGGGTTTGCCGTCCTGGTTCCCGTGTGCCCTTCTACGAGACGGGTAAAAACCTGCCCTCCCTCTGCCTGCCCAATTGCAGAGCGGCTCAGCACCCACCCCAGCTGGGCCCAGCACCCCGGCAATGTGGGCCACAGTGTCCTGTGTGGAACCAGGTGGGTGCTGCCCCTAGAAACTGTCTTCCTTTCCTTGGTGGCTGTGTGGAAACCCACGCAACTTGTTAAGTCCAATGCTGACCCCAAGGGTGGGTGTCTGATGCAGCTCAGTGAGGGGAGGTGTGGGACAACCCTCCCAGCCCCCGGGTTTCCCCGTACCCTGTCTGCTCCCTCTCTGTCCGTGGCAGTGGGAGCTGGGGTGCTGCAGGGTGTGGGGAGCAGGGAAGCTGCAGGGAACCTGCGTGCCAGGCTGGCTGTTTTATTCATGCTTTGATAAAACGCTTCGCTCTGTCTCAGAGCACCTGGACCTGAGTTATTTGTGTTGGCAGTTGGCAACTTTGCGCTGGCTGGCGACAAGAAAAAGTAGAGGAGGAAAATCATTAAACATGCTTCACTTGAGATGGAGATTCAGCACTGTCTTGGCTTACTGCCGGCTCCAGACACAGCAGCAGAACCTCTTGTGTTTAGCCCCAAAGGAGTCCCTAATTAATGGCGAAACTGAAAAGCTCTGAACATGTTTGGGAATGCTTTAGTGCAGTGTCCCCCTGAGGTTCATTAAACAAATTAATTCAAAGCAGTCAAATAGCTAGGATCTTCAAAGTGACAGGGACCCCAGTCCCAGAGAAAGCAGCACGGCCGTGAACGCAAGTTGGCGTTGCAAAGAAAATGCTTTCTAAAATGGGCAGAATAAAAGCACCCAGATCTTTGCAGCACGCCGGGGGCTCTTGAACTTCCAGGCTTACCGTGCTGCGCAACACGAGAATACACATCAAAAGCCCACTTAGAAGATCGCTGTGTAATCTTAGCTTCTCTGTCCCTCCTCCCCACGGTCCTGTGAGCTGCCTGGCCAGAGCCGTTAGCTGGTGATGTTTCGTGTTTGGCTGATCATTACTAAGCTGCTGGTAGGTGCAAGCTTACTTCTTGGAAGTTTTCTCGAAGTGCAGCTTCTCCGCTGAATGCTCTGTGAGCGCTTTTGCTGTCCCCGCAGCAGCTCGTCGCTACCACCTGCCGCACCTGGGCACCTTCTTCTGAGGATCGTGGGTTGGTTTGGGCACTGAGAATTCCCAGTGCTGCCTGCTGGAGCTTATCACCCCATGGGCTCGCAGTGCAGCCACACCCAGGGTTAACTCTCTGACAAAATACCCATTTACTTGTGCACGGCTCTAATAAGAATAAGTGTAAGATTCCTGCTGGGGTATTTCAGGAGGAAGGTTTTGTTTCCTTCCGAGGGCGATGTGTTCCCCAGATGAGAACGCTCCCGAGGGAAGGCTGGGGACAGAGCTGCAGACATCCCGCTGCACGAGGAGAAGCAAAGGTGTCATCCTGCATAAATCACCCTCGTGTTCTTACTCTAAATATACACAGTACTTAAACATCACAAATCCTTGACAATCCTTCAATTTTATAAACTCTGTGGATCGATTTTTTTTTTTCCCAATGAAATCCTCTCACTGCAAGATCTAGGTTCATTTATATGAATTTTACAGTGATTTATTTAATGACCTACTTTGAGTGCTATAAATTGCACAACATCCATGCGATTTATTATTTAAATGCCATATAAATCATGCAGGATGCAGAAAGGGGAGAATGTGTGTGGAAGGGAATAGCTGGTGTGACGGTTGACCGGGAAGAAAACGAGGCATGTAGTCAAAGAGGTGCCTGTGTGATGAAGTGCCCTGGGATTTGTACAGACATGGCCAGTCCCATTCAAATGCTTGTCAGTTGGCCTAAATGGAGATGATATGCATCACATGTTAGTGCCCAACTAGTTAGTGCCCAATTAGCGCCCAACTCCTGGGCACTTGCTCCACCTTCCGTAGGAGTTTTCAGTATGGTCTGTGTCGTATTTGTGTGCAAAATCATTTGGCCATTCTCAGTAAATTCCCAGATAATAATTTCAAGAAGGCTTAGGTTGCCGTCTGGCAGAGAGATGTCTCTTTCTTTTCAAACGTAGACAAGCTGTATATACAGATCCTGGCTGTTGTCAGAGCTGTTCTACTATTCCACACGTGGGCAGCCAGCTTACCGACACCTCCTGACTGTCTTTCAAGCCTTGCAATATTTGTGTTGTATCTCTTCATCCCCAAGTCAGGTTTTTGGTGGAAATACAGGGGTTTGATTTAAGGGAAAGGTTTCTAACCCTTATGGTAATAGAGAAGAGCAGATAATGAGTTTTGGATACAACTTACAGGATTGGAAACAAAAAAAACCCAAGTGCAATTAACTTAGACTCATCAAGATCTGGTGCGTGGTGTGTTGCGTCGGTGTTGTGGGGCGGTTTTTTTGGCTGCTTGTTGTTGTTCTTTGTCTGGTTTTATTTTTTTAGAAAATTGAACTGTTAGAATTAGTGACGTTCCCAAGAACAAACAGGAATTTTCAGGCAGCTGATATTTACCCTCGGTTAAGGGAACACCGCGGGGAGGAGGGAGAAAGGACGGAGCACACGCCAGCCAGGCTGTCTCTGTGGGCTGGTGGCAGTTCTGAGCACAAACCAGCTGCTGAAATTAGCCGTGAACTTTGTGCTTCAAAGGAATAATGTTGAGAACCCCTGATTATACACTGCACAAGTCTGGCTGTTCAGCAGGTGTTTCAGACAGTGTTTGTTGGAGATATCCAGAAGCCTATCACATTTCGGCAGTAAAAGTGTAATCTGGCTCCCTTATAATTGTTAAACACCCTTATCTGGCCATTAGTTGTTTGCCTAAGGCTGTTACTGAGATTAAAGGCATGCTGTACTAGCTGCTGTCCCTACAGCAGGGGGTGTCAAACTCATTTTCACTACTCCTACATTTACACAGTCCTAAAGTTACATTTGGCCCTTTGAAGGCAACCGTGAGGCTGATGTGGCCCCACTGACAATGAATTTGACAGCCCAGCCCTACAGCGTGCACACAGGATGTGCAGCGATGGAAGGAACGACGCATCCTTGCTGCTGTTGGCTTCGTATATTTTCTCTTTTCCTTGCTGCTCATCTCTCATACAAAACACATTAAGTTTGAGGCTTTAGGTTTAATAACTGATCCAGAAGTTTTGGAAGCTGGGGCAGTGCCCAGTGCCCGGCAGTTTGGTTTCACTATACTCAATAGGCAGGCTTAACTTGAAGCGATCATTTCAACTCGGAGATTAGAAGCTGCTCAGTATTCTGCGTGTAGCCGGTATTACCTTTTCACAGGCACAGTAACGAATAGAGTCGCTGTGTTTCCTGGCACAGCCCACAGCCTGATTAATAGGATTATAGCCACTCTTGTCAATGACAATGGGAACAAACCACCTGGGCGTCTGTCGAGACTCTGAACGGAGGGCGTGTTTGTGCAGAGACGGAAGAAGGGGTAAGGAGTTGTTTTAGGAAAATAGAACAGAGCAGACATCAGCTTTCCCTCCCTCCCCCCAAAACTAACTGGATGCCTATTGCCAGAATAAATTTTCATTTTGTGACTTATCTTTCTGCTGTGAAGAAAGGGGAGATTCTGGTTTCCAGACATAACGCCCGAATCTCAGGTTATTTCTTTCTACTTCCCAGTGGATGGTTTTGCCCCTCAAGCTCCACTGAGAAACTGCCCCTTTCTTGGGTATAACTAATATAGGATTTTTCGATCTGCTTCATTTGGGACAAGACAGGTGCTGCAAACCCCAGGCTTCCAGCGCCCTGTGACTCATGGCTTGCTTATGTGATGCTCATCAATCAGAAATGCAGCTCCTCGGCCTCTTGCTGGTCTCAAGGTGTTTCATCTCCATTAACCACATGAATACAGCCCTGCTTTACAGAGGATGCTGCTACTGAAATATGGTTTGGCTGTTGGAGACAGAGCAAGGGGCCAACACAAGCAATACCAGTCCTCATTTTTCATGCTTTTCTCTAACTTAATCTCCTCCTTACAGCTCCCTCCACAGCTATATCTCCATTTTTGGTAATGTCTTTGGAGTGAGGAGAAGGAACTAGTTCTGCTTTAAATAGGGGGGGGGGGGGGGGGGCAGAATCCATCCCCTCTGGTAAAGCTGCACCTATTTTATTTCAGCAGAAAATATAAACCAAAGGGAAGCATGCAGCCGTGAATCCCAAGGGAGGTGCATCACTTGTCATTTTTAAAAGCACTTGACAGTTGATGCAGGACCCAGACTAGTTCATACCTCCATAATGCTATGGGCTGATCAAATATCACAGAAGAAATAGTATCTGTCCCTAATGTACAGGAAAGCTGAATGCTTGCACCTGAAATCTGGCTGGAAATGCCTGCCTTCTTGCTGTACAGCTGTGCCTAGGTATTTCTAATTGTCTATACCAGCGCTCTGAAAGGCCAGCCTCTGAAGCCCATCTACATTATGGATAGTGCTCCATGAATGCTATACTGAGATCAACAGAACTGGGTTTGGACAGAGCTATATACGCTGCAGCTTGAGGTTATGGGAACCAGGCTGAAATTCTGGCTCGTTGGAGTCAGTGGGACTTTTGCCATCGATGTAATTGGAGCCAGAATTTCCTGTCGCTAGCAGTGTTAAAAGCAGGCGCTCATCCAAGGGCACGTATGCAGGGCTTTGCTAAAGCATTTCTTTTAGCAGCGTGGCCCAGGTTTGCTGCTGCAGGAGCGCGCTTGGTGCTGGTGCAACTGCCCAGGGCTGGATGGGTGGCAGTGGCACAGCCAGTGCTCCTTGCCCACCAAGGAGGCAGCAGCTCTGTCTGCAGAGGTCTCTGCAGTCTTGGCGTTTGAGCTGGAGGCTCAGCTTGCTTGCACTGGAGCTTTCTGGGGAGAGAGAACAGCAGCATGCGTAGTGTGCTCCTGAAACCCTTTACAGAGAAATCATAACATATTAGCTACAAATCTGCCTGCACTGTGTTTGTTCTGGTTAATAAATTGTGCTGGTGAATAAATAGATGTTAAATTACATCCTGGCCTGGCCAGAACTTTTTCTCTTGCCTGTCAGGACTGTGTAGTGTTAATTACAGCCTCCCTCGGCTGCCCTCGGGGAGAGCTGGCAAAGGCTGCAGCAGTCATCTGTGCCTCTCCTGGCTCTTATTGGATTTTTCATTCAATCGATGCCCAATAAATCTGTAATCTCCTGAATCTCGACATCTGTGTTTAATGTATCCAGGGAGTGACCTAATTAAATTCTGCACCATCCCACAATGGGACTGGACACTTGGCTTTCTGCTTATGTGGCATCATATTAGTGGGGAAATATCCCCATGCTTGTTAGTGACCTTCGCGAAGAGCAGGGAGGCCCCGAGAAGAGGATTTGAGGAATAAAGAAGGACAAATATTTTCAAAAGGGTTGCAGAGGTTGGTTGTTGCCCACTGGGCACTCAGAGCTTGCTAGGAACGGCTGCAGAAACATGTCCACTGGAAAGTGCTGCAGAGAAGAGCTCCTGTTGGGCTGAGCACGTCCTGCACTGCAGTGTGAAGCACAGCCCCGCACAGATCCAGAGCATGTTTAACCAGGAACCATTCCAAGTGCTTGCAGCGTGAGGAGGCTGTTAATCTCTTTGAGGTGACCCACTGAAAGTGAGCATGACACACACTTCATTATTAGAGTTTATGCAGAGAGATAGTGCTGTTAAACCCAGCATAAAGATGGGGGTGGATAGACGATGCTTAAAATTACTGTACTGGCTCTGACACCCGTTTTTTGGCAATAGCAGTAGTGAATACTTAGAAATGGATGCAAAAACAAAGTATATGTAGCACTGCTGTCAGACTGTTAGTGTCTTAAGGTCTTCCTGTGCTGGAGGGCATCTCCAGACTATCAGCTTTCATAGTTAGTGCTGACTGATAGAATGACAGATTTCCTGCTCTTTGGTAATGCCATATCAATCCTGACCACAGTGATCTTTGCTTATGGCCATGAACCAAGGCATTATATCTGCAACTAACTTACTCCTCTCAACCTTTTCATCTTCAGAAATTCTTGTTCTGGATAAGACGGATTAACAGGCCATCGTTTTCATTTCAAATGAACAGGTGATAAATTGTTATGCTGAGGAATGAGACTTGCTGTTTGTATATGGTTGGTAATACAGTTTAACCTTCCTGTGGACTGTTTTCTCCACTGTCTATTATCCGCATTAGAAAGAACAGATTTCATTATTTTATCCATTAAGAATCTAACTTGTTTGCTTTGTGCGTCTTTCAATAAACTGTTTAATAAACGCTAATTGTTCTTAATGCCTTAAATTAGTTACAGTCATTTTCACTGCCCCCTGTATCTATGCCGCATCGCCAGAGGATCACCATGGCAACTTGCTCACCAGGGTGAACATTCACTTCCAGTGTTTCCTTGGGCCTGATGGTACCCAGAGAGCTCTGGGCCCGGAGACAGCACAGGCTGTTCCCTGCCCTCTTGGCTGATGCTTTGCAGGGTGAGGAGCCCAGAGAGGCTCAGAGCGGTGGCAGGTGAGGGCGTCTTGGTGTTACTATACAAGCTGGGAGCAGTCCCAAGGTCCACCCTGGCCACCCAGCTGAGCAATGTGCTTCGCTCAGGGCCTCAGTTTCCCCTTTTATAAAACAGAGATGAACCCAGCTCTCTCAGATATCTCTAATACTTAGGGAACCACTGAAATTGTTTTACATCTCTCTCCTTTTGTGGATAGGACTGATTCTGTATGAGCTCAGGGCCCTCCAATTTCTCCTATTGAAGGAAGCACAGACATCCCAGGTCCTAACAGTCTGCTTGTATCAGCAAAGGCTTCCATGCGCAGAAGCCTTGGGCTTCTGGTTAGCTCTGTGTGGCCATGGAAGTGAAGCAATGTCGCTGAAAGGAGGAAAGCAAGAGGAAGTTGCAAAAGCAAAGGAGAGGAAAGTTTGAGTGCCGGGTCTCTGTTGAAGCCCGAGGGGGAGCGGGGAGCGGGGAGCGGTGGTGTGCAGGCAGGGCCAGAGCCTCTTGGGGAGCTTCACTCTGGGTGAAGACAAAGCATCCCACCTGACCAGGGGCAAGGGATGAGCAGCTACAGCATTTTCATTTCCTAGGCATGCTGCATCAAAGAAACTGGTAGAAACCTAAACCCAGGCTATGGCTGAAAGGCTTTGCAGTGCGCATTTCCTCCCTGACTTGCGATCTGCTCTGTTTCTGCTTAGTTACAGCTGCCCATGGTCAGCTCTTTGATCTTTCCACTCTGGAGTTTGTGGTATTAATTACTGCTTGCACCGATTGTCCTAGGGAGACCTGGCTAGCACCAGGGAAATACAAAAAATAATAGTAATGGGACAGGTGCTGGGATGTGGGAACACGCAGTGGATCACCTCGGAGTGCTGGAGAGCTAGAGGTCACCGTGCCACCCCAGCGCTCTGCTGAGGCTCCATCCTTAGGGGCTGGACTAGCTGATCTTGGAAGGTCGCGTCCAACTCAACCCGTTGGATGATATGATGATCTCTCCCTGTGCCCAGCTCTGCCTGCAGGGCTGGGGGTGGCGGGGGTGGCAGGGCTGCGGGCTGCCCCCGCAGCGCCAGCAGGTGGCGACCCTGGACCGAGCAGCGCGGGCGGGCAGCGCCGCGCCCCGTGTGCGTGCGGGCGCCGGGAGCCGGGCGCTCCCCGGCGGGCGAGCAGCGCGGGGAGCGCGGCTTCGTGGCAACCAGCATCCGGAGCCGCTCGGAACGGTTGCACCCAGATCAGCGCAGGAATCGGCGGGTTCTGGCAGCTGCCGCGCCGGGAGCTCGGGCGGCCGGAGCGAGCCGCGTTTACGCTCCGTTTGGAGGACTGATCAGAGGAAAGCCTACGTGTCGCTGTCTTATCTCTGTCAATGGGAACGCAGCCCTTCTCCCCACCACCCTCTTCTCTGTCTACACAGCTGCGGAGCTCATGAGGATGAGAGAGGCGTTCCTCGCAGGGCGCCTGTAAACCTGCCCCCGCCCAGCATCCAAAATCTGGAGCTTCAGCGGCTCCGAAGCAAAGGATTTGGTGGGTGCCAAGCAGTGAGAAGGAGACAGGAAAGAGGCGGCTCTGAGGGATGCGTGGGCTTTTTTTGTGTGTGGCTGCACCTTGCAGAAGCAAGCAGGCAGGACTACGGAGCAGCGCTGGCAAAGCCTCACTCCCCACCCCCGCTCTGATCGCGAGTGGCCTGCAAGGGTTGTCTGTCATGCATAATTTACAGCTTTGCTGCAGTGACTCTAAGTCACTGTTGGCTTTGAAAGCTGGCTTTGAAACATTAATATGAAGGGAAGAAATGCTGCTCTTTTTTGTTCTTCTCGTGTGCTTTGGGCAGGAGCCTTAAAGGGGCAAAATTGAGATTAATAAATTGGAAAGAAGGAAAATAAAGTGATGGGTTTTTTGCAGGTGTTTGAGCAAACTTTCAGCATAAAATTCACCATTGGGGGAGCGAACAGCCTCGGTATAGGCAGCCAAGAACGAGAGGACTGCTAGTATGATGGTGAATGGGACCATTATGCCAGTTCCTTGCTCTGACACAGACTTCCTGCATGACCTTGGTTGAATCCCTTAGCATCTTTTCAGCCTCCATTCTCTGGCTGCAGTGCTGGCTGAGTCTGCTGCGGCTTCCATATGAGCAGCAACTGCGGCCAAAGGCAAGGGTGGCTTTGAAATGGGCATTTTAGGTGGGGCACGAAGAGGCAAGGATGCGGCTGCTCAGTGGTGTTAGTGATTAGACCATATCCATTTTTACACTGTCCCTCATTTACCTTCCACAGCATGCGTTTCTCAGTTCAGTAGCTCCACTACCTGGGGGAATATATTCTGCCTCTCCACCTTACTATTTGGTATTTCTTCATGGGCCAATGACTCTGATATTCAGTGTTGGGAAAACTCAATGAAAACATAGGTTCAACAAATCAAGGAGCAATTGCTTCAGCGGTTCTTGATGAACTCTTTGCAGCTGAGCGTGAATTTTTCCAATGCATGCACATGCATTTTCCCATGACATTTGTTGCACAAAGTCCTAAGTCTTGTAATTATTTTGCCTCTGAAAATCTTACTTGAAGCAGAGTGGCTCTTCCTTCTCCTGACAGCCACTATGGTCCTGTTTAAAACGGTCCCCACCGCAGAGAGTGAGGCTTTGCTGCACATTCCATGCCAGAAATGTTTTTCTTCTTATTTTTAAATTGACTTAAAAGCCATTGGTCTCTTTTATATTTGCTCAGCCTGTGCCTCGAAAAGACTCATGAATTTTACACTAACATCTTGAAACATTTCTTGTCTCATTACATTAGAAACATTTTCCAGAGAATGAACAGGCTGTAGATGAACCATTTCTGGTACCATTACAGTTTAAAAGCAAGCAGGTATATTGCAAATTGTATAATTGCAAATGTCTTGGAAAACTTCCTTCTGACAAGAATCCTCTAAAGACTTGTCCGTCCAGCTTTGGACTAGAGGGACGGGATTTTTCTTTTGCCAGATTTCTCTTACAAATAACTTTCAGTAGCACTTTGCATCGCGGTCCCTCTGGGTTTAGCACCGTGGATAAAATCTCCTGGGATATTTCTACAACTTGTGTGTCAGACATTTGAGTCAGACTTTGATCACTCTGCATGAAACATTGAAGTGGTGTCTTTTTGAACAGGTGGCAGAAGAACAGCAGAGAGACTGAGCTCTCATTGGAGTGCTGGGGAGGAAGAGGGCACACCGAGTGTCCACAGGAGGCATCAGTAGCAGCAAAAATGGAGAAGTAGGAAATGTACAATGCTGCCGGTGATTCTGCAACAGACATGACTTTAGATCCTTAGATCCAAGATACAGCTCAGCAGCTGGGAGCAAAGTCAGCTCAAGTCATCTGCTCCCAGCATGACATGTGCATTCCTCCAGCAAAGCTCTCTCATCGATACATCCATGGTTTAAAATGCATGTATAGCTTGGCCTCCCGAGACCTCACTCAGCATGACATCTAAAAAAAAAAAAGGTTTTGTTTGTTGGTGTTTTAATTGGTGTCTAAGCCTGACCTCAAACCAGCTGAGATCCTTCATCTGGAAGAGCAGCCCTTGCCCCAGCTGGAAGTGACGAGCATCTGCATTTATTGCCAGGGAGCCGCTGCCCCGGCTTCGTTTGGGAGACCTGACCGTTGTATCTGAGAGTGCCTGGATCACCCCTGGTGTGCAGCACAGGTGTGGTTGGTGAGTGGATGTTTTAGGGTTTTTATTCTGTCTGTAAGGCTTCACTCATCAGTCAGAATATTGAACATGTTAGTACTCTTTATTAGCATATAATTCTAAATAACGAACAGGCAAGCAAACGTAAAACATTAAGAATAAAACCCAGTGGGTCCTCTGGGAGGGAAAAGGGTCTGTCATCACTTGAATTCAGGTAATCAATTCAGTTCTGCAATTCAGTGAACAAACACATGCACCAGTGATGTGTGCTGGTATTAAGGGACTCCTCTTCCCCCTGCCCCCCCGTCATTGTCCTGGTTGGTTTCCCTTTTCTATTTTAGGTCTCTATTCCTTCTTCCTCTGGGGTAAATTAAAGGCAGCTTTTCTCAGTCTCCTCCCATCAGAGAGCACACCCAGCTCTGACACACATACTCACACTGCTGTGCAGGAAAAGGTGAAATCAGATTGGGATGCGACACTGTTGTCTCCCTGCTTTCCCCCATCAGACATGCAGGGCAGGTCTCCGGTACCGCACTCGTGCGTCGCCTTCCAGCCGGGCCGATGTGCTCCGGTTCCGGTGGTGGCCGGTAGGACCGGTGGCAGCACACGCCGCTCTGCTGGCCTTACTTGCGAGAGGCAAGTTCAGTGCCAACTCTATTACGACAGCTACCGGATGGTGACGAAAAATCTCCAGGTTTCTGATGGTGGAACAACTTGAGTGGGAGCTGCAGGCGTGGGAAGTGTGCTGTACAGATGCAGCTGACATTGATGTAGCCCTGTGTTATTGAACTCTCCTGACATACTCCTTTTCCCTATGGAAAGCACTTAAACATGCTACTGGCGCTGCACTAAAACAGAGTGGGGAGCATATGCTGTGACTGGCACCGGCTCACCGGCTGAGTCCAGTCCCAGTGACTGTATTCATTAAGCTGTTCTAGCCAGCTTCCAGCAGGATGAGATTCCCTTTCTGCCTGCTAGGTCAGTGCAACAGAAACCAGAGCTGTCAGGAGCTGTCATACAACAAAGGCAAGCGTGGTGAAATATGTATTAAAAACAACACCAGCAGCAATGAACGTTGTGTCCAATATAGCCGTGCTTGCTGCATTAGCACAGCTCATATGGTAATAATTGTATCCACTGCTTAGACAGCAGGTAGTGCTGCCAAGGATCCCCTTGGGCTTTGCAAAGCACATCAGGCTGGATTTTCCAAATTGCCTGTCCCCAGTTGCAGAAAAGCCACTGAAATACACAGACAGGCTTGCAGTCATAGCTTATTCTGCTGTTTGTAATTGCTTGAGTGTCATCTAGGATGCCCTTACTCTGCGTATCCCTTCCACAGGGTGGTTGTTTGGCTGGGGTTGTACAGCAGATTGCAGAGACGTGGTTTCTGGGGCACGCTGTACTCACAGGAGAGGTGTAACGAGGAGTATTTGAATCATTTTGGGCACAGAGAAACTGCTGACAGCAGCTGCCGCTGGTGTTTGTGGGCTTGTGAGCAGCCTGCCGGGGTTTGCAGTGGTGGCTGGAGAAAGTGTTAGTGGGAATGCTCGCCATTGCTGAAATGCAGCTGACTCTTTGGTGGTGCTCGGGGTATCATCCTGCGTTTGGCTGTGAAGTCGGGGTGTCCTGTCTGACCATGAGTGAAAGACCTGAACCTTTCAATTCCAAATCTGGACATGAATCTTGTAAAGAACAGGGGCCCAGAGCTCCAGCCACTACCTGGCCCCCTCACACTAAAAGCACATGAAGAAAAAATAATTGATTAATAAGAAAGCCTTTTCTTCCTTTTTTCCCAGAGAACAGAAGGCAGATGGGAAGAACTGATATAGCAAACAGACAATAGGATGAAACCGGAGCATAAAGTGGGCTGAAAGTCAGAGGTGAGCGCTCGGATGGGAAAGGAAATAATTTCCGTACATACTAGGCTCACCATTATTCTTGAGTCATATCTGGTTAGACATCTCCTCCCAGAGCAGTAATAACAGTAGAATGGGATAAAAGTCCCTCCCACAGTAGCTTCTTGACGAAGATAACAAGTGACTGAGCTGGGCTGTGCCTCTGTAGCGGGATTCCAAAGGGTTTGTGTCATCCTGGGAATAGCAGGGAGTCGTATTGTAGCTGGCAGCAGCCTTGCAGCGAAAAGCTACAGGAGATGTGCACACAGATGAATAAATGCAGGCAGCAATGCATCTGTGCTCACGATGGCAGCAGTGCAGATATGCATACAGTTACACTAAGGGAAGCACTGGGAGTGTTTGAGGACACGTGAAGCAGCAAGAAGCACAGGACCGGGTGGTGCACGGGTGTGGGGGGGCTTGGACACGCGTGGATGTGAATGAGTGTCAGAGCAAGCAACAGTGTGCGCACAAGCCTTGGTGAGAAAACAAGTTTCTCCCCAGCACAGCGAAGTCTGAACTGAGCTCCTGAATGTCAGCCACACTCGCCAGTTACCTCCTGGACCAGGAGGAGCGTGGATGTTTTCTTTGCCAGAAGTGGTAGTGTTGAAAAGCTCTGCCGCCTGAAAGGCAGAAGGAAAAGTTTTCTGGGTTTGAAGAAAGGTGCTTTGGAGGTGCTGGATGCCTTTTCTTGCTGGGCCTCTTAGCATGGCCTCCCTGGCTCTGCACAGAGTGCCCTCCCATGGCCCCGGTGTCAGCAGGCTGCTGAAGCTGAGCGAGCCCCAGAACCCTCGGGGAGCGCAGCAAGAACTGCCTCCGAATGTTTGCTCGGAGATGTTAACGCAGCTCTTCAGCTGAGACCTTGCTCTGTCACAGCCCGGTGTCACATGCAGGATCTCCAATCTGTATCCCCATGAAATCACCCCGAGACTGTGGCAGCTTCCACCCGCCCTCATGTGCTGCACCCGGCAGAGGCACCTGCAGCCCCGCTGCCTGTCCTCGTTCTGTCACGCTGCTCAGAGCAATGCTCTTACTACACAATCAATAGGTAGATGTTCCCTGCTGTGTTTGTGCTGGGGCTGGAGATAAATCTAACTCATTTGGATGGATACACAAGGGGAAGAAATTTAGAAAGGAAAAATGCCTCGGTGATGTTCAGCTTAGCTTGTTGCTACGCAACATCGTGCTGTAACCATAGCAACTCCCAGAGATGCACCTTGTACAGACCTTTTCTTCTGATACGGACCGGAGAGAAAATGCAACGGAGATGCTGGGTGCTTCTCCACACTATGGCAAGTCTGGGCTGCAGAAGAGAGAATTAGAGATTTTAAAGACAAAGCAGTTTTCAGGAAGAATGAATGTGCACAGAAGTAGGAGGCTTGGAGCAGAACATGATAAATGTTTGGGATGAAGTATTGAACCCAGAGGGGAGAGTGACCTGGATCATTCCTGAGGAGCAGGAGTGACAGACCGTCCCTCTGGAGTGTTTCGTGGGCATGCGGGTGCAGTGAGCACGTTTCTGTTGGCAGTGCAGATGTGCTGATAGCATGCTGAAATAAGGCTGTGCATCCTCCAGCCAGAGCCTCTAAGGGGATCCCAAAACCTCTTGAAAGATAGGTTGATAGGGCTAGTTTAAGCAGCCAGATTTGTGGGCTAGGTTTATAGTAGCTCGCAGATTTTATTCTGCGTTGCTTTAAAGGTCATTGTGGGAAGTCAGCTCTCTAGTTGATGCTGATGAGACAGAGCTGGTACCTGAGCAGGACCACTGCATGGTCACCCCCTGCCTGCAGAAACCCTTCCAAGCTTGACATCATCAGAAGCTCAGAAACATCCCAATTAAATGGACCGCAGGTACAGAGGTTGCTAAGCAACGCCGTTATCATGCAGCAGCCATCCCATGCTCTCACCTGCTGGAGCTGCATTCCCTCTCTCCCCAGGCAAAGTTCCCCCACTTGGTTAACACAGGGAGATCTGCAGGAGCGGGTTCGAAGCAGGAGCTGTTGCTCACGAATCGGTAGCTGAGCCCTGTTAGCTTCTGTCTCCTTGAGAAACCCCGAGCAGAGAAGCTGCTCTGGGGCTGGGGTGGTTTGTAGGTGCTTAAGAATTAAGCAGGCAAGCACAGTCTTGGGCTGGGAGATAAGGGGAAGCTGCTGAGGTACCATAGGGCAGTCACTATGGATGTGAGCTCCAATGCAAAATGCTCTCTAGAGGTGGGCCTTGGAAATGCACCCGTTGATTTTCCTGGGCAAAGGCTGGAACAAATTCAGACAGCATCTGGAAAGCAGACCCCTTTGTCTTTCTCAATGAGCTGCACTCGTAGTTCATTAAATGCCTTCTAATCCATAAAACCTGTTAGCAGGGCACTTGCAGTTCATCACCAGACGTTACAGAGCAGCCTTGCCTGAGAAGCAGGCTGAGGGACCTCTGGGGAGGTTTGAAAACACCTTTAAGTTCATCAAGTCCAAGTGTTAGATACTTAGAACTCACATGGGGTTGTTGTGACCCAAGTGCAGGACCTGGCACTTGGCCTTGTTGAATCTCATACAACTGACCTCAGCCCGTCCATCCATCCATCCATCCATCCATCCATCCATCCATCCATCCTGTCCAGATCTCTCTGCAGCACCTCAAGCCCTGCCCAGCTCTAGCAGGGTGCTGAGCCTCCCCAGCACCTTGCTGTGGTGCAGAGAGGGAGAGCGGAGGTGCAGGGTGGTTAATATGACATGTCTCAGGACAGAGTCCAACTGATTTAGTCCCACTGAGGTCGTCCCTCAGTCTCCTCCAAACTAAAGAGACCCAGCTCCCTCAGCCTTTCTTCATAAGGGAGATGCTCCACTCCGTTAATCATCGTTGTTGCCCTACGCTGGACCCTCTCCAGCAGTTCCCTGTCCTGCTGGAACTGAGGGGAAGAAGTCCTACCCATGTATCACTCCAGAGGGGATGGGGCTGCACTCATTCCAAACCCAAATTACACCCTGGCTGTTGTTCTGGATGACTGGGTACACGCAGCCTCTTGGATGTCCCAGCATGTGCCCAGGGTGACTGTGGGCATGGGGATGCAGCTCCATCGCTCCAACTCTGGACGGAAAATAATCCGCTTCCTGCTCTGAAAGGGCTCAGCAAGTGTCCTGTTTACTCAGCCTCTGGCAAATCAGCGATACCGCAGAGACCTCCATATCCCCTCGCTGATAGATCAGCCCCGTTGCCAGGCCCCGGGTCCCGGTGGAGCATTGGCCAATGTCAGTTTTTGAAGCCGCGTGTCTGCCAGCCATGCTGTGAATGGGGTAGCAATGGTGTTTGGGATAAACGAGGTACTCACAGCTCGTGTTACTCTGCGGTGAACATCCAGGGTTGTTGTTCTGCATGCCTTGAAGCCAGTCAGTGGAACACACCGAGCCTTTCTCCAGCTGACCTCTAATTACAGTCTTGTTATTAATGGCTGTTATTATTCACCCTCTTGTCATTATACTGCTCCTCCATTACAGAAGCTTCCTCTTAGCTTCTATGTCCCTTGCACTTGCTTACTGTCATTTGCCAAGTATTTTCAGGTACAAAAAATGCACAGAGCTCCAGAGAGGTGGATGTTTTGTTGCCTAATTGAAGCCACAGGCAATTCTGTTATTTTTCAGACCGAAATGGCAGGCAGGTCTGGAGAACAATGACGGTAAGAAAGGAGAAAGGAGACCATTTCTGTTAACAGCGTACCAGCATAGAAATCCCACTGCAGACAAGGTGGCAGAAGTTCACTCGGGGTTGTGATGATGGAATTTTAGAGAATTCCAAATAAATTGGGGAAAAAGAAGTGGAATGTATCAGCCTTGCCCATCTATATATTATGAGTCAGATGCCCTTGAAATTACTGCTAAATAAATGTTATTTGTTATTGTATTAACATGATACATGGGCAAAACGCAGAGACAGTCCCAGGCCTGGAAACTTTAAAAACTGTGGAGACAACACAGAGAAGAGAGATCCATACTTTACAAACATAGAATCGAGCCACAGAGATGACAAAACATGAGCTGGCGGAAAGTTTTGATCAAGTATTTCTCGGCTGAAGATTGTTTGGATTTATTGAAGTATTTTGGGAATGTATGTAAATTGCATCTATTTATTTCATAATGCAGCATAAAAATAAAAGTGCTTTGTTTCATCTTTTTAAAAAAATCAATCACTGCATTTTAAATTGTGAAATGATGTTTCATTTTGAAGTTAATTTCAGTTGTAACCTGAGTTTTCCAGGGCTGATCCCGGTACCTCCATTCCCCTTCGGTTCTTCCCAGGGAAGCAGCTCCGCCAGCACTGCAGCTTGCAGGTGGGGACAATGGCATGAGCTTGACTTGCCAGCTTGTTTACATCTGAAACTGGAAGCGAAATTAGAGAATATTACGCTTACGATCTCTGGCCAATTAAATTTAAATATAGCCATTTGCTGTAGTTCAGCGGAGCTTTGTTAAACAAGCAGAGGCGTTCTTATTCTGCTCCAGGGGAAGGTATCATGTGTGAGCAAGAAGCTGTCTGGTCCTGGGGATTAATGACCCTGTGTAATCTGAAAGCCAAACTGGGAGGAGAGAGAAGAAACACTCATTTCTCCTCTCCCCGCCCCGCTTTCTTTTCTTAGACTCCAAATAATTAACAGGCGAATCCTGTTCTGTGGCTTAATGCTGTTTTGCAATCCAAGTGGGCCCTGAAGCAAATGAAATCCATGACTTGCCATTCTCAGTTCCCTAGCAACGAGCCAAAGCACAGAAATGTGCTTGGCCTTATCACAAGATGTAAAAGCAATTAATATTCATCACCAATGTCTTTCTGCACTGGAAGTAAAGCCCCCTGCTCAGAAAGAGCCATACTGGTGTAGGAAAATACTTGAAGAGAGACAAAAATCACATTCGTCTGAAAACAAGGATGCACATGCATGAATAAAGCAGCAGGTCTGAGTGTGAGCGCAGTCACACACCCGCCCGTGTGCACAAGCGGAGGCTGCACCCTTAAAAATTAGGACTTTCTTTAGCACAAGTGCATGGGAGGTGCTCTTGTGTATGACAAAACAGACACATTTGAGGGTTAAATCATGTGGATCCGTGTGATTCTTCCAAGCACAGCACCTACTAAATTACTTTTTCAGTTTAAACCAAGCTGAGAAAACAGATTTCTTAAGCTTGCTTTAGAGGCTGCCAGTGTCTTAAAATCCCACACATAGCTGCTGATCTGGTCCAGTAATTGAGTTCTTCCATGCTGCGGCAGCAAATGGTATTTCAGGAGCTAACAGCCGGGTGGATGGGGGAAACCGAGTCCTTTGGCTGCTGGGAACAGTGAGAAACAAATAACAGCTCGTCGCTGCTGTGGGCTGGGCTGGTGGGAGGGTGGTGAGGCAGCACAGAACCAGCATCTTGGTTAAGATAATAACATTCAGAGAAATAACGTCAAATGTCCTGTGTGGCATAGAGGTGTCCTGCGTGGCATAGAGGTGTCCTGCGTGGCATAGAGGTGTCCTGCATGGCATAGAGGTGTCCTGTGTGGTATAGAGGTGTGAATGTCAGGGAAGGAAGGGCTGTGTGTGTTGCATGGTGCGGTGTCCCCAAGATTTTACATACGTGCAGGCAAATTCTCTTTGGACACACCTGTGTTACGGTGTGCACGTAGTTAGGTGATCCTGTGGGACAACGTGTAAATTCTTGGCTGCTGCAGTGAAAGCTCATTCCCTCTCCTGATCTGAGCTGTGCAGGCGGCTCTTGGGGGAGATGGATAACCTGACCGCCAAGTGCGTTTTACTCTCCTACAAAAGCTTAGAGCAAACAATGGCATATTTTTTTTTCATCAGAATTCCAGGAGAAAATTGGGGCATGAGAATGTTTATAAAGCAAATTAACCAGCCCCACAGCCTCACATATTTTATTTGACAGTGCAAATTCCCAGAACCATTTTCCACCAAGACCATAGGAGCACCCTGGAGCTCACTAGCAAGTCCTTGGCTTTTCCATGCGGCTGCTGTGGGAACAGACTCTGTCACCAACCTGAAGCCGAGCAGGGCCTTTGTGACACGGCAGCGTGATGCAAATCCCTGCTCAGCCTCAGCTGTCTGCTCCTGTCCGCTTTTCCAGCAGCAGGTGCCACCAGCAATGGCACAGCAGCTGTGCTCTTAAAACAAAATGGGACACCCAAGAGTCCCTTCCTGTTACTGACTTGCTTGTTTGATCACTACAAATGCAGTGAGTTTAGGACTGTATGCTACAGGCAATGCTGGATTAAGGGAAAAGATGGTCAGCAATTGCTAGTCCAAAATGTGCTCATAGCGCTTTAGTTGCCTGTGTGTTTTTGAGGATGAGAAGCAACTTCACATTTCCTTTTGATGTAATAAAGGTCTCTGCCATGCCAGCAGACGAGGGTGCAGGTTAACACACATTTAATTGACCCCGGCTCATTAATTGCTTACAGAGGGAAATAGCAACAGATTAGGAATATTTAATTATATGCTAAAATTTGGTAGCAAGTTCATTAACGTGTAACATTTCCCTCCCTAACAAACAGTTCTTAAGACAGGGTAGGCAAGGCAACATTAATTGTAACAATTAGTTACCAATTAAAGTGATAATGGGTACAGCTGCTAACAATTAGCAGCTAATCATGCCGAGCACTTTAACCATTTCAGAAAAGGGGTGGGAGAGGTGTAGATAATTGGCTTTAGCCTTCCTGAAACCTTTATAAGGAGCCACTCCCAAGGCTGGTTGTTATGCTGCTTCATCTTGTTTGCTGCCGGGTTGTGAGTTTGGGCTTTGCTGTATCAGGAGAAGATCTTCACAAGGTAGGACTGGAGTGCTTCTTTTATATTTGTGTTATCTATGAAGTAATGCCTTTGGTATCTGTGCTGTTCAAGTATGTTGGCTGGTGCACAGCTATGCTCCAAAGTGTGGGAGCATGGGTATTAAACTCGAGGAAGTATTGTATATTTAATGTGCAGCAGACTCCGGGTAGTCAGATTCCAAAGCGTGTCCTATATTGTGTATGTGCTCATGTAGTTTTTGAGCAGGTGTGTCTAGGGCTCCTGGGAAGTGTCCCAGTGTTTTGTGCTATAATAAGTTGAGATCCTTGAGTGTTTTCCCCAATGAAATGTGTCCCTGCTGCTAGAAGAGGGACTTTCATACTCCTGTCTCAATCTCTAGAAATATTGTTATGGCCTCCTTCGGTCTTGACCAGGCAGCTTTTCCCATAGGACCGTAGAACGTAAGACATGGTGAAGAAATTATAATGGTTTTAAATGGTAATGAAATCCCATGGGGGTGCATGGAGAAAATAAGGGGTTGTGTTTGCAGCTGCAAATCAAGCTCCGGTAATACGGGTGTGCCTGTGATTTCTTACATGGACTGTCTAGTGGTTGTTGTTTGAAATGAAGTGGGCCAGGAATGCGCTCAGTGCATAGACTGGAATGCAATTTCTAAGCACCAGGAGTTCTGAGACACTGACACCATGGGGATTTGTTTGGGATGGAGAAGCTCAGGGGGGTTCCAAGTAAGGCTGGAAGTTCTGTGGTAACTGAATTAGCAAGGACTGTGAAAAGAGAGATCCCTTATAACAGAATGTGTTTATCAAAGGACTTGGATAATAGAAATACGTAATCTTCTTGATCCATCTTTGGAAGGCTTTTGAGCCCTTAGGTTTTAGAGGAACATCAGCATTTTGAAGTTTCGTTAAAGGGAACAAATGTTTCCAAGAGGCTTCAGTCAGTGAAAAAGCTGCCATTTCTCAATACTCTGTTTCTTCTTGGTTTGGAAAAATAATAACAATTTAATGTTTGAAATGCCTTAGGGCTCTGCTTGCTCCCAAATCCTAAAGTCAGTGACGTATCCAATGCTGAAAAAGCAGAAAGAATTGACAGTAAAAGACTTTGTTGCTACTGAGACACCAATGTGCCCCCCATGGAGGGCCTGCCCACTGTATGTGCCTTTAGCTTCATTTATAAAGGGGAGAAAGGAATATCTTTCTGTTCCCTTAGCCATGATAGAGCAGGAATTCTTCCAGCGCAGAGCACCAGTGCTTTCAACAGCCAGGAGGGTGAATGCTCCAGGCTAAATATATCAGGGCTTCTCCAAAGTTGTGGCTAAATTTGTGACTCGTGCTCTTGAACAGCACAATGGCAAAGAAAATAACAGCGGAAGGTTTCAACGTGTTATTAGGGCCTGGTGTAAATTAGAGTATCGCTGAGACAAAACATTAAATAATAGATATAACACAGCGGCAGTTTTAGGAAGACAAATTGTCAGAGAGGCTATAAATAAAAGGAGTATGCGGAGCGCTGGCGCCGTTCCAAAGAGCGGCTCTGCCGCTCGGGAGCGGAACGGCGCTATTTATGGCCCATGGGTCATGGGCTTGGAGCGTGTCTGCTGGAGGAAGCCCGGGAGGAAGGGGCAACCACAGCCCCAGGTGCTGGCAATGGGTTGTCTACTGGACATTGTCCCTTAACCTCTGGGAGCGAGGACAGAGGGGACCGAAGGGGACAGGGAGAGCTGCTTGTATGCTGCCTCACAAGCCAGGTGCTTTTACATCCTTCTCAGCCCTTCTCTTATATATATATATATATATACATATATATTTGGCGGGGGGTGGTCTCTAGTTATTTTTTGCCTGAAAGTACCATAAAAATGCATCTGTTTGTTATTGTGAGGGTGTTGAGTCCATCCTGCTGGCCTAAACAGCTTTGCCCCAGGTGACCCTTGACGAGTGTTTCTCCAGCTGTTTGTGGGAGCTCTGATGGTCTCCCCAGACGGCTGGTCCGGCACAGAGATGGTTTCTGTGCTGGTTACAGGCTCACCCACCTTGGTTCTCCTGTGCAGGGCAGGTGCAAAGAGATGAGGCACCCTCTGGTTTGAAGAATGAAGTGTGAATAAACAAGAACAAGGCTGCAGGCAGATTTTGGTATATTTTGGAACATGCTTTTCCACCTTAACAGTGGGAAGAGGGAGAAAAATATAAAAGATGAGTTCCAGGTCTTCCAAAACCATGCATTGAATTGAATTGAAAAGGGAGTAAGGCGCTAAAATGTGATAGAGCTGCTACCTGAAGTTGAAATAAAAGTCACACGATGCTTTCTCTTCAGAACTTTGATTGGTTTCTTCTCACTTTTTCCTGTGGGAAACATGAAGTTTTTCATTGACAGCGTCTCTCGTGGGTGAAACATGACATTTGGACTAGTCTGGCCCCAGGCTGACCTTGGAGCGTTGTCCTCTGGGCTGAACAGAATGCCCAACATTGTGGTTGCCCACTTGCTTTTCTCTTGCAAAATAACAGCCTGTCAGCAACCCACAATTGTTTTTGTGTCATAAAGAAACTTGGACTTTGCCAGCACAAGACAATGAAACGCAATGGTTCAAGCTGTAAAACCCATCTGTTTGCGCACACTGTGTTTTTCCATGATGTAGAATTGCTTGTGCTTTCCATTTATATTTAAATTCATGCCTGTGCAGATACCTTCCTTTGCCAAAGCAGCAAAGCTTCTGCTTTCTGGAATGAGGAAATAGCTGCATGCAAACACCTTTCAGAGCTGAGATCAGTGGTGACAGTAACCCCATTCTTTAGCCACACTGATGCTCGTTCTAGCAACCATTTGCTGCTTTGGCTGTGTGTTTACTTATTTGATGAGAACAGATTGAAAAATTATCCTTAACACTTGTTATTCTGGAGTCTCCTGCAGTAGGCATGGCTGCTGTCTTAAGGAAACCTGTGTCTATAGTTTACAGCAGTGCAGGCTGGTATTTGACTCCACATAAGGGGCTGGTTAAATTCAGCTCTTTTTGTTTGTCAAGGAAACCACAAGTGGCTTTGTATTGTGCAGGAAAGACAGGTCCATTGACAGACAGACAAGTAGCAAAGGAAAATGTGACATATTTCCACATGTGCAGAAGCAATCAGCAAGAAGATATTCTGAGAGCTGTAATGTACTTAAACGAGGAAGCTCAGGAGGAACAGAAACCAAAAATCCCTGTGTGGCCATCAGACAGCGTGGGACAACAAAATGTCCAACCACGCCACATTTTTCGGCAGTGTGTTTTATGAGCTGTAGAGGCAGTAGGAGAATGCAGGAGAACACTGCTGGTTCAAGCTGCTTTCGCATCAGTGAAACCGTTGGTTACTGGGAAATTACTCGTGGCTTATGGGTGCAGCAATGAAGAGGCAGGCACTGCAGTGGCCTTGAAGAAAAACCTCCCTTTAGCTCCGTAGGGGATCAGCTTGCTAGTGCGGGCTTAACTCTGGGCTGGCACAGTGCGGCTGAGCTCCTGGCTGCACGTCTCAAACAGGCTTTGGTGGCTCACCTCTCCGCAATGATGTTGCGTTAGCATGTCAAGTCTGCACTGAGGCGCCACCAGTGAGGAGGACACTGAGTCCGCAGGGTGACCGGTTGTGATTCCAGGAGGTCTGAATTCCAGAGTGTCAAAGAGTAAATACATTCAGCTGTTTTAACGCAGTGAAACACAAGTAGCTCTCGCTGAAGCGGGAAGGTGGTGCCATGTGGAGGCTTCTCTCCTTAACAATTACTTGTTTTTGATGATCTGGTAAGGATACAAAGCAAAACCCTGAACGCATCACTTTTTCCCCTCTCTGTAATACTCCTTATTTGTAATTATCTCTCTTTTGCAAGCACTTGAATGGCTGGAGAAGCACTTAGCACAGAACAAGGAGAATAGCTTTCAGGCACAGTCTTGATATTTCTGACAGACATGGACTAGGGCCAGGTGGGGAAGGGACAAAACCAGCTTGCAACTGTCTTTATAGGTAGACCTTAAAATAAAAATGAGCAGCTTCTGTGTTTATCAACGTGCTAATCTGTCAAGATTAGAACAACAATTAAAAACAAGCTAAACGCTCTGTCAGGTTAAAGGGAACGTAGGTTTTAGGTTTCGAATGAAGCCACAGTTGAAGCAGTTAAAGGGTGAGAATCGTGAGGCTCACCAGTCAGCAGTTTGTCAGGGCTGTTTGGGGGGGGTGATGAGGCTGCTTCATGTAATGTAATGGCAGCGTTTCCTTGTCATGTTCTATCCCATCTGACATTCACAAGCCATGTACATGGAACCGTTTATGTGGGTGACTTGGTGTATCTGTCAGCGGTCTCAATAACCAACCGCACGGAGCGTCTGGCGCCGCGTTCCCTGGGCGCAGAGCGCTCTGTGCCAGGTTGGGGCAGGGCTCTTCTTCCTTAGACTCTTGCCAAGGCAGGAAATTCTTAACTCCACAGCTCTTCTCAAACCAAAGCAGCCACAAAAATTAAAATAAAACCAGAAAAAGGCATTTCTAAACTCTTCATTTTGCTAGGGTAGGACAAGGCAGATGTGTCTGGATGCGTTCTGGTTCCTGTTACTGTTTTCGATTTTAAATGGCTTGCGGTGAGGGCATTCGAAAGAAACCCATCCCCCTTCTGCTCCCAGCACAACAGATTTGCATTCCTAATGAACTTTCCTGCTGCCAGAGCTGTGTTGCAGAGTCCATTACTGCATGAGCAATTTCTGCTCATACTGAGACTCTCCGTTAAGATGCAGTTGACATAATAATTTTAGAGCCGCTGTTAATGTGATGTATTAGCTCTCTTCAAAGCAAGACAGGCGTCAGCTTCTCAGTTACATCTCCTCAGATGAGATGTACACTCTGCGTGTGCATAATGTTTCCCTTCACATTCTCCATCACCTCGGTTCTGTTGGTAAAGACAACACATGTGCTTTGGACTGTTGGTCTCAGGCCTTTATATGTATATGGATAGACAGGGACTTTGCAGTTAAACTCTTGAGCAGAGCCATGAAATGGGGGTGGTTTCTTGGCTTCTGCCAAGTTTCAGGTGTGTGATATCTTGAAGATCATGCAGCGCTTGTGTTCCTAGGATGTGGAGATGTATGGATATATACAGGGGTTCTACGACTCCCCAAGGGCTCAGTGTGTTGGGAGCTGAACGTGAGAGGGTGACAACCAAGCACTGAACAAGCTGTAGTTCTGCTTTTACCAGGTGGTGTTAAAGTGGAGGAGAACATCCTCTACCGGCTCTGCCTCAGAGTAGCGCCCATGCTTACAGGGAGCAATTTCTTCCTTTAAGAGGATTGTTTCATCCCCTGCCCCGTGTGGTGCGCAGTTTGGGCCCCTCTTGCTGCCCCAGCAGCATCCTCCTAGGGCTGCTCAAACCAGAGCCACTTGCAGGCGTGGATTCAAAGCTCCTCCTGATGCAGAAGGGTTTATTTTTAAAGCAATGAATGTTTGCAATTATCTTAAGTGTGAGCACATGCTTTCTCCTTGTGAAAAGAAAGCACCAGTCCTTGATGATGAGATTTATTCTTCCAAGTCTGAAATGAATGAAACATGGCAGCAGGAGCTTTTCCTGCAGAAATGCAGTGAAACTGTAAATATTTCTAAAATGATCTAATTCTTTGATATTTTCCTGCAGGCAGTAGCAGTTCCAAGTGTTTCCCTTCTAAGGCTCCTTCTCCACCCAAATTCTTCTTCCATGCAGTCACTGGTGTTGTTTTGGTCCCCTCTGTTGGCAATACCCAGGGTGCTTCCCCCTGCACTCAGCACTTTGTCAAAGCAGGTTAAGCTTCAGGCCAGAGCCAAGATAGGAGCTGCACTGGTTGTAAGAGTGAGTTTGAAAGAAGAGAAATAACTTATTCTGGGATGTCATTGCCTTGCAGTGAGTAACTTGATTAAAGCTGGGCAAGGCTCTTGCCTAGAAGAACAGATGAAGTGTGGGTTTAGCAGGGCCTAGCAAACAAAAGCAAGACTACATCCCCTGCTTTCTTAAAGCTTTTGGCTTGTACTTAAGAAAAATGTTTTCTTTGAATTTATTAGCTGTCAATTATGTGTTGTTCGAATGTTCTTAGAAAAAAAAAAGCTGTAATAGCTTGATTGTTAGATTACTGTTAGAAGTAAACTGTCTAATTAGTTTTTCTACTGTTCCTTATAAAAGGATTTGGTACTGTCATAGGCACGATTCTTGCAGCCGCCTGCACAATTCCTTACAAATGTTGCCTCACTTCAGTAAGGTTTAACATGGGATAACAGTCCCTCCGGATTTAGATGCAGAAGATTTTGGGGAGTTTTTAAAGACAGATGAAACATTGCTGCAATATCTTGAATGGTTTCCGCTGTGTAAGATGAACTCCCTCGTTATAGTGTTTGCTGCAGTGTTGGGTGGCTCCAGCCTGGGGACAGTCAGTGGCTCTTACACAGTTTAATGGCCGGACAGGATCCGCCCCTCCTGCAATATTAGATTCACGGCTCCATTAGAGGCAGCTGCGTGTATCATCACTCTGTGTACGCACTCAATTTTTCAGCTTCCTCTTTTGCTCTAAGAACCTTTTTAGTGTAATAATCTGAACTCAGACTTTTTTCATTCTAGGCACCACTAAACTGCTTTAAGAGTCTTTCCAGTTTGCTTTGCCCCTCTGTTTATATGAGCCATTTCTCTCGGCTGACGTATTGTCTGCCAAGCTCGAGGACTGACCTCATCCTTCTGAACCGGCTCCTACTCCAGAGTTTCTCCTCTGTGCCCAGGGAAACCTCCTGGGGACACTATTCATGCCGAGATGTTCAGCCTGTTGGAGAGTGGTCCTGCTGACAGGGACTGACCCTCATTCAGGTCTGGCCTGTCGAGACGCTGTACCTGGAACACTTGCTTAGTACTGTGCTGACAAAAATTCCTAATAATTTGTTGGGACCTTTTTTGCAAACAGGTGCTAATAATTTGGCACTCAATTTCCATTTAAATGGAGGCATTAACCTCAGGAGTCCCTTGGCAGCCGGCTGGAGTGTGAAGTTAAATACAATTCTTATCACTGCACTGTTTTACACTGATAGAGGTAAAGAAATCCTGATACCTCTTAATGAGTCATTTTCCTTAGTGGTGCCTTTGTCCCTTTCGCACCTTCCCTGCCACCCCAAACAGGAGGAAAAGGGCTTAGTGTGCATTCACTGCCCTTATTTCCTTGTGCTTTCTCTTCTTTGCCCTGGGCCAAAACCTTTCAACAAATGTCTCTCTGGATGGCTGGATCTTGCAAAGAGGCCGTCAGTGTCCAAGGTGGAAGGCAGTATCTGTGACAGTTGTGCATCATTCTTCACTTGGATGCCACTGGGGCTCCTGGGAAACCAGCTGTCATTGCTGTCAGCGCTATAGCTGCTGTACTTTCTGGAGCTTCCAGGCTCCGCAGCCGTGCTCCGCTCACACCAGCCCTCATGCTCCTGTCGCAAAGCTGCTGAACTGAGCATGGCACTTAGTGCCATGATCTAATAAATGGACTAGAGTTGGACCAAGGGTTGGACTCGATGATCTCTGAGGCCTTTTCCAACCCAGTCGATTCTGTGATTCTGTGAGCAGTCGGCAGCGCCCTGAGCTGCAGCGGTGCCATCCCAGGGCAGCGGCGTCTGCTGCGCTGAAACCTGGTTAGAGGAGCGGCAAGTGTCAGTTCCTTCTCTCCAGCATCCCAGGATACTCAGAATCGGTGAAGCCAATGCAAGCACAGATGGTATCAAATGGAACTGCAGGAATTTCTAGCCCTTTTTTCCATTCCTATTCCAATTCACCGAGCACACATCCTCACTGCAGGAAGGAGGGAGAGAAACCTTTTCCACAGGGCAGTATCAGTACCTGAGAGCCTGACACTTGTGGACAAAGACTCTGTTATGCTAAGGACAAAGAGGATGCTCTGCCACTACAAATGTAGCGTTTGTGCTTGGGTATGACAAGTGAGTCCAGGCTGGGGATAGCTCATAGTTCATAGCTGGCTTTTAGCAAAGTGGTTGTTCATCAGACATGATGGAAGATGGTGACAGCAGTCTCCACATTCTAAACTATAAATACTGCTGTGATTGATGCTCTCAAAAACATAAGCAAAATTCTGGTTGGCCCTATGTAAAATTAAGCTGGCATTTCTGTGAGCCCAATGCAGAACCAATGAGAAGGGAGTGGTTACTTCCTTTAAGGTTAAGTGGCTTTTAGCTGTGGACTTAAAAGGCTGCACCAGCTTTCCATGGAGACCCTGGTTAAATAGAGAACTTTGATTCTGCAGAAATGGAGCTCTGCAATTCACTGGTTTTAGCAGCAGAGCTTGTACCGCTGTGAGAGGTCAGAGGGCCAGTTTCACTAATTCCTACCTTGGAAACCAAAGAACTCAGAACTGAAACTGGGGAGAAGCGTGTTTAGCAAACAATTAAAGTCTGAAGATAAGCCATACCATGCTACAGTAGGAGTCTGAAGATCTGTACAGAAGCTATGGAAGTGTTTGCTACTGCAGGGGATGGGCTGCCCACGAACTGCTGCAATGAGCACATCAAAGGCAAAATGGCAAAAGGTTAATTGCCTGTGACACTTGGCAGCTGCGCTCCGGATGGCTGAAACATGCATTTACAAAATTAGCCCTCACCATGCTACTGTGTGTGGCTGGAGATCCCTTTGCATTGCTGCTTTATAGTGCCTTACCAAACTGAGCTGTGTAATGTCAGGGATACTGGGCAGGCAGCAAATGTCAGCACTGCTGGAGAACACGATGTTATTGCAGCCTGTGCTGATGCTCAGCTGCTCAGCCCCGCAGCAGCGCACAACCATTGCAATTCCTGCTACATTCCTGACTTGCAGTAGATGGAAAAGGAAACTGATGTGCCCCCGAGGGGGGTGGTGGCGCTCGGGCAGCCACTGGGTGACACTGTTGCCTTGCACAAATACTGAAGGAGCTGCATTGGTCTGGGCGGTAAAAAGGAGCTGCCTCCAGGGACAGAGGTTTTGAGGTGGCACTCCTGCTGGCTTTCTCATATCTCTTTGGCTACTTCCTTCTGTCATTAGTGAAAAAATGAATTGCATGTAATTGTGAGTGTTGTCCAGCGAGGTATGGCTTAGGGAGCCTTCAATTTGGGCACATTTCTTGTGAAACAGGACACTGCACCATTGTCCCAGCCTTCATTTAACCAAGGTGTGAGCAGCCGCTCCTCAAGGGGGGCTTTGAGAGCAGGGGGCAGATGCAGCCCAAACCTCCCTCGAATGTACCGAGACCCTGTTTTGTGGTCTGTTTTGCATTGTACCGCGTAGTCATAGGATAGAGTTATAAAGACTATCAGCAAGGGTTGGGCTTTACTTTTTGCTCCCTTTTCAAGTCTGAGCTGATTCATGTGAACAGGAAATGCCCGAGAAACACGAGACAGAAGATAACTTGCAGAAAGAATGGTAAATGATACTTCCTTGGGCTGCGCTAAGAAAATGTGCACGTCGCCCTCCCTAAGATTCAGTTTTGACCTCATTCACATCATAGTTACAGCTTGGGGGGGACTTTGGCCCTGGGAAACAGAACAATGATAACAAGTCCAAAGAGTTCACAAGGAGAGAGAAATGGATATAAAAATTTGTATGAGATCAGCAAATGAAAAGTCAACCACTTGACCTTCTTTGAACTTATTTCAAATCCATCAGCCATGGAGAAAATTGAGACTATAACTCAGGTTGTTCCTGTTGGTCCCATTACCATTTCCATTACCCTGTGCTGTTTGTCTTAATTGAGCTGGAGCCTGTCCTATGACTAATTGCCAGGTCACGCTGGCCCTAAATTAAAGAATGGTGGTGGGTATTTTTTTTTTCCCACTTTTTAACAACTCAAAAGTCCAGTTATTGTCACACTTCCTCCAAAAGTCGGTGTCTTTGACCAGGTGAGCTAACTCACATTTTTGTTATTTAATTATTGGGATGATTATTTATAGTCCAGTAGTGCCTACACGTAAAATGGCTAATATAGGTTATGGGATGCTGTAAGGGGCCTCCTCGTACCTAGGCACCTATGAAACTGTGCTGCCTTCCCTACCCTCAGCTCTTTTCTTGCTCCAGCACCAACCGATGAGTCCTTGCTATCAAATTCCATCTGAGATAAAGGAGCTATGGGAGCAAGCCCTTCATTGTGGAAGGGGCTCCTGTATGCTCCTCCCACGTGCTGGTGGTATCATCTCCCAGCAGGTGAGATCATAGGGTGGGAAACCCACAGAGGTCCAAGAAGGACTCCTCCTTGTTGAGGATGCAGCGTTATGTAGGATACAAGCACAGTAGCTATACATTAACTACCTTTGCTGTGAAAACGAAGTGGCAGCATGGAGCTAAGCAAGCGCTTCGATATGCAACTTGGAGAGATTCTGCCAGTTTGTAGCTGGTTTCATCTGCTCCTGCACTGAGCAGCTTGCAGAGTGGTGACATTTGTTTTCTCAGCTAGTACATCTATTTAGCTATTCCCTCAATAGACTGAGATGAATAGTAACATCACACCCATTAAGATATGCTAAATCCTTCAGGTTGCAAGAGGGCTTGTGATTGCTTTGTCAGGCAGTGACAGGACAGGCTGGGAGAACAGCCGTAGCTGTAAAAGAAAGAGCAGAACTCCATCTCCACCAGCAGGCAGGGAAGCAAGGTGGAAACACAGCATATGTGTGGAATATGTGCAGCAACACTAAGTGCTCCTGTAAATCTCCTGGCTTGGCTCTCAAATTGAGCAGCTTTTAAAGGCAAAAACCAAGGAAAAGTGTAGATGCTGGATTCTGTTCATAAATTAAGCCTGGCCTGCCGAATGTCTTTAAAAACAGACCGGTGAATGAAGTCCAGTCAGGCCAAGGGTGGTGGATGGGGGAAGCTGTTTAACGTGAAAAGGGACTGTTTAATCCAGTGATATAGATTGTTCAGTTCATTAAACAAATACAAGGCCCCTCAGTTCCCTTGTGGCATCCTTATGCCCTGTGGGGGTTTCCTGCACAGAACGGTTACTGGGATGTCTGTTGGAGAACAAGATGAGGGCTGAGCAGCAGGTGTTTGGTGGAGAGGGGACCTGAGCCGGGCTGGGGCAGAAAATAACTGGTTCTTCCCTCCCTTGTTCTTTTTTTCCACTATGTTTATGTGCTCTGGGGCAGGGCAGCAGTAAAGCACTGCTCTAGTACCCCCTCATATGCAGTGGAAAGAGTCTCCAGTCGTTCAGTTTGTGGCTAAGAGTGTTCTGTCATTGCTTTATGGGAGAGTTACAGTACTGAGGTGGGGCAGGGTCAGGAGCTGGAATAACAGGGGGCTGGGGGCAATAAGATCTGGAGTTGTTGCTTTCTGGGTTGCATTTACACCCAGCCCAAGGCTTGCCTGTGGCTTGAAGGCACTATTTTAGACCTGGCCATATGAACCAGAGCAAGAGAGAGCCTCAGCTGCTGTTCTGGCCAAAGGGCCATCCTTACCACAAAATCGGTCTCAGCATGGATACAGCTTTATCTGCAGTGTGAGGAAAACTGCGGTTTGAGCTCTGACCTGGCATTTTCTGCCCCGTGGCCTTAGCTCAGCTCAAAGATTTGTACTGTTAGGGGTGGGTGTTTTGACTCGTCTCCCTTGCACTCATGCTAAGCCTGTGGCACTGCAGTGTGCTGGGCTGCACCTGCAGCTGCAGTCTTACGGTACAACATGGTCCGATGTACCAATGCACCCTGAGAAAACGGGGCCCTGAGTGATGGGCTTGGTTATCTGGCTAATAGAAGTGACTGGTGGGGTGGGGGAGACAATTACAGTTCATCAAGACCTTGCAAAAGCACATTGGTAAAGTCTCCTGTTTGAGCGGCTAATTTGCAGGAGCAGTTGCTGCCTCAGCAGGGAATAAATTAGGTGAGCAGTTGTGCCCTCCTGTTCCTTACATGTTACCCTTGTGGTTTCCACCTCTCTTCACTGAGATCAGTTATCTGTGCTACCAGCACAACATCTGTACTCTAGACAGCCTGGCTGATGTGCGATGAAGCCACTACCACCTCCCCCAAGCCAATGCTGTGTACAAACTTGGGTGGAGGCCTTGCTGGCAGACTTCATGCATTGGCAGTCAAACAAACACATGATACTGTCAGATCTGGGGTCTCAACTTGATGAGGAAACTAATATTGCAGTGCTATTTCCGCTAATAAAATTGCTCATGCTGAACTGTGAAGTAATAGCTGTGTTCTGTAAGTGGCTGTGTGTGTTTAGCTTGATACATCATTATGCATACTTGCTAGCATAATGAAATCTAAAACGCTGCTATTGCTCACCCACTCTGTGAAGGGGCAGCGTCAATGAGTCTAAGTGGGAATGATTCTAACATGAAGCTGCCTGTGACTGTTTTTTGTGGTGAGTTCTGTGAGCAGAGGAGAAATAAGATAAAATGATTGGGGGATTGAACTAGATGATCTCTTGAGGTGCCCTCCAATCCCTAACATTCTGTGATTGTATCTGTCCTATTGCATTAACTCGGAGTTCAAATTTGTGGTCTGTGTTGCTTCGCTGTCTGTACTGTTTGCATGGTGGAGTGAACCTGGTGGCTGCTGGCTGAGGAAAGGCAGTGAGTGACCGACTCCATGTGGGTCCTGAGCCCAGGGCACACACACAGAGCTCATGCCCCTGGGCTATAGGACTTTGACCTCCAGTACAGTTCAAAAGCAGCTTTTGGTGGCTGTCTGCTGTGTTCAATGGCTTTGAAGCCTGCAGATATCTGTGGTATGGCATTGGGTATCTGTTACAAACTCTTCTTCCCAGCCCCAACTCATGACTGCTGACGGCGGGAGAAGAGCAGTTGCATTTCCACGTTGGCCATGGCTGTAAGACAAGCAGGAATCAGTTCTTAGTTCAGGGAGTTCCCTGTTGTACGAGATCTCCGATAGCACTTTGTGGTGTTATTACAGCTCTGAATTCTGACACGTTCGGTTCCCAGATGTCTCCGAGATGAGCTGATCCCTGCTGCTTTGAGACTTAGCAGGCCTATTTATTATCTAGGAAAACTTGGTGTTATGTTTGGCTTTAGCCTTGTTATCTTTAGTTCTCCATTGGGAGAGAAAGGGAAGAAATGTGCAACCAAAGATAGGGGGGGGGAAAAATAAAGGCAAACTTTCTAGCGGATTAGATGCTGAAGATGTGCCTGAGCTATCAAATTCTCGCTGGCATCTCAAACGTAGCTCCTTCAGAGAGGCTTTTACATCCTCCCCAGGGAGGAGAGGCCTTTATAAACAAAGGTTAGGAACACGTTATGTTGTAATAACATGTTTGTGCTCTCCATACCTAAATAAAGACGCACAGTACGTAAGGAGCCACTTCAGCTCTGCATCACTGTCAAAGAAAGGCACTTATCTCTTATGTAAATGATGTAAAAGCTTTGATTTTTGAGGGGAAATCCTTGTAGCACTTCAGTTTGCCAGCTATTACAGCAGGCGGAGAGCTGCCAGTCAGCTTGGGCTCTATGGCAAGTGCAGGGAAAGCGAGCGAGACTGACTGAGGGAACAGGCTGGGGCTTAAAATCAGAGACTAAAACGTGTGGTTTGCTTGTGATAGCAAATTGAATACTGAGTTGTGATGTAATCCGGCAATTACCAATGTATCAATGAGTTAGATGTGGCTGATTCTGTCTCTTTTCCAACCCTTGCTTCTGCGGGCAAGAGTCTGATGTTGAGGAAAGGGAAACTTCTCTTGTTTCTGTTCTTGATGTTCAGGTCTTTTTTTTTTCCTTCTCCTTCTCTATCAGGCCAGAAGCTCTGGTTGCTGGGCATGGCTCTCCAGAGCCCACATCTTACTCCAGCTGCTATCTCACAACACAGACATTTGCTTTGTCTATCCATTAGTCTTTCCTCATAACTGCAGCCGCTCAGATCCTTTCAATAAGGTCCATCTGTCAGGACCGCTTTGTGACCTGCTCTGCAGCCGGCTGGGGTTGTGGGCAAACATTCGGTATGTTTGAAAACTTTCGCTTGAAACGCTGTGGTGTTTGTATACAAACCTCGCTCATAACATCCGCTGTCACCTGGTGAAATAAACATGTGAACAGCAGGACCTGGGATAACCCCAAATGAAGGCTTTTCTTGGCCAGAGGGCAGACCTGCCCTGCACCTTCTCGAGTCCTGCAAAACAGCCGTGGAGATGAGGTGTCAGATCAGATGAGGATGCTCCTGGGTGGGATTGCCAGCAGTCTTCTCTCTAACGAGGTGATTGCTGCCGACTGTATTGCAGCTTCTTTTTCTGGAGCGTCTGTGCTGCATCTGTTGAGCAGGTCGCACGTTCAGCAGCTGCTGCGCATAGCAGAGCAGGTTCTAGGGGCTTCCCGTGGGACAGGGGTGTCAAACTCATTTTCACTGAGGGCCACGCACACATACAGTCCTAATATTACTCTCTGTATAATTACTGTATAAATGTAACTACTCCTACATTTATACAGTCCTAAAATTACATTCGTCTCTTTGAAGGCAACCGCGAGGCTGATGTGGCCCCAGTGAAAATGAGTCCGACACCCTGCTGCAGAAAATGGTGTTAAATGCTCTGCCCCCTCACACCCACAGGAACGCAACAGCAGCAGCCTTGGTTTATTCAGCCAGACGACTCAAATTTAATTAATCTTGAACTCCAATTCCTGTGCAAACTCTATCAATTTATCCACAATTAACTCATGACTCTTGCTAAATTAATGATTTTTTTCTTGAGTGAAAAAAGGAGGCGAGAGGAGTAGGGAAGAAAAAGGCAGCAGTTCATAGTCCTACTTTGTAATTCTGCAGCTCAAACTGCCGGCTCTTGACTCTTCTCATGCCTACTACCAACAACAAAATATTCTCCTTTGTTAGGTTTGATTGTTTATGCTGGGCTGAACAATTAGAAAGATGGAAGAGTAAAGGCTGCAGGTGCATGATCAAGTTATTGCCACTTAATGAGTAACTAATTATGTGTCAGATGCAGTGATTTTATGGGTTGTAACCTTGGCCAAACACAAGCAAATCTGACTGAATTTAGCTTATGGGAAGAAAGGTTAAGCTCAATTACCTCTCCTTTGCCATAGGCTGGTGGGGTGCACATAGACAGGTACTGAGGTTTACTTAAGGTAAGCTAATTTGTTTAGCTCAATGCATGCCTGACTGTCATATGGGCTTTCGTATAACGTGGAAATAACTTCCTAGGTAGGCTTTAGACTCTGTATGTAATCGATTTGGTCAAGTACACGAGGCTTTAGCAGTTGTGTTAAACTGTGGATTGCTGGATCAAAACCATTCAGCAAGTTGGTTCCATGTAATGTGTTTTCTCCCCGTTGTCGTCTACCCGTGTCCCACCTGCCTGCCGTGGCTCACCCCACATCTACAGCTTCCTGACACAAGCAAGCTGATCTTAGTGGCCACCGGGATCCCCAGGAACCAGAGCACAACTCTGTAGGTAGATTCCGACTGGAAACTGGAGGAAATACTTCTCTGCGATTACTGTGTGTTCTCCTTGACTCTGACTCTGCTGCCTCAGCTTTGCTCTTCTGAATTCTGGCACTATTCAGTGCATAGGGATTGCTTGTTTATTTTGCCTTCACATTTCAGATTGATTAAATATTTGTCCGTGTTAAGAGACTTTGCACTTGGGGGGGGTGGAAAAAGTCCCATTTTCCCTGTGACTCATACAAAGGCTGTTGAGGGGACAATGTATATAAGTAGCAAGAGATCCTGACAGGCTTTGCCTGCAAGAGCGGACGGGGGTCTGCTGTGGACATGGGCTTTAGGGTATATCAGTTACGCCATTCGTGCAGTTGATGGGTTTGTGCCAGTGTGTCTGGAAGTAAGGATGGAACACACATGGTGCTGGCCACAAAAATCAGCCCGTGAGCTCTGCAGTATTTATGGAAGAAAACGTATCTTTTTAACACTTTTATTTATGCAATTAACCAGACAAGAAATCCAAACTAGGATTTTTGTTCATAACAAAGTGACTGTGGCTCCAGCTTAGAAGTTTTAAAGAGCTGAATTTGATTAAAACGTTTCACTTTGATTGGCCTGATGCCATCTCTGGTTCTGTCAGCCTCTATAGGCTGTCCTCTGCAGATACTAGTTTGGCTGTTGTGCATACTTTGGTATTAAGTGGTTTGTGTTTAGCAGGAACAAGCTGCCCTTTGGTGTCTCGTGGTTAAAGTATAGAGTCTTCTAAGGGAACAGAGTACTGCTCATCAGCGGGAAGTTAATCCTTTCCTTTAAAGCACGGTACTCTGGAGGGATGCACAGGGTAGCTTGCGGACTGCCCCCCAGAACCTGCGCAAGGCTCAGCACCGGGCTGCACTGCTCCCGATGCCACAGCTGCAGCAGGAGCCTGTATCTTGCTGCAAAAAGCATATGCCCAGCGCAGGATGAGACAGCCTTTGCAGAAGCTGGTTCTCTGCACATTTTGGAGATTCTTGGCAGCCAATCTGCCCTCCCACAGTGGCTGGAAGGGAGTGCTCTGGGCTAACAGATTCAGTTTGGCCGCAGCTTTTATCTACCTGGATGTGCTGCCGCTCAGAGTTCGAGTCCCTTTTCCTGTGGCTTGGTGGGGATTGTGTGTGTGATGTGTGTGTTGTGTTTTGTGTGTGTTTGCTTTTTGTTTGCTTTATTTTTTTTAATTGTCTTTGGTTTTGCTTGAAATAGAAACATCTGTGGCTGCTCTCCCTGCACAGAGAACAGGCCTGTTTATTCTCTCCTTCTGGGCTAGATTGAGGAATTGCGCTCCAGGCTGGGCACATAGTCCCTATAGATCTCTGGGTAGAGTCCTGACTCCACAGACCCTGGATTTCTCAGTGACTTCGATGGCACAAATATTTTATTGAGTGGTTTTGGTACCTCTCCTAATTCTTGCACTTAATTAGTAGATAAAATAAGGCAAGAGATGTAGGAAAAGGAGTCACACGGAGTATCAGTGTTGGTTTCCTGCTCTGTATTGCTGTCTGGAGGAGCCTCTAATTCCAAGTAGATTCTGGCTGTTGAACTTAACCTGTGCAAAGCATTATCCTATGAGAGTCTGCAAAATCCTCCCTACCCTGCCTGTGTCTTAATTTTGCACAAATGTAGCTTTTGGCCTGCCACTTATTTATTTTGGTTTTAAGAAAGGAAACAAGTAAAAGAAATGGAAATGGGTCGAGTACTTTTTCTTCTCGATAGGAAAAGTTTGCCCCTAGGAGGAGATTGTGCTGTTCTTCCCCTCCCCTTCATCTCCACCCTCCCCCTGCATCATATCAAAACTGCCTGGGGAGCTCAAGCCAAGCAAATATTGTTTCCAGAGGATTAGATTAGTCATGTCATTCTTGCTTGGCATGGGTTGATTCTTTCTGAAAGGTCAGCCCAGGAGTTGTTTGTGCAGGCCGGAGATAATGGAGAGCATCACGCTGTGAGTTTGCACAGGCTGCTGTGTGGCGACGGGGCCAAGCAGCCCCATGTCACTGCGAGCCCCGGAGAAAACCAACAAAGGAACAAGCCCCTCATGTCAGCGTGGCTCAGTGCTTCCCAGATGGGTGGTGAACGTCCATCCTGATGAATGGTAGCGCAGGGGGAGAATTTCATGGCTTTAAGAGCTGGTCCTGCCTTGAAAAATAGGGAGTAACGCACATTTTGTGCACCTACTGGTGCTAATTTGTATTAATCGAAATATTCCCATCCAATAAACTTACATATATTTCTGTAAACATTGCTATGGTGGTGAAATTAGTGTCCTTTGCTCTTTAGTGGTCAAAGGATGTCCTGGTCTTGTCTGGGATGCTGGTGCCAATAAACATCCATATATCAGGAACACCAAGTGAGTAAAGCCGAAGCTTAAACTTTAAGGGAAGATTTGTTGTAGGTATTCAGGAATATTAGGGGTTTTATCACACTGATCTAGCACACAAAGGACTGTCTAACACATGGAATAAAGCTGGTCTCTAATTTGGGTCACTTTTGGTTTGAGGAGTCGGGGGAACCAAGGGGAAGAGCAGAGGCACTTGGATGTATGTTTGCGTGGGTCTGTGTTGTGAGCAGGCGTGTGCCACACTGCTCAGCTGGCTCCAAAATCTGGGTGATGCTTATCCGAAAGGGGGAGAAACACACTTTTCAGAGCACTCATCTACCTGTGTTTCCTGGGTACAGAAGCTCTGTGTCTGATTTACAGGCATGGAGAATCTGGGTCTTCAGTGCAGTCGGCAGGAGCTCTTGAAGGGAGACCAAACAAGCATTCAAACTCTTCAAAGCATTACTAGCTTTCTTATTTAAATACTGAAGGTGACAGAGGTGTGACAAGGGCAGTGCAATTCTTCCTGCTTGGTAATTAGGAGCATTGGGTAATTAAGGTGTAAATAAGGGGTCTTGTGCCATCAGTCACCATGTTTTGCATGCCAAAGCTGTTAATGTGGGGAGGAGGCATTCCTAATGTACGCAACTGCACTTTAATTGAGGATCACTTTGCACTGGCCTAAAGTCAAAGAATTCTATTTCAGTATTCAAGGCTTTGTAAAAGCTTTGCAGAGCAGCTAATGGGAAGTTAGAAATAAAAATGCAAATGTAATGTTGGCAGAAACACTGTGTGTGAGGCTGGGACGTGTTTCTCAGGCTTCCTTTCGGAAGAGATGCATTTAATAGGAAGCTGGAGTGTATGATTCACTGTGTCTCAGCCCACCCAGGCAGCTGTGTTACTGGACCCAGTTGTTACTTTATCGATGCTCAGACGAAAGCCATGTGCACACTCAGAAGAGTGGGGTAAACCCAGCACACCCAGGAGGATGAGACCAATAGGTTCACTGCATGTGAAGACGACCAACAGTTGATTAAGATTAGCACAGATTAACTGATTTGGCCTAAGGTAGAATAGAGAGGCGGAAGCCTGTGAGTCTACAGTGTTCTCTGGGAGAATATTGGAAACATATTGGATTTGGAGAACAGAAGCCAGGCCTTGGGCTTGATAGCACAACGCAAAACAGTTACTCAGCCCCTTAGTTACATGGGGATTTTGAGGAAGAGAAAAAGAAACTAATGTGCTCTAGTGATGGAAGCCATGAATAGAAATTTCTGAATAATCTTGACTCTTCTTCCTGTTTTTTTGATTTTAATCAATTAATTTACTCAGAGCTGCTGCCCTAAAGGCTAATGAGGTGGTAGAGAAGGTCAAGGATGACATTTTTGTAGCTCTGATGGGACTTTTTAAATGCCTCATTAACTTTGTATCAAGGCATACCCAACTATAATTGAGGAACCTTCCTGTGTAACCTCATCTGGGTGTTCCTGCTCCGGGGATTGGGCTGGATGAGCTTTCCAGGTCCCTTCCATCCCTGACACTGTGATCCCGTGATCCTGGCATCTTATGGTGAAGAGTTGAGGGACTGTGTGAAACATGAAATGGGTTGTGTGGCTTTGAATGGGAACACACAAGTGGCTGCTTGGTAGATTATATATCTCCTTTTAGATAGTATGGGGAAAGACTAAGCCAAATATAAACAATTTTGGGAAGTCGGAAATGCTTTCAATCCCATGAAAAGAAAAATATTTGTGGAAAAGTTGGATAGCTTTATGCTGTGTATAAATTGTACCCTGCATCTCCAGAAGAACAATACAAGCGTTTCCACACAGTTTGTTTTTAAACAAAAGCCACCCAGAGATATGAATGATGCTTTATGGCTTTGGCTTTTCTGGTGGAATGTGTCTGTTTTCAAAGCAAGATGGTTTCAAAGAATTCTCAGGAGATAGAGGCCTTTAGGCTTTGAAGTCGATATTGTAATTAAGGCCATATTTATAAAAAAGTAAACATTTAGGATGAGAACTTCGGAGCTTCCTCCTTTCCTGCTGCTGAGTGTGGGACTGGTGTGGCAATGAGTATTTTGCTTTTTGGTTCCCAGCTTGGCAATGGAGAGACTTCTCTTCAGCAGTGTGTGCTCAGGGTTGGTGTAGATCACCAGTGTGCTCAGACAAAGCAGTTGCCAAAGTGGTTGTTCGTGTGGTTCTGGGCACCGCTCCTGCCAAATTCCACAACTGTGTGAGGATGACTCTGAGTTCAGCCTCAGGACACTTCTCTTAAGTGTTACTTAGAAGCTGGGTTCCAGTAGCTGCTGCAATCTGTCATGTAAAACGCTACAGAAACAGAATAAGAACTAGATTATTCCAAAAACATTTATGCCTTATACTATATTGGGAGGAAAGGGGTAAGATGGTTGGAGCCCTAAGGAAGTGGGGTATCAGAAAGGAGCTGGGCTTCTGATTCCATGAAGTCATATTATTTTGTTATTAAGACAATCGGCAAGGGTAGTAAATGATTTAAAACTGGCAGAGGAAAGTGGTCTTGCCCTTGCGTGTTTCTTTGTGCAGGGGTTTCCTATCCACACCTTCAGAAAGGGGGAAATAAAGTCTTATTGTGGAGCTTCAGTGACATTTGAGGAATCTCATGACCCCGCTGTTGTGCTGCAGGCTCGCTGCTGTGTCCAGCTGCAAGATAAGAGCAGTATCTCTCGCATTCTGATTCCACATCCCCTGCAGCACTGATTTCCCCCTTCTGTGGGTGTGCTGAGGTGGTACTGATGCACACAAAAGAATGTTTCCCATGGGAAATAGAAGTTTTCAAATGTCTCTCTCTGTGGGCCTGGAATGAAGAAGACTCGAGTAATTCTGCGACGCTGAAATCTGTGCTGTTTCCCTTCATTGAAATGTTACTGAAGGAGAAAAGGTGGAGGTATTGTTTAATAGCTATAAATATACTTTAAAATATTTTAAAGTTTAGAAGTCTCCTAAGTTGGAAAGGGGAGAAAACTAAATGAAAGAAATGGAATATACCAGAGCCAATACCACTTATTTGAATTATTTCTAAATTTTTCCATAGATATTTGAAATGGACCAAATGTTTCCATTTGAACAAGCCCCTATTTTCTTCTTGGAAAGAGTTTGGTTGCAAAGAGAAATTTGTTCAAAAAGAGACAGAGCTACATGTAATAATGGGCATTAGAGCTGAAAAAGGAGCTGCTGTGGCCCTGCCCTGGTTTCCACGCTCAGGCAGAACTGAGCTTTGATTTTGCTCCAGTACCAATCCATGAAAGTGTGATTAGGAAGTCTGGCCTCAAAGCTGCTTTTCAGCAGATGTGCCCATTGTAAAATCAGATCTCTCTTGTTTATTCCCTGCCTATTGTTTCCTCTCAAGCATATCCACTGCCCACCACCACAATGCAAACACAGGCAGGGTGCAGCGGCCGCCTTACAAACACCTTGGGAGAATCGATCAGCCCTTTCTTGTGGTGGACAACGGAGCCAGAACAATTTTATCAGCTCTTCTGGTACTTTGCAGCTGCCATTCTGTCCAAGTAAATATGATTCTTCTGAGTGGAACATCACTAAAAAAGGTCTCTGGTTCTATGTGGCAATTGTGCACGTTCTTATCAGCCCCTTTGCAGTGATTATTTTCCTGGCTGAGAATGTTACGACTTAGTCATCAGGAAAATGCAGTGTGGAAGGGATTCCTTTCCTGGGCCCTCTGGCTCAGCGACACCACTGTGTAGTTTTCCACGGATAGGAATAAATAAGAAATCCAGTTTCAACACCAGGGGCTGTGTCTTCCTGCAGTTACACCCAAGGTGGTTCCACTCAGTTCACAAGCTATGGTGATTTGCACTACATTTTGGTGGTTGGTTGGTTGGTTGGGGTTTTGTTTGAGGTGTTTGGTGGGTTTTTGGTAGCGTTTTTTGGCCCCTCTGGTGTCTCTCAGGTTTTAATCACTAAGCAAAATAAGGGAAAGTAAAGCAGTTTTATCATTTATTGGACAGACATGCTGGTTGGCCAATGATGTTACTAGTTTCCTCATTTGTTTATGAAATAGAGCTGAATTAGCAAATAGTTTTGATCCTCCTAAAACTCCCTCACTTGGCAGAAGTGCCACTTGTTAAAGGAAAAAGAGTTATCTAGCAATACTCACCATGCAGGCCTGAAATACGGGTTGGACTGCAAAATGCAACTGTATTGGAAAAAAAAAATCACTAATCACTATTAAAACCCCCGTTAAGGCTGCACTGGTGAGCTGAGCTAATGAAGCTGTCTATGAAATGATAGCAGCAGGGAGAGAATGATTTATTCTCATTATTGCTCTGCGTCTGGCAGCATGTCAAAAGGCTCTTGTGATGTTGGCTCAGGAATGTGGCGGCTGACAGTGGGAACAGTTTCTCAGGCCTGCTGGGACAAAGTCTGAACGGTGCATGGTGCTGAGTGTGGGCTCCCAGGTAGTGGTGCTGGTTGTGCAACGTGGTGCTGCCATCACTTACTGTGGGAAGCTGGACCGCTCCAGCAATAACCACCACTGCGGGGGCAAAATGGGATGACTGGGAACTTTAGGCTTAGCTGTAATATTTAGGCTAAAAGACAAAGCTTTATGTCTTTCCTGGCTCTGGCAACAATCGGAGCAGATTAAACACGGTCTATCAGTGTCGGTGGACAACAGGCTTTAAGCACGCCCTTTGCTGCTCTCTCTCCCACCCCTAGTTTAGGGGACAGAGTAACCAGGTAAGATGAAAGCAGATGCTGTTCCGTGGCTTTTTGGTGTGCAGAGCTATTCTAATTTTAGCCTTCTGAAAGTCAGCTGCCTCATAATTAAGGCTTTGAGCTGCTTTTCCCTTGCCTTCCCCCTCTGAGGTTGCTTTTACCAGGAAGAAAATAAATAAGAGTGCTCCCGAGTTTGACTCTAAAATTGTACCCTTAGAAAATACTGGGTTTAAAATGTCTGTGGTCCTGAAGTTCTTCCAAGGCCCTTCCTTGATTTCAGTTAAGGGCAGCAGTATAAATAAATACAAATAATGGTGAAACTCCACGTAATATGGAGCAATATCAATCACACAGCTCTGAGAAACAGATCCAACCCTTTGGCTGAGCCTGTGCCCCCTGCCAGGTTTCCAAGGTCTCAGTGAGGCTGCGGTGTTGTGTGTCCTTCTGCCCAGCACCGAACTTGCAAAATGCCTTCGTTATTGAGCTCGTTTGTGCTTCGCTGTTTAGTGTCAAGCTCCCTGGACCAACTGCAACCAGCTTAGCTGAGGGGTCAGCAATAGAGCTTGAGACTCTTTTGCCTCCGAGGCCACTGGCACAAGCCCCACAGAAACAGTGGTGCCGGTACCTCGGTTCAGCGTGGCCGTCATCTGATCAAAGTGTGTTTGAAGGACACTGAAGCTAAACCACATAGTAGGTGAAGCTAAGTATATCCTACAGCCTTAAGTTTAATCTGTAGAAGAGCTTTCTGTGCCATGAGTAATAATTTATTACCGTAAGTTGCCAAAATAAAGGATTAATTGCCTGGCATTAGCACTGCATTCTGCAGCGGAATTATCATTTCAGCCGTGATGTAAAAATGTATTTAATCTATTCTTCCTAAAATGAAAACAGTGGCACCTTATGTGTTAATCAAACCCTCTGTTAATCAGGGTAACACACCATAATTGTGATTACAGTTAGAAATCAACTCATGCTTAACTTCAAATAAAGTGTAGAGAGGAGAGCAATTAATATAAGAGCCAGCACACCTGAAAGACATATGTTTTTGACAGTATCAGAAGTGTACTTTTCATTTCTCTCTCTCTCTAAAATGGCACAGGAGCTGCTGAGGAAGGAGGCTGAGCTGGGATCTGTCCTTCCTCACAAACCTGGATGTATCTAGAGGCAGTGAAGGCTGAGCAGCGGTGCCTTGGCAAAAGCCCGAGTGCTCGCATGCGCCTGTGGTTTTAACCTTGTCCCTTACGATGGCAGAAGCCGAGCCGGGAACGCTCTGCATTGGGCCTGTGCTTGAGCTACATTGCAGCTGGTTCTTACTGCACAACACACACTCCTATCCCCACGGCTTTTCTCAAGTATCTAACTGGGTGTCTAATACTGGAGTAAAGGGCTGTTGCAAACCAGTGGGGAGAGGCAGGTATCACAGCCCCAGAAACGAGAAGCCCAGGTTTTGCAAGTGAGAGTCCTCTCTGATGCTGCTTTTGGAAGTGTTGTGTTACACATAGTGCTCTCAACTAGTGATGGCTTCTGCCTTTGGCAGGTGACCATTCATGTGCCTTTCAAGCCCTTTGGTTTCCAAAGCATCTCAAGCCTTGTCTTGCTTTGTAATCAAATGAATTTGTTTGTTGTCTTTTCATTTCCTCACTTTAAAACACTCTGGTGCTGCTTCCAGAGCAAACAATTCTGTGACTTAGGGATATAAGCATTCCTCAAAGCCAGAGTGATTAGCTTCTGCAGCTATTAGAGCAAAATGTTAAATGTGGGTTTTGTCTCCGCTGATCCCTGGAACAAATTCAGTTGTTGGCACTCTGCAGCTCGGGTTTGCCGGTTGGTTTTTACAGCCTGATTCATATTCCGATGGGCTGCTAGGGCCGCTGTTGCGTGGATCATTTCCCCAAAGGAAACTACCTTTTTCGGCCTCTTGGAAGTGCTAACGAGTAAAGATTGTCCTACCAGCACAACCAGCCCTTCTGTCCGCTGCCAAAGAGCCAGATGGAGGCAGGCTGCAATCAGGTCACGCAGAAAAAGGGTAACTGAAAGACTTGGAGGAGGCAAGAACTGGGAAAGGCTATCGCAGCTATTTTTGATTCTTGAAGAGGAAAGATTAATTTAGATCTTTTGGTGTACACAGGCAAAAAATCTGTTTGAAAACAAAGGGGCCCAGTGCTGACTGTTCTTACAGCCTCTGTCATTAACTGCACTGATGAAAGGAGAATGCAAACTGTTCCCGCAACATCACTGAGCCCCGGCCTTTCCAACAAACAGTTTCAGACACAGGGCTTTGTTCAAAGTAGAACGGGAAGGAACAGATTCCCTGGATGCAACAGAGACAGATATAAATGCGGTAACTAATGTGTCTGTTTAGGAAAGACCCGAGTTATGTCGCATTGAAAAAGTGTTGCTGACTCACTGTAAAAATCAATGACATGTTATTACCTCAGCCCAGAATAAAAAATGTAGTATTCTGAGGTTTAAGAATGGTGAGTCAGGTAAGATGTTTTCAAATTGAGTATCATCACTCTTAACCAGGGTATTTGTACAGCATCTTATCAACAACTCTCTCCCACCAAAATGTCGCAAGCTCCATTTCAGCCGGTGTCAACCGAAGAATGGTGCTGTAGATAGCAATGCGATGGAAGAGAGGGCTGCAAGTTGGGATTATAGTGGTGGGGTGGCACGATGGAAAGCTGGGTATTTGCAGAAAGAAGACTGAGATCACAGTATCACAGTATCACAGTATGTTTGGGATTGGAAGGGACCTCAAAAGATCATCTAGTCCAATCCCCCAGATACATTTATTGATGGGAGAAAAGGCTGATGTCTCAGAGGAGGTGCGTTTTCAGAGCGCTGTGCACGCGTGTCGTGTCCCCTTTGCCATCATGCAGATTATCTTAGGGCTGCGGGCTCTGTTTGCAGCGGTTGCTTGTGTGGTACTTTGTGTGACCACAGGAAACTCCATCCTGTCCTCAGCTGGGCAGGGAAGGCTGAGCAGAGCATGGAATATTAAGTGATTCCTCCTCCCCACCCCCCAATTAAAACCCACCCAAAAGCAAAAGCAGGTTTTATTTTTACACGAAAGAGCTTTTAGTGTGTAAAGCTGTGGGAGTGGCAAAAACCACAATGCTTTAAGAAAGCAATTAGCATTTGGCAAGGTAGGATGGATGTGCAGTTTTTGTGGCGATGATGGAAATGTGCAGGGGCTGTGTGAGAGCATCCCCTTCTCTGGAGACTTGTCCTACTTGCACAGACAGGAGAAATCTCAGTTTTCTAAGCTATTTTTTCAGTGAGAAGGGTGAATATTATGGGGACTGAGCCCCAAAAAGCTCAGCAGTGCAGGAGCATATAGTCTCTAACTGATGAGCTGCATGATTCCTGCATGGACCGGCCTCTTCACTGATGGGTTTGCATTGTGTCTTAGCAGAGGTTGTAGAGTAAGTCATGCCTTGCCCTAACTGGACTTAACTGTCATGGCTCCTGGAAGGATTTATTATCTCAGGCAGCCACATGTAATGACTTGACAAGGAGACCTGATAATTACAGTGTCTGGAACACTATCTGTCTAAAAAGCAAGAGATTGAAGAGTAGAAACAAGGAAAATGGGAGCTGACATCTGTAAGAAAAAGCTGAAGAAGCAGGAGAACAAAAATAAGGAGAAAGGCCAAAAGGAGCAAAGATGGAGCGAACGCCAATAGACCGAAGGGGGTCAGGGATGCTGAACTGTAAAACAGGTGAGGGTGTGAAAATCCTATTGTTTCAGTGATCTGTTCTTCCCCCCTTGCAAACACTTGAATCTGGAAACATGGACCCAAGACCAAAAATAACCTAGGAAGAAGCCAGAAAGGATTGTGCAATTGAAGTAATTACAGCAATTCAGATATCATGTTTTAAAGCTCCAATAAGTTGAGAGTCATCCTAATCATTGCAATAGAGACAGTTGAGGGACACTCAGCATCAGGTGGCAACGGTGCCGTGCAAGCCCTTGGATCTTCTAATTTTTTCATTCCTTTTTTCCCCACATTAGCCAATTTTGCTTTTCTGGCAGTGCTTAATGGAACTGTGTGCTTGGCAACATGGTGAGCGAATGGAAACTGCTAAAAATAAAGTTGAAATATGGTAGAAGTAACTAATAGTGAGGTTGGATCCATTCAGAAGCCACTTTTAGGAGTTACTAGTGTACTTCTGCTTGTCCATTCATCAAACAGGGGTTGGTAATCCCCATGTTGTCATGAGAAACTTGTTCATTCTGACACAAATATAGCAAATGAAAACTAGCTCAAACTTATTAGGAGAGGCCAAGTCTTGAAATGCAAATGGGTTGAGGAAGCATCTTTCTCTCAGAGCTGTGAGAGAGACCTGATAACAGAGAAACATATTGAACTAACCTTCCCCTCTGGTATTTAAGTTTAGCTTACCCTCTGACCAAAAGGACTGCAAATCAATTAGAGCTGACAAGTCCAACTTCAAGTGCATCGGCAGGGCAAATGGCAATGTCTCATCATTAAGAGTTCTCCGGCACTTCTGACCTTGGATGAAGCAAACGCCCTCCCCTTGCCAGCATTCAGGGTTCACCCTGTATCTGCAGAACTGCCTGTGTGTACCGATCACACAGCACAAGCAAAATAGGCAAAAAATGTCTACTAGTGTGCATCAGAGTTGGAGAATGCTCAGGCTTCCTAAAGCGTTTTGAAAGAAGTGCTGGATTGCTTTGGCTGAGACGTGACCACCCATTAGCCATTTGGAGAAAGAAACTTAACTTACAGGGTTTTCTTATTTCCAACACCTCCTAGAAGAAGGTACAGGGAAATTCCCTGATAAATCCATCTTAGAGTTCATTCTCCCTAAGAAAATGATATTTGGTCACAAGGCCAAATGTCAATACGCTGAGGCATCCAAAGGGTAAATGGCACGTGTCCTTTAGAAAGCGTTAAATGCGGTGCCAGGGAAGCTCAGTTCCATCATTCCTCCTTTTCAGTTCTTTTAACACTGAAGCTGTTATGGTGGAGCAGGAACAGGTCAGCAGGGGACTGGAGCATAGAAATGAGAGTCGAAAGTGTTGTTAGGCCCACTTATTTATACCTCTGAGGATGTGTTTGCAGCGAACTTTCCTCAGCATCTCAGGCAATAGCTGTTCTTCCTAACATTTCATTTGAGGGAACAGATCAATTTTGTTTTCTGAATGCTTTTCTCATATACAGGCTGAGCTCCAGGCTGTATAATTCCTAATTTGACATCCACAGAAACCTTTTTGAAGTGCTTCTGTAAGCCTAAATGTGACTCTTGGAGCACAACCAGACAGTCCATGATTTAGTTCTGGATATACTATGTTGAGGTGGCTCATCAGCATGCTCGAGTGTCATCCACCCTAATGTTTTCCAATGCTTAATTCCATTCCCTTGTGCTTTATCTTGTGCCCTGTCCAAACCCATTTATTTTCCTTTTGGTGTGCAGATCATCCACTTCTATCAGGTTTGCCCCTTCATTGTTATTTGTTGGGTGCTCTGCAAGTTTAGTCTAATCAAAAGCAGCTGCCCTCATCACTGGAGCAGTTGCTGGCTTTCGTTTTCTGGTGCTAAGAAGCCTTGGGCAGCAGGATTTCACCTGGGCTCACCCCATCCGTGCTGTCTCAGAGGTTAGAACCAGCCTTTCAGTGCTGGTTGAGAGGCAGAGAGAGATCGCAGGAGGACCACAAGGGGAGCACCGTGTCTTCCTGCACCAAGAGATGCTCCCACTCGAACCACACAAAGCGTCTGCATCTCTCCCACTTTGATGTTTACACGCTGTCTCAGACTTGCTCAGCGAGGGCAGGATGATTGGTTCAGGTTTCTGGTTATGACAAATTGCTACTTACTTGTATCACCCTGATGAAATAAGTAAAGCCTTGAAGAACCTAAAACCTCTATTACTTTTTAATATGAGTAACTTTAATAGAAAGGCTTAAATGTTTCTTTCCATTGCAGTGCCTCAGCATTTCTACAGTCATAAATTCTCTCACCAGTCTGCTGTTACTGATGTAGCAATTCTTTCTACTTCTTTGAACACTAAAATGGAAAGAAAACAAGGTTTTAGGCTTTATGTATTTTTAATTCAATGAAATTCAGCTTAAAGCTGTAGGAAAACAGTTCTCAGCGTGGAGTGCCCCCATCTTTGGAAAGCCCTCAATAAACCGGAGCAGCAGGCTGGCCGGATGCGGGATTGCATGCCTGCAGGGTGGGAGTTCTTTCCCAGTTTTATCTTTGTGGCTTCCTCTCTTGTTTCAAGTCGCCCCCTTTTCCACGTTAATTCTGTCGAGTTGAGTTCATACTGTATTTTATCTCACTTAGCCTGGCCCTGCCTTTCTCTGAGGGGAAGAGTGATGAGGCTGAGGGGAATTCTACTGCTAACAGAGTGGAATGATGCTCAGCCACTGTTCTTTCAGACACCACGGTTATAGCCCTGGAGCTCACGAGCAGCACAACTATAGTAAATATCCAGATAAGAAGAGATTAATACTACTAGTTAATGAATACAGGAGTGAAGCACAGGGAAACTGAAGTCTGTGTTCAAAGACCATCAACATGGATGGTGACATTCACCTTGCCATCCTCAGCCATTCACTCTGAGGATGCTCATCTTGAGCCAGTGCAAAGACTGTTCCCAAGAGTGCAAAACTGTTACTTTAAAAATGACAAGGCAGATAGCGATGCACAAAAGAGAGATGAAGGGATAGCAGGAAAATTGATGCATTTCAGTGGAATTATAGTTGACATAATCAACAAATGTATTGTCTTCCTATTGTCACTGTGCTCACAGTGTGACTGCCCTGGCACTGGGGAAACATGCATTTTTATTGTTCCTGATCATTTGAGTATTTTAATCAGTCATGAACTAACACAAAATGCTCTCAGTGAGCAACAATGGGTTTAATAGCGATGGATACAATGCTTTTCCCTTTGGAGAGGGGTCATGGAGTTTCTCAAGGAGCCTCTAGATCGCAGTGAGTCTGCATCTTGGTGAAATTCACAGCACCTCTTGAGTCACTGTACGAGTCTGTGAGGACAAAGCACGTGTCTGTTTTACATCATCTTTATCCAGCCACATCCACTTAGTAGACATTTCAGATAAAGGCACTTCAATAGTTCAGTCACTGAAATAACTTTTACCTGGGGGAACCTGGCACTAAATAAAGTGTTCCAAGGTGCTCAGTTGACAAGGTAGCTCATAAACACTAAAGAATAGGCCACAGCTGTGACTTAAACCTAAATTAACATATCTGCTGGAGCTTGAAACCTCCTGTGCTGCTTACACAGCTGTGGGGGATAGACAATGCCAGTGCACCTGTGCTGCGGAGCAGCCTCCTGGGCCAGCTCTGGGGCTCTTCTGTTAGTTAAAGCCTGAGCTCCGGCAAGAGACGGTTTTACAAGGGACTGAGGCAACCAGCTCCTGAATGTTTAAAACTAGCAGAGCTGAGAATGTCCCTGAGCATCTGCCGTCCGGAGCCGCCCCCAGCCAAGGTGACGCAGTCCACTCCGGTTTGCAGAAGCTCATTTTACTTAAGATAGAAAGAAGAACATGGCTGAGGTTTGTCACTCTGCAGGATTAGGACCCCTCGGCATGTTGTGGAGGTTACTACAAAGCAACAGGGAGGCTGCAGAGCTCCAAACCCCAAATAATTAGCTTGTATCTTAAAGAGGGGCTTAGAAGCATCTCCTGTGGGCATGCGGCTTTTGCTGGAAGCTGATACACATTGTCAGGCAAGGCAGGGAGCAATATTTTAAACTCATAAACCCTCCCCCAAGAAAGCTGATAAAATGTTTGGCTTTGATCAAGCTCAGGTACTTTCAGTCCCTCATTCTCTGCCCTCCCAAAATGTCACATCTCGGGTGTCTCTTCCTTTGCTCCACGTCTCATGGTCCGTAATGCTTGTTGATCTGGAAGGAAAAGCAAACCTTCAATATTTCCAAGTCTGCACTTCAAAGTGTTTCTCTGCATATAAAATGCTATGCCCTATAAATTGATAGTCAGCAGCTTAGCATCCCCTGCTCCGATACGATGTAAATCTACGAACTTTAACAATCAAATTATGGAAGCTCAGCATAAAAAATGATGGCTGTTCCGAAGCCACCGTGACCCTTGACACATCAAGCGTTGGCAGGGGGCCAGCCTACCACTTAGTGCGATGGCCCTGGAAAAAACAGGCTAAAAGACACTTATCATATTATCTGTCTTTTTTTCCCCTTACTCTAGCATGTTAAATTCAAGTTTGCTCTAGGCGTGCCAATCCAGGCTTCTCTTTCTGTTTCCTAGCTGAGTTTTAGAATGGTATATTAACCTAGAAACAATTAAATAAAGTCCCAGTGTTATCTTATAATGAAATGGGGAGCTATTTCAGTGATCCTACTAGTACTGTTGTGTTCTGGTTTGCTGCTTCTTTCTAGCATAGCTGTGGTACAGGAGATGGAGAGGAGAATATAGGTGGATGTTGTGTATAAATTTTGAGTACTCGAGGTGCTTAAATGAGTAGGAGGATGGCCTGATTCCTCACCCGAGGTGCTCGCTGTTTCCCCGGAGCTGGAGCATTTGTGACACACAGGCTGCCACATGGATGAATGGTGGCGTGACTTATTTGTATGAACAAAAGCAGACTGAAAATACCTTTCCAACTCAAAAGGGCCAGGGGAATTCCTTTCCTGTGTAAGGGATTTGGACAGCTGAGTGTTTGGCAGATGCTCCCTCTGGCAAAGCGAATACGGGAGGATCCGAAGGAAGAACCTGGAGTAAGAGCCTGGAGCTGGGCGCCTTTAAACCCGCTGATCTCTGCAGCAGGGACCGAGGCGTTAGGAAAAGCACCCTCCTGCTTATTCTCCATCTATCTTGCTGTGCTGTGCTGCTTGTGAGCAGCAGGTGGGGTGAGTTGTGTCCCCAGACTAAGCAGATGGTGTGGATATTCCCACACTGTGAGTCTTTACCTTGACTCAGTACTTTTTTTTTCCCTGGGTTAATTAGGGACAAGGAAGAAAATCCCTCCTCTGTTGGCTGTGCCGTTGGGTCTGCAGTCTATTAAGCTCCTGCAGTACTGTACTACACAGCCTTTGAGCATGTGCGGCTGCTTTTTCTGCAGCCCTTGCACATAAATATTTAATACCCACAGTGAAGCAGTGGTAAGAATCCCTTTAATTAGTCCAAATGCCACCATTGCTTTAGCAACTTTGGTGGATTTGCAGGACTAGATGAGGCTTGGTATGCTGATAGCTGTGGTCAGTGGCACCTGTGATCATGCCAACGCCTGGCTTCCTTGCTGTACAATGAGAGCCCTGGGCACAGGGTAGCTTCTTCAAGGTGATGCTCTTCTGACCAACTTCATTCTGTTTTTGAACTGTGCTCTCACCCTCAGGGAAATGTTAGGCCACCTGCAAATGTGCTGGTTTGCTGTACTTTGTTACTCCCAGTGTTTTAAATCTAGTCTGGCTCCAGTGGGGCCCGGAGTGCACTTTTGTTGTCCGGTTATATAAATGCAGCTGTATGCAAGCAGGCTCCCCCTGCATCCACCAAACACAGCGATGTGCTGGGTTTATTCAAAGGCAAAATGGGCAAAACACTTGGAAATGTCTGGAAGAGATCCTCCAAGGATGCGCCAACACATCTACATGACGTGCTGTAATATGCATGTGCATTTGCTTTTGAGGCTCCTGCTAGCTTCGGCTCATGTTACTAAGGCTTTCATCTACAGTTCCTTTGAAACATCACTTGTCATAACAGAGAAGACACTATTTGAAACAGGCTGAGTAATCTTCTGTGGTTCCTATGGTAACTGGGTGCATTCTCTGTTATCATAGGGTCTTGCTTCAGTTTTAACAACACAAGGGAATCAGGTGTAGTGCCCATGGGACAGGCTCATGTCAGTCGGCTGCCTTGGAAGCTGACAGTCACAAGCCCATGCAGATGTTTGGTGCTGCCAATTCCCCAGTAAAGCGCAGACCATGAACCTCCAGTGATTGCAAGCAAAGGAATTAGGAAATCCCATTTACATTATGCATAAAGATGTGGTTAAATGTGCTGTGGAAGCAGAGGACCAGCTTCCAGTTAGTAGTGCTGCAATGAGAACAGGCCACTTCTCTTTAATGACTTATATCGTAGTCATGTACCCATTGCATCCTTTGGTTAAGCACATTCAGCACATCTGTCACAATGGCAGGTGAGCTTGGATGTGTCACAGAGCAGCAACAGAATGGGGTTCTGGTAAATAATTTCTACTTAGACAGTAAGTGTGCAGGAAATTGGGGCAGGTGAATATAGCCATGACATGTTGCTAACAAGCCTGAGAGTGGTGATGGTTAAATTGCCTGCCATGGGTAGGACATAGAATACAATGTGATATTTACCAAAGAGAAGGAAAAGGGCACCTGCAACACAGAACCCAGCAGGTTTTGGGAAAAGCAGAACCTCCCACACTCCCCCCAACACCACCAAACAACCAACAACAGAAAAGAGAGTATCCAAGTAGAGATCTTAAAGCTGTTGATGCAAAAGGCAGGTGTAGGTAAGAGGACTCAGGTTTGTACATCTCACCTCTGCCTTAAACTGATAAATGAGAAGGCAAACCCAATTTCTGCCAGCCCGAGACCCTTGCGGGACACAGCAGGACAGTCGGGTATCCCGCAGGGCACCAATTGTGCATCACTGGCTTCAAAGCGTGGAGCTGGGCTAAATAGAAATTATCTTTATTCCTTGCATCCTCCTTTTCACGTTCTTTCTTGTAATAAAGTAGTAAACAAGCACTGTCTGTGTTGAGGCCAAACCCTGGAAGAAGAAAAAAGGCAGATCAGTCCTTGGAGGGACAGACAACTTGGCAATATAAGATGGTTTCACTTTTCAGGGCGGTTTTGGATCTCTGTGTAATTAGGAGGTAGTGCTATAGGTAAATAACGTATCTATCACTTTTATGAGTGACTCAGACTCTAGAAGAGCAGTCCAAATCACATCTGGCTCAGCGCATCTGGTGAAATTATGGGCAACGGGATCTGGCAAAAGGAAAGAGTTTTGTTTCCCTCCATTGTAGTCACATTTGCAATAACTAAATACAGAATAATGGGATTTGGGAATGGCAACAGGGCAAATGACTATTGCTGCAATGTGAATTGCATCAAGTAAATGAATTGAAATCTGAGTGGGATGTCACCCTATTGCTGGGCTGTTTAACCCCTTAACTTCTGATCGACATCCTCAGCAGCTTGAATTCGTAATGTTCTGTTGTTGCCAGGGAAGGAAGGATAAGGGCAGGAAGATCAGTAGTCAAAGATCCCCAGGGGAAGTGTGCCGGCTCCTTGTTAATGGTATTAGAGCATCATTCTGAGCCCTTACCCAGCTCCCTGCGTGCCAACAATACTTGTGTTATTTTGGTAATCAGACATAATTCATGCAGCTCGGTCTGTAATTCCTAGAGTGCTTTTCTCCTATGCGGTGGTGAGTGAGTCTGCAGAGAACTCTTCCTATTAACTCACTGCTTGCTGGCACTTAATAAGGAATATGTGGCTGTGAAGCCCCAGTAAATGTGTGAAACACAAGAGTACCTCTAGATAACACCTTCTTCTGGGGTATATTTACCAGAGAAGACACAAATCACAAAGACTTGGAGTAGCTCCTTGTGTATCGTCGAAGGCTGAGTCTTGATCCTGTCTATGCCATCACCTTTGCACATCATCTCCATATTCGTGTCAGTGCAAACTGAGCTCCTGATCCTACTGTGTTCTGTATCGGAGAAAAAACATCCTTGATGTTTCTTGCTATTCCAAATGATTTTCAATTTCCAAAAAGTATTTGCACGCGTGCACGCACACACACACAAACTATTGTGCTTGTTTTGCAGCCGTTTGTCGCTGTCAATAGGCTTAGCAGAGATAAGAGATCCATATAAACTTGTTTTAAAAAACATGAGACTTCTTGATTTGTATTTTGCTTTGCAGTAGGAGAGCAGGAGACCCTAAGTGGGGCTTGAATCATAAAACCAGCACAAGCTTTTCTATTGAGCTCATTGATTTTCCAGCTGAAGCCAGCAGGGTAGAGCAATGATAAATTAATTTTCCTAAAGGTAGTTGCAACAGTTCTGAGCAATTTGCAAGGAAAAGAGGTTAGATAGCATCCATCACATTTGATCACTGCATCAGGAGAACAAGAAAGAACTTGGGTATTTTATGTTCTTCCTCATTTAAGTGTCTTTCTGAGGTGAGAGAATTTCCCTTAGCAAGAACAGAGGTGTGTGGTATATTGAGAAGAGGACTTCATACAAACATCCTGCTGGTTTCTACATCATGTCAATTTTTGAGGCTTTGGGAATTCTGGAGCATCTGGCATGTCAACTTTAAAGGCCCTGGATCTCTAGATAGAATACATTGGCTGTTCAGAAAACAAGATTAAAACAAAATGAAACGCAATCCAGGGAGAATCCTGAGGGCTTTCCCCTAAATTGCATTCCACTTTTCCTTTGACGTGGATACGCACTCGTGTATTTTAGGGTGGAAAGGTGGCTGAGCGGCGTGCTGCTGGACACCGAACCCCTCCTGCCCGCATAACAGGCCACCCGTAGGGCCACCCGTAGGGCCACCCGTAGGGCCACCCGTAGGGCCACCCGTAGGGCCACCCGTAGGGCCACCCGTAGGGCCACCCGTAGGGCCACCCGTAGGGCCACCCGTAGGGCCACCTGTAGGCAAGGGGACACCCCAGCATGGCGAGGGCTGAGGGGACTCGAAGCAGCACGTCCCAGCCCAGCTTTTGCCCTCTCTCGGAAGGAGGGTTCTGGTTCTTGCAATGTTTTGTTGTCAGCCGCCTGCCCGGGGGCTGACACTGTTAATGAGCTGGGATCTTGAACAGCACAGTGTTGAAAAAACCCAAAACAACAAAAAAAGGCGTTCCTGCTCTCTATTAAAAGGCAACACCAGCCTCATTTATGAACTTTATCTCACTGCACTAGAGGCTGCTGTCAAAGCGCTGGTGTTGTTGGCAAGGCGTTGTGGTGGGAATTGGTAAACACCCCCATTGACAACAAGCCATTGTCTATGGTATCTTTATAAGGAGATTGAAGGAAACTGCCAGCAAGTCAAAATTAATGCAAATGAGTGCAAATTCACATATTCCAAAAGGATTAGAATATCATTAATGTGGGCATTAAATATTTAAACAATATCTCTATGAAAGAATTATGAGCTTTCAAAGCTTGTCTGTGTTTCATGGCCACATTAAAGCGGTTGTAATGACATCTTCTATGCTGAGACTAGAAATTACCTTTTTATTTTTTAAACACCAGCCAATGATCATGCCCAAAGCCACCGTTATACCCACAGGTTATGGTCTCCCTGTCTGTTGTTTGCCAGTTTTCAACTCCGGTGGATCTGTCACATTAGATGAGGCAAGGGTGAACCATGCATTGCTGGGAACATGCCCGTGCCTATTGACAAGCCAACCAGAATAAACAGCGTGAGCTGTTGAGGCTCAGTCCCACCATCAGAGATCATCCATGCTTGTGCTTTATGTATATTGCTGGATTCAGCCTGCCAGGAGAGCAGATAGCTGTTTCACGGTTATGGTAGACCCTGTCCCTACAAACAATTTGAAGACTTATTGTGCCCACTGAAGGCCTCCTCAGACCTTGGTTCCAGCTGTCTTCCTCTGCTTTGCCAATGGCTGCTCATGTTGTGCTTGATCTCCAGATGGTACCTTCAGCCAGAGCTTCGCGCAGATAGCAGTGAATTTAGTGCCAGCTGCTGGTGCACCCAGGCAGTGAGAATGCTTGTTCAGTCTGAGGGTTCCTTACATCATCAGTCTCATCCGTGCTTTATTCACATAGCCAATATTCCATCTGAGTTGTGTCTGATGCTGTGCCTTCCTACTTAAGCTGAGTGTCCAAATAGTGATAAAATATAGTCACATTTTATAAGCAGTTAGAGTGAGAAGTTCTGATTTCTTGAAACGCTTCAGAATGAATTGATGCAAACAATGCTTTCCCTGTCTTCAGCCCCTCTGGATGTTTGCTGCTCATCCCTTTCCAGCACAAAACAGGACTGTATGCAGTGTGCATTTTAGCACCTTGTCAGCATTGAGTGCTATGCTATTTTTCTTATTTGTTGCTTTGCTTTCCTGCTGTTGATGCAAAGTTGTTTTGCTTTGTGCATATATATGTATTAAAAAACCCCAAATAAATGAGGACAGCACACAGTGCCTTTGCTTTGATCATGGTGTAGTTTCTGTAGAGCTGTCCTGATTAAATCAGAATGATAATAAATTGAAATAGCGTGTGTTTGATTTATAAGACTTCTTCAGGTGTTAAAGAAGGGGAGAGATAAACATCCACAGAATCAGGAAAAGACTGTTTACTGCTTCATTATCAAATAATACTGTTGTCTTCCAGGATACGTGCTACAGGATTTCATAAAACTAGGTGGGAAGTGCCAGATCTTCACCCTTACTGATCTGTGTCCTGAATGCAGTGTTTTGCAGTGACACGCTGCAGCGGCGGGAGCTCTGCAGGGAAATGCAGGGGCTGGGGCTCCTCACATTAACGTCTGGTGTCCCTTGTCCTACCTACAAGAAGGGCCTTTTGTTCCCATTATCCATGTAGCACTCTTGGGAAGGGTGATCTGATTGCAGTGAGGACAGCTGGGGCACAGGCACCTGGAAGGACTGGGCACTGTCACGACTGGGATATTTTCTCTGCAGACATGGCACTGTGTCTTTTGGGTTGTTCCCTGCTAAGGCCACCCCTGTGCTCGGCTTCCAGTGAGGACACAAGGCTGAGGTGGCATTGTGTCGGTTCAGGGAGGCAAACGAGCGGGGAGAACTTGTCAGGAGAGAATCTGAGGGCTTAAGCAAGTACTAAAAATCAGCTAAAGCCAGAGACATCATCTCTGCAAGAGCCGCTCCCAGAGTGCGCAGGCTGTTCCTATTAATAACCACCACATTTGCAGAGGAGGAAAATCTGATCCCGCTGAGGTTTGTGATACTGTAAACATCAGATCTTTGTTCTCGGTTGTGTCTGTGTTCCAAGCAGTGATCCTCAGAGGCAAAGCCGCAGGGCTTTCTGCTTTCGTCCTGCAGTGTATTTCCCCCCAGTTACAGGGCCGTGTCTGTCTGTCCTGGCGTGCCCGTTCCCCAGGGCACAGCACCGGCGTGCCCTGTGGTCAGTGTGCTCCAGCACACCTCTAACACTCATTTCCAGTGGGAAATTCAGGAAGCCCTTTCTAATTAAATGCCCCCAGCGGAGTATGGCATGTGTGTCATAAATACATATCAAATCTGGGAGTGGACTAGATGATCATTCGAGGTCCCTTCCAATCCCTAACATTCTGTGGTTCTGTGAATGTGTATATTCAGCCCAAATGAGGTTGGCTTTGAAACTAACAAGCTGTACCAATTTCATCCTCATAAACCAGCAGTTGCTAGAAAACTCAAGCATGATATACACTTCTGTGTATTCCCTGCTATGCGGTGTCAAGATCCTGAGGGTCACTTGTGCAGGTATTTTTGGAAAACATATTGTTCATGTGTAATTCATACTGGTGTAAGGTATGCAGAGCCCATTCCTTAGTCTAGAAAATTACTGTAACAAGGTACGCCTACAATGTGAGCAAATGATGCTGTATACAGCATCTGCATTTGGAGTATTGCCTCCCAGAGTAACCCATGGAGGGAAATGGCCACACTGCAGCATCACCGAAAACTCTATCAATTCCTGCACGGAGCTCGGGTGCATTCATGCACACCCCAGGCAGCCTCTGACCTGCAGCCTTGCGAAAGGAGCTCTGAGAGAGGCAGACAACAAATTGCCTTGTAGCCTTTTAGGTGGGCAGATTTTAGCTGTTAATGATAAGTGGTGTTCAGAAAACCTCTTGATAGGAATATAAATATTTACCTTGGAACCCTTCCCAGGAAAAAGAGAGAGAAAAGCTGAGGATGCGACTTGCCACTCGTGTGTTTAAGTGTCTTATATCTGTGGCCAGTACTACTTCAGTGTCCCAGTTTCATTCCTTCTACTAGGAACCAGTTTTGTGTCCTATTGCATAGGAAATACCTCTGCATACAGAACCATCAAAAGGAAACGCTCTTGAGGCCATTCAGCAGCCTTTCCATCTGTGAGAGTCAGCTTCTGTAACACAAGAACTAGCAGAACTTTGTTGCTGAGGTCCCCAGGCGCTCTGCATGTAGACGTGTGGGAACGTGAGCCAAGTCTGTCTTAAATCAGTGCTTCCCCACTATTCCTCATGTCTGTAAAACCTGATATAGAACAACCCAGGGAAAGCGCAGGTCTCTGAAGTGCTCTCTCTCTTCCTCCAGTGACATTCTGTTGACAGGCAATTCTTTTTTTGTGGGTAGAGCCTGTCCATTCCTCATTGAACAGCAGAAAAGATCCATAGCTCAGGTCTCTGGGTTGGTGCAGAAGCGGCTTTCCTCTCATTCCCACAGATACAGCACTTTGTTTTTGGGGGAAAAGGCTTGTCACTTGTGGCTTTAATAGTATTGCCTTTACTTAAGCAAGATTGAAAGGCATCAAATTATAAATATTCTTAGCAGTAGCCAGCAGCAATTCCCCTGCTGGCTGCATGATGTGACACAGCTGTCTGTATAGTCCTTATTTGCACAGTGCTTGAGAGAAGCATTTCTAGGCACATCGAGGGATTCCAGGTGCTGCTGCTGGGCACCTGAATGAATTAATTCCAGTGTTCAGGTAGCAAAGAGTTAATCGGTTCAGGAAAACATTACAGAATCATCACCAGGGAGCTAGAGGAAAGGTAAAAATCCTGACAGGTGGTGGAGCAGGAAGGATGTGTGTTAGGAAAGGTGGAAGGGGGGAGCTCTGCTCATTTATGGGTGCCTGGAGGGCCTGCAGCCTTGGCAGCAAAATTACTAAAAGCCAGAGAAATGTGGAGCTCTGCCCACGCTGATGGTGATAGACAGAGAACTGGATAGGAATAAACGAGATGGGTATGTGGTGAGGGCCTCTTGCTTCCAGACAAGAATACATGAGAAATCCTACCTGAGCTTACATGTGGCTTCTTGAAGTCACGTTCACTCATGTACCCCTGGCCCTCAGTACCTCAGAAAGGTGGTCCTCATGGGTTTCTTAAGCACTAGGAGAAGAGGTACCAGTCTGTGCCTACACCACCCCATCAGGGCTCTGCGCGTGGTTGCTGGAACACTAAGGTGATGCTATCTGTGAGAAATGGGGGGAATGAATAAAAGCAAAGCAGTTTTACCCTTCCCATGTGGTTGAGCTTACCCAGGGGAGGCTTCAAGGACCACAGGTGAAGTTAATTGCCAATGTTGCAGTGTGACACTGTAGGTCTTTCTATCAGTATTCGCACATCTGCCCCCAACATGAATATTGAAATCACTGGGGCCACTCAGAGACATTAATCTCACTTCCCCATTGTGGACAAAAGATGTTCTATTCCCAACCACAAAAAGCTCTGCAGGGATGATTGAGTTACTCGAGTGGCTTAAAAGCTGCCTGCACCAGTGAAAGGCGACTGACAGGCAGGGAGGGGAGGTCAGAGGTGGAGTTCATCACCTCCCTAACAAAATTAATCAAGGGGAGAAAATCAGAACACGTTTGCTATTGAATGCCGAGTCAATGCTCACCATGTAAAGCATCTTGGTGTGGTCCCAATTTAGAAAAAGATGGGAATGAGGAAAACTTGGGAGAAGCCTGAGGAAGGAGAAAACCCCCTTGTTCCTGTGGAGGGAGGAGAATGAAAGAGGGGAGAGAAGGACTGGTTCAGAAAAGCCGCAGAAAACAAATTATTGACAGATTTCCATGCTGCTTTAACCTCTCATGAGGTCGCTAACGGGTTTTATACCTGGCTCTGTGTCAGGGGCTGCCTCAGGTGAACCCGGGGGTGTTGCAGCGGTTGGCAGGGCAAGGAAGCCACTGGTGCTCATCATAGGGGCATCCATCAAGCAGACAGACACTGGGACACTGCTGTCTGGTGAGGATGTCCGCTCACATAAGGTCTAGTAGGGTGGAGGCAGCATCAACATATATGTACCTTAGGAAAATACACGCAGAGGGACTGTACAGGAAGAGATTTCCTTTCTTCTACTCAAGCACCTTCAGCACTGAACAGCAGTTACTGGGATTCAATCTCCTGCCTCTAAACTGCCCAGTTCTACATTCACTCCATACAAGGCAAAAGTTTTGCCACTCTTCCAGTTTTACCTGGAATCTGATTGGAATCTGACAATCCCAAAACCTTCAAGCATTGGACATTGAGGAAGAAAACTTGCTGACTGCAAAATACTATCACTTCTGATCTGTCCCAGCAGCTGCCACTTGTAACCCCCCTTTAAAAGCAGACAACAGACTAGGGAAGTAACCTAGGAAAGCTACCCTGATATAGAAAAGCTCGTTGCAATTTCCCTTTCAAATGTATCTGAGAGGAATTAATATGAAGAACCATCACGTTTTGCTCCCCCCTTCCTGTGATATTTAAGCTAATAATATTTCTCGAAGCAAAGAGAGAGGTATTCTAGTGGAGCGTGCTCAGCGGATGGGATTTCGGTGGCTCTAGCTGATCTAATTGCTCTTCATCTCTGCCATACTTCTGTGGGGTACTTCATAGCCTTATGTATTTCTTGTAAATTCTGTGATTTTACAGCCCCAAGAAATAAAACAATAACATTAATTGATTGGGAAAGTTGCCCACTGACTGCGCTAATAAAGGTTGCAAGCAGCTAGTGGCATCAGTAAATGAATGATAAGTGGAATAGAGAAAATTAAAGCCCGTAACTCCAATGACAGTCACTAATTTATGACATCAGCACCAGCTCCCCTGCATCGGGCCACAACACACGTCCCCAGAAATGAGAGATTCAATCCTCTAGATGGTTAATTTCAGGAGGGGTTTCTAAGCTGTGAAATTTTTGTAAAAGCACTTTTTCTTGTGAAAACAACAGATGCAAGCGAAGAATACAAAGAGGGAGGGAAAGCTGTTTCAGTGAGTGGGCCTCTGAGGATGAAGAGCAAATTTCTGTGTGGGATCCCTTGGCCCATGTGCTCAGAACTGAGAATCACTCCATGACTGAGCTGATTCTGTATCCCACAAGACCATTTCCCTGGTGCTTGCTTTCAGCTTCGTCTTCTTTAATTAAACAGGAACATATGCTGCGTGTCCATAGTGTAACGGTTAGAAACCAGGTACTTGGCGTGGGTAGGAACTATCAGTTTTGACAGTGGGCAACCCGTAGGTTTTGTTGAGCAGTGCAGCCCCCATACCCTCCACCGGCAGCCCCAGCAGGGACAGGGGCCGAGTGCCATTTGCAGTGGAGTGACACCACCACGTTGCTCAGCCATGCATCACCGGAGCTTTCTGTTCCGAGGGAGGCTGTCAACACCGAGCCACAAGTGTTAGTAAAGCCTTGTAATCACCAACATCACCCTGCCAGATCTTTCCCTTGCCCTCTGCAGCTCTCCCAGCCCTGACCTGCAGCACAGTGGATGGGTAAGAGCCCGTCATCTGTTTTGGGCAGCTGCCGTGAAGCAGATCGCAGATGCTGGGCTCCATAATTGATTTATTTCTCCTCAGCATGCCTCATGGAGGCTCGCGGTGAAGTCCTAAGTTGTGAGGGGAATCTGTTGGCCCCCTTGACAACTGACATGATGGAGAAAATTGTCGTGTCACCACTTATTAGGGACAGCTCATTTCCTCACCGCTAGAGAGGACAAGAGTGAGCCTGAGAAGGTCCCAGCCAACAACCGGAGAAGCTGGGGTTCACCTGGAGCTGTAGCCCTGGGCTGGGTGGTGGATTTGGACAGACGTGCTCTGCCCTCGAGGGAGCCTGCTGGGGCATGTGGATGTTACAGCGTGTTTTCCTGCTTGACCTCTTCCTCAACTCTCTCTTTACCAAGAGACGCAAGGAACAATGTGCTCCTTTCTAAGTAAGGATGCCTTAATATTTTTGGCTGCTTCGGAAGGGATGAGATCACAGAGGAGAACTCGTAGAAAACAATTCCTTTTCTTCCCAATTAGAAAGCATCGCCATCTCTCACTCCAGCGAGGCATCTCTCTAGGTCTGTTCAAAACCACTTGCTGGCTCTTGCAAAGCCCCTTAAAAAAGTGCAGGTTTTAGAAGCACAGGACTGGGATAAGCAGCCTTCGTTGCAGCCTATGTCACTCTATCTGGGAGGAAAACAGACGGCTAAATGGGAGTTCTGCATCACCATGTGAAATTGCTTAGTGCTATATAAATATGACAAGAGCAATATAAGGAAATTGTAATCAATATGCCAATGTACCTGCTGTCATTTGAGGCTGCTCAGACTGGGTTTATATCTTCTGCTACAGTCACTCTGAATTCTTCACTCATTGCAAGAGTATAATCACTTGGCATCAATAATGTATTAATATATTCCTGTGTACAAAGGAGCTCTTAATAATTACCCCAAACCTTAATTTGCTGAGCCTCAATCACACTAGCAGCTCATTGACATTGTTAAGGTTAATAACTAAGTGATTCATGAGACAGGACACATTACAAATCAAATTGATTGTAATAATAGTTGCATCGAATCATATGAACAATAGGCAAGGTGTTATTTAGCAACACTGAACGAACACTTTCCCCAACGCTCAGGTCTCTTGGGAGAACTGCAATGGTCCGTAGCACAATGCCAAAAGAAGATACTATTACGGTAAAATTTAAGCAGCTTTTTCATTGCGCAGGAAGAACCAGATGCTGAATCTCAGCCGTATTCTCTCAGGGAAGTTAAATCCCGAACACCAGATATGAGACCCATCTCTCGTTCTGTAATTACAAATCTTAAGGGAACACGGGCAGATGGTATCAGTGGGCTGGTCAGAAATGGTGAGTTTTCTCACCCCAACCCTGGCTGCCTGTTTTCTGGCTCTCACGCAAAAAATACATTGGTGGGGAAAATCACACAGGTTATCAGTGGATTATACTTAGCAGTGGCTTGACCCTTTGCTCTGAATGTGCCCTTAAACATCTATGCTTTTCTTTTGTAGAGCTGGAGATAGGACTGCTATTCTTTCTCATCCTCATCATCACTGGGTAAAGGAGCGATGGTTTTATACATGTGTTGGAGCAAGTTCTCAAATGATTCTTAATCACATGGGCTAATTAGAGTCTGTATTTGTTAATCAGATGTGAATAGCAGTCTGATTTTTTTCCATTTAAATAAATGTCAACCGGAAAACCGCTTGGCAGATGGGCAAATGTTTGCTGCCCATCAGTCTAAGTGGGCATTTTAGCAGGTTGCAAACACAATTTCATAGCTAATTAGGGAAAAATGAAAACAGCAATTCTAGTGTCCACCATAGAATCCCAGACGCTTCCCCAGGCATGGTGGGAGGTAGTGAAGTATTGTATATTATTATATTACGTATATTTGATGTTCCTGGTTCCTCCCTAGACTAGTTGTCAGGAATTGTGCTGATCCATATGACTGCCCAGCTCTCTCTCCTGTACGAGGTAAATCAGAGTGAGATTTCCCTGTCTCAGTGCAGTCCTCTCTCAGGCTGACAAAAACTAAGTTAAATACACCTAAAGCCTTGAGAAAGCCCCTGCAAATGGGAGCCTGCAGCTGATCTTGTATCTAACCAAACTTTTATGCAAGTTTGGAATGCTCTCAAGTCCCTAAACGGAGGTGACAGCTGCATTTAGCCTTAAAAGGTCCCCCAGGCTCTGTTCCTAGGGAGGCAGATGATGATGGTGCTTTCTCTGTTGCCAAGCTCTCCCTTCCTCAGCACCCTATGGATCTCATCTGGTGTGCTGGGTTGACCCTGGCTGAACACCTTGCAGGTACGTTGCTGTCCCGCTGGGTCCTACAATAAACAGCATTGGCAGCTGTAACTAGACTGAGACTTTGAGTACGTTTTTGTTCCTTTGCCACGATCAAGAGTTACTCTGAAGAGTACTTAAATATTTCTGTTGCCAACTGCACTAAGTTGCCTGCTACTAATATACCAAGCAGTTCCTGTGCCAACAGAAGTGCTAAGTACCCTGATTTTATCCTGCATACCTCCGGATTACAAAGAGATCTTATTAGCTGCTCAGCACTGACACATCTGTTTGAATAAAGGGGCTCAGTTCTTTGCAGGCAGTAGAGTGATCTTCCTGTTATGCTACTAAATATAGGCATTTGCATAAATGTAATCAGATGTTGGGTCTTAGTGCATATATAGTCTGACACTACATGCTTTGCTCTTGGGTGCTTGAAGGAGCTGCTCCAGCAGTGGGACTGTAAGGGCATTCTAGAAAAGAGCTACCGAATGTCTGAGCTGCACGGGGAATGAGACTGTACTTCCAGAAATCAATCTCAGCTTCTGCAGGGGAATGTGTTATAGAGACACCGTACCATACGTTGTGCATTCTATTATATTATACATTATATACGTTATATATTACAGATAAGAAAAGTCAATCTTCTCACTTTTGTCTGGAAGAGCTCCGGACTATCCCTTTTGATTAATAATGTATCATGTAGTATTATTGTATGTTTCTAAAAATATCCAAATGCAGCACCCCAAAAGCTGTGTGGCGTCAGGCATTGGCATGTGCTGTTGCTGTATGAGCCAGAGAAAATGGGGGGGAATTTCTAAGCTTTACATAACCAGTTTTGCTGTTGTGGTGAACAACCGCTTTCCCTTCAACCTCAGCTAGATAAGGGAACCAACAGAACATGATGCGAGTCTGGGGAGAGGAGCTGCTTCAATGCTGGAAGGACTTACGATACCCATGACCTTCTATAGAACACAATGGGATTTTGTGTCTTGCAGAACTCTGCATTAGGTTGAACTGAAGCAGTTTTTTTACAAGGCAGAAAGGGACGGGGTCTCTGCAGCCGCCCTTCTTAAGCTGATTTATTGCTGTCAGTGCTAGAAAGATGTGGGCGTCTTTCCTAGCTGCAACAGTATTAATGGCAAACATGCGTATCCCTGCTTATTGCTGCCTGGCGTTGCTGCTTCCCTCCTGTTTTACTGTGTGCTTCGCCCTTCAGCTATACTGAATTTGCTTTCGGATGGCAGAAAAATGCTGCCTTCCCTTTTCACCACGTGTGCAAACGCTCAGCAGATGTCTCCTTCCCTGTGTGAAGTCTTACTTGGACTGAACACTTGGATACATTGTGCTTGGAAAAGGGGAAGCTCAGTTGGTTTGCGACGCGTGCAGCTGGCAGGTGAAGCCAAGGTGGGCTCTCAGGACAAAAACAGATGTGCTCTTCATGCAGACTGAACCTTAAGCCATGTCCCCGCATTGCTCAGCTTCAGATCCTATCTGGACTCCTGGCTCGAAGCGTTGCTAATGAGTCCTTTCCCCACCGCCCTTCTGTCCCTCGCTTGCTGAGGAGGGGCTTGGAACACAGGGCTGTGGATGCAACGGCTTATGCAGAGTCTATGTGACTCTTCAGGCAAAACAGTCTAAGACCTATTATTTATTCATTTGAATAACACTTTTCATACATTTCTAAATGCTTTAGAGGCAAAACATTACTGCAGGTTCACTGAGGCACTAGCTGGGGACTCTTCGTGCATTTTCAAAACATTATTACTAGCTACAGTTTATAAAACTTCCTTAAAAGCTACAAAATGAAATCTGGTTCCTCCTCCCTTCCCCTTCACATGCAGGCGCTTGACCTGGTATTGCTGGTTTGCTACCAGCAGGAGCTGAAATGCGCTGCTGGAGAAATGCCAAAGAGGTGGCGCTTCGGCCAGTGGGTAAATAGAGGCTGTCAGCTCCCAAATCCCCAGTCGGTCTGCACCGCTAAGTAGATTGCCAGAGAAATAAATCAAGGAAGGGGAAGTTCTTTGAGAAAGAAAAAGGAGGATTTAATGTGCTCCAACTGATACAGAAGAACAGTGTGAGAGCAGCGCTGTGCGGAAGGACTGGTTACAGTCCAATCTTAAGGGTCTTTCCCAACCTGAACAATTCTATGAAGAACTGTTTGTGTAAATGTTTTCTGTTTAAACAAGCTGCAGAAAACCTTGTCACCGTTGTGGCTTCTTGGCTGAATTTTGGATCTTAAAAGCATTTAGTTCCACATAATTCCCCCACCGTGATAATGCTTCCTGTAGCAGTTACAGGTCAAACAGTAAGTGCAGCATTAGTACATGCGAAACAAAAGCAATCCTGATCCCAGTGTCCCTACAGAATTCATTTCATATCCAGCCTGATGAAGAGGTAATTTATCCTAGAAATGATGACTTGAAGTTTGGCAATTTGGTGCAGTTCCAAGAGGCACACAGTACATTTGGCTTGGAATTAATGCAGAAAAGGAATTTCAGACACTTTAACAGGGCAGAACACTTGAAAGAACTGGAAGGTATTCTTGAGAATGTTCAATGTCGCTCTAAATTAGACCATAAAAAGTAAGTGCTTTTTAAAAGCGGTTTTGCACAGTAGGGTCTGCATTGTCAGGGCTTCCTAGTGATTTAGAGGTTCTCCTTCCTTGCAGCTCCTGCAGAAGTTCAAGAAATGGGAGCTGGGCTGCTGTGAAAAATACCCTTGTCTTTAAATTTAGAGGAAAAGCTATATATAAAAATGTGCTAAACATCTATAAAGCAGAGCCCATAAAACTGGGAGTGTGACAGCAGAGGTGTGCAGCGCTGCCATGTGGAGAGCAGACCTGGATTTTAACCCTTGTGGTTTCACCTGATGCTGAGTGTAAAGCTTGCTGGTGCTCTGATGCTTTTCCTTGGCCTTGGTTGTTAGGAAATGCTTGTAGCTGAGTCAGGAAACAGAAGGGAGGAGTCATATTTTTCTTGAATGCATATAAATTATGTACATGACTCTTTTCTGTATGGGCTTCATGACATTATGTTCCATATAAGAGCTGAGAGACACATCCAGAAGGCATGTCAGTGAGTCTTTCCCTTGTTAGCCCTTGGCTCTCCCCTTCTCACACAGTTAGAAGAACGAAGTCTAATGCCCTTTGAACCCCTCTTACTAGGAAGTGAGGAAAATGGAAAACAAGCTCAGTTTTCATTATTTTAAATAAGCTAAGAGTTGGAATAAGTCTATCTGCACAGCCTACAGTAAGATCCTGCAGACAGCCTGATTTCTGATGGAAAAGTTAAAACCACAACCAGACTTCTGTGCCTGTTCTGTTAGTATTAATCCATTCAGACTGATCAGACTAAATTCCCTTAATTTCTCTGTTGTTTAGTCCACTCCTGCCCATCAACTTTAATCTGCTTTCGCCTCCCTTGTCTTTGGGTCAGCTCCTATCAGCTCCAGTGCCACCTCCCTTGCTGTTCATGGGATACTAATATGAATGGGAAGTGGCTCGTTTATAGACAGCTCAGCAGAGGCTTCAGTGGGTTAAGAAAACAATGTGGAGAGGAATTAGTGTGGGGCAGCAAGATGCTGGCCTTTCCCAGCGTCTCAATGAAAAGCCCTTTCAGAGCCATTTAGTTTCCTGTGTCAGTGGATGGGCTGGATGACCCAGACGACCAGAGAGCTTTTAGTCCTGGAGTGTATCTTGTTGCTCTGGGTCAGCTTGCAGGGTTTAAACTTTTCTGAAAACATGCACACAGGCAAAAAATGTGGGGAAAAAAGTCAGACTGGTAAATAACTTTTTCTTCCCCATCAAGTGCTTAACAGGGAAGGACAAGACACAAGCACAGCTCCAAAAGCCTTATTCTAATCCCTAATGACATATCACGCTAGCAACGGGCAGAGGAGGAGCTCTTAGGCACAACAGCGAAGAGCAAAAGAGAACAGAGTAGTTTTGTATATCTCTAGTACTTTTATCATGTCTATTAGGGTGGCCCTTGGTTGGTACAGTAGTAGCTGTGCCTACAGCTCTGCCACTGAATCAGTATCTTTAGTGACCCAGTAGGTAAGTCACAGCTACCGTCCTCATCCGAGCTTTGTAGCAACGCAGCTAAATTACTGCAAACTATAGTAATGACTATAGTAACCAGGCAATCTGCACACAACTGTGGCAATTACAGGCTTTCCAAAGCACTGGTTGTTGCTTATCTTATCTCCTGTTCCTCTGCCAAGGGATTAGCAGTGAGTGCTGCCCAAGCCACGCTGGTCAAAATGGGCCGAGCTGGCAAAACCCTGGTAGTAAATGCTTTAAGTACATCCAGAGAGGAGGAGCGCCCTGGGTACAGCCTTGTGGTTACTGCTCTTCAGGCTGTTCTATTATGCACGGCACCCTTGATACTTGCTTAAACCCTTGCACTTGCGAAGATTTGTGTTGCCAGATCCTTTTTTCCAAGTGAAAGACAGCAGGAGGCAGGAAAGGTGCTGCACACATCTAGGTTAGAAAGAGTCCCTGCCGAAGAGTAACTTCATCGCTTCATTTAACCACATGTTGCTGAACCCTGTCTGGAAAAATCATCAGGTGAAATATTCTGGCCTCTGCTACTGCAAGTCAAGAGATCAGAATAAAGTGATCACCGTTGCCCTGTATAGCCAAAGGCTCTTAGGGAAAACTACGAACCCAGACCGTATCTGATCTCTGCTTTGCAAGTGAGCCGGAGAGAGCTGTAAACAGCTGTGAGTAACCGGCTGTCAGTAACATCCTCCTCTGCTCCCACCGGGCGTGCGGGAAGCCCACACAATTGATGAGTTGTTTTAACAAGGTGGTGAAGGGCAGGCAGAAACTCAGCAATTTGCATAGAAAGTATCGAGATCATGAAAAAGTCAAATTAAAAGCATAAATCAGGTAGCTCATGGTTTAACCATGAGGGCTGGCAGAGCTGCAGTATCCTGTACAACAGCAGCTGGCTCTGCAATGGCAGCGCCCTGGAGGGTCTCTGCACTGGAGGAAGAAAGGTGGATTCTGACACCCCAGGTGAATCTACACAGGGCTTTTCCTATTTGCTTTTGTGAATGTCTTAAATTAGAGTATGTACACAGAGTCTGATAGCAGAGACACCTTGCAATCCTCAAAATTCCCTATGTTTAGAAAGAATGGAAGTTGAGCAAAGCACTTTATTTGCTAATTTAGGTATTTCCTATGCAGTAGGACCCCCCAACGGCAGCTCTGACCTGAGAGTGCACTGTATGAGGAAAATACGTGCACTTCCTTCCTCCATATAAAGAGACAAAATATAACAAGCTATAGACATTATATGTGCATATCCAAAGATACTTGGGTAAAAACTGCCTTGCAGCCTTCTGTTTTGTGTGTTTAGATGTGTTGATAGAGACCTCAAAAGTCAGTGACAGAAGAAAGGTGCTTTGAGGTAATCTGAACCTACAAGTGTATTGGGCATTAGCAAAGCTGTGAATCCAAAAAAAGGCGGAACCAAGGGAGGAAGTGCTGTCAGTGTTTTGCAGATGTTATGCCAGAGGCTGCTTTTAAGGATGAGTGAAGAAGCCTCGGTTTGTCCACGGTGATGTGGGCTGAGCTGGGATCCATTGCTCCGGGTACGGAGGCAAGCGGAGGAGATAAGTGATAGAGCTGATGGCTGAGAAAGATCTACCATCTTCTCATCGCCCTTTTTCCTATTCTTAAACGCCTTGCCTGTCCCAGTTCTGGCCCTATCGCCCTCCCCGCCAGCGTTCTCTGGAACAAACACCATCAGGGTCCGGGCTTGCCCGTCTGCCGAGCGGCCGCACGATTCAGTGGGCCGAGCTCTCCAGGTTCTGCACTACACTTCATTTGTTTTATGCTCCCTAATGGAGTTCAAGCCAGGCCAGCAGCTACACCCGGAATTAAATGCGGCACACTTCATGTCACCGCGGGGAATTCTAATTCTTTATGAAATACCACTCCGTCCAGGGCCCCTTTGGACGTGGCGCTCGCTCAGCTTCCTGGCCATCTGGCCACTGCAGTCTGCGGGTGCTGAATAATAAATAAAATCTGCACATTTATTTTAAAAACCGCAGGCAGAAATGACCATGTGTGTAACTGGAGCTCCCTGAGGGCCAGAGACGCAGGCTGGGACAGCGCTGGTGGCTCCGCAGGCTCCAGTTGCTGCTGTCACATAACCAGCAAGACCCAAATCTTACATCCCTATGGATAAATCACATTACAGAAATTCTAGATGCCTCTAGCTTACAAAACCAACTTCTCAATTGGCATGCACAGCAAAATACAGAGCTACTCTGCTCCCTAAAAAGCATGGTTGTGGTACAGCTACAACAGGAAGAAAATTGCCATTGGTGCATGTAAGCACATAGCAAAATACTGTGCTTCTTGCCCCTGAGAACTTTGGCTGGAACATCTTTAAGGATTTATAAACTCCGTTGGTACTGCAAGCAAACAGTATAAGGAACTCTGCTTGTGTCTTGGGCTCTTTGGAAAAACACCGTTTTAGGATATGAATCTCAGAATGCGGTGCCAGTTGAATCACACTTAACTCCAGGTTCAGTGAGAGAAGTAAAAGGTAATAGCTTTTAAAATAATTAGCCTGATTAATAAAGCATGCAGACCTGCCAGATAAGTACTATATCCACGTACCAGAGTCCTGCCCTCTCCAGTTCCACTCCAGCCAGTCACTTCAGAACTCCCCATGCTCATCTAACCCTCTTTGTTATGCAGCTGGCACATCTAGACTATTAAGCAGAGAAGTGCTTTATTTCCTTGAATTAGAGTTGCTCCACCTGCTCATCTAGAGGAGTTTCCCCTCCAAAGCACATCCTCGATTTGCAGGGAGATAGATGGCGCTTTGTAACTATTAATTTAATGAGCGTATTGCAACATCACCCAAGCAAGGTAGAATTTGCATCACACGGCTTGGGAGAACCCGAGGAGCCCGAGGTGATTAGGTCCTCAGCTTAGCAAAGGTGTTTTAACATGGGGCTGACTTGAAGAGGTTTAACGAGGCTGCTTTAAAACAAGGCAGCTTACAAAGGAGCTCTGAATGAACTGCACTGCGTACTCAAGGATCTGTTCTTGTTACTGGTACTGGTGTAGGGTTTTAAAAAAGTCAATCAAAAAGCCACCGACAAAGCAAAAAAATAACAAATAGGCAGCAAAAATGTAGATAAATGGATATACACCATTAATTGGCAATGTCACAGCCTTTGTTTGGATGCCAACTGTTTGGTCCCCAAGGGGGCCATTCTAGTCCCTTTGTTCTCTAGTGCAAGAAGTAGAAATGCTGGTTATACAGGGGGAGATTTCAGGACCAAAACAAACCCATCGATAACCTATTTTTCAGCCCTGTAGCAAAAAAAAAAAAGCATAGGATCTTGGCGTGATCTTGCTGCACAGTTTTAATATTATGCAACAACAACAACAACTTCTAAATTCCTGGGCCAAGCTGCAGCTTGGATAGGTCAAGGACAGGCTTCTTTCTCACCTACATAGCTTTAGCCTCTTTATTTTGCCTTAATATTTTGATCTACCCCCTCCTGCTCGTTGCAGTCAGAGCTCTGGTGCAGCCGCTGGTCTCTCTCCTGCCAAGCATCTGCCTTGTGTTAGTTTTCCCAGCAAGCTATCTCAGGCATGGACATCTTAATATCTTTCCTCTGCACGACTGCAGTGTTGTCCCAAATCTTTTCCTTGCCCTGTGGTGCTGGTTACATGCAGAGCCCTTCCTTAATCCGTGTAGCTTTCACAGCTTGGTGAGCTTCCTGAATTTATCTGTAGGCTATCGAACAAAGGTACATCCTCCGACTCCCTCCCCTTCCCAATCCTCTTTCTTTACAGAGAAGCATATAAAGACTCTTTCCTCCTCAAAAGAACCCCATGACCTAGGAGATACAACAGTTGCAAGAGATGCTATAGGAACAAAAGCAAAGGTACTCAGATTCCAGTGACTCCAGTACTGAAGGCAAGTTTGTTCCTTTTTGTGATGGAAATAGTTGGGAACAAAGCTAAAGCAAGAAAAGCTGTAGTTTTTTCAAGGAAGGACAAAGCATGTTAAAGCAAGAAATTAAGCTCCCATGAGCCGGGTACATCCAGGTTCAAAAATGTGTGGGTCAGCAAAGCACTGACGTGTGAGAATCAAGTCCATACAGGATACAACAGTCAGACACATGTAAATGCTTCTGCAGTTTCCATTAATCTGCCACAGAGAGCTAAACAGAACGTTGTGCTTCTTTGTCTGTATTCACCTACAGTCCGAGAGCTTGGTAAGAAAGGGATGAAATATTTTTATGGAAGAAGAGATTACACTGGAATTTTTAGCTCAACTTTTATCCTGCAACGTACAAAGGCACAACGTCCAGCTCCAGGAGCCAGCCTCTGCTTTGCATTATAGAGCGTGTCTGGGAGTCATTAACGTACATGGCGGAGAGCTTCAGGACTCAAGTCCTGCTTTGCAAGCTCTTGCCCACTGCCTCTTGTTGTAAGGAATTCATTCTACATGGCTTCTTGTGTTACAGATCTAAGCTTATTTCCTTGCGTTCCCCATGCTCTGAACAGTCCCTCCCTGGTGGGATTAGCTGTTCTACCCAAACATGCAGCATTTCAGCATTTCCCCTAGGAAAGAAACAGTGATTAGGTGTTGTCGTGTTGTAGTTGCACCAGTCTGCTCCCAAAACACGGGATGAAGCTACAGAGAGTTGCCACCCAGTCTTACTGTCGGGATGCTCTTCTGAGCAAGAAACCACAGAGTAAGATCCTACCCGGAGTAATGGAAAATCAAGCACTATGTCGCTGCTCTTTGGACAGAAAAAGAGACTTTTAAGCGTGCATTCTCTGTGTCACAGGTTAATAAAGCTATAGTGCTATATGTGGGGGGCAGACAAGACTAAAGGGGTGACTGTGGGGTGAGGTTGCTTTGCTGCCTCTTGTGCAGCTGATCAGGCTGGAAACTGTTCCCCAAAGGAGCAAATCCTGATTTCTTAACGCTTTCCTCCCAGTTTTCTGTAACACAAGGCGAGGGAAGGAGATCCAAGATATTCACGTCTATCTACACGCTGTCTATTACTGACTTATTTATGTATTTATATTGTGGCTTTACTTTAGTTTACCAAATATTGCTTGGTGGCTGAAATTTCTCAGACCAACCTTAGCTGCACCGGGAGCTGGCATAGGCCTTAGCATTTAATTTTGCCAACATTCCTCATTTCTAATTTATACACCCGGCTCTATAACAAATTGAATTTGTATAACACACTAAACAAAACGGCTTCTAACTCCAGTTTCCTGTAATGGAATAACGTTATTGGAAACACACATTAAGTGGAACAGACAGACCTGGGGAACAGGCTCTGCTTACCAGCTGCAATTCCCACAGGGTCCAACCTGGTTATTTTGCAATGAACCTAATAGAAATTTGCACCTGGTGTGATTGTTCCTAATGATATTTGCTATTTCCCAAGGTTTACGCAGCCTTCTGGAAGGAAATGGGCAGAAATCCCAGGTATACAGTGACAAACTAAGAGGCAATTCGGTATTATTCTGAAAAAGGTGGTGACAGGGTAGTTGGTCTTTACTGAAAACCAGCTATATGACTATTGCTGTCAGCTGGGCTGTTTGTCACCATGGCTGTGTTTTTGCTTTAGCCACCCGCACAAGAACACTGAGCAAATACACGGTTATCTCGGTGGCATTTGTTGTAGATGCAGCCCAGCTTGGATTGCCGCAAGAGGAAGCAATCACAGGCTTATCTTTCCTAAGGAAAGATAAGCTTGTGATCGCTTCACCTGGAAAAGGCCATTAAAGGAAATCCGTGGTGGGTCTGTCTTTTCCCTAAATGAAAAATGGAAGTGAAACTGAAATAGACGCCTCTGACTCGGTAAGAATCAGCTCTTCATTAAAACAGCTGAGGTGTAGGGAGGGATGTCTTCAGGGTCTCAGCAGCTGCCAGTGTCTGAGATGTGCCCAAATACCTCCTGATACCAGTCTCGCTCTCACTGCCCTCAGGTCCCAGTTCCCAAGCTCGTGCCCTTTTACTGCGGTGGGGATGCACTTTCTTCAGCTCTGATATGTTCCTCAGGGGCGTGATTCGGGCCCAGACGGCTCGAGGGAAGTCGAGCTGTGCCTGTGGTTGCTGGAGGTGTTGGAACCGGGGTTCGGTGTCGCTCTGCTTCCTCCACGCTCTTCCCCTGCCAGCCATTCATGCTGCTGTTCCAGTTATCTTTCCTCACTAGCCTGTTTTCATCCTCCCGTGCTCAGCCTTTTAATAATATCTCTGTTTATGATGATTCTGTCCCTGGGGAGCAGCCTGGTGGTGGCTCCGTTTCCTGAGAGTGAAAGGGAGTAGCTCTATTGGCTTCCTGCTGCAGCACCTGGAGCAGAGCCTGGCTGTTCCAGCTGCCACTGTGACTCTAGGATGCAGTTTTCCCCATCTTCCTCCCTTTTCTGTCAAAAACCTGAGCTGCTCCCACCCTCTGAATGTAGATTATACAGAAAAGAGAGAGAAATGCTTGTCACTTTTTTCTTTTTCCATCTGAATACAGAATCCAAGGAGACAAAGTCTAAAATTAGAGTGTATCACAGACAGCAGTATCTGAGTAAACTCATTTACTGTCACTCCAGCAACGGCCCCTAGGGAGGCTGCAAATACACCGGGATAATAAAGAACATCTGAAGGTAGAAACAAAAATAAGCGAAAGGTTCTTTTCTATTCGTGCCTGGTAGGAACTTTCTCCCGGGCGCTCGCGTTGGCGGGTTTGCGGTGGCTGAGGGCAGCACGCGGGTTGTGCTCTTGGAGGGAAATATGAAGAAGAAAAAACATGTGGTGCCTGCAAATAGAAAGGGTATAATTTTGATGGCATGCTTCTGTATCAAATTAGGAGATCGTCACATATTATACAGATGGTAGGTCCCATTTAATAGAAAATAACATTAGCAGGGAAGTTGCGTGTACGTTCACGTCAGGCAGGAGCCAAGTCATCACTCTGTTTTTCGTTTGTTTGGTTCGCTTTTTCAAGCTGAAGGCGGCTGCAAACAACTTCAAAGCGTTTGCCTAAAAGGATGAAGCAGTTTGCGCAGAAAGGCTGTTGTGATTAATAAAACACACACAACCTGGGCAAGGGCTGGAGCACAGGGAGTTCAGTACGGAAGGACAGAAGGAAACAATGGGACGGTAGGAGGTAGAACTGTGTCTTCTCTGAAGAGCCTGGCTGGCTGAGGGAAGTCACAGCTGAGTGATGGTTTCAGGGGAGGTTTGTAGTACTCTAGCCAGAAAAATGGTTTGGTGGTCAGGCTGCTTTCCCTGGGGAGAAGGGGCAAAGGGAGAAGGGTGCCAGTGCAGTGCAGTTAACCCAAAACTCCCAAAGGGACACAGACACAGTCGTGCTTTGGCAAATGTAATTCTTCAAGCCACGCAGAAGCAGTTTAAAACCTCTTATCTGCACCCCAAATCCAGGTTGTTCCTAGTAAATGGACTGACATCACCCCTTAATCAAATCTCACTATGACGCAGTCTGTGACTGTAGTTGTTATACAGAAGATAAGGTTCTAACCAAGTTATGCTTGAAAGCTCCATGATGTTATTACTGATGTAACGTTATTACTGATATAACGATGCTTCTTGAAGTAAAAGACAATTTTTCCTCCCCCCTTTCCTCTGGAATCTGCAAAAAACCATCACCTTGCATCAGGCACACAGGCTTTCAAACACCAAAGCAAAACAGGTTTGGGTTACAATTAGCACATATTCACTGCTCACACGCTCCCTCTCCCTAACTGGGTCCTGGTCCATGATTCCCCCTCTGTCACGTGTACTCAGGCTTGTTTTATCAGAGCTGATGGCTGCAGATTATAGCAGTCCAGTTAACAGAAGGCCTGCATAGTAGAGGTGTACAGTCCTTAAACACCCACCGTAACTCATTTAATGTGTATTTGCTCGTTGGAAAAATAAAAATAGAAAAGCCACACCATTTTAAAAGAGCCAGTGCAAACTGCTCCACTCCAGGTGATCCAGCACCCCAGCGAGATACAGCCAAAGTCTGTTCTCACAGATTTCATGCAGGTTGTGCTGTGCCTGCACCTACTTCACGCGGTCCTCTAGAAGCCCGGAGTCTGTTTAAAATCTGTCTCAGCTACCACTAGAATTTGCAGTTCCACTAATAGCCTATTGCCTCCCTCTCTTCTTCATCACACATCTGGGCACCCAGATTTTATTGTTATATGTCTGCTGCATGCCCATGTCTCCTGACTCCTCATCGCTTTGGCCCTTTACCCATCTGGCTGCCTTCAGTTCTATGCAAGAGATATTGCTTACGGGCACAGCAGCCAGGTGCAAATGACTGCAGCCGAGCAGCTGCCTCGCTGGATTTATCCGTTTTCTTTGCTGTTGGCCGTATTCCCATCACCAAGGACTCTCTGGTGCCGAGGCTGCAGCACTTGCTTTTAGAAATTTAAATCCCAGTCTCCAGCTGGGTGTCCAAGAGCAACAGAAGCCAGCAGCATCAAACCTGATTAAACACCTTTCTGTAGAATGAGCTCTGGTTGCACAGCAAAGGTGCAAAATGAATGTGTGTGTCAGAGATGGAGCCGCAGCACCGATCTGCTGCCCCCAGGCCCGCGAGGAGCAGCTGGGAAGCTGGGCTAGAACCAGCGCAACGGGCTGTGCTGGGAAGGGTTTGTGCTGGCACCCATGGCAATGAACGGCTTTCCTGTAGCGTCAACCTCCCTGCAGTACAGTGCACCGCGCGCTCCAAAGCGCTCCTGCAAACATGAGTGAAGGCTGCGGACACCTCTTGTTTATCTCTGTTTTGGGTAGGATAGGGTGAGACCTTTCAGAGACTCCCTCAGGGTGGTTCTGAGGTCTTGCAGCATAATCAAAACACTTGCAGGTTTGTCTGTCTAAAACTGTCCTGCCCTGGAACAGAAATAAGGAGCCTGGTTTTTCAACCTCTAGGTGCTTTCAGGGCTGATTAGACACCCTTGATTATAATCAATGGTCATTTTAGTTACTGCAAGTTGGAGTTTAGCACTTCTCTCCTGGAACGTTTTGTTTCTCAGGGTGGGGGCACTTATGAAGATTGTTGCATGCACAGTGTATGTGCCACTCTCTGAAGCCGAATCAGACGTCCCTACTTCGCTTCCACTCCTGTCATCCGTACCAGGGAATCCTTAATACTTGATCTTTTTTGAGATCGACGTTTTTCTCCCTTCTCTTGTTGTGTTAGGAGGGAAAACAGATGCTGCTTTGGGATCTGTGCAAAGAAACCAGGTGCATTTTCAGCACCTGGGAATCCCTGATCCCCTAGGGGCTGCCCAATTGAACATGAGCTCGCTCACCCCAGCTCCATGCTCGGTACCGTGTCCCTGCTGCACCGCAGAGCAGCTCGTTAGAGACGGAGAGAAGAGGCTTTGTCGCCTTTGATGTTCACACATCTCAGCTGCCACTCTTAGACCGCTTAATCGTTATTTTTCCTTTTTCTGGATTCCGAATATCAGGACAATGCAGTTTCTTTACATCCTTTACTGTGAACGGCCTGGTTGCATTTGGGGGAATACATGTGGAAGTAGTGCTATCTAAAGCGTAGATGCTGAAGACCACCAGAATTAAATTGATAGAGCAGGGAAACTGCCAATAAAATGTGTGACCGGATGCACGTGCTGCAAATTCAATGTCACAGGAGTCAGGAGGCCACGCTGCTACAGACGGCAGCTCACCCATTTCTGCCGCCTCCTCAATGTCTGTCTGCTGTTGCTTAATGCATTTTGGTTGCTGCCTCTTCTCTGCGATGCCACCACTCTGGATGTAATGAAATACATGTTGAAAAATGAAGTTCTTGCTATATAAAACTTTAACAAGAACGTTTCCAGCCATCACTTTCCCATAGTCTTCCATGTCATACCACAGGCAGCTATTTAGAAAGCTTCTCCAAGCTGCGCAAGCTGAGTTTTTTTGGGAAAGGTTGTTATACCGCCCTTCTCTTTTATCCCAGAAGCAATCCTTTAAGATTAAGGAGGAAAACCAATTTACACGTTGTAATCTGTTTCACATAGTTGCTCCGTGAACGGTTTTACAGAGTTGCCTACAAGAAGAGCTGAAGCTGGAGTGGAAGGTGAGCAGATAGCGACCATGCACACACATGCCCGTGCGGACACACAGTTTTCTCATCAGCATAGCAGGACGTTCTAGGAAAGTCCTAAATCCTGGTTTTGCCGCAGGGACGCGGGCAGTGCGGGGTCAGCAGTGTGACGGGTGCGCCAAGTGCCCCCGCCTGTCCCGCAGCAGCTCGCTGCCGGTAACATCTGTCTCGGTCACAAGGAGGAGCGCTTGGCCTCACTTTAGCTAAAGGAGATGCTGCAGTACCCGGGGAAGTGTGTTAGCCAGGGAATTCCTTTCCCATATCTTGGGTTTGGTTTATTCACTGCCGATAAGAAACTTATTTCATCAGAGCACTGTGGGCTAGCCAGTTCAGCTCCATAAACCAATGCTTGAAATAAATGTTGCAGCTGTCTACCTAAGAATAGCTATGTTGGTGTGATGTATCTTCCAGCATACTCTGGAAAAAGAGTGCAGACACGCTGAGGAAGCCCCAGCGAGCCAAAGAGCTCAAATGCATCAGGAGAAACAACCCACAAAAGACGTGAATGAAAATGAGGGAGCAAGTGAGGATGGAACGTTGGAGCTTGGCCAGCAAGGCTGGCGAGTAGATAGATCTACCCAAGGGGGAGACAACCTTCATCCCCACCGCATATAAAGTAATAGTTATTTTTGTTAGTCAAAATCTGCTTTGTTTTGATTTGATCATCGGATGTTTTCATCGAACAGGCTACATTTGCAAAAAGAAAAAACATAACAATTGAAATAGTTGATTTTCATGTAAAAGTTCTGAGGAACTAACATATATTTAGTGACCACTCCTGCAGGTTTTCTGGAACAAGTCCTGCCTGCCTGGACTTCCAGGGGTATCTGCACTGACAGGCGGGGACGGGGGGGATGGAGAGTGGAACAAAAGAAGAAACAGACTTTGCTTCTTGCCCACACTTTGGATTTGGGCCAAGAACGTATCAGTTTTACTTACACGTATGGGAAACAGGCAATACCTGCCTTCAGTGTGCGGTGGGTTTCATTGTTGTTGGAATTTTGTTCGTTTGGTTTTGTTAGTTTTAGTTTCTCTCCTATCAGGCCCTCATTGAAGCATTTAGGCGCCGAAGAGCTCAGCACTGTGCTCTTTTCCCCTCTCCCCCCGCACTGTTCTGTCTCTCCAGCGTGTGTTCCATCAAGGCACTGTTTTGATTAGCTGCAGAAAAGGCCTGTAAACATTATAATGCTGTAATTCACCCATGCTCTGTCTATATGGTTACATAAAGTTTATAGCAAGAGGATCTTGATGTCTAATTTGGACCTCACATGAATGAGAAGCAAAAAGAGTTGTTCCTTTTTGTCGTCTTCTGTTTTTGCCCATGGTTTGCTACTCTTATTCTGACTTTTTTCCTTTCAAATTCAATATACTTGTTCAAATGGGCTTGTCTAAACTGAGTTATAAAATCTTCAATGGCTTTAGGGTTCACAAGTGTTTGTAGGCTATGAGCTGTGCAATGTTTTCTGCTCCATTTGCCAAGGGCTGCGAAACCGTGGTCTACCCGGTTAGAACTTATCTGTGCAGAGCAGTCTCAAAATATTACATTAATCCAATATTTATTTCCATGCCCTTGTGGTTCTGCCTGTTTAAACACTAGGTAGCAAGGTGGTTAACAAGAAATACATACTTTCTGCATCCTGTTGCAGTTATTTGGAAAAGGCCGGTGATGAAAGACTGCAGCCACATCATGAGCCGTGGGGGATCGTCTCTGAAACACGTGCAGTTGCATTCCAAAGTAAATCATCTATCGATCCGAAGCTTTTAAAATTCCTTTTCAAGAAACCTCTCCTGCTTTCTTCTTGTTATTAGAGCTGTACCTTTCAGTTTATTATTGCAGAGAGAGTGGTCAGGCATTGGAATGGCTGCCCAGGGAGGTGCTGGACTCGCCGTCCCTGGAGGTTTGTAAACTGAGATTGGACATGGCACTTAGTGCCATGATCTAGTAAAGTTAGACCAAGGGTTGGACTTGATGATCTTTGAAGTCTTTTCCAACCCAGTCGATTCTGTGATTTAAAGCTTCCTCTGCTGAAGGCAAAACCTGCCATCAGAGCAGCTCCACCAGCCTGGTGTCATGGTCTACGTGCCCAGGAGAAATACGCCCTGCTTCTGCCTACATCCCTCTTATCCAGAGACCACGCAGAGCAGTTTAGTGTCTGACGCTGATTAATCCATCACAAAACTCTCTGAAAATGTGCTAATGAGAGAAAACCCAAGGAGCAGGTAAACAGCAGAACGGTACTGAGACAGGTGCAAAGGCAGGAACTGCTTTTTGACACACTAATCAAATTATGAGGCATGAGTTTCCATTTGAACTAAGCAAAATAAATACTCTTAGCCCAGAAACACTTAGGGGAGGAATGCCAAGAGACTCGTAAAACCATCACTGCAGTCTTTGCCTTGATAATTTTAACTGGGGCTTTACAGTGTAGCATTTCACTCATGTGCTCAAGGCAAAAGAATCTATCCCCAAGTCAAAAAACATTAAAGTAAAAATTGATTTCAATAAAACAGGGTATAAAACCAAGAAATAACTGTAAATGGAATTAAAAGCAAGCTGCATAAAGCTCCAGAGTGAGGCTTTGCTTTCTATTCCAGAAACTCTATCTCCTGCAGCTGCAATGTGATCAGTATTCATACCTGCTTTCCTAAGGATTTATGGCTTGTGGTAATATTCAGTGGTCCTTCAATCATAGGCATTTGTGTGTTCATTTCCATAGCTGCTGAAAATTAACCAAGAGCAGGTATGAAACCTTCCTCTTGTCGCCATCTGATATACCAATGCTGGGATGAACAGAATGACAGTTTCTCGATTGTTTAAGTGATGAAAGGTGGGATGTGGCATCAGAGGAGCGGGACAGTGAGGGAGAGGAAACCCCTCACTGAAGACAGGAACCGTGATTTGCATTCCAGCAAAGAGTTTTCTCCCTGCAGACACAAATGTCGGAGTTCACGTAACTGCAAAAACACCGCATGGCTCTGCTATGAAAAATGGGGAGTGACTTTTCAATGCAGATTTGTAGTTCTGCCAAGGGGGAAAGTGCTTTCTTCCAAAGCTTTGAAAGGGGCAAAAAAAATTGGCCAATTGCATCCATAATTAAATAACTAAATGATAAAAAACATTTTCACACGTGAATCTCACATTGCTGGCAGACTCGGGTGATTTCACACACGGTACATCTCATGTTAATGATGCCCCTGCTCCACGCTTCCTAAGCCGGGGGCACAGTGACTGAGGTTCGCCAGCGTAAGATTCCCCAGTTTTCAGGCAGTGGCATAGAAAAATACTTTTGTGTCCTTCAGGACCAAGGAGTTATGAGAGTGGGACAGACAAGAACACCATCCAGTCCGCTGCTCCATCCCCAGCCCGGACTCGCTGCTGGGGAGGAAGGTACTAAACAGTTTGCAAAAGGCAGTTGTGGATGGTTTTCCAGAGACAAACATTTCCTCCCCGGAGTCAGTGCCAAACCTGACCCAGACATGAACACACAGAGCTGCAAATTTTTTAGCCGATCCAGCTTTGCTACACTACCCCTTCCCGGCCTCTTTAAGCTGTAAACAGATTAGGGCTTGGCTTTAACCATCCAAGTGGAAATCAGTCTAACATAGAGAAGCCTGCAGCTGGTGCAAGGTCATTGAGCTTAGGTGCTTCTTGGCTCTCCTGACTGGGTAGCCCAGGGTTTGTCCTGCACTCTGCTCTTCTCTGGGACAGTGGAATGCTTTGCAGCCGAATTTCAGCTCAAGCTGCCCCTGGCTGTCCCTCGTGAGCTGAGGAGGAGAGGGGAGTAGGAACAAGGAGCTGCGCTAGCTCTGCACTGCACTGCTGGGGCCTCAGCTGCGACGAGGAGTGTTCCCTTAGATATGGGCAATCAGACCAGTCTACATGGTACCCGGGAGCTAACAAGGACCTACTGAAGGGAGACTCTCTTATGAGAAGGTGATTCCCATCTGCTCGCTAAAGCTCAATAATCCAGCCTCTCCCATTGCTCCTTCCCTCTGTGCTGCAGTTTTGCTTTGACCATTGAAAGGGACTTCTCCAACACCTGTTACATAAATGGCTGAAGTTCCCTTATTTTCTATACTTGAATATGAACTATTTCCAAATAAAGATGGCACATAATAAGCCTTAATACAAATTATTGCTTAGCTGGAAAGGCATGTGTGAGCGTAATGGTAGTGGAGGAGAGAGGGCAGTAAATGGGTATCTCACACAGGGAGAAAACAGCTCTGATTTCTATTATCTCGGTAATAAATGGCTGTTTGACATTCTTCAGTGTTACTATATATGGTTGGATATTACCGTACACACTGTATAACTCAGTTACTCAGTCCAAGAGGCTGTGGTATCCTTCCAAAATCTAATATACGAGAAAGGGAGATTTCTGCAAGGAACTCATCTCTCTCACTGTCACAGATTTGCTGAAGAAACCGATTGGCAACCAGTTATCTAGGGGGGATTTTTAAAGGAGTATACATGTAATATTTTCTCATTTTACGTGGATCAAATAGAACGCCAAGTATAGAGTCACTGCTGTTGTTAGCCTGTGGAAGAGGAGCAGAATTTACTGGAAGAGTACGGTAGATCCTGAGCTGAAAGCAGAGGATGCTTTACTGGGCCCTGATGTGGATTCCCAGATGTTGGTTGTTGACCATTACCCTTTGAGCCTGGTGAACCAGCCTATTCTTAACCCACCTCATAGCCCATTCCTGAGGTCCACCCTTGGCTTCTAAACACGAGTGCTGCAGGAGAGGCTGTAAAAACCTCACCAAACTGCATCTTTGCCTCTTCCTTTAGCCTTACTGTCGTGTTGGCCGCTTTTCTCAGCACCCTTGGAGCCTCCCGCCCGGCCCCGTGAATTTGAATACATCCAGTTTCTCTAAATAGTTCCTAGCTTGTTACTCCACCACGTTAGAGGAGATAAAGTCAGTCTTGGCGTTTCCTCCCTAGCTGGCGAGACTGATGGGCACAGCAGCAGAGGCCATGGGCTGGTTGTCCTTGGGCAAGCGTTTGAGCTGGATGGAGGACCCCGGGTTCAGGTCACAAAGCCATTCCAGACATGCTCCACACAGGAACTGTCTTCTTCCTGCCTTCCATTCTATACCATTCTATATTTAGCTTCCCAAGGCTCATTAACCACTAGCCCGTACCTTGTTGCCACATCAATTCAGCAGGGTTACTTTTCAGCTGCAGTTATGCTTCAGTTTGGAGTATTAATTTCCTTTAACACTTGTCCTATTAATCACTTTAACAATCAAATTAAGACAATTATTTTAATGAGTTAATGTATTATACAGAGCAGACGATACACATTTATAACCACTTATGCCAGAGCACTTTTATAAAAGTCAGCCTCGTCAATAATATATTAGATCATAAATGTACTCCTATAGGGTTGGGAGAAGGGATGGGAAAGTATTCCGTTTGACTGATTTAAATATGTCTGCCTTATCTCAGTGGGAGCTTTTATGTGCTCTGGGCCTATTAAAATCAAGTGCCAGTCATTCAAAGGAAGAGCTGTTATTCTTTTCTGGAATATTAGTGCTAGATGGCAGGGTATTCTCTTTCAGATTGCCTCTAATGTGGCTGCTCTGGACATATTGTCAAAATGAAGCTTTTTTATTACAAGGAGCCCTACACCACCTACAAAAATGGGGTCCTCATCAGAATCAGCCTCATCTGGCTGAACTAGGAAAGTATAATCCTTGCATCAGGATTTCCAAACTCATGACACTCCAGACAGAAAGCAACTGCTTAAAATGTCTTTCTACAGGCAGAAATACATCAACAAGGCTTTGCTTTCTGCAGCTGAATCCTATGATTGATCATACAATTTCATTGCGCAAAAATCCATCTATATCCCTGAAGCAGTTTCTGCTAAGATAATACTTCAGTTATGTGGCCATCTATACCAATAAAGTCTAGGGCTTACAGATCTATTGGAATCTTTACAAGGGATATGCCACAATTCTGCTGAGATAAATGACGTCTTTCCAGTTTAAAGCATTGATTTCCAGAATCAATGTATGTGCTCGTGGGTGGGATAGGAATATACATCAGAAAGACTTAAATACAAATGATGAGTTGGGAGGAGCTGAAATCCATGTTATTGTGACGATAGTTAGAGAGACTGTTCTTTTCATGATGGCTGTATTTAGGGTGTACATATGGAAGGTTTCACTTGACTGTCCTTCAGAGGGGAACAGTAGGTGATAGGAAGCTGCCTGAACACACACACACTTGTGTAAGCATCCCTAGCTAATTGTTGCCAGCCTGAGAACCGTTAAAGGAATGTACTTAGAAGAACCTGAGGTAAGGAAGAGGCTGTGGCTATGACTCCTTTAGCAAGTAGTGCAGCCTAGTGACAGAGCATGAAACAACTGGTGGTGAGGACCCAATATCCATGTTACAAGCTTTGACGGACTTTCCGCAGTCACATTAACTGAATGCCCAGTAGGCGCTGCCACACACCACGGGAGCCCCCAGAGCACGTTCTCCCATTCCGTTCCTTCTGAAGGAGCCCAGGCTGCTCAGCTGGTGACAATGAGGACATGCGCTTCAGGAAGGTGCTGCCGATCTGCACTCAGACAGCAAAATTAAAGGCAGCGCTATAGGCAAAGCTTCAGCTGGGGAATTTTGTTCTTGGATCTTGCTGCAAAATAAGGGTCTTTTTTTGTTAATGGTATCATTGCGGCTCCTGTGATCTCGTTCAGTTTTTCTAGAAATTAGGATAATTGAGCAAACTGAACAAGATTTCATAAAACTATTAATAAATGAGTATAGGATTCCAAATAGGTAAGACTGAATCTTTTGCCTGTTGAAACGACATAGCAACTTTATAGTAACTGATGGAATGCTGTAATAAATTTTGGAGGTCACTGACCTCTAGAACAAAACGTGACACCTCTCCATCGTTTGGATTCCTGTCTAAGGGCTGCTGAGCACGGTAGATTTTGCTCTCAAGCCCTCTTGCAGCAACACTCCTGGTTGTATCTCACAGTCAGGAAGACAACAATCCTACTCTAGCCAATACATTAAATGCAGGATTCTTTATCTCTTTTTTCGCTAAAGCTTGTCTTTTCCCTTGTGCTGTTGAAGCTACAAATCAGTTGCAGAAATGATGCCTATATAATGGCTTATGGAAGGTGAGCAGAATGGAAAAGTTTTGCTCAGCTGATAAGCAGCGTGCATCTGTTGCTACTGCATGTAAAGAGTAGCGTGCAGGAGACAATACTGGAAATAAGAACATGTTTATCCAGTTCTCCTTCAAAATAGAAGCAACTTATCCTATTATTCCTGTTGTTCCAGTCTGCATGCGTGCTGCTGACCCATGCTGACCACTTCGTACAAATAAACTTGTGGTCTGAAAAGCTGCCAAGTCACCTTCTTGCTCTGCCTCGGAGAAAACCTTGGCTGTTATGCTTGGAGACACACATGTAGATCACTCATTGTAATTTCATTAAGGCTGCAGAATGTTGTTATCAACTCCTCATTTAGTGCATTTTACAGAAAAACAGCAGGCTAGAATCAAGAGGAGAACTTTTTCCTCTGTTCTTTTTCTTGGTAACTTTCCAGTTGGAGTTCACAGTTCAGCTCAAGCTGTTTGACTGAGTGCTTGTTCATCTGTAACGGATCAGACTGTTGATGAGTGTGTCCCCACTGGGGAAGGAGCTTCCCAGAAAGGCACTGCTGGAGACAGTCATTCACAGAAATGACTCAAAAAGGTCGTTTTGGCTAAATACCATCTCATAAACTAAAGCTGTAATCATCCCACACTACTGCTATATATGGTCTTAGGGATCTGGCCTCTCTGAAGCAAGGAGCTATCTTTCCAGTATTTTATGGGCTCAGCCTGAAGCTCTTAATAGAGTTTACTAGCTAAGAGCTTTTCAGGAAAACTTATGATAGTTGAGAGCCTCTTGGAAAGGGCCTACCTGTGAACATAGGCCAAGGTTCGCTTTGTACTTGAGGTGCAGGATAGAGGAAAAGAAGAAAAAAACCAACATAAGAAGTTAGGCTTGTTAACATTCTTGCCTCTTAGAGCATTTCCACTTGCCAGAATAATGTCAGGCTGCGGATGGGACCGTCTATAGCAAAAGCTCGGAACTGATTTCAGTCCACCTTTAGATTTGCAACAATGCGGATGCTTTGCTGTATCTACCTCAAATTCTTTGGTTAGAGATCAGAAAATCTCTAAAAGTTGCTGTAGCTGCCACAGCCGGACTCATAAAGCCCATCCAGCTCCTATTACACACATCCTCAAATGACACAGCTGTGGTTTGGCTCTGAGGAGCTCTCCAGGGGAAACAGGAGGGCACGGGTTAAGCAGCATGTATCAGACAATTTGTGAGGGGTAATACCTTGTCGTGGGTTTGGGATTCTTGAAGCTTAGATCACGTTAGACGAGCCTCTATAGTGAGTTCTGGGTTTTTCCAGCTTCTGCTGATAGTACGACTTCTACTTCCCATCTTGAATGAAATCAGGAGGTGCTGTAAATGATAAGATGCAAAAGCAGATTTGGTTGCAAACCTCCACATGAGCTCATTCCAAAAGACTACATGTTATCACCAAAACAATTGATTCCCTGGTCATTTAGGATCAGATTCAGATGTGCTTACTTAAGCTTGACATTGTCTTACTCCCCTCTGATGAAACTACGGAATACAATTCCATTTCACCTGAATCAGTACAGCAAGTCTTGCTTTCATTAAGTTATATCAAAGCAAGAAGCTTTGGAGGATTTTACTGGTTCGGAATTGGCTTCTAAGGACACATAGGTGTTTGGAAGACTTGCATTTCATTAATATTCTGTGTTCACTTCTTTGAAAAGTAGTAAGTTTTTGCTTCCAGCTGGAATTAGTAGTATTTTAATATTGTGGAGTTGCCATGGACAAGGGAATTCCGGCTTCCATCCACCTGTATTCATACATATGTCTCAACAACTTCATGGCGGTTACATCAAAGGGGCTATAAAAGTGTAAATCTTGACTGCATATTTTTAATCCAGATGTTGAATAATAATGTCACACCAAACAAAGTGCTCAGCCAAACCACAAAGGTAACATGCACTCGTGCATATTTATATTTGCCACAAGGCAAACAAGTACACTCATCAAGGGAAAGTACAATATGTTCAGGTTTTCATCTGTCACAAAGCAGAAGGTAAACCACGTTCACAAAAGATAAAGATCAATGGGAAAGGTAAGGTGGACCATTTGCAGCCATTCTAGGCTTGGGTTGCCATGGTGACTTGATCCCAAAGCTCCTGGATGTGTTTGATTTCTATTATAAAGAGAGTGAGTTGAGCAGAGCAGTTGTGATTGATTTGTGGCCTCTAGAATAGCAGAACTTCTCCAAGTCATACTGCTGTTAGAGGCAGAGTAACTGCGAGTGCCCCCATTTCCCCCTCTCTCCTGTGTATGTTATCTACTCCTTTTCTTGGTTCGAGCAGCCTCCCGTCCACCAGCAGGCAGTTATTATTGCCAGCCCTATGGTGCGCAGGCTGACGTCAGGCGGGCTAGCACAGAACGCCCACAGCAGGGCACGTTGGGGGTATTTTCAGGGGGTCCACCCCACGGGAGGGCACAGAGGAAAGGAGGGGGCATGTCTGATATGCTACCAAGCACCTGAGAACACCCGGGGGCTGGCGGAAACCTACATCACAGGGAAGAGGAAAAGGAGAGAGGGGGATTAAACTCACAGGAGCAGCATCTTGAACCGTTACGCAGTTCCTGCAACAGCTGCAGGATGAATAGACTGTCTACTGCCAAGGAGATTTGTGGCTATCAAAAAAATGCATGACAGCTAACACGGCCTGGGTTTCTATATGTGCTCTGCTGGCTGCACTTCTCTTTGCTCCGGTGCTTTTCCCACACTGTCTGGTGTTGCCCAGGGCTGTCAGCTTGAGCTCTATAGATGTTTCCAAGCAACCAGGTCTGCATAACACTGTGCAGCCCCTGACGGAGATACCGCTATAGGTCCTGGCAGCGGTGCAGTTTCATTAGTGCTGCTTCTCTCTGACATTAATTAAGTGCTAGGACAGGTCGTGGTCGCAGAGCTTACCTTATAGGCAGCTTACTCCTTTCTGTACTGCTTCGACATACACAGCAGAGCTGGAAAGTCGCACACGGTCCGGGTCACTCCCGGCTTCGGAAAGGTTTGCAGTTCCAATGCGCCGCCTCTGCCAGGAAAAACAACCAACCTGCAAGCGTGCACACTACTGCAAACCAGTCCAAAATGCTTATATTGCCTTTTGTAATCCTTTTGTTCTTTGTTTTATACAGTATAATAAAGCAAGCTTAGGTTGTAATATCCTTATTGTATGTTAGCGCGTCAAAGAATGACGACATTATTATGCATCATGAAACCCCAGGATGTTTGGTAAATTTAGAGTTTAGTATCGTCAGCATCTTGACACTTTAAGTCTGCTGAAGCGCTAAGTTTTATCACCCACAAAGAGGCTTCCTAGTGATTCCAGCACAGGATGCAGGAAGCTGTTCCCCTTGTTCATTCCAAAGCTTGAATCCCACCCTACCTCCATCTTTCAGGAAAACATGAAAGAGCTTTCAGCTCTTGTTGAAAGGAGCTGCTTGTTTGTTTTGTAGCCCAGACAGTATCTGTTTTACAGTGAGATGAAATCTTACTGATGCCCCTATTGCTGGGACAGACTGGTTGTTGTTACGAATGAAACCGCACTACAACATCACCTCCTCTCCTGCAAATACTCAATAGCTTTGTGACCCAAGTGACACTGGACAATCGGAGAGGACGTGGAGTGCTCTCATTAGGGAGCACGCTCTGGTGGGCTTAGGAGAGTGTTTCTGGCTTTAAGCCAGATGCCAATGTAAGTGTTCCCTTCATAGTGTCTTCTTCCTTGCTTAGGAGTGAATCTCAACAGCCCACAGAGAAGAGCTGATGGTGCCACCGCTGGCCAGGGAGGTTCTTGTGTCATGGAGTGGGTTTTGTTCCTTGCGGTTTGTAGCAGCAGCGGAGGCTGCTGCCGTTCTCCCTTCAGACCCTGGAGGCAGCCGGGGTGCGGACAAGCCCCGTGTCAAGAGAGGGGACTGACACATACACCGTAGGTTTCTGCTTTGCTGAAGTGCCAGCAAGCGCTGCTAAGCCTGAAGTGAGCACTGACTGTGACGTTGTTAGGTATGACAGGCTCCAGGTTCCTGGAGCTCCTCACGTGATTACATGAGATTTCAACTCTTCGTAGCCAAATAAAAGTTAAAAAGGGAAGAGAGAGACAGAGGGGAAGTTCCAGGACTTGGAAGAGAATCACAGATGACGCAGGACACATTTAATCTGCATTACAGTTGCTCTTTTTCCTATTTAGAGGTCAAGAAAATACATTTTTGAATCCAGGAGCTGAGAGAGTTGCCAAGGAAAACTCAGTGTTCTAGAGGCAATGTTGCTATTACACTTGAAAAACTTGAAGTTTCTGTAACAACTAAATGTAAAACAAATGTGACATAAGGAGGAGGAGGAAAGAGTGGGTGGGAAGACGAGGAGATGAAGTGGAAAGTCAAATGAGGGTTTAGCACAAAGTCCTGAAGTCAGCTACGTCCCTTTAAAGCACAGAATTTACAACGTTGAGTTGCACAGAATGCAGGTGGAGAGCTCGGTGCTGGAGGATTCCCGGGCCAGGGACTGCGTGTTAGGCTGATTTTGTGCGGCACTAACAGTCAGTAATAACGAGAAGCCATGATAAAATAACGTTCTCAAAACGTGTTGAGTTTCTAACTATACCAAGTACATTTACATGCTGTTTTGCTGGCAGACATGAGTGTGTGCTGCTCGTGTTCCAGCTCATGAGCCTGGCCCAAGGCACAAACGAAGCAGCTACGTTCAGAGGCACTGAGCTCACACCAGTATTCCTCCTGTGCAATTCTTGTTCTCGGGAAAGGCTGTCACTGCTATTCATAGAATTATCATTTGATTTTTGATTTCCAAGCAGAAGAAAAAGGGCGTTTTACAAACAGCTGAAAGGATCGAGTCTTACACAATGAGAAACGTGTACTCCTCCTTGTGCAGCCTATACGTACAGTCCACCCGCACACACAGTACACAGGCACTGAGCTGCTCTGGACAGGTACTTGAGAGAGAAGAAATTGAAAGTATATATAAATCTGCAAGAAGGCAGGCTCTACTTTCCTCCTCTTTTAAGGTATGTGCCAATAACAACACTGTCCGGAGCATGTATGGAGCGAGGGAGCAGCGATGCTTGCTCAGCGGCCACCCACAGGCTGCAGCAGCTCCAAAGGAGTCAGCCTGTCCCCCTTGGCTTTCTGCAGCAGCCCTGGCCTGGGCTGAACTGTAACTCTGACTGTCCCCAGCAGCCTGTGTGCCCTTGTATAGGATTTAAGAGTCAGCACTCCAGGTAAGAGCATGCAGGACAAAAGCATGAACAGAGGATTGGTCCCCTCTGCTCACTGTGGCCCAGAGCCTGGGAGCTGGGGCAGTCTTTACCCAAAGGCAATATACTGAATACACGACAGTATTTTCCATTCTGTCACGTATCTATCAATTGATTTTCACTGGCAACAAATGCTCTGCTTTGGGGTTGGCGTTAGCTGCGAGTCGATGGGGTTCAAACGTCAGCAGAGAGATGGTTGGATGGCACTGCACCTGCACGCCAGGACTGCTCTGACTCACTAGTGGTTGCACACGCGTTTTGCAATTTGAGTTCTTTAGCCTGTCTTGAACTCGTTATCGCGGCCTGCCTGGCAAAATGACTGTCCCCATGGTCCCAGCTCTCCGACAGAGGCTGATTACTGAAGAGAGATGGGGAAAGTGTTCCCGAAAGGGCTGATGAGAACACTGATGCTGGCAAGTGAGAGGGGGCCTCCTTTCTGCAGTTGTTCGGGTAGCACAACATAAATCATAGGACCTACTGCAGATATACAGGACAAATTTTAGTGGGGCAGAATGTTTTTATCAAAGGGGCGTGAAGTTTTAGTATATTTGACATAACATTAAATTTAAAAAATTATTGACTGCTTGTAAGTGCAAAGAAATTAATGTATGGTTTTAAGTAAGAAATACAGGATAGGTAATACTGCCCCATAAACACTTCGTTTGGGCACAGAGAGACTATTTATTTTCATGATTCTTCATACCACAAGACAGAAGAGTAATTGTTCGAGTCATGTATGATGAAATCTAATGTTGTGGTATAATTTTTTCCCATCGATTGGGTTCTAGCCTATCCGGGATGATTTATAGGAATAACTAGGGGCAAGGACTTCCTGCAGCATCGCAAGGGCCAGTTAGGTTTATGTGCTGTACTGGTGTTCAGAGTTAATAGATTTTAAATTATAGTCTGTGTAGTACACGTAGGGATGCGAGTGTAGCTGGAGGGTCTGAGCAGAAGAGGTGGTGGAGCAGCAGCTGGCACAGCTGGCAGCCACCTCACCCTTGGGAGCCGCGTTCGGATCACTTGGGTATGGCCAGTTATGAGCAGGAAAACAGACCCATCTGCGCAACTTCTGATTATAGCAAAAAAGGACCAGAGCTCGAGGGCGTAACTCAGCACTGCGTAGTTAAAAATCAATGGAGTTATAGTGACCTATGCTATGGAGGGTCTGGATCAGAAATTTGAAGGCAAAGAGGTTAATATTCCCTTCCTTTAACACAAAGATGGAATACAGAACCAGTGCAGCTGAGCAGTCTTCAGAGAAACCAAGTTCCTGTAATCAGACCTAAAAGACGGCGTAGAAATTACAGCCACTGCTACCAGCACCATTCACGCTTGCAGCTGTCACCTGTCAGACGTACCGTCAGCCTGACAGTGTGCACACACGCACACCTTCCCAACGGGTGTGTGTTTGCACTGCCGTCTCTTCTAGCACTGAGTCAATCTAACATGCTACAGAATCAGAAGAACACTTTGCACAGGATAAAATGCAAGAGAGAACGGAACATTTTAAGGCAACAAGTGGGGACTGAGAAAGCTCAACAATAGCACCTGCATACTGAGGTATCTCTCTGCTCACTGGCCCATCAGCAGAAGTCGGTGACGTGTCCAGGGAAGGCAGCTCAGTAATGCACTGTAACCCATGACCCTTGGGAGAAAAGATGAGAATACTAATTGCTCGGAAACACACCAGAGAAAGTGGACTAATGCTGAACAGCAATGGGAATTACAGCACGGACATCATCAGGATCCATCACAGCTAATGAGATTAGAGTGGCTACCACAAGCATTTATAATGATCCACTCAGTGCCCCCAAATTTTTGCCAGCGCCTCTGAGCCAGGCTTTGCTCTTCTCCTGCCCTCTGCTTGCACACTTCGAAAGTACAGACAAGGGAGGACCCCGGGAGCCTTTCATCCTGCTCTGTACCTCTCTTGTACAACCCTTGTTTCTAATTGTACGCAGGCACAACAGCAACAGCACTGACTTCATAGCAAACCCCCTTAATGAATAAATCATCCCAATTTCAAGGCAAAGTTAGTACAACCATCACTGTGTCATTTCCATGAATCACAGTGATAAAGGACCATGCTTGCTGAGACATTGCTTATGCAAATGCCATACAGCACTAATGAATGTAAGCAAAGTCCTCCAGTGCCAGGACAAGGCGGGCTGGTGCCAAAGCTCCTAGGAAGCGGCTGTTCCTTTGTTCAAAGGAATAAGTGATGGGCTGGGGCAGAGGGGCTCTCAGGAGCCTGGGACTGTACTATTCAGTCATTTCAGATCCAAGGTTATGGTCCTTGTTCTTCAGGGACATACTTTCACAGCAAATATTTCTGATTTATGAGCAGTGATGCCTCTCTTTGTGTTTCTGGAAAATTGCGATAGGGGAGGAGGTATTGTGAACCAGGATGATTCCAAGATCAGCTCTTTTATGATGAGATAGCAGCATATTGGGAGCGCAGTGTAAGGCACTGGAAAAGACCCACAATACTCTGGATTTCCTTCATTATTCTCCAAAGCCCAATCTAATTTAACACCTCACAAAGCGGGGCTTTGCTGAAGAGGTGTCTCTGTTTTCAAGCAGATCTCTTTGCTTTTGTATCTGTGCTGACGTTCGGAACCTTGATGGTATTGTTTGTATTTTCTAGAAGCCTATAAAAGAGGTCTAGAGCCAAACAGGGGTTAGTCATGCGGTGCTGGATGATTTATGAGTGAAGCATGAGAAAAGGCCCTGCCGCAAACAGCCAGAAGGACAAAATAGATGGGCGAGGGACAGGACAGCGGAGAAAGGCGGAATGATTTCCTCGGGGTCACACGAGTCACCGTACGAAGCTGGGAACAGGCTCGATGATTCACAGGGAAGGGCAGCATGTTGTACTGCTGATGCACGAGTCTGATATCCCTGACTAACACACCACAGGAAGAAATTATCCCATGCTCCAGCATTCTCTGGCACCGAGTATCAGCCAAAAAAGGTCTAAAACAGTGAATGGAACTCAATATATGCCACCAAAGGTTTTCTGTTCCCAACAGGTGCCAAGCACAATTGATTTTCATTTACAGTTGCTTTCTTTGTTAGATGATGTCACAGATTATTTATCTCTCAAAGCATTAAATGATACAAAGCACTTGATGAGTCATTGGGAAAAACGGCCTTCAAGTCTAGCTGGTGCAAGAAGAAAGGACCATAAATTCCCCAGCCTCGGTGTTTCCAAGACTTGAAAGCAATCGCATCAGTCTCATATAGCGAATGCAAGGAGAGCAGCCCTCTCACTATTCCCAAGTCATGTAATTGAACAGCTGGTTCTTCACCGCTTGGTATTTCAGTTCAAAGCCCAACAGTGTCACTTGATGCTCCAGAGATGGGCACGTGAAGGCTCCTTGGGCTGATGCTGTTGACTGTGCCTCGGTGGGCCAGGGCTGGGGCGTTAGTGCTGTTCAGTCTGCAGCTGAGCCAGTGAAAGGCGTCATTTCCCCAGCGGGTAACGCTATTGGAATGCTCGACCTGCCAGGTTGGTACCCCCTACCATAGTTCTGTGTTTTATTAGGTTCATGCAAACCCCTTTTGCAGCCTCAAAAACAAAAACATGCCTCAAGCACACTGATAAAGGGCTTTTGAATGGAGACAGATGAATCGCGTGTCACTTCACAATTAGCGCTTTAATTTTGAACAGTAATTAGGGCGCTGGTGGTTGGAGAGTTTCGTTCTCATCGACCCACTTACATTGTTCAGAGGAGGCCTAAAGAGATACCGAAGTTTGCAAACAAATCAGTAAGAGAAGTGAAAAGTCAGTAGCAGCTGCAGCTGATGGGCTGAATAGTGGTGACCTGGGAAATGCTTCACAGAAAAGACTTGGTCACTAGAGCATGGAAGAAGCAATAGTTCAGTTACAGTACGCAACACTATAGGTGGGAATCCACAGTCCAGCTTTGGTTCACCAGGTAGTTCTCTAGGCACTATTACAGTTATCCTATCAAGCTCTGACATCCTCTGATGTAACTTATTTGGTGGTGTAAACACAATAACTAAAGCCAAAAGTCTGTGAAGAGCCTCGGGTGTGAATTCATTACGAATACACTCTGATTAAATGAGATTTACTGGCTCTTCTTTGCATAAGGAAGTGGAGTGAAGTCTGGAAATAGAGACAGATGGATATCAGCACATTCCAGCCGCAATATAAACAGGACCCGGACAGAGCTGCTCTCCGAGGATGTGACCACGCAGCTGTGGGACGTGAACAGCTCTTCCTAGAGGCAGAAAGGAGGTGACAGCTGAGGTAAATGCGTGTTAAATCAATAGTCGGCTCTGGTAGAAGCGAAGGCAACTATTTTGCCTGTATGACTCATATAAGCCAGAGGCCTCTTCCTAAATGCCAAACTTCACGTCTTTCTCAGGGTCAAAAGAAAGATTTGTACTTGTTGCTTTGATTCTCATTCTTTTCTCAAAAGTTTTGTATGATCCTGCTCTGGAAAGGGATATATGGGCAAAACCGTGTATCTGATTTACTGTCTCCAAGAGCACAGATATCAATGCAAACAGGCTTATTTGTTTTACAAGTGCCTGTACACGTAATATTAAAATCAAATATTGGTTCTGAAGTGGCGACTCGTAATGGGATAGAGTTTTACTTGGCAAATATAGCTGGGATGTGTGGGGATTCACATCAGGCTCCGCACAAACAAACCCAAAGTAAATGTTTGCTGATCTCGCTTGGGACTCCGGCTGCTTCACCTCTGGAAACGGGACAAATCCTGCACCGTGGTGTGGGTTCACCCTGTCCGTTCGTCCCCTGGGCAGGCGCAGAGAGCAGGACCGCCCGAGCGGGGCGGAGAACACGGCTCATCCTTGCGCTGGATCAGTGATCCATCAGGGAACACAAACAGCAACAAGCGAGGCTGAAATCAGCCGCTCGGCTGCCTGGAAGAGTGAATTTCCAAAATATTTAAGTTCCTCCCAGAGCCAGGATGAAAACACCTTTTGCTTTAGTCCTGCTGCTTTTCTCTTTTTAGCTGGAGAGAGTTTGCAAGTACCTGAGAGCAATGTCACTATTCTGACGCCATCGGAGAGACTTTGTGCAAAATGAGCAGCAAACCGGTTCTATAATCGTCCCAATACACCAACCTACTAAAATGCATGGACCAACTTGTTAATTAAAACACACATGGCACTTGGACTTTCTTTAAGAATGGCTGTATTACTTGTTTTAAATGTAAAAAACAAGTGTCCAGAGGAATCTAAGGTCTGCAGAGAGGTGGGCTGGAATTGAACTCCAAGACGTTGCAAAGGGAATACGCTGCCGCCCTAAAACTGAATTCTTCCATCTTCATTCCTAAAGATTACATCCATTAGGGCCTTTCCTCCCACTCTGCACTGATTTTTCTATACACGGATATATATATACATATACACACACATACAGTTACTATTTTAAGTGCCTTTTAAATACAAATGTTGCCAATTAGCCCATGTTTTGCACAGTGTCTGGAAAATATAAAATCAAAGTATTCATCCAAATCCACATATGGCCAGATCCTTGGTTGGTGTCAATGCTTGCAGCCCTGCTAATTCTTTTTGGAGGGGGGCCACTTTATGCCTGCTAAGGATATGGCTGAGTGGAATCCAACTGAGAGCCTCTCCTTGGCTTCTCTAAGATATAGATCTGGACCATTGTTATTACAAAAGCTTCAAAATATCTGGAATATGTTAAATATTGGGACAGTTACTCTGGTAAACAACCATATGTTGGAATATTCTCCTAGTACCTCAAACCCCACGAAGCAGAAAATGCGGAGCCTGTTTCCTCTCTTCCTGTTTATATTTGCACCAATAATACTCATTTTCAAATTCAATTTAACATATGCCTGATGGCCCCAGCCAAAAATCGCAATTGGCAGCTCCGGTTCCTGGCACGGCTGAGTTCAGAGTGGACCGTGTCTGCAGATCGAATAGAAAGCAGCACCATTGGTGAGGCTGGAATCCAAGTTGTTCCCAGGCATGTGCCCAAATCTTGGGTTAATTGCAGCACAGGTCAGGAAAGTGTGTAAGGAGCAAATTCTGCTACCTATTCAGTCGGAAATGAGAAATCACTCTGAAGTATGTGATGTTACAGGGTTGTATATAAATAGGAGTTTAACAGAAAGTTAAATTTGTGGAAATTAAGATTCAAATCCATGAAAGTTTAAAACACACGGTCAATTCAGATGCTGTGTGCCTTTCCTTAAGAAGTATACTCTCTAGGCAGCATAATTTGGATAGAGCTTTTCACTGGACCGTGAGGTGGAAGCGTTCCTGCCTGGCTTCAAACACAGGCTTTGCAACTGTAGGAATAAATGAAGTTGAACAGTAGCTGAACCCACCGAAGGGGCATTTTAAGACCGAGAGAGGCAGGAAAATGAAACATAAAACAACAAATGGAAGGACAAATAGTAATAATGCCAAAGAAGCATGAAGAATCACACAGTGATAGGTGCTTCCTTACTTCCAGCCTGTTTTGGCTGCAGAGGGTTCAGCAGGGATGCTGCTATTACCTGATCCCCGATGCCGTGGTGATGGGCAATGTCAGCCCAGCTGCATTCCACCAGCCTAGAACCCCGAGAAGGGCCGGGTCTCTGCTGCCAGGTCTGCAGCGCTACCAGTCTAACGTACGCAGACACAAAGGCGCACTCGGACACCTGAACGGGAGGTGGGTTTGCTCCCTTCGTGTCACACACAGCAGCTCATACTCGGGACGGGTCCCTTAGCCTGTCCTCTGATATCCTTTGGCTGGGAGGCATCTCTGCCGTGCCTGGGTTGAGATCAGAGGTGCTCAGCAAGTGGGAGGGAGGACAGTATCTCTTGGGAGATGGTCCAGCACACTCTCCTCATTTACCACCCCTCCGAGCATCTCAGGAATCCAGCTGGCAGCACAATAGCTGGCTGCATACGCGAGATTTAATGGGGCCAAATGAGAGCTAATTGCGTCCCTGCTACAAAGCACAGGAGGCTCCAGAGGAAAGGTCAGGCTGTTGAAGGCTCCAGCATGCTGGGTAGGTAGGAGCTATTTTCAGTCAGATACGGAGATTCCAGCACATCTCTCGCTGCTGCCTTGTTTCTATAGCAATACAGGGGCCCGGCTGCACAGGGACTCAGACAGCGAATGGAAATGTAGCTTCATACAAACAGGAGCGTCGCTGCTCCAGACCACCTGTCCTGGGGTGTGGGGATGTCTTGGGAAGATGCTGCACACTGTGCTAAATGCTCGATGCGGAGAGCTGTTCTGAGTAAAGAAAACGTGCATCTACCTGCCACATTACAGAAAAAATGCTTTAGTATGAATAGAAGGCAGGAAGGGAAACAAGTATCCCAGAATGGTAACGATGATAGCTAGAAGTAATACAATCCCTTCTATTGGGTTTTTTAAAGATATTGATGAATTTGATGCTAAGGATTTCAATATCTGAATACGAACCATCCTGAAGCTGGGTGGTCCAAGCAGCCCATAGAAGAGCAGCTGCAGCATCCCCAGGAAACGTGGGGTGTTTTCCCTCCCCTCTCCCTTTTCTCGTCTGTTTTCTGGCGTGACTCAGCACCTGCACGATGTGTCAGCGCCCGAGCACCATTTGGGGAACTTCAAAAGGAATCAGGAGAGCTGTCAGTTCATCAGATACGCACACACCTAAGGGGCTGTTCTCTTACCACGCAGAACTCCGACTGTGCTGGCTGCTGCGCATTTAGAGACAGTCTCTGCCCCAAAAAGAACACAGCATGCAATTAGGAAAACCAAGGAAGGCTGAATGGCAAGAAGTGCTGCTTTTTCAGCTTAGGAGCTGACATGTACAGGGGTTAAAGCACGCTATAGGCATGCACAGACCCCTATATCCCCGAAGCAGGGGGATAGGGCCCCCAGTTTCATGGGTGTCCCACTCCCTCCAGCCTACGCCGTTATCTTCCTGCAAGCCGCAGTCCCTGCGCTCTGTACATGTTGTTAGAACAGCAGCATTCCCTTCCCAAAGCAAACCGATGTCTGAGCTCTCTGTCACAATTAGTGCTTTCCTGGCACCAGCTGCTCCAGGTAGGAATTCGATGAAATCCACAGGGTTTACTTGTAAGTCACATGGAGAATTACTTGGGGTTTTTTGGTGGGTTGGTTTGTAGTTGGCGTGTGTGTGCTTTGTTTTGTTTGGTTGTTTTCTCTGGTCCTACCAGTAACACCCAGTTCGGTATGGGAACTGGCTTTGTTTCCCCAGCCTGGCAATACTGCAGCATCTGTTCTCACGTGGCTTTCTTATCACCTCTCTCTGTTTCCTCCTCTCCCTCCTGTCATGAACCGTCACATTATGTTTTGTTACTTCTCAGCAGTTCAGCCTCCAAGTCCAAACGTATCCGCACGCCTGGGGACACCAGAAAGCACAGAGAAATTTATCTAAAGGTCTGACTTCGATGAAATTCACCACCAGACTGACCACTGGTGTTTCGGACCAGTACCCTCCCAGATCTGTGGCCACACACAAAGTCTTCCAGAAGTCCCGAGTGGGGGTGTTCGTTGTCCCTCAGCCAGCAGTGCCAGCCTCACACCAGCCACCACCAGCTGCAGCTGCTCCCTGCTGTCAGAAAGGCATTCAAACAGTGGTCGTCACTGCTGATGCTGCTTAATTACATGCCCCCTGTTATATCACTGAGGCTGGAAAGAAATATCTTTTCCTATGCCTAGCATAGCACTATGCTCCATTCCCAGCTGATTCCCATTTCCATTTCCCCTTCAGCACTGCTTTTCTGTTTCACTTGCTTGTAAATGCCAAGCACTTTAAGTGATTGTATAGGGGAGATTGCTGCGGGAAGAGCCTGCCTTCCTTCTGGCTTCATCTCCCAGGGGTTCACAAGCAGCGCTTCAAGGTGAGCACCGGACAAGTTGATTAATATGAGCAGCAGAGGACGATGCTGGCAACATCTAGTGTGCATGACATATGTGGAAGTGAAAGGTCTATTGAACAGTTGCCTAGCCTTGCACCAAATGCCACCCATCACATGCCTCGCAATGCAGACGAGTTCCACCTGTGTGAGAACAACAAACATTCATGGGGCACCACTGCAGCAGCTTCTCTTCCTCACCCCTCTTAAAATCCTCCAAGCATGACATTTGACAGCGTTTTTCATTCCTCAGGGCTGGATGCTAGCATTTCTCCTTATCATAGTGGCTTCTCAGGAATGTGTATTTTCTTCGCTTTGTATATTGTGCTTTTTGAACACCTGTGTTTTCACTGGTGTTGCCCAAGTCCAGCCTCCTTCCAGTGGCTCCACAAGCTGTTTTCCTGCAAAAACCTCATCTTTGGGAACCTCAGTTTATAATTTCGTGATAAACTTCTCTACAGAAACATGCTGTTGGTTTACATCGTGCACTCAAGTCACAAGACAGAAGGCAAGCAGCTTAATGTTCACTGCGCGCAGCAGAATAGACCGAATGAAGTGGTATTGGGAGCTGACATAAAATTTGCACAGAAGTGAAAAAAACAAACAAGAACTGCTAAGAACCAAGAGCAGATCTGCTCCTTTACGTCCTCCACCTCCACTAAGAGGAAGGAGGTGACTTGGGTACTTGAAGTTGCAAAACATGGAAGAAAATAAGGTAGCAGCTGGGAAATGCAAAATCCTCAAGCCTATACTGTAAGTGTAACTTGCATTGCCACACATCGTTCTCTTCTCTAGGGACCAGGTTGTTTGGCTCCAGCCTCACAGCACTGCTTCATTTAGACAGGCAAGGGCGTTAATTAGAAGCATGAATCACCTGAGCCCACCTGGGTTACGCCCACACTCAAACACGGCTCCTGAAGGGTTAGAAGCCAAAAACACCCCCCAAAATAACAAAAACCTAACCCAGAAAACCTGTGCTTATGCCCCACTGTTTGTTATAACCTTCCTGGCAGATAAGCTGGAAACCTTTACTTAACAGGTGAGTCTTAGTCCTGTTTCCCTCCGTTGAACCAGCACTCCTGGAAGAGAGGAGAGGTGAAGCAGTGGAAGAGCAGCATCGAAGGTTAGCTAAAATAACGCAGATTCTTTGGGTTTACTTTGTGGTACTTAAACCTGTCTCTATTCTAGAGCTTTCCATCGTATGCTTACAATTCTTGTGCATCCATAAAGATTCCCAACACCATTTCGGAGCACACGTTTTGTTCTTTGTGAATAAGCGCCATACCCAAAGGTCTGCGAGGCTGCAGACGTGTTGTGCCAAAAGTGACGTGCTGGTTTGGACTCCTGCTCTGCTGTTTCAAACATGAACCCCTTTCTGTGTTGCTGGGAGGGCTGTTCTTTGCTGTTATTGATCAGGAAGCATTCAGAAGTGTTGTGTGAAGCCCTGCCTCTTGTTTCAGACCGAATCACTTTGATGGTATAGGATTTACTTCTCATTATTATTGTGTGTCTGTAGGCTGCAAGTCAGCCTGGCTCCCGAGGGTACTAGGCACACATAGAAAGTGTCCCAAATAAATGGATAGACCAAGCCTTATTTCTGTTTCCTCAGTGTATTTTCTAAACACAGTTAGAAAATAAGTTGATAAATGTTTCTTCCATGAACCTATAAAGTGCATAGTTCACAGACATGCAGCTGCCATGTATTTATGCTTCTTCGAAGATTCAATGGGCCATGGAACAAATAATGCGAGTTTATCAGCTTTACTTGGAGCTAGGTTTTTGTCTTTTTCCGTATTTAAAGATCAAATTCTCTCAGTGTTCACCCTGGCCAAAAATACCTTAAAATCTCCCTGAAACAGCGCTCGAATTCAGCCGTTCTGCATGCGCAGTCTGTAAGTGGAACATGTCTGGAGGTCTCCAACAAACTGGAACAAAATAAAGAATAGAAAGCAGACATTTACCAGCTCAGCTCATTCCTAATAAAGTATCCAGCCAAGTACAGCATGTTCCTCCCTCTGCAAAGCAAGCTTTCCCCCCTTCCTTTCCCAGCATGAAAGGGCCTGCCCACCAAAGCAAACCGAACCGCTGCCTTGTTTGAACACTAGCAGGCAGCAGAGAATGGCCCTTCTGCTTGATTTGGCTGGATCTTTGCAATGGGAAGATTTGGGAAGGCGTAACCGCATCCAGGCCTCTCTTTCTAGTCCAGATTTCTTGCCCCATGCACGCTGGTAGCTGCAAAATTGGTGGGACTGAGTCTGCAGTGAGTTGCTGTGTGGGGAGGGGACTGCCTGGCTTTTCTTGAACAAGGGGCTGATGAGGACGGGGCATTGGGGCACATGGCAAAGTCCGGGGCCTGAACAGTCTATTTGTTTTAAAATAAGCAGGATCCTACTTAAAGCCCTGTTTTAGAGATGGGTGCTAAGTGAAGGGTCCAAGCCTGCAGGACAGGGTAAGTTAAGGAAGATTTGCTTACACTTGCTTGTTCGTCTGTTACATGAACACTTCAGGGTGAAACGAAGACCAAAGGTGACTGCTGGACTGATGTTAACTGGAATAGCTGTCTTTGGGAAAAGAGCAAATGTTATTGAACCTTAAAACCAAGCCTGACCGGCTCTAAAGAGAGAAAACGTGATTGGGGTAGCAGCACACAGTGCTGCTCAGGCACAAACCGGGAGGCTGTCAGGGTGATTAGAGTTTGGGAAAAGGAGCCTTTTAAAAGGTTCCAAAGTACAGGGAGGAAGATTGCTGAGCAACAAATCTTTCCTTGCAGCCACATGCTGATAATGGCCTTTGCTAATGCCCATCTGGGTTTGCATCTCTCCATAGCAGCTCTCTCAGAGCTCAGAACCCTGACAAAAAGCAACAGGATCAGATCAGGAGAGACTGGGCAGTGCTGACAGGGTAACAGGCTGCGGTGCGATGAACCCTGGTCCTCCTGCTACTCTGGGATAGAAAGCAAAATAAGAGTTTTGCCTGGCAAAATGCTTAGCGGTTCTCACCGTATGTGTGTTAGGGAAGTGACTGACAAGCTACATGGTTTACAAGGAACTTAGAGGTTCTTTTGTGACTTGTGGAAGTTCATCCATCCTCCCCTAGGCTGGCCAGGTGAGATGAGCCCAAAGCCAAGTTCTTTCTGCAAATAGGGACCTTTTTGGCTTTGTCTGAGTGGAAACTACTGCCCTTGTATGCAGTAGAGTCTTGTAGAGCTGCCCTGAGCTAGCAGGGCTTTAGCCCTGCCTGAGCCAGCACGAATGGTCTTCAGCTCCTGTTTTCAGCCTGGACCTGATCCGGACAGGGAAAAGCTGATTCAGTTCAGTGGAGGAACAGAAAGGGGATCAAAGCTGTAGCCGCTGAATTGGGCTGTGCCAGAGCCGCACAGCACAGCGTGTGCGTCGCGAGTTCCGTCTGTCTGTTGATACGTACACACAGGCCTCCCTGCGCACATATGTTTTGATCTTAGTTTTGTACTATCAGCTCTAGGAGCTGGTCCAACAAGCTCCGGCTGTGTTTCCATTCATATGCTGTACAAGCTATGCTCTCGTTCGAAGTTTCTGTTTACAACAAGGGGATGAAAAGCCAGGGGTAGTTTTCATCTCTTTTCTGCCTGTCAGTACCATTATTAATTTGGACTCTGGCCCATTCTTGGTCATAACTTCTCACTAGAGAAGACAGAGAAACTGGGACAAGGGGAGCCCCGAGTCCCGCGTTTACCCACTGCTCGCTTGCTTTTCTGGCTGTTGAAGACCTGCAGTCTGGCAGCTCCACTGCTGCTCGCTCCTCGCTGGACCTCGATTTAATCAGGACGTGTCACTAGTGCTGGGAGTTATTAGCTATTTCACCTTCCCGAGCGCAAGAGCTTCCTTGACAAGAACCTGCCAGTGCCACATTTCAAAGGCCTTTAGTCCAGATAAGACTTGAAGGGTGAAGAGGCAACAAAAAGCAGCTAATCCACTTAACTGCCAGTGGAAACTTCACCAGCGAAAAGAGCAAGTTATTTTTTGGAATGACTTCTCGTGTAGTCAGATACTGGGGATTTCCAACAGCTGCACAGTCCTCCCTGCCTGTGTTTTCTAGTAATGAATACTAACGATCCTTCACTTCTATTTTAATTGCCCGCCTATCAGACTTTGTTAATCTTCCCCATTTTCCTTCATCTTTCATCAAGTGTCACTTTTTTTCTGCGTTTCTTCTGGGTTGACAAGGCATTTAAACATTTCACTAAGCATTAAAAATAAAGGAAGGAAGAAAGAAATCCTCCCCTTTGCATCTGGAATGCTAGTTTCCCAGATCAGAAAATAAGTGGCTGTGGTATCTAATTAAAACTAATAGGTTAATTACAGAATATTTAGATCCCCATCCTTTCAAACCAGGAAGACTGTAGACTGCTTCTAAGTCAGACTGTGCTCATAAACCAACCCACACTTAAGCTCAGACAGGGTTTCTTTCATCAACGATGGTTCAGGCCATGCCATCAGTGCATTTTTATCCTGTAAAAATGTAACATCATTTGAAGCAGCAGCAGATTTTCGTTCAAGGGGAAGGTGGGAGCAGGGTGTCAAACAAGCCCTGAGGCCAGCCCAGCTTGTGCACTCTGCCCCAAAGAAAGGTACAAGAACCCCCGTTTTAGAAGGGTGTGAGACAACAGACGCTGCATGTCAGGTCCGCTCATAGTTGCTGGAAGTTGACAAAGTTTTTAAACAGGACACTAAATACCCTTCCTCAAACGTGGGATTATATTGACAAGCGCAGATTCCCATCCCTTGCCGAATCTTGCCGTATTCTGGACTTACTGTGAGGAGTCCGCCAGTTTATCTGCGTATTGTGTAAAACAATATTCCTGTCTACAGCTTAGACTGTTGCATTTCTTCACTGGGCTCTTCCAAAAGGAAAGTAACAAAGGCTCCCGGGACTGTGTTGCTGGCCAAGCAACCTTGATTTTGAGCCACACAGAAACCAAGGGTTACTTTGGAGACTGACACTCAATAGCAATAACTATGCAGATACAGAACTAAAGTTACGAATGCTGACTGCATGAAGACCTGCCAAAAGAGTCCTTGCAGGGAAAGGAGCAAGCAAGGGAGGGAGCTGAAGAACACCCAGCGTGCATCCCCCTGCCATTAATCCTTGGGAACACAGTCTAGATTTCCCTTATCCCATCCCCTGCCTCGCTCTGCGTTTGAGCTTCCTACAGCAACCATGGTGACTAAGGGATTACTTCTCGGTTGTAGCTGAACAACCTGCCTCCTTCGGCATGGAGTCATCTGCCGCCTCACTGTTTACATTGCACTTACAGTTATGTTGCATCAACAGTCAATCTCAGCTCCTGCTTTGTGTTCACGTGGATGTGCTCCCTTCTATGCACAAATGCTACGGATAGCTTGGTTTCCCAATTTGGTGAGGCATCGGAAATTAAACCAAGAAGAAAGAGGTTCACAGAGGAAGTGGGTCAGCAGGCTGCGTGTTGGCAGCTTTGGCAGAGCAGTGAACAAGCACAATGAGGAGTTGCGGGCAACTGCTATTAAGGACTCTCCATGGAGGAATTTGTTGAATGCTGCTCGCAAGGCTGCCGGGGAGGTTTGCACCGTCCCTCCCCGCTCTGGCAGCGAAGGCAAAGCAGCAGCTGTGCGAAGGAGGAGCTCAGGGCCAAAGTGAGAAACGGGAGATTTTGAAATCAGTCACATATTTAGGATGAAAAATCTGGAGTGTTTGTGGCCAGATCCCCGTTCTGCAGAGTTGCAGTGCACGCAGCCAGGTGTGCTGTGCAGGGACAGCCTGCGCTGAGCACACAGTGTGATGCTGACGAGCCGCCGCCTTCTGCTCCAAAGGAGATCTCAGTGGTGGGAGTGAAGAGTGTGGGGAAAAGACTCCGCCACCTCGAGATCCCACAAGAAGGTCCATGGGGAGCAGCGCCTTGTTTATGCACATCTGCTCTGCCCTGAAAGGCCCCGCAGGTACCAGCCTTGTATTCTTACAAGCTCCTGCTGCACTTGCCAGCCCTGGGAGCCTCTCTAGACAGGCAGCTGCTGCTGGCTCGATTAAACCTGCTTTGACCAGCTCTTTAATGAGGAGTTTAAAGCAACGGCACTTCCAAGCTCTTAATCCATTTCAACGTGGGAGTGGAAGACTGTTTGCTAACAAAAATAGTTCTTCAAACTGGGCCACAAAGCACTGAAAGGAGGATCATGGGAAGAGCAAAGAAACAAAGTAGGTGATAATGATACAGATGGGGCTGGTAGAGCAGAGCATTCATCTTGCCGTGCAGAGTCAGTAGTAACAGCTGGCTCACATTGTCAGCTGCTGGAGGTCCGGGAAGTCTCAGTTTCATCTGTCAATGAAAGCCTGTACTTGTAGCAAGCTGATAAACAGCCAAGATCCATGGTGCCCCTAAAGAAAGGACTGAATATTTACAGAAAATTGTAAAATTTACTCTTCATGTGTGTTTCCTCCCTAATTTTTGATAGTCCAGTTTACCTTGGCTTCTTCCACCTTGGCTTGACTTCTGGACAATAGCTCTGGCTTTATACCTCTTGGGTATCACTTGCAGCAGCTAGAAGTGTTTTCCTAACCAGAGTTACTCAGTGACTATTAATCCATGACTGAGCCATTCTGCCAAGCGTCTCTTTCACAAAAGCAAGTCAACGTAACGTTCAACAGGCAAAGTGTGTTAGTTGATGGGAGAGGCAAGAAATTCCAACCATTGAATGATGATTTTGTAGTTTAGATATTTAGAAAACATCCAGAATGTGTGTGCGCTCATATTGAACGTGTCTACTGCAGACCTTCCCAACCTTCCCAAGGTTGGGTGGGAAGGGGATTTGGCTGCACATTTACCTTTGGTTGCTATTTAAAAAAAGAAGAGCTTCATTTTATCTTGTTGATACATTGCATTTTAATTAAAAAACGCACTCAAAAATACATAGAAGGTCTGCTCAGAGCTCAAAACAGTGACGGTTAAAGGGAAAAAGTCCTGATTTACAGTTATTCTCACAGCAGCTGAATGTCAGCAAAGGTCTTTGAACAGTGTTACACCCACTCTGCTAACCTGCTCCACTTCAGCTCCTAATGTCCTACATCAGATAAATTACTTAGTGCCACAATTAAATCCCTGCCAGCCCCGCTGGGACTTGTGTCACAGCCGCTTTAGGAAAAAGGAAGGTTACTTTGAGTTTTTCTTTAAAAACTAAATTACATTAGGAAGTGATTGCAAATTATTATTATTATTTATAACTTGTATAACAGGTAAGGTGTGCACGATCCAAATGCTTTCAAACCTTCCCTGCACTGAAAGGTGAGTTCCTGCAGACTGGTTTATCACCAGACGTCTCTGTGAGGAAGAATACATTAGAAAAACGCCAGTTTTATTGCTAGTCCTTTGTTTCTCTCCCCGAATGGATTCTCTGAGCTTTGCATTTATCATGTGGTTGTAGAGGCAATTAAAGTACAGCTAGAAGGAGGTGAGTAGTCACCCTATAAAACCCAGCGAAGAAGACGACAAGATGTTTGCCTCCCCTGCATCCTCAGGCAGGATGGGAAGCAGAGGAATGCTCTGTATCCTGCTCTTGGTCTGTTCGCGTGGGCAGACATGGCCTTGACCCCATGAGCGAGCCCTGCTTAACCCCAAAAAGAACACGGCACGGGACACCAGTGCCAACAAGGAGACGGATGACTGGGTGCACAGCAAGGATTTGGATCCAGCAAAAGTATTTCCAGTTAAAGGCTGCAAGATTAAACCTGCCAAATTGCTTAGACTGGGTAATTCCCATCCTGCTTGGGTAAATGTGGATCCTGTCCCATCCAGCCTTGTGAGAGGCTGGACTAGAGTCTTCCAGAGGCTTCTTCAAACCACCGCAAGAAACTGTGGCTCTGTAGTTTCTCTGCCGAGACTGCCGATGAAGAAAGCACTAAGCACCGTTCAGCGGGCATTGCTGGTAGCCAGGGACACTGAGAACCACCCAAGAACTGCCGAGGGTTTGAAATGCTTGTGCCCATCTCGACTTGCAAAAGACAGCTTATTTTCCCACGATAACAGCTCACCAGACATCATAAAGTAAAGCTTTAGCAAATCAGCATCTCTCTGTGTAGATAAAAGAGCCCAAGCCCAAAAGGTGTGGGGAGTCATTCATTAAATATTTGAAATGTTTAAGGTGTGGAGGATTAACTGGGTCAGCAACACAGGGCTGTGCACTCCCACCTCTCTGTATTCTCCACTGAGCTTTCTCCTGCTTTCACGGGTATTTCTGATGAAGGCTGGCGCTAGTAAACATCTTCCACTTCAATAACGTCCATTCCAGCATCTGCGGATTTGGGGATATTGTCCAACAAGTTGTTCTCTGAGAGGGGACAAGTGGGACACATATTCCTCTAGGTCCTACACAGCTCTGCTAGTTACTTCTATGTCTATTTGCTTGCAAACAGAGAGTTGCATTCCTTTGATTCTTTAAAGCTGTAGTAATTTCTAACCATCTAGTTTGGCAACAGCATTTTTCTTACCAGTATAAAACTCCCAGACACCTTCCTGCCTCCCCCATTGCTGCCGCAGCTGTTGCACATCTTGAAATGCCATTTCAGCTCTGACTCAGGCGGAATTCCAATGCACCACCAGATTTCGGCAAGTGGACTGATCCCTGCAATACCTACAGCAAGGATCTGAGATTGCAAAGAATGGTTAAACCCATGGCCTGAGAGAAACGACCTGCAAGCCAGCGTGAGAGTGGAGGTGAGACTGTTTCCAACACCCACCACACGTGTGTAAGCAGCGTTCCCGTTGGAGCTCCATCTCGATGTCAGTAAGCTGTGCCTCTTACTCAAGTCCTGGCAATTTTCTTGCTCCAAAATAGTAAACGCTTTTCATTCCCTCCACTCCTACTTCTTAATGTTTCATTTTGAATTGCGCTCAGGCTATTCTTGTTGCGGCGGCTGCATCGTTTCAGAATGCATCTGGTTATTTCTGGTCCCCTCTCAGTTACAAGTGCTCTGCAGTAAGAAGAAGACACTTGTGTACAAGCTGTCACTTCCCTGGTAACAACAGCAGATAGGTGGCTCCAAAGGGAGCCGCTGCGCTCAGGTGTGCTTTCCCAGCACAACATGAAATCACTTTAGATCTGGCAGAAGAGAGGAACAATCGTGCTCTTTTGTTGCCTCGCGCTTGTTTTGGCAAAACGCTTCACTGGTGCTCTCAAACACTTTTTAGGGGCCTCATATAGGGCCATGAGCACATTTCATGCGCTGTGATGTTCAAAGAATTTCTGCTGCTTCTCTACTGATCGGCTTCTGTCCCACGGTCTGAAGTGACCGATAAAAGGGTAATAAGTCTGCAGCTGGCAGCAAATGATGCTGCTTCTGAGGGGATGGATGCTTCAAAAGACTGGGTGGCGATGCAGATGTTAACAGTGCCATGCCCAGCGCTGCCGCTGGCTTCTGCGAAGGCTCTTGGTAAAGCACGCAGCTCCTCTGGGACTCTGTCCCTTTCTGTGACACGGCACAGCTCCCTCCTCTGCCAGCCTGATGCTCAGGATGAGAGCTCTCACCATGCAGAAGTTCCAGTGAAAGGGATCTGACCTCTGCTGTGGCTGCCAAGAGTAACCGTAATATGGGAAATAGTAATGAGTCCGCCTTTCTGCCCTGCCTGGGAACTAGGTGAGGGATATCATCCCATTGACACTCAAAGAGAAAAGCAAGCGCAGAAAGGGGACGGGATTTGTTCCAGGTCATGCAGCAGATCAGTGGCCAGGAACAGAAGCCAGCTCCCACTTCCCTTCTCAGCCCCTCTTCCTCCTGCTCTCTGCAGATCTCTTCAATGTCTGCTTTAATCACCAGACCGTGTTTGTTTTCATGGTCGGTCGTTCCTCCCATAAAGCACGCCCACGTGATATTGGATCCTCGCTGCCTTGGTGGGGCAGGTGGGTGGATAGATGGAGGAAATTATCAGTTCCCCAAGGCAGGAATCCTGCCTGACTTTGGCACCGGAAATTTCTTGGGGAGGCTTCTAAACTTTTGGACCCTTTGTCCCACTAATGCTCCCTTGTCCTGGGGGAAAGGAGGCCCGTGGGGCACCCTAAACCTGAACTGGCAGAGGGAAATGCAGCGCACTGCCTGCAGAACACACAAAGTGATAAGGGGCTGAGATCTGCAGAGTCCTGAAAGGAGGGAGCAGAATAAAACCCTCCTCACACCATGAGGATACATCTGTGTCACTGTAGTTCAGCATGATGTGTGCTGGAAAGGCCTGTGCACTCATTTGTTAGACCCTATTTGAACTCTAGGGGAAAATGAGTTGACAACCTCCTCGCACATCTTGCCGGGTTCTGAGCATAACTTTCAGTTTGAAAATCTAGCACCTTGTGCAAACAGGCTTCCCGTATCTGCAGCACGAGGGAGAGCAGGGGGTTGTGTTTGGTTCTGACACAGCAGCCTGCTTCAGCAAACAAAGAACCCATCTTTGAGAAGCAGGAGGCTGGGGAAGCTGCACCGCGCCGGGGACGCGGCCGAGGGAGCAGAGCAGGGCAACCGGCTTCAATGGGCGGCAGCAGCTCCGCTGCTTCCATCGCATGAGATGCGTATGACAGGACCAGCCCAAGGAGCAGGATGTGGTGTATCCCACCGAGAGGGGCCCTTGGACGCTCAGTTGTATGAGTCAATACCTTTTTAATTTAATAATTGGTTTTAATAATACATACTGTCTACTTCCCTGCCAATCCTTTGAGCGGATGGCATGTAGGCTCTGTTTACTTCACCTCTTCCAGATCTATCCTGCAACTGCAAAGACTCAACAAGCTATGTTAACGGAGGATAGCAATCTGAACAAAGAAAACCCAGATTTAGCTGAGCTGAACTTTATCTCTGAGACCAGTGCCTCCTGTGACACATCGCCATGGCAACGGGAAGGCCTGTCCTAGAAAGGGTGCTGACTGCTTTCTGCCCTTCATCTTTGGCTTAAACCATCACTTTTTCACCAAAGCTGAAGTTTTCTGGGAAAATAAGATGGGGCAGGGCCATGGAAAGAAAGGTGTTTGCAGAGGCAGAGCTTGGCAGGTGTGAAGATAACCGTGCCTGTCCCTGGCAGTCCTGCGCACCCTGTCCCTCAGATGCCATTTGCGCAGTGGTACCTTGCTTGTTGTCAGCTCTGGACTCTTTTATTTTAAATTCCTCGTGTAACTTACAATTCATTTCAGAATGGCTGAGGATGAAACTCTTGTCATCGTGTGTTTTCCCTGTAAAATGGAGCTCGCAGGCTTTGTGGCTCGGCGGGTCCATTCCCCAGGGCTGAACTCGTGCAGGTGGGCTCCCGGTCCCATCGGCTGCCATGCTTATTTGTAACCGAACCAAAGCTAATAGAGACACTTCACAGAGCTCGCTTTTGTGTTGTTTCCCTGGCTGATGTGTGCATTTAGAAATCTGGACCAAAATTGCCCTTTGACAACAGGGAGGCTGCATGTTTTCTTGAGATGCACACTCAAAAAACGTACAATCACCGTGACATCAGACACCGTCAATATGATATGTCTCTTGGGTGCTAATGCCAGCAACCCATTGCAATTAATCACAAGTTCGACTTGCAGGCTGTAAATGACGAAATCTTGCTATAAAAGAGATTTCAGATGTAGGGCACTACGTAAATATTTATGTTATTTCTGTGGAGGAATGCCTTGCAATCAGAAAAAACCACACAAAGGCAAAGGAGCTCATCAAAAGAAACCACAACTGAAAAGCAAACATGAAAAGAAGAGAAACGCCTGCCTTGGAGAACCAGGGCTCCAGGTGGCACCGGGTATTGTCCTCAAGAGGATATCCAGTGTTCAGTTTGCAGGTGCTTCTAGATCATTAACAGGACGGGAAATCTGGCCCAGCCCACGTTAAATCTCAGGGCTCTGGTTTTCCTGGGGGTGCAGTGTTCCTGTGCCCCCCAGCAGAAGGCAGCCTTCATTTACTGGCTTAGCTGTTGCAAAGCAGCGAGGACATAATCACCACTCGCACTCAAACACAGCGACTTTCAGCTGTTGTCCTTTATAAAGTGTAGACCTGCTCTGAACCAAATATTTTGTCTCCTGGTCACAGTTTACAGTCTTTATTCCCAACTAGCAGCAGAAAAGCAAAGTCTGTGCTTTGACAGTTATGGTTCCTTTATTTGCGTTTTATTTTTGCACTTAAGTTCCTCTTGGGACAAATACAACAAGCAGTACAGTAGGACCAGGATTAAAGCAACAGCACAGGAAAGCTGACGTCTGAGCCCAAGTATCTGTATCCCTGCTGGAAACTGGATTTCACCATGGTGATGCGAATCATGACGACCCTTCCCTGCCAAAGGCCTTTGGAAAGAACGGATTTCCAGGTCAAAATACAAATGACCCTCATCTCCGCGCGGCATATCAGGCCGCTTTCGTTCTCTCAGTTTAGGACCCTACCAAGATTATCATACACATCTCAGAATCTGTACAATGATGGATGAGCCTCTGCTTGTGTGCGGGTGAATTTGAGTTAGACCAGGCGGAGCTGTGGTACAGTGGCTTAACTGATTCCCAGGAAAGCGCAAGGAATGTGCTCAGGTGCTTTGAGAACATGAATGATGGGTTTCTGTAGAAAAGCCTGGAGAGTAGAACAAGAGAAGGCGGGGAACTGGAAGGAGCGGTAGGCACTGGATGGTGCTGTGGCTCTCCAGGGAGCCAAAAGCCTGGAGCCACCAATCCTCAGAAACACTTGGAAAAGAACCCACAGAGCAGCATCGGCACGTTTGGCAAACACTGAGACAAAAACGTCACCATCTTGCCAAGCTGGCAGAGCGAGGCCTGATGTGTGACCATTATAGTGAACCCTGGCTAGCACCAGTGTGTCCTTAGTGCAGGCTGGTAAAGGAACAAGGGCCGTTCCTCCGTTCCTCCGCACCCTCCCAGCTCTATATGCCGGCTGGCAGCGTTTCTTCATGTATTATAGTTTCCATACCTGCCGCATCCCAGCCCAAATCAAGAGCTGAAATCTCTTGACTCAGAACAGAACATTTCAGAAATGCAAGTATGAAATATGGGTCTTTTTCTCCCATGCCTCACCTGCAATGATCGTATAATGCTTGCACAAGTCATTGCAGAAGACTGGCTCGGAGTTTCCCTCTGCTCGTGTCACCTCCAGGCGGTATTTTCCTGAACGGAGAGCGAGCTGCTTTTTCCTCCCAGCAGCACATCCCTGTGCCGGGCGCTTGGAATGCTGCGCTGCAGAGTGGAACAGCCAGTTCCAGCAGCACCGAGCGCTGCCATTGCTATTCACCGCGCATCCTGCTTTATTTTCCTTTATATAATAGACATAATGCGGGAAGCAAATGCCACGGCCAGACCGCTCTAAGGGCTCTGCTTTTTACTGATCTGAATGTCACAAGTTTGCTGCGAAAAATTTACACTGGTCAGTCCCTGAAGCAGTGAATGATATCGGCAACATCCTGAGCGTGCAGCGAGACAGGCAGCCCATGCAGCAATCTCCTTCCTTCAGTAAATTGGTGGGAACAATATGTTAATCAGCTTACAGAATAAACTGCCTTTCTATGAGCGGCACGGTCTGAATGCTCGCCTGTCCACTGGCAGCGGCGTGTTTTGAGTTGTGACCCTGTCCGCTCTTGCAGGTTTAGCAGCCAGACGAAGCTCATATCAGAACACCGGAATCCTTCTCAGGCAGCGCCGAGTATTTTGGTAGTGATGTGAATAGCACGTTTTGCTGCCATATGTTGACCTGCTATCACACTGATGAGGCTAGAGGTGTCAGCCTATAGGTGAAGAAGAAACCTTGTGTTCTTATCCTACTAAGTGACTGTAATAAATTAATAAAATTAAAACTCCCATAATGTTATACATGACAAGTACAGTGTTGATATAATTCTCTTGGCAAAGGCCCAAGTCAGGTAATTATTACCCTGTGCCTCCCTCGGTTTGCTCTGCGCGGGCAGTGGCTCGGACGTTTCTCTGCGCCGATGCTGGTAGGAACCGTCAGCTATCGGGACCCTCGCAAAGACAGACACGATGCCTTTATGGTTTGTTCTCTTGTTTACAGAAAACATCTTCGATTTCAAATGGCATCTTTGCTCAAAGATCAGCATTCAAGGGCGAAATGTGTCGCAGCACTCATCTGTGATCGTTTACGTCAAGCACCGACCGAGCGGGGACAAGCGCCCTTTGTGCTGCAGGGACCGGGGAGGGCGAGTGCAAGCGCTGCGGCTGCTCCCCCCGCTCACAGCAGCCCTGGAGTAAAGTGAGTGAGTCCTTCAGTGCGTCCTGCGGGATTTAAAATCCTCCTTGTTTTTGAAGTCGTCAGGGTCACCGTGTTAGAGGAAACCCCCTTAACAACTGTCCGCAGCAAAGGAAAAATGTAACACTTGTTGACCTCAGTTGGAAAGCTATTTCTTAATGGCACAACCCTAGACAGATTAATCCTTCCTCGCTGTGACTCAGTAGTTTTCAGTTACCTTCCCTTGATAAGGTGTGGGGGCGGGTAGAGGGGCCATGGGGACAGACAGGCTGGGGGGGAGGCAGCAGCGTTCCCTGAAGCCACCAAGGCAAGAACAGAAGCCACGCGAAGGCTCCGCGGACATTCCAGATTTGCTGTTTTGTGGGGGTTCTCCACGTTTTCTCATTATGTAGATAGTTACTCCAGCTCATGGGGAAAACAAAGAGAAAATAATCACCTTGCTGATAGCTGGATTGTACCAAAAGAGTTTGGGGACTACTAGTGCCTACAAGTCCCTATTTTGTCCACCCCTATTACGGGTCTGTCCCTCGGCCACTGGCGAATGACCGCACTGCAACCTGCACACAGCGTGGGGCCAAACATTTGTAGATGCATCTTCGCAAAGGTTGTGTGAACCTATTATTCGCGTCCGTGTTATCCGTAATGCCCTATAGTACAATACCAAGGAATGCAGTTGCAACGTTTTGAAAGCCAAACAGTAAATTCAAGTAGATTTCAACGATTTCTTTCATTTTACACAGGTCTCCAGGTAACTCGAAGGGGTAGCTCGGAGGACCCGTGTGAAATGGTAAGTGCCCTGGAGAGTGCTGGCTTAGCTGGAATTTTGCTTGTGTAATGTGGCCCTTTAGTATTTGCTGCCACACAGCTGCTCTGTTAACACTGCAAGCATGCCTGTGTACATTTAAAGTCAAATACTGCTAGGGAAATATCAAGCAGGCCACAGGCACATAGTCGTTGGCTGTCTTCAGGACCAGGCTTTGTTGTGGTAGGATTATTTTAGGAGTGAATCTTGGTCAGAAACATAAGAGAGAAATTTGCAAAATTGGCAGGGAGATTTCCTTGCCCAGTGCAGCAACTTTCATAACACTATTACCTCTTATGAAGTAAATGCTGACATCAAACTTAAGCACATTACAAATGGCGATATTTAAGGCCCTTATTATATAGACATATCTGACTCTTAGTGGTGCTGTGAAAGAAATGCATTGCAGGTATTGATTGCTGCTGTAATTATGAGTCATCTCCTGTGACACAGCGCTCGTGCCAATGAAGGTTACGGTGCCCAAGGGGCTGGTTTAGGCTTAAAAAAAGGAGAAAGGAGCGTGCCCTGTAGAATGGCAACGACTTTCATTCAGAAAACATCATTGCGGGATAGCTTGTCTTTGAGAAGGGATTTACATCCCCTCTAATGCGGAACTGAAATAATAAGAAACAAAACTAAAACTGGCAGAAGAGAGCAAGATACCATACTTCCAAAGGCCTTGTAGCATTTGCTTGAAAGAACAAATCACAGCTTAGATTTGACTGTTACATGAAATATGACATTTAATAGCTTTTAATACAGTGTGACCTAGCACCCCCAGGACAGCCAGTACACCCTGTGCTGCTGTTCCCCTCAGGAGATACTTTTCCCAGATAAATATAATGTCATGTGGACCCAGTTTTCTCCTATGGAGCTTCACACATCTCTTCTAATTGTTCTATCAATGAAAATAAAGCTTTTGACTTGGTGTGTAAGAAAACAAAGGATGCTGTCAGGCAAATCACCTACACTGCTTATGGTCCTTATTAGGATGCTGAAAACCAGTAGTCATGCTTGCAAGTGGTGATCCAGTATGGACTTAAAAGCAAAACAGCTCCTTGATCTCAACCAGACCACAACAGATCCTGTTGTAAACTAATCCCTATTGCAAAAGTCGCTATGGTGAGCACGTAGATAAAGAAAGGGTAGAGGGAAGTCAGTCCACGTTCCCTTACGAGACTCCAGTTTCTCTGTAGTCAACCTCTTAATTGCTCACGTTATTGTACCAGAGCTTTCCACAAAGTGGGGGAGGAGAAATAATGTTTTGTTGTTCTGGCATTTAATTCCATCCTACTGCTTTCAGGATTGGCCTTTTGGTTTACGGTTTAACCTGAAGCTCAGGAGCTCTGTTTGCAGTTCCCTGCCGGTCACAGATTTCCTATAGGGAAGCACAAGGCACGTCACTAAATACAATTTGTCAATGTGTTCAGTTTCATCTGTTCAGATTGTGTGCTGTCCTGGGCAAGACCTCTTTTTTACTGTGCTTTTCAAAATTACTGAGTTTGGTTCTTCTATGCAGTCCGTTAAAATAATAAGGACTTTGGGAAACCGTGTTTTATATTGGCAATCATCACCAAGAGCAAACTAGAAATACAAAATAATATAAAGGAGGATGCTGAATTACGCTACCTCGCCAAGATTGCTGATGGAGTGCAGTGGGATCTACACAATGTATTTAGGTGCAATGATACGTTTATCTTCATGAGATTTATCAAAATGAGCTTTATACCCTAGGAACAAACTGGCTGCCAAACGCAGTGTCTTCCCCTGATCGTCCTACCTGACCAGGATCTCAAAGGCTTCCAAGAGGACTTGTTAGATAGTCTCCTCGTTATTTCCCTTCTCTCCCCGCTCCTCCCCAATGGGCACAGCCCTTCTCCAAAACCAGCCGGTGCTGCGGTGCAGATGGCAGACATCTGCAAAATAATGCAGCGTCTTAGCTCATCTGGCATTGCTCACGTTATCACCACAGGCACAGAGCCAATTACGGGTTACCTAACAACTACCTGGTTAGAGACGAGGCTTCTTCTGCGAAGAGAGCTAATACCACGCACCCAAGACTCTGCCCTAATCCTATTTTGACAGCTTGATTAGCATTTGTGCTAGCCTAAGACCTTTACCTATAAGCGTAGCTACAACCTGCCACATCTTTTAATGCAAAATGCTTTGTATAACAAGCAATGCCCTGCAAAGGGATGAAGTCCCTGTCTACATTCTGTCATTGAGCGTTCAGGAGATTATTTAATATTACATTAATTTGGATTGGAGATTTATGGTACAAGAACAGCAGTGCTAAAATCTGACTGCAAAAATCAAGGAAGGATTCATCAGGCAAACCTTCGGGAACCATAATATGGATTGAATGGGCAACGGCTGCGTTGGCATCACTTGGTGAGTCTCACAAGTGAATCTGGCCCTATGTGTGCTACCAGAATGGCTACGGCAAAGATTGAAATACTGATGTGCTGCCAAAATACTTAATGGCTGAACTTAAACACCCCGAATGAGGCAGCTACCCGGATGTCCCTGGTTAGTCGCCTCAAATCAACCTGATCTGATTCCAGGGTATTATGTATCCCAGAGCCTAGATCCCTCCTTTGGTAACAAAGCAGAGTATATTTGCAGTTCAAGAACAATGATTCTGCCTTCACAGCAAGAATGTTTCAGGATCTTTTATTTCTCACTGCATTTCCATCTTAAGACCATTATGCAAAAATAGAGGCATTGCTTTCCTCATATTTTTAACCTATCTACAGTATTTTTAGAGAAACATAAGGCTGAAATGACACGAAATCAGAGACAGAGATTCTATTACTAGCCTCACTGTTCTATGACTTAAATCTAGTGGCAGCTAAAATGTTGAGGAAACTGAAGGTGATACTGAAAGGCAGGAGAAAACGCTGCAAGTTGCAGTTCTATAGCTGGTGATACAACTGAACAAGCTGTAGGATGACAGAGGACAAAGCCTCTGATGGCTGTTTAAGAGTAGGGTGTAAGTGACACAAACGAAGGGGGACAGTGGAGACTCCCGGTGGGACTGCAGTGCAGATGGGTCTTCTCCAAAAGTTATCAATGTGCACTGTGTGACAGTTATGAACCAACAGGAAAATTATTTGCAGGGCTTCTTTAATGCTGTGTTTTCTTTACACGACCATATTTTCAATATCTATTTATTATCTATTAGTCTACTTTGTCCCTCTAATGAAGACAGATGTTTGCACGTCAGTTACAACTCGCACCCCTCCCCACCCATTGCATTCTGCTCTCATCACCTACTTGTACAATTTTCTTCCCCAGAAATGGAAAGCATGGCAAGAGGAATGTTCTGGAGCCTTGGCTTGAAAGGAATCACCTCTGCCCTCTTCAAACGGAGCAGGTACCACTCTTGAATGTTCCCGGCAGGCATATTTATACTTTTTAAAAAGAAAAGCAGTTTGAGGGCTGGATTTTTCAAGTTAAGATAACCTTTTATTGCTTGCTACCAAAGGTTTAGCCAGAGACACCCTAGCGTTTCAGTCTCCTCTATTCTAATTTTATATATACTGGTTTTACACGTGCATTACTCCACATAATATGGTGATGAGTCTTCTAACTAACATTAGTATAAATAAAAGCAGAACCAGGACAGCTGCTCTTTTAAAATAGGTATCAGGGGTGGCTATGCTATTATTTAGAGGCACTGGGTGACGAATGTGCTTTAGATGCCTTGGCTAATCAAAATACTTAAAATTAAAACAAATACAAGTGATACCATGGGAAGAGTATAAAAGAGCAGGCAATTAATCCTGATGTATTCTTTACAGCCCCCTTATTTTCTGTGGTTCTGATCACGGATATCAGCAGCTATCGTGGCCTTTGATTGCTAGCTGGGATTAAACCATGGCAACTGGATAGATTAAAAAGGTTAAAATGAGACATTTACTGCACACTGTAAGTGTAATGATCTTATATATGGGAGCATAGACATTGAATTGCAAGTTTTTACCTCCAAAGATGGAAGATTTCTTTCACTTCCAAAGCTACATGGGAAGGAACTGCCAGATAACTTGTAGGAATGCCATTAGATCGTTGGTGACATTTCCGTTGTGGGTCAGACCGACAGGACACCTTCATGGAGCGTCTTTCCCTGGTTGACAGCACCCACGGGTGTATTTTCTTGGCTCTGCAGATGGAACAATCCCCTACTCGCACAGGTGCAGCAAGAACAACCCCAGAGCAGCACGAGTGCTGAGGCCAGTGCTGGAGTGTGTTCCAGGTGTGGAGATAGAACACATACGATTTAATGCCAAGATTCTGTATTTCTGGATTGTCATTTTATCTCTCCAATCCTGATGACTTCATCTTCATTCTTGTGGTTTATGACATCACCAGAAGAGCCTGCACAGTTTCGTGAGCGATATTGCCCAAAGGAGGAAGGGGAGATACCAGTATTTTTTTCTTTATTAAGATTTCCTTACAAAGAGAAGAATATTTTAAGGGACTATCCTTGTATTGCCTGTCTGTGAAGAAGAATATTGATTTGAGGTGCATTTTGCATAGTGTTATTATCCATCACCATCAATATCTACAGAGCATGGAGTAAGACTTTGTCCAGAGATCCCACTGGAGTGCGTTTGCTCTGTGTGCCACCCATGGGTGCCCATTTACAAATAAGTAATAAGTCTGCTTTGTGGTTTATAAATCTGGATCTAATGTCTCCCACAGCAAATCCCAAATAATTCTTTGCAGACTACCTCTCCTTAATGACGCTACCTTAAGGGGCACGTTGATGAAAATAATTCCCGTTGCTTTTCGATGATCAGCAACATACAACACCTGTCATAGCAACGGTTATTACGGGCCTGTTGCATCAGGTTTGGATCTTGGGATTTGACCTCGGTGGTGATTTTAGATTGTAGATTTGTCTTCTCCCAGACGGAGCACGAGGCATCGCTGGCAGCTGGGTCATCCCTTTCTAGCTTGGCAGCTGAAGTCCTCTCTTGACCCCACACAATTCTTTAATGTCTTAGAGAATTTCCAGTGCATCCGGTAATAATCCTGCCTCAAACGCCCACCAGTGAGCAGTTATGTCAGGAGAAAGGCAATGCCAGCTGCAGACAGCGTTATTCTACAGCCTTTGTGGGGCGTTGAAGCTGCACCTACTCTGTGTGGTTAAACCCCTGGATCGCTCACCCTCACGTTTGCACAGTCGAAGTAGCGTTAATTTGATAGATACAATTGCTGCTGGTTCTAAACCTGGGAGAAAACCCAATCCAAATATCCTGGTCGCTTTTACGCAAAGTACCCAATGAGGTCAATAACTGAAAGTTGCACTGTCATTTTTGATTTGTGTGTTTGCCCTTTTTATTTCACAGATTGAGGAAAATAAGGGAATGGGCATGGCTCGCAGATGTCAGTTAACGACAAAACAGGGGAAGTGTTTCAGGTAATGTACTTAGAACACCTCATTCAATGTGGATATGCTGGATGTGCTTGGGACCTGTCTCTATTTGACTTTGGTCATAAAATCCACAATTTTGTTTTAAAATTATTCAGAAGCTTTTTGCTGTTCTGCTGATTTGTTTTTTTTTTTTAAGATGACTGAGATTTCATGGAAAAATATCACCAGCGGCTCATAAAAAATGGACAGTTGCATCTTATCAATTAGTGTTACAGTTTCCTCATTCAATTTATAATGACCTGTGCACTGCCATGATCTCTTATTATGAATGCTATAAATGTGACTTTTATAAGGTGTTCGTGTATCTAGACGCTTTTTGTAGCAGGGAAAGCAACGGACACTTGTGTAAGGCCTCTGGGAACTAGAACTAATTCTACAAACTATTTCTGACAGTACTAATAACAGTACGACAACTCACTCTCATAGGAAATGACGGGGCACTAATCTGGCTGAGTGCAAAGGAGCTGGTCTTACTGCTCAGGGTAGAGACTCAGGAATTCCATAGTGCTTGAAATTCAGCTGGTGGAGCTGTAAAAAGAGCACTCCTCATGACGCCGTGTTTCGTTATCCTTTGGGGTCACTCTTTATGGGGCAAACCCATTGGGACAGCTGACGGCAGAGGGGACACCCAAGGAGAAGCAGGTGGCTTGCCGCTATGTTCATCCATGTTTGTCAACCAGCAGTTGAAAGGGTGAAGAAACAAGGCGGGACTCTTCCAAAATGTTCTGGTTTGATGGGTGATGGAGATACTGCCTCTCTGAAACAGCTCGTTCATTTAATCCGCTAAATTTGTGTAATAATTTATGTAAACTCAATGCGCTCTTTCATATAAGAGGGAAGGTATTTAATGTGTACCCAGAAGTCGCGTTACTAGTTCAGGATACTCTTTCTCCTTGGAGTTTTTATCCCAAGCAAACACACCTGGTGAGAGGTTGGCTTCCTATTCCCAAATGCTCCGAGCCAAGCATCCGTATGACCTGAAAAACTTCACATTAATATTGGCATCTTCCCGGCTGGGTGACCTTGTGTTGGAGGGGGTGGGACGCAGAGCTCAGGAATGCGCGTCTGCAGGGAGCGGGGACGGGTGTGAAGCTGGGGGGGCGAGTTGAGTAATAGCACATGGCACGGCTGAGCAAGGTTGCTCTCTGCAGATAATCAATCCAGCATGGGGCCGTGGGCCAGGCAGACCAAAGGAGGCATGTTTTCAATCACACTGCAATAAGTGATTTTGTTGTTTCTTTTAGAGAAGGATTTTTCTAAAATGAAAAGGGGGAAGGGATTTCTCAAGCAGAAAAGGATAAAATAAAAGAATATGATCTGGCCCGGAATGATCCTTTAGACCACTAACAGCAAAATACTGGAATGGATTGACTACATTGAAATATTGTTGGCAATACTGTTATCAATTGTACTCAAAGGGTGTTGGCTCTTTATCTAAGCTATCTTCTGCTTGGCAGTTTGCTGTGGCATTAGAAGTCCTTACATGTTCACAACTACTCCGGGTATTCTGAATTTCATTTTAAGACAGCAACTACAATTAGCCACCTAAGCCAAATTATTTAGCATGTTGTGACGAAGATCTACTTCAGTTGAAGTGTTTTTCTCTAATACTAATGAAATGAAAACACAGACGGTGTGCCATGCATGAATAAAATAAATGCTTAAATGTTCTTTTTTTCCTAAGAACTTTCTTCCCCTTGTTCACAGATCGCAGAGCAATACTGTACTCAAGTAATGAGGGCGCTCAGCAGTTCCTGCAGTATGGGAAGGTACAGGAGGAGCACGATAACCTGAAGAGGACAGGCTTTGTGGATTGCGGTGTAAATCTAGTTAAAAACTGGCTTTTTAGCTTTAATTATCCTGTACACCCAGTACTGAATTGACATCGTCTTTCATACCATGCCTGAGTGCCCACTGCCTCTCAGATCTTCAAGTTGCTGCTGTGGGTGTTGGTGTAGACAACACGTTGAGTGACAAGATATTCTGTGCGTATGTGCAAACACACATGGAAGTCGTTAGCACGGCTCTGGTGTGCTGTCAGTGCGAGCTGGGGTGGCTGGAGGGATCTGCGGAGCCGTGCGGAGGGAGGCTTGGGAGAAATGGTCCGTAAGGCGGCCACCCTCTTCCTTCATCGCTGCATCTCCACGAGCATCTCTTGACCCGCAGTTCCCGCCCGGCTTTTGCCACAACTCTTGGCTGTGACAAAATGGTGCCTGTAAAAACTCCTGCCCCTGGGACTCCGGTGATTTCTGAGCAAGTTCTGCCCCCTCATGCAAAAATGGAACAAAAGATCAACCCCAAGAGCAGGGGATTGATAAAATGATGTTCCCCTTGCTCTCTTCACCTTGCACCTGCCTCCCCGCAGGCATGCTTTCGGCTCGGCGCCGGCCAGACCGGCACGGAAATCCCTTCCCAAATTCCCGCACGCCGGTTGATTCGTTAATTTCATTTTTGGCACTAAACTAGCCCCGAAGCCGCCGCCGCCGCCCTGCCCCGAGCGGGAGCGCCGCCGAGCCCCGGGCGGCCCCGCCGCAGCCTCAGCGCCGGGGGTGCCGAGCCCGCTCCGCGCCCCGCAGCGCCCTCTGCGCGGGTGCGCTGCACTATTTGAGGCGGGCGCGGGTGGAAGAACACGGCGGTGTGGTCTGCCGCGCGAGAGCGGCGGCGCAGGGATCCGGGCCGCGGTGCTGAGGCCGCTGTCAGTCAAGGCGGCGGTGCCGGGACGCGGCCGGGGCGCAGCCGGCAGAAGGCGGTGCGGGAGCGCGGAGCCGGAGCGGCCGGCGGCGGGAGCGGCGGCGAAGGGAGACGGGGCACAAAGCGGAAAAATAACCGAAGGGAGCTGCGTTTCTTTCAGGCTGCAGGAATAGGCTATTTCGCAAGCGGCTTTCCCTTCCCTAGCTGGCTGCGATGCTGCTAGCCACCGTGCTGCCCTGGACGTTGTTTTTGCTTGGAGCCGCAGGTACGTGCGGGGCCGGGGCTGGGGCGCTGCCCGGGGCTGGGGCGAGGTAACGCCGGGACCTGGTGGAGCGAACAATGGGGTCGGGCAGCCCCCGCCGCCCCTGCGCCCCGCTGGGCTTGTGGGGGAAATAACCCATGGTGGGGTCCCCCCCGAGCCGCGCCCGGTGTGCGTGACGGGGCCGCTGATTCGTGCACATTGTTCGCTGTCGTGGAAGCCGGAGGGGAAAGATGGCTCGAGCTGTGCGAATTTGACAGGAGAAAGCGGAGGGGCGGGTGGGTGGGGAGGGTGTGAGCGAGCGGCTCGATCTGCGCTCCGGTGCTGCCGTTCCGCGGGTGCGACAGAGGAGCGGCCCCCCCCGGGAGCCCCCGGGCTGGCGGTTCGGTGTGCTGGGCGTGCCAGACAATGGAGATGGGCACAGGGGAGGCGAGCGGAGCGGAGGGGATGCTACGTGCGCTGTGTTCATGGTGCCGCGGTGCGAGGAGGCGGCGGGTTTGCGTTGTCGCGTCCATTTCATTGTGAATATTGAGGATGCTACTGCGCTACGCAGCGACGCCCACACCCTCCCCTCGGCCGCCGCCGCCCGCCCGCCCTCATTCTTGCAAGCGGTGCATGTGCCGGGCAGAAATTGCAGCGCGGGGAGGGGAGAGATGCGATTGCAATTGGAGGCGGGGGTTGGAGCAGCTGTGGGCAAGAAAACCAGGGGAAAAAAAAAACCCACAAAAAAAACCGCACCAGCAACCAAAATACAACCACAAAAACCCCACCACCGCCCAAAAAGCGGAGGGGAGCGGGGCGGCTGGCGGGGATGGAGCGGGGACGGCGCTGCGGGAGGGCGGGGGGCGCCGGGCGGGGGCGCGGGCCGCGCGCCGCTGCCGTTAAGGGAGTGGCAGGCGGGGCGGGGGGGCTGGAGGGGGCGGCCCCGCGCGAGCGCGGTCGTTAGCGCTCGGGTCACCAACGGCCATAACGGCCCCGCCGCCTCACCTGCCCGCGGCACCACCGCCCGGTGGGTGCGGTCCGGGTCGGGCCACACCTGTGCTGACACCGCCCCCTCGGCCAGCGTGGGCCGCCCCGCGTCCCCAGCGCCGTCCCCAGCGCCGTCCCCAGCGCCGTCCCCAGCGCCGTCCCCAGCGCCGTCCCCAGCGCCGTCCCCAGCGCCGTCCCCAGCGCCGTCCCCAGCGCCGTCCCCAGCGCCGTCCCCAGCGCCGTCCCCAGCGCCGTCCCCAGCGCCGTCCCCAGCGCCGTCCCCAGCGCCATCCTCGTCACCCCGGAGCCGGTGCGCTGTCCTTACCCACGCACACCGCGAAGTGTCCCCAGGGCCTTCTGCACCCACTCTTGGCTGCGGCCGTTTCCTCCCTGTCCTACAGCTCTCTTCCCTCCCCTTCGCAAGCATTTTGGCCTAAAGCACCAAGCCCAATTGTCCCTGTTATCTTTACCTCCAAACTGCAATTGCCTTTACTTCTTGCATTCCCGTCTCAGCTCATCATTTCATAGCTACTTCCCGATCGCTGCTCTTGTAATGCCAGTGAAGCTCTCTGTCCAGACCCCTGCTCTCTTGGGGTAGCTCCTGTGTCCTTGCAACGTACCCCAGGGCACTACTCATTCCCATCACTGCTATTACAAACCTTGCTGCACAGTTTCTTTTCACCCTTCGCTTCGGTTCTGTCCTTAACTACCGTAACTCCTCATTGCCTCACTCCCGCCCAGGTGATTCCTTATCTCCTTAAGCAATTAATTCTGCTGTAGCTGAGTCTGCTAACAGAGTACCAGTGGCTGCTTTGTCGCGGCTCTGCTCAGCTCCATCATGGCGCACCATTGCCACCAGTGCGCCAGAGTCTGTTGCCCAACCAAGACACCTGTTTAACATCAGCACAACACCCGTTCTTTACACCGCACGGCTCTCCTGCGTCATATGCACTACTATATAGCTTCTCTTCATTATAATCTGAGAAAAATGCGTTACTGCTTATTAGAGGGTGTGTATGTAACAAATAAGGGGGACTTGCCGTCCGTTTTCAGCACAGCTCTGCATCTGGCTCGGCCGCGCCCTCTAATCGCTATCTCTGCATACATTCTTAATCTCAGCCGCTCTAAGATGCCAGACTATCTGTGGCTCTGTTCTGTCGCCTCTCTGACACCTTCACACGGGCTTTCTCGGCCGTGGGAGGGGAGAATAAAGCGTTTTTTACAGGGGAAATAGATGGGAGTAAGCAAAGAAGAATTATCTGCGTATCATCTGTTGCCCCACTCGAACGCGTGTTTATCCAATAATAACAATTATGAATTCATAGAGTGCCTAGGGAGCTGCACAGCTGGAACCGGACTGTTAAATCAGCATAAAATGGAGAACAAAAAACCCAAATAAAATATTAAAAAGCTAGAACAAAGCAGCAGCGCTGTTTATGGTGAAAGCAGCACCGAGCACATAGTTAAGCTTTCCATGCTAAAGGATGCTTTGGTCTGCTAAAGCTTGTACCTTTTTTCCCAGCTGACCTCACCACACTCTGATGTGGGGGGAGAGAGGCTATTGCGTGTGGTTTTGGAAGCTGTGATGTTGAAGGAGATGTCAGTGAAAGAAGGGGAGCAGCTACAATGATGCTAATAAAGAAACCCTAACTACAGCTTTACAGCGCCTTAGGTGTAAGAGGAGACACGAGATAGATGCTTGTTAGTGAAGAATCCCTGGAGAGCAATAGTTACTTCTAAGCAATAGTTACATGGAAGGTTCAGAACAAAAGAGCGCCTTTACATCTTCTAGAATAATCCTATATTCCATGGCCTGTGGTAGTGATAATTTATTTAATCTACTGTTAAATTATACGAGAATGTTTTAATTTAGAGGCTGATTTATAGACACAGCAGATGGCTCATCTTCCATTTCCATCCTGAGAACTATGGTTTCTTAAATAACAGAGTATATTGTATAAGCTTTATCCTCTTGACATGTGAACTTGAAGAGTCCTGACTTTTGAGGTTTTCTGGGGGTGTTTCATGTGTGTCGTGTGGTTTTTTCACATTTGGTGTAATAGCAATTTAATGAATACCCCGTTTTTAAGTGTTAAAGATTGTGGCTGCTCTCCAGACTGAAAGTGCCTTCACTTGCCTTGGCTCATCTCCAGAAACTTATTTTAAGGATAGACTCTTTTTGCCATTGGGTATAAGTGATTGTTTCTTGTTGATAGAGGATGACACGGGCTTTTGGGTGTTTTGCTTGCTTTTGGGCGGCGGGAAAGGGGGGTAGTGCCGTGGATTTGCCTCGTCGGGCTGGCAGGAAAGCAGAACCAATTGATGGAGGGGGGAGCGCTGCATCTGCTGCCATCAGTCTTCAAGGAACAGGAAAATAGCTTCAGTAAGAGACAAAAGCACATTTATCTTCTCCTTTAAAAGGCCATCCTGCATTTTTACTCATTATTGAACACACCTGGTGATACTGTTTATATGCAGAATGCACAGTTCTGGTTTTTCAGCGGTTTTCTCGTGTGGCTTTGGAAGCACTGGTGTTGCGGGGCAGCATCCTTCAGCATGGTTTGATCTGTCAGGAACAATTCTAACTCCAAACTTGCAAATAGTAAGATATTGTGAACTTCTCTAAACGCCTGTATGAGCAGACCGGGAGCAGCTGTTGTCTCTGCGAGTGCGTATCGCAGCTTTTATAAAGAGAACGGGCAGAAAATGCAAGTAGGGGCCATGCCGATGTTCTTCAGGTGCAACGGAAAGCTGGTGTCACTTTTGTTTTCCCATTTCCATACCCTGAGGAAGATCTGAAATGTGAGACAAAATACATAAACCGACTAAATTGTAAATATGGATGTTTGAAAACATTCACAAGCAAAACTGTATTAATATCTTTCTACAATATCCATGTGTGCCAGGGCGAATGTCTGGGAGCAGCCTGGCCGAGGGGGGGTCTGTAAGAGAACTGCAGCCCCCAGGCGTCCCCACTTTGCTGAACGTGTCCTTTGCGCGTGTTTTCCAGGGCTGATGTGTTGGTTTTCATCACAACGCTCAAGTCCTGGAGGGGAGAAAAGAGCCACCAGGCAGATAGACTTTGAGGCAGAAATTACAGAAGCAAATTTGAAGGTCAGATCTACGCTGTCTCTGGTTTCTTTTGTTTAGGAAAACACATTACCATGGTTTAAAGCCCTTGCTGATGCAAAGGGATGTAAATGAGGTGGGTTTGGCGGCAGTGCCATTATGCCCTTTCAGTTCATGGTGTTGAAATGCAGCTGCTCATTAGGAACGTTGCCTTTTGAAGTTACTGCGAGAGCCAAGGGGCGGGTTTTGGGTTCCTTGGGACACGTTGCACTCCGAAGTGTTGAGGCAGTCGCTGCTGAGTACCGCAATGAGGTTTTCCTCTGGTTTTTAGTTTGCGATACGGATGCCTAAAGAAAGTAGAATAGATACAAATCAAGGATAAAATTCAGATTAAAATAATTATTTTGCTCCCAGTGGAAGTGCGATAGCTTTCGCTCTATCTAAGATGATGATGGAAGGCATAGAATTGCTGTCCATGCAGTGAGTCATACTTGCGGCTTCTAGAGTTCCAAGGACAAGAGACAACGGGCACAGAGTGGAATACGGGAAATCCCGTCCAAACGTAAGAACGCAGATCAAACCCCTTTATTTTTGTTGTGGAGGGGGTGGCGGAATCCTGGAGTAGGGTGCCCGGAGCGATTGTGGAGCCTCTATCCATGGAGCTATTGAAACCCATCTGAGCAGACCTCTGGGTGACCTCTGGGAGCTGCTTCCCCCTGTTGGACTGGATGATCTCAGGAGGTCCCTTCCAACCTCGGTTCTGTAATTTCAGTACAGCTACTGCTATAAAGTACTTATAATAGACACTTACTGAAGTATTTAATTTACTTTTTCATTTCTGCTTATATTAGCGATATGTGTCAAGGTTGAAATCTTTAAGACAAACAAGAATGTTAATTATTTGCTTACTTGTTGACGCTTAATAATTTACCACGTTTGTTAACTCAAAAGGCCTTTCCAAAGACCTGGCCGGGAGTGTTTAAACCCGTGTGAAAAGGTTGGAAAGTGTATGAAATCAAGGGCTGGAGTAAGAAATGGGTCGGTTAACATATTCAGTCTGCATTTTGAGCTCATTTGGGACAGAGCATGGTAATATATCGGCACTCGAAAGGTCCTTTCCATAGGAGCATCCTGGCTGAGTTGTGCACAGAAAGTGCAGTTGACCAGGTGATCAATTATGAGAAATAGCGCTGAAAATTGTATACAATGGAAATAGAAAATCAGCGTCTTCAGATCTGAATGGGCCTTTCTGGATGTCTTGTGCATTCTCTCTCTTACCCCAAAAGCAACTATATAAAAAAGTACTTTAAGTGTTACTGGAACTGCAATATATTCATACAGAAGTTAGTTAATTGTTACTGAAATTAGTTTGTAATACTGTAAACTATCTTGTTTTGTATTAAAAAAATCCTCTAAATATTTATCTAAAAAAAAGTGCAGTGAGGTACTATGGGTTTAAATGCAGTCTTTTCAACGTGCAGATTGATATACATCAAGGAGTTGAAAATTCAGGTTGTTTTTTTGCCTTCATAGCTAGCATATTCAAGGCTGCATTTAAATATGATACAAAAGATGAAGAGCCAATTTGGTATTGTTTGCACAGTATTGGCAAATTGGTCTTGATGCGTGGTATTATTGCATAATCTCATGTTGAAAATAAACACTGGAAATAATTGAAGAAACCTCAGAATTTGGAAATGCTTGTTGGTGGTTCTTCACATCCACTAAAAAGCAGGCTGCTTTGCATATTAATCACCCTTTCAAAGGAAGTTTGCCTTATTTGCATTGTGCGTGCACTGAGGAGTCCCATAGTGTGCCCGAGAAAAAAGGGGGGCGGGCGGGGGGAGCTGGAATTGTTGTTCTCAAAAGGGTTTTTATTCCATTCAAGTGGAAGGGCTGAATGCGGGAGAATTAGCGCAGTGTTTTGTGGAAGAACGGTCCCATTTGGTCCCCGCGTTTCATGTGGAGCAGCCCTGGCTTGTCAGGAGCCCGAGCGCCCAGGGCGGGTGAGCAGGGGAGCGACCCGCCGCTGTGTGATGTGACCCGCAGGACGAGGATACTCTCCATTAGATGTACAAATACTCCGCATTATCGGGCAATTAGCATTTAAAATGAAATATTGGTGAAAAGTTGAGTGTTTGCCTTTTATGAGTACGGTGGCCAAAACTCTGGGCCCCGATACCTTTGAAAAACACGTGGAAGGTGTAAAGATTGGGGAAATTTTCAGGATGGGGAAGTTTTGGAATGACAACACTTTTTTTTAGGCCTCCATGGTTGCTCTGGTAATGTGGTTTGACGTTACTCCAGCTGTTACTTCGGAGCAGCGTGGGGTGACGTGTTGGTGTGTCTTTGCCTGTGTCTGCGCTCTGTCTGTCCTGGCTGCAGGTGCAGGAAGGGTGAGCTTTGCTGGGACTGTGACATCAGACATCCCTGTGTAATCATGGAAGGTGCCTGACAGTCTCAACAAAACCTCGAACGTTTTGTTCTGAGATATTGAAACGTGAACTTTAGGGAATGATGGAGCTGTTTCAATGAATGAGAGCTCTCAAGCTATCTTGCTTGGTATTATAAATGAGAAGATGTACAGATAAAAGGGGTGTGTGTCCATATTTAAAGTACAATGTACTGGGAATGCGATTTTGAAAGGAGCTGTGGCGTAATAAGTAAGAGTGTTGGCCTGCAAATTGAGTCCGTTTGCGGTGGTTATGAGAAGTTTCTTCTCAAATTTAAGCTGAACCTCCTGTGTTGCAGTTTGCACCCATTACCCCTTGTCCTGTCCCTGGTTGTCACCAGAAGAGCCTGGCTCCATCCTCCTGACACCTGACACCTGACATCCTCAATATGGAAAGGGGGACCTTTCCATATTGATCCCCAGGAATGAGTCCCCCCTCAGTGTCCTCTTGTCCAGCTCCAGAGCCCCAGCTCCCTCAGCCTTTCCTCACACGGGAGATGCTCCACTCCCTCCAGCATCTTGGTGGCTGCGCTGGACTCTCTCCAGCAGTTCCCTGTCCTGCTGGAACTGAGGGGCCACAACTGGACACAAGATTCCAGGTGTGGTCTCCCCAGGGCAGAGCAGAGGGGCTGTGGGACACGGTGTCAATGCCTCACCCAGGTCAAGGTGGATCACGGTGTCAATGCCTCACTCAGGTCAAGGTGGATCACGGTGTCAATGCCTCACCCAGGTCAAGGTGGATCACGGTGTCAATGCCTCACTCAGGTCAAGGTGGATCACGGTGTCAATGCCTCACCCAGGTCAAGGTGGATCACGGTGTCAATGCCTCACTCAGGTCAAGGTGGATCACGGTGTCAATGCCTCACTCAGGTCAAGGTGGATCACGGTGTCAATGCCTCACTCAGGTCAAGGTGGATCACGTCCACCGCTCTGCCACCATCCATCCACCGCGTTATGTCCTCGTAAAAGTCAATGGGGTTGGTCAAGCACGGCTTCCCCTTGGCGAAGTCATGTTAATTTCCATCTGTGATGCATTTTAATGATAGGTACCTTAATATTTAGTCATTGAATTGTTGTGCAAGCTGTGGCATTGTTATGATAACACAATACACTGATACGGTGCACTCCTGTGTATACTTTCAAAGCCCTATAAATAACCCTTTCTAAAACTTCCTCTCTAGCTGTGAGTATAAATAACACTTAGCAACGTGCTTTAAACGCTCATTTTCTGCAGTTCAGGATCTGGCATGCAGAATGCATGCTCACAGTATTGGCTAATTATAATTTTTCAAGAACTTCAAATTGTGTTTTTGAATATGTTAATACAGAGAGAAACAGTCATCAGACATTTGTGTATACCATTTCGGAAAAATATAATCAACAGCTGCTTGTCCAAGTAATATATTAAATTATAAGCCTGCAGAATTCAGAAGAATGGAGTGCTGTAACTGTATTTCAGTTCCTGTGTTTTCAAAAGATAATCCTTTACAAGTATAACGTGCTTTTAGGGGTTGTCAGCAGACGTGCAGAATCGCTCTATAGTCCCTAAATCCTTTTGGAGTTTAATTTCTTAATGATCTGTAGGATGCAACTTGAAGGCATTTAGCTTTTATTGTATTCTCCCTAGTGGCTGGTATTCGATAGGAAAAAATAAAGGCATAGTAGAATACTCTTAAGAAAATTTAATTTGTGCGCGTATTTATTGTGGATCTTAGTCGAAGAAGTAACAGGTACTAAGAAATGAAAATCTTAATGAATACTGTGAAGAGGTGTGAGTCCTATTTAGCTTTTCTCCTACTGTCATCACTCAGACTGCGAGCGGCGGTTCCTCTGTCGCTTGTGCCGCGGTGGGCTGTAGCTGGGTACGTACCCTGGTTCAGACCGGGGAAGCTTCTCGAGCTGTCGTCAGCTCGCTGGCGCTGGTTCTGTTGTAGCTTTTGTCTCTTCACAGCTGGGCCCATCTACAAGAAGAAGAATGAACATTGTTTATCTCTCCGTTCTGTAGCGACCGCTTGTTTATTATTGTAGGGCTTCTGTATCTACAGCTGACTGGCTGCGGAATTGTTCCAGCCTCTGTCTTTAAGCTGGGTTTTGCTTAGGAAATCTCGTTGGCTTGTAAGAAGAGGAAGAGCATATAGAATAGAGATTCAATTTCATATGGATTCACTTCCTGGCTCTGACATTGGGGTTTTTGTGAATGCGCTTTGGCCAGTCAGCTCTATCATTTTTCTCAATTTCTCTCTAAAGTCAGTATTTCATAAAACACTTCATTTGTACAAGCAAATTTTGAGTAGCTTGGGCTTTACGGACAAAAATAACGCAGAGAATGAAGTGCTGCAGTGTGCGCTTGTGTTTGGATCTGGAAAAAGACTAATTTTCCGCTTCAAGCCAGCGTGAACGTTGGCTCTAGATTAGGGGTATACTGCGAAATCTTTCTGTTCAATGGAATAACAGTTATTTTGTCTAGATACTTGGAAATGAGTATTTCTGTTCGTAGGATGCTTTAATCCTAGCAAAGTGTGGGTTTTTTATGCTCATGCACTTGTCCAGTTTGCTTTTGCATGGCATTGGTCATGAGGAGGTAAAACCTGCACTGAGAGCTGTTATCGCATCAGTCGGAGTCGTGTCGCCTGGTCTGATACACTATACTGAGGGGTCCTATCAAACGGGCACCTTGTCAGCGTGATTGCTGTGGAAGGTTCAGAGTGGTCACTTGGGTAAAGACGAATGGATTTCAGCAGGGCAAACTTGGGCCTTTTCAGGCAATTGCTGGGGGAAATGCCATGGGCAAGGCTGCTTGAAGGTAAAGGGACCCAAGATAGTTGGTTATTATTCAGGGACTGTTTCTACCGGGCACAAGATCAGAGCATCCCGACACGTGGGAAGTCAAGGAAGGGAGCAGGAGACCTGCGTGGTTAAACAGGAACTGCTGGGTGTGCTCAAGTGCAAGAGGAGAGTTTATAGCTCATGGAAGGAGGGGCTGGCCACCTGGGGAGAACATCAGGCTGTTGTCAGAGGGTGTAGGAGGCAACTAGGAAAGCTGAGGCCTCCTTAGAATGAAACCTGGTGAGAGGGGTCAAGGACAACAGGAAGAGCTTTTCCATGCAGTGCAATCCCCCATGGAGCAGGAACACCCAGCTGAGCTTACACAGAAGGTGTCCAGGTGGGTTGGAATGTCTGCACAGAAGGAGACTCCACAACCCCCCTGGGCAGCCTGGGCCAGGCTCTGCCACCCTCACCCCGAACAAGTTGCTTCTCAAATTTAAGCAGAACCTCCCGTGTTCCAGTTTGAACCCATTGCCCCTTGTCCTGTCACTGGTTGTCACCGAGAAACTGGAAAGCTATTGAAAGCTATTGAAACAATATCTGCAATATGCTTACCTTGTATTTTTCCTGTGCTCTGTGCATAATCACAGGGCAAACACACTGCAAATATTTATCCTTTTATCAATAACAATGAATTGTTTGCTTATCAACAATAGTAGAAATAAACTTGTTAGACACAAGCTCGTTGGTTTCGTGCTTGCATCATTTTGGTAAAATAACACCTTGTAAATGACTAAAATCTAAGTGCTGTACTATTCTCATAATAGCAATAAATGAAAGCAGTCGCTTTCTTTGTAACATGTACACTTAGGTTTCTGATAACCCGTCTCTCTGTTTCAGTTCTGTCCACCTTTTGAAAATGCAAATCCCCAAAGAAATGACTGAATATGCCAATTATCTACTGATGGAAGTCCTAGTGTATTCTGATTTCAAAGCTTATTCTGGTTAAAAGAAACGCTGTATTTGGAGAATACTTGTTTTACGAGAATGGATCAGGATTTAAATGGAATCACAAACCAAATGTATAGCAAGTTGTTAGTGATTTTTATTGCAGCGATGCGAGTAAGATTCCGGTTTCTTGCTTTTGTGTATTTCCAGCGTGTTTCTCATGAACCTAAATCAGTACATACCAATAAGACTTGAGATAAAAGCAGCAAACCCCACGCTGACTTATTTCGTGTGTTGAGGCACTGCATTATTTATGTATTCAAGCAATGTCTTGTGTGTGCAAATGCAGTTGTGATTTACTGTTTATTAGGACATACAGTAGTACCTGCAAATATTAAAACATAAAGGATAAAGCTATTTTCTTATCAGGTGAATGGTTTTATCTTATCTCCATTTTCTGGAGGGCTGCGGTGAGCAGGGTCCAGAAGAATTCAGCTGAGGTGGCGAGTGAAAGCAATGCAGCTGATTCCCTTGGAATTTAGCGCTTTAAATGGATTAGAACTAAAAATATCTCTGCCTGTCATTGCATCAGGCCCGGAAGCATTTTAAAGTATCTGCATTTACATATTTGATGTAAACTTTAGAAGTGTTGCGCATTTGAGCCAAAGGGCGGCATGGTGAATGTCAGCTCTTTGGTCGCCAGACAAACGCCGTTGTACTTGCCGTCCGTTTCTATAGGTGAGATCCGGCCCTGTTATCGCACAGGATGCTGTGGGCAGCGTGTTCTGAACGCGGGGTAACAATCCTGCTTTGTGCGTGGTTCAAAGCAGTTCTGGACGTGAGTGTTGACAAAGTCAATGTGCAGTCTGCTGGGCGCTGTAGCAACAAATCCCAATCTTAAGCAACATTCACATGAGCTTCTCTCCTCTTGACCTAACTCACAGGTGGGTGGATTAATGATAAATGGTAAATGATCTTGATGCCCTTGCAGAGGGCCTGGAACAGAGAAACACAGTCACACAGTCATAGTACATAATTTTCTTTAATAAGGTGCAATGATACTGCTATGTTAAACCTCCCTATGCATTCTTATTTTCAAAACTGCTGGAAAAATAGTTGTAAATCAATGCAATATTGTTTCCATTAGACCAAATATTTCTGTTGTGGTTTTGGCCCGTATTTGTTGTAACCGCAGGGCTACTGGCTGCATGTTCAGTAGCTCTAAACAGGAGTTTCCGCTGATGTTGAAGAGTATTGGTCTTTATTTGTTGCTTCTGCAGACTTCTAGAAGTTGAGGAAGGCTGAAGTGCGTGTGGTACCGATGTATTTGGTCAGCAGTGTGCGCTGTAGGGAAGACTTGTCCAGTTGTTTCTGCTTTCATTAATGTAGATGTTTGCGGGGTCATGAATACCAGCCAGGTGTGGTGTGGGAGCTCCGGCCAGGTTAACGTCCTGAACTCCACTAGGTGGCACTAATTTATTGTTCTGTTGATCAAGTTGCTTTCTCTGGAAAAAACACTAAATGCAGTTTGTGTTTGGGAACAGGGAGCGTATATAAGACAATGAAGATCAGTGGTACTTAGCTGCTTATCTTGCGTACACATATATATCCTTCACGACCCTGTGCTTCTGAAGTGGAGCAATGGACTGATATTGTGGGTGGGACAGGCAAATCCTAAGTGTATTTTTTAAATATTTAGAACTGTCAAGGCGTATCAGAAGAAATACTTGCCTGGTGTTTGGGTATTTATCTGCTTTGCTTAAACATCCTCTGCCAAGACAAGAAGGCTGCGGTGGATCATTGCGGGCAGTGCGCGATGGACAGCTGGGTTTGCCATAGCGGTGTCCCAAAACATGTCAACGTTGAGAAGCTGGGTCTGACAAGGAGAATAAAGGAGTATTTCTGGTGGATTGTGATTGTACAAGTACTGGCTTTGGGTAGCATCAAAGGGATTTCAGTGTGATAGTGCTGAAGGGCATGGGTATGACATGAGCATATTTTATTCCAGTGCTAAGGACAGAAATAGCAGTGACAGTTTATTTTGGTGAAGTTGATACACTAAGTTCTCAGTGATGATCCCTGTGTCACGCTGAGCCGAGCTTTACGTGCGCTGTACAAAACAACAACCCAATCAGAGCAGCTGGACTGGTATGTTCCCTTGCCATCCTTGAAAATATTATTCCGAGAAACACGGCTGGATTAGTCTTTGACTCAGTTAATAACTGACCGTTTTTGGGTGGCCGGGAAGAAATTTCCCTTACGGCTGGTAGACTATGGCAGGGACAGCAAGCTTTGGAAAAGCCGTAGGCGCTGTGTTGATCGGAGCTGTGGCAGGGTAGAAACGAGCCGGGAGATCCGCAGAGCCCAGCGGGCAGTAACCTCATCCTCTTGTCTTCTCTCCTGCATTGGCTGTGCCATCAGATACTGCCTGTGGCTTCGTAGATGCCCAAGTCTTGGTTTCGAGGACATAGGGGGGATTATTAGGATGCTATATGAGGATAAATTTTGAGTAAGGCTTTGTTCTACCAAACAGTACCTTCTGTTCTTTATCTAATCTTGTTTTCCATCAAGCTGAGGAGGAGTTACATGCAGCGCTGCAGTTTTGCTTCTCTTGACTTTGAATCCAGAACTGGTGGGTGTTTTAATGTGGTGCTACAGGAGAGAAGCAGAGCTTCTTGACGTCTGGGTCTGAACTCAAGAGCTCTTGTGCTTACCGAGTGGCCCTCCAAAGGAAACAGGCTCCCCACTTTGCCATTAACAATATCTTCTCTCTGGCCTTTATTCGAAGGGATGAAGTTTTTCAGGAGGACCTGGAGTCTCAGGGAGGTATAAAATCTGATAGTAAACCTCCAGCCATTCCTCAGTATTGTAGGTGTTGAATGATTTATACCGTCAGGCTTCTGATCCTTCAGTTCTAGCGACGCAAGGATTTTCCTATGAATTGAAATGGCATGTAGGTAAACACTGTAAAAATCCCACAACACGTATCACAAATCCAGTCGTAAATCAGCCAAAAAAGGGGAGATTTACTGAAGCTGATCTAGGTCTGCTTGATTTGTTTTGGTGGGATGATCGGTCGGGTCTGATGACAGAGGTGGGTAGAGACACGCGGAGGGTGGGACAGGACGTGAAGAGGAGTCCAAGGGCTGTTTTCCAGAACAGAAGGTGGAATAGTAATTTATTATCTGACATTCTTTGAAAACAGATGGAAAATACTATGCTCATAAATTTGCAAGGGATAGCATTCTGGAAGCAGGCTTTGCATATGTCCTTTTTCACATGCTTAGAAAAACAGAACAGTTAAGTCCTTCTTTATTATTGCAAGCAAACTTGCATGGTGCTGAGTCCTGTTGAGATGGAAAGCGACAATCCAACCTGAATGTGTTCGATAGGCTGGTCAAGTGTGAACAAAACAAGAATGGCCTAGAAGTACAATGAGTTCCGTGAGCTCTGCATCATTCTCATAGTACAATTAGCATTTTATTAATGTGACACGGGCAGTCGCAGGGAACTCTCCACCAGGGATAATTGTCTCTTGAGGAAAGAGGAGCTACAGTGCATTTCCATTGTAATGGAAGGCTTTGCTATCAACCACTTGTACTGTCATTCTTCTTTATAGCATATTTTTATCATTTGAGTGTTAATTTTAACCTCCCAAGCTCTGACTTGCTCTGTTTTTTTCTTCTTTCCTATATTTCTTTCTCTTTTGCACAGAAAAAGTACAAAAGGGGAAAGATGACGATGCAGTTATTTCTGGTTGGAGGCTAAGCCGGTCCTATATGAGCCTTGTCTAATTCGTTATAGATTACTGCTGCAGAATTAGAAAATGGTGTTACAAGTTGTGATGTCATTTCCAATTAAGCAAATTGAGGCGGGAGGTCCCGTGTTGCTGTGGGTGCCCGCCCGGTACCAACAGCTGCACCGTGGGCTGCGATGGCTTGGGCAGGGACACTGCGGCCACTGCTGTGGCTGCAGCTGCTCTTCCTGCCTCTTTCCTTTGCTTAGCATTAGGCTCATGGTATTGCAGAAGACACAGGGAGAGCAGTCTCTGTAAGTCTTTGGCAGGAAATTGCTGAGCAATCTGTCATCTAACCTTCAATCCTGTGTCAGGATTTTAGCAGAGATGCATTTTGAAAGCAGCAGACTTTTCATGCTAACAAATAAATGAGAACGAAGGGAAGAACAGTTCTTGAAGGGGGAAAAATCCAGCTTGATTCAGAGAGACTCGAGAGGGGAAAAGCTTCTAGTACAGGTTTCAGGAAAACTTGTAATCACAGCGGCAGTGCTTGTGCTTCAGAAATGTGAGCTATTGCTCTCTGGTATTTCGGAGAATGTGCATGTTTCCTGTGGTATTTTATGGACAGGCAGAATCTGTGGAGAGAACTGGGTAATTTACTCTTGATTTGTGCACGTGAAGGGGGTTTCTCTGTGCAGAAGGTTGTTATTTCTTGCACTCAGAGTTAGGCCCCTTAAAAACAGCAAGAAAACAGGATATAATGGATCTATCGGTTAATTACGTGTTTATAAGAAGGGGGAAGCGTCGCATCTGGGAGTTTGTAACTGGGCTGCTGTGTTGTGTTCTACCTGCAACTGAGATTCTCTGACCCTTATGCACCAAATCATTTTCCGCCTAATTTTATGATAGCCTGAGTAGATGTGTGCTAGAAGAATATGCCCCCAGATGTTAATGCTGGGTGTTAAATTGATTTATGCTTCCACGGTTAAAGTTCATGGTTTTCTCTGTTCTGCGTTGGCATCTGTCCTTGTTCTTAGTCCAAGTTGGAATGGTGTGTGAGTCTTCAGCAGAGTCGCTGGATCTCAGCGGCATGGTGCTGCTCCCAGGCCTTGCTCAGTGCTTGTTTGCATTCCTCATGTGCTGTTCTATAAAACAATGGCATGTTGAACAAAGTCAGAATTGTTTGTAACTGTTTGCAGTTTGAATACAGGAGAGGCTGAGCTGTGTCATGGGCCTGTGAGCGGGATCTGCACACACACCTGTGGCTGAGGAGCGATGACATCCACACCCCGCTTTGTACCCTTACTCTGGTGGCCATTGAGAGCGCGAACAGCCTCCGACTTACTACATAGAATAGAATATTTCAGTTGGAAGGTATTTCTGTTTAAGGCTTCCCAGAAGTTTAAGACTTGCTGTTTAGGTCAGAACTTAAGCAACTTTTTCCTTGGACGTGAAGTCCTAGTCCAGATCAGTATCACACTATGGTGACCAGCACACGAACTGAGCATTGCTGGAAAGGCCTCTGGACACACAGCTAAGTTGAGATTGCAGAAAAATTCTGGCCCTGAAGCCACCTGCTCCTGCAATCCTCCCCTTATGGGTACCTGGGTGTCTTGTGTTTGCTGTTCCTACAGATCCTGGGTTTAGTTTACACAGAATACACAACAGTGAGTGACTCTGCCTGCTGGTGAGGGTGGCAGCTGGAAAGATGGTGCTGAAACTCATGATGAGTCTTTTTAGGAAGTCTGTCTCTAAAGTCTGGCAAAACGTTCCACTCTGGTTATAAATCCAGACCACTCTTAATGTGGTGACTATTTGGGCTCCTCAAATTCCAGTTTCAGACATATGTCCCCAGCCCCGAGAGGAGTAATGCTGCAGTATTGTGTCAGCACGTGTCCAGATCCATGGGGAGTAACCGTGTCTGTGATTGTCGTATCAATGAAGCCTGGATGTTCTGCTCCATGTCAGATGTTATTAGCTGTGCTGAGTGTCTTTCGTAGAGTGTTTCTAATTGCCTCCAAATCCATTGGCTAATCCATTTGTTTTAAGAAAACAATAATTCTGCACAGTATCAGAAATCTTTGTTAATATTTCTGTGTATGTTGTGTTGTTCCTCATTGCTTTGGTTTTCACTTGACCAGCCTTAAGGATGGTAGTGTTTGCCAGGATCTCAGGGAGCTATTGAAATGACGTGGGTGAAGGAGTTAAACCAATCTAACAGCGACAGCTATAGAGCTGCTGGTAGTAATACGCTGAATCTTAACAAACGGAGCATTATTAATGTGCAAGAGGTGGTATGTATCATGAAAGCTTTACTCAAAGGAAAAGAATGAGCAATGTGTAATTGTTTTTAAAAAAAGAAAATGCTTGCAACCCCTCGCTGGGTGGTCTCAGTATGGAAGCCATATAGTCTGGAATTTTAATAGCTGTTTAATAAAGGAAAGACAAAAAAGCTGTTAAGACCTGTTATTCCCCTGTAGTTTCTGTAGGAGATGCCTGTGTACCTTACTGATGTGCTCGTAAGAGCCATCCTTTAACAGCTACGAGCTACGCAGAACATCAGAAGTACCTTATTGCAGTGTTATTTAGTCCTGAGGTTTCCTGAGCAGGAGCTCGGGTTTATCAATCCGAGTTGCTGTGCCTGTGGGTCTGTCAGCCGTCCTGTCCGTCTGTCCCGTATGGCAGCAGCCGGCTCCAGGGGTCTGTCCTGGCTGATAAAAGCAGGATTTCCCAGTAGGGGCAGTGTTGAATTTCAGTGGAATAGATGGGTCCTCTGGAAATGCGCAGCAGTCCGGTAAATAACACCCCCACTATGGAACCTAAAGGCTTTTGTCTCGTCTCACGAGCAATTGCGGAAGCTTTACTGAAAGACGTATTTTCTTGAATGTGCACAGATGATATAAAATGAACATTAAAACACTGTTCAGTACAGATGCCCTTTTACAGAATTGACATTTCTTGTGCAAGTGAAGCTGTCATACGCAGCCAAAGAACAGAGAGACGGAAGTAACGAGACGCCAGCAGCACAAGTTGTGTCGCTATCCATTCAGCTGCCTGCCCACAGAGCCCTTCCAGAGAACGTTACAGCCAAGACTCCACTTGGCAGCAGCTGCTTGATTTCTTTTTTTTTTTTAATTATTTAAATGATTGTCTCCTGTAGAAAACTCTTGACTAAATTTCCTTATTTTAAGACTTGTCAAAACTACGCACACAAGATCTTTTACATTTGATGTGAACGGCTTAAAAACATGTGAATTCTCAGCTGTGGGTAAGATTTTGTCAGTACTGTAATTTTTCATAACACCGGTAACTATAGACCGGTAACTATAGACCCGGTCAGCCTCACCTCCATCCCTGGGAAACTGATGGAACAACTCCCTGGTGCGTGCTAGCCTTGTTTATATGGGACCTGTTGAAGGTAAAGTAGATTAGGCTAAGTCATGTATAATCCATTCCCTGTGGAGTTCTAAAAGCCCGTTCCCTACTGTATGTCTATTCTTGTTTGTTCATTTGGGGGCTTTTTTGGTTGTTTTTTCTTTCCTGACTGTGTGTCCAGCCCTGGGGTGTTTTCCCTGTCTGGTCTTTTAGGGCTGCACTCTTCATTGAAGCAAAATGAGCTCCTTGATTCTGTAGAGATAACAACCACGTTTTAATACTTCATGCACTAGTAGATATTGCTGCTCTTTTTGTTGACGACAAAAGGAACTGCAGTGGGGGAAGTTCGAGGAAAGGGCCTGTGTACATCTGAGCTGCTTATGAAAAACTTAGATGCACTTTTGCCTCTGCGTCACCATGTTGTTTGTGATCTTTGGGCAAGCAGGAATACCCTTATTGGATATATACCTGCAGTCCGACCTGTCTACTAACAAACGATCCAAGCTTATGATAAAATGTTTGGCTGCTGGCTGCCATCTGAGCGTGCCCTCTTCTCCTTTGGAGAGATGCACAGAGGATGTGCCTATGGAGTACAAGTTCAGCTACTTCTTTCTCACGTGATTTAATGACCAGTCACATCATGTGCTCGTAACTGTTCCAATTATAACGTGTAACAATGCAGAATCATCTCGGAAGGGTATAATTAATGTGGGATTCAGATTTAGAAAACTGCTGCATCCATTTTGGAGGTCTTTAATTATAGATGCCAGCATGCTGCGTCAGAGAATGGGATCATTTATTTCTTATTAGAAATGTTCTCGTTCCCACACAAATACTCATTTTTAGGAAAAAAAAAAGAGAGGAAAAAAAGCTGTCAATTGTGAAATCCACCTTGGATAGTGCAGTGGAGACAGCGCGTGTTCCTGTCGTTGTCAGAATTCCTGATAGAAATAAAGCACATAGGAGTTCTGCATGCAGCACAGTCATTGTGCAGGAGCTTGTTTTCCCCTCTCAGCCGCTTGCATTAATTGGCTGTGAATGTACACCGTTTATTTTAATGGTTAATCACTAATTTCTGATGTGGCATTTTGCTATGGGGTCTTAAATCATTTCCTTCAGCTCCACTATAATGCCGCTGGCTTTTTGACCGTTCTGATCTGAGAGCTTTTGTCGTGACTGTTTCCGTGGTTGTGGCTCCGTGGAGGATGCAGCACTGATCTTGGGGAGGTTCCAGCTGTGGCGGTTGGCTTGGCCTTTGGCCGCGTGTGACCTTTCGGGAGGCTCTCCATGGATGGGAAGCTCATGTTCAAGTGTCAAGACATCAGTCACTTTGTGCAGCAGCGCCGTCTGATGATCTTCGGTAGCGCTCCCCGACTCACCAGGGACGTTCACATGAGCATTTCTAACGTAGTCTTACTGAGAGTAACAGTTCGTATGCAAGACAACCTCTGTAGTGCTACACCAACCCGTTCTGAGATGGGCGCTGGCAATACTTGGCAACCAAAGATATTCCGGCACTGCAGCGTGCACTCGTTGGCTTTGACTGATGATGAGATCTATCTGATGGAATAGTGGGGCAGGGGTTTTTAGCTGTATTGATCCACATCACTGGCGATTGTGTAATTGGCAGTATTAATAAAGATAGAATTACTTCTGGTTTGTGATTTTATTCTGCTGCTTTTATGTTCCAGTGACTCCAAGGTGAACCAGGGCTCTTTGGAGGCGTTCTTTGTTGGTGAAATCGTGTGGGGGGAAAAGGTTACTCGTGTTTGCTTATAGGTTGTCAGTTCTATCTCTGCTTGATTTTCAGCTGCTTTACTGGTTCTCTGAAAGGTGATAAAGTAAGGCCAAAAAAATCCATTTTCCTTTCTAAACCTCCTTTCTCTGGGCTTCTGAAACATATTTATGCACAGGCCCCCATCCTAACAAAGGACCCTTTGAGGGTCTTACGGTAGTCCAGCATTCCCTTCTTTCACATGAAATTAAGGGCCGTGATTTACTGCAGTGACCCGAGTGCTCTCATTTACAACTAGTACTCCTCGGGGTGCTTTAGTTATGCTAACACACCGTGTGGACGTGAGCGATGGCCAGTGGGTGAAATTAAAGGAGTAGGTGGACTTGGTTTGCCTGTTCGGTTTTCTCTCCCCTAGATTCTGAAGTCTTTTGCTTTTCACTGCGTGAAGAAGGGTGCACAGATTTATTTTTAATTGGCTGTTAGATAGGTTTAGTTTTTGTCTCCGGGTGGAGGTGGAGGGCAGGCGGTGGGAAGGCCCTGGCGGCACTGGAGGCCTGTGGGCAGGCTCTGAAGTGACTGTCACAACTTGCTGCTCAGCACTCTTAGGAAATAATGATTTCTCTTCCCAAAACCCAGGCAGCATGTCCCAGCTCGGCTGCCCAAGCCATTTCTGTTACCGTGGGAAAGATTCTCAGGAGCACAGAGCTGCTTAGTAGACATTGATCTACCGAGATCAGGGGATATGCCACTCAGTTCCCCATCCCTTGTTTCCATCCTTTCCCCTGTAGCATTTTTGACGTGCACTTGCTGTCTTTGCTCTAATTTTGTACGTATTCTTGTGGCATTTAGTGGTAGATTTCAACAGAGCATGTTTGGGGTTTTACTTTGTAGCTAGAGATCTTAAAATGTTCTGCAACAGACATTGCTTAGGGTGCAGTTTCATAGAGAATACTGTTTAAATCAAGGGGCCCCTGCTATTTTTTCCTGTTACTCTGAACATGCAAAACCCCACAAGCCTTTATTTTTTCATGAGGAAACTGTTGGGTTAACCACAGGAGAAACCTGGCAATGCACACGATACCCAAAAGTACTGAGCGCAGCACAAGATGGAGCTTATTCTGCAAGACTGGCTGAAACACATACTGGATGCTGTTGGACTTCTTGCAGGAAAATCTTTTTATAGGGGGATTTGGCAGGAACTTGTAGTGTATTGCACAGTATGGGGCTTCTTCCACTTTTATCACATCCTCCGCCGCCACCTCCTCCTCCTGTCACAATGTTTGTTCCAACAGGTGGTTACTGTGGAAGGCCCAGGAATCTTCTTCTCATGAAACATGGTATTACGACTTATTTTAAGGAGAGTGGGGCAGATAGAGCTGCACAGCCTTCCCTGTCCCTCTGAGGTTTCCCTCTTGGAAACGTTTCAAGACGGAAGCACAAGTTGGACTGAACCAGAGTCTTGTTCATGCCCCCCCAGGAGACACGCGGCGGCTGCCGTAAACGGGTGCGCTGTGACATTCCTGGTCGCGGTTTAACCGCGCGGCCGCTGGCTCCCCCACCGGTGGGACGGGGGAGAGAACTGGGAGAGTAAAAGTGACAAAACTTGTGGGTTGCCATGAAGAGGGTTTAAAAGATAAAGTGAAGGCTGCACACACAAGCAGAGCAGAACATGGGATTCATTCACTGCTGCCCTTCAGCCATCTTCATGAAAGCAGGGCGCCAGCACACATGACAGTGAGGGGGAGACCAGTGTAACTGTGAACATCGCCCTCCTCCTCCTTCCCCCAGGAGATGTACTGAGTACGACACGTGCTGTGGAGCATCCCCGTGGTCACCTGGGCTCAGGTGTCCTGGCTCTGCCCCCCCCAGCCTCTGGTGACCTGGTGCAGACATTGCCTGGCAACAGCCAGTTCTTTAATCGCCATCAGGTTTATATTGGATCCAGCTCCCAGCCTTGAGCATTGCGTTATTTTTCTGACATTGTGGACAGCCTTTAGCTGGATTCGCTTCAAAGTAAAAGGTGAAGATGCAGGTTCTTTTGGAGAATATTGTTGTGAAATACGGTGTGGCAGCGCAGCACAGAGACAGCAGAGGGTCTGCCTGAAAATGTCTTCCTGCCTTGTTCCTATTTATTATGCTTGGCATACAGTATAAATGTACTGAAAAGTCATGGAATTACCCTTGGCAACGTAATTCCTCTGCTTAGTGGTCTGTGGTGCTTGCCATTGTTTTAATAGCTTTTCCACTCAGATTTTCGGTGGGATGCTCCCGTCAGTTGGGCGTTACGGTTGCAGTGCTTTGTCATCTGCTCTTTTTTTCCCCTCTTATTTTTATCTGTCCTTGTCTGTCTTGTCCTTCACTTTACCAGAAACAAAACATCCTTTGTGGCTGTAAACTCAGCATGCCAAATAGTTTGAATAACTGTAGCACTCCAAGAGCGAATGTAAAACATAAAAGCGACAGTAAATTCCTTTTAATGCCGTCCTATAACAACAAGAATTCCCAGTTCAATAATTGGGGCAGCAGAATGGTTGACCTCGTTGTTTGATGCAACCATTAGCTTGCTTGGCTTGGTTCAAAGTCTGCTTACATTCTGTGCTTAACTTTGCAGCCAGTAATTTAGTGTTAATGATGCTGCATTCATTAACATCGCAATGAGACCTCTTTTTCATGCTTTTCTTCGTTAGGGCAAATCATTCAGTTACCTGAGTCTCTGGGTTAACACATGCTAGCGTGGAGCATGGGCTCTTTTACTGCCTTTGTTGTGGCTGCGAAGGGAAGGGCCCGAAAGCAGGCGGGTTGGTCATTTCTGGGGCTGCAGGCTCATTAAGCCTCTGTCACACACAGAGCTGAATCAATAGTTTGATGTTAGAATATGAAAAGGCTAGTTAGCGTTATCCTTAAGGAGATTCTATCGAGGTTTCGTTTCATTATTTTCAGACATATTTCCTGTTGTGAGCTCTTAAGTCGTGTTCGATTCTTTGCGAGAATTCCCTTCGCTCGTTGTCCACGCGCTCTGGTTTGCTTCTCTGAGGTTGTCTGGTTGTTGCTGTGGAGTTGTTTTGAGCATTGGATAGGTTTCCTCCTTAGAGATGGAAGAACATAGATCACACATGAGAAAAGGGAAAATAAAGAAGGTAAATGATTCTGTGGGTATTTCAAAAAAAGGCTGGACTTGAGTAACCGGGTTGAATCTGGGACCACACAGCCCTTCTGGATCCGAGGGGAGAGATGCACAGTGGAAACAGGGCAGCCCGGCGTTTGTGGTGCGTGTATGGTTTTCACAGGCTGTTGACTTTCAGGCCATAATTGCATTGTCAGCTCCGTTCTACTGATTTCTGCTGTGTGGTGCGGGTCATTTCCAGGGGCTCCAGCAAAGCTTTGTTTTGTATCTGAAATAGCACTGAGGCGGGGGAGACGGCGTGAGCAGGCTCCGAGGGTTTAGGTTAGTACGTGGAAAACCTGCTACACACCAAGATGGTTTGTTCTTAGGATCACAATTTGTTCTCTTATCAGGGAAATGGGGATCCTGCTGGCGCTGGACGGTCCTGCTGTTTGTTGGAGCCTTGCTGTGCCCTGGCTAAGCACGTCCACCTAGACACCAGCTGGCCGCGCTGCCAGACAAAGCCGCCGACAGGCCAATGTAGATCAGGTATTATCTGGCTCCTCCTTCCAGTTCTCACTCGAGTGTGCTGGAGATGTCTGTGTGGAAACCGGAGCTAGCGGGTGCCCTTAGAGATCTCAGATGAGTGCATAGAGCACTATGGCCGTTGTTTGAATGGTGGCTTCTGCTCCTGCCTGCGCCCGGGGCTGCTCCGTCACGTCACAGGCGCCAGCTGCGTCTGTTGGTATTTCAGATCATTCATCCTTTAGGATGGCTTTCAGCGTGTCATCTGCACAGAGGCTTGCAATCCCGATGCTCAATAAGTAATCATAAATAGCTCTAAGAACACAGGCTGGGAAAAGAGAACCTGTACGTTGAAATGGAGGCTTTGTGCAATTGCAAGATTGCAATCTGCAAATCTGCGGGGAGAATCGGGTGTTCGTAGGTTTGGTTCCTAGTGGCTTGTTAGTGCCCAGGGCAGCAAGGAGCTCCTGGCTAAAAAGGTTTGCTGAAGCCTTATTGAGGTTGAACAGGCGGTTTTGCAGAGACGTGCTAAGCTCTTCCTTTGAGGTTCCTCTCTGACAAGCGTCTTGTAGCTACTGACATGAGTGAACTACTAAACATGAACCGTAACTCTTAGATAGTTGCTTGTGCACTCATGAAAGCGCATTGGCCAAATTTGTTTGAATAAAGAACTGTCATCAGTTTCCTCGTTTTATTATGTAGGATGGGGAAGAGACGCTGACGGACAGAACTAGGGATGACAGATTTCTTCACCTAATATTAAGCCTTTAGATTTTGATCGGACTGAAACCGACCTCATATTCAGCAGGCGGCTTGCCCACAACTTGAACTTGGTATTTATCACTGTACTTCTCTGGTCCGCATTGTCTTCGTGCTTCTCGCAGCCTGTACTCGCTGCTGCTGCCCCTGACTTGTGGGGAGGGGAGGGTCATCTGGCACATGCACATAGCATTTCATTGTGGAATACAGAAATACATTGTGGCTCAAAATAAACCCATCCATGCTCTTGAGAGTGGAAGAAAGCTTTCCAGACCCACTATGGTCTTCATTACAGCAAAGAAAGCAGTTGTTAGTGGCAGGAGATTGCTATTTCTGCAATTTCAGGGCTGTGCAGCTGTGTGGGGGGACTTGATAATATACTAGCCGGGGGCCCCATCTGTTTCTAATAAAACACGTAGGGGAAAAAAATGCCAGAGTGGCAGGCAGGAGCAGTTGTGGAGCACAGATTGGGAGGCGAGGCCCAGCAGTTGGCTGCCGCCACTTTCCCCTCCCTCCCTTTCTGCACCTTCATGATGAGAAATGAGCGTCTAAGGAGGGATGCGAGATGCCGCAATCGTTCTTCTCCCTTTCTTGTTTTTACTGGGAATATGGATCGTCCCCGAATGCCGTCTGAAGGATGAGCTGCAGGTTGCGTGGCCGCGGTCCCGGGGAGCCCCGCGGGGATGTTCTCTGCGCCGAGCACTGCTCAGCACGGGGCCCCAGCGCAGGTCCTGTCCTTGTTCCTACAGATGAAAGGAGCAGATTCGTTGTCTGCTACTGAACTTCTTGAAGTGCCCGCTCATAAGATGTACCCAAGCGGATCAGGTGGAAGCCTTAATGCAACGTTTTTCACCTTTACAGGAGTTCAAACATGAAGCGGTAGAATTTAAGGCATAAAATAATGACATTTTTTTAGGAAGAACTCGAAACTCTTGTTCGCCTTGCTTTCATATGGCAGTCACGGTTCTTCCTTCCATGTGAAGGCATCTTGAGACAGTGGAAAATGGGGACGTTAAGACCCCTCCTTGCCCTTCCGTGGCTGTTAACCTGTTGTCTCACTGAGCCAAATCCCTGGCTGAGTTACAGTGGCAAGCGTGCTCGTCCTTGACTGCAGAGATAATGCCTCAGTGTGTGTTTGTAATGGATGGAATGTGTTTATAGTTGGACTCCCAGGAGACAGGATGGTAACAGACTTGAAAGCACCCCAGCTTTGATTTTTTGCTTAGAAATGGATGCTATGTGAAGATTAGGATCTTGGTATACTAAGTGTTATGTGAACATATGATAAAAATAACAGGTGGTGCTTTTGGAGAGCGTAATTTCTCTTGGAGCAGAAGAGGGCAGGGTTGGGATGGGTTGAGAAGTGAAAAGAGAACAAGGAGTGGAATGGTTGGAAACAGCCTGGAAGTTGAAGGGACTCTTCATGTTTCCTCATTGCAGAGTGCAGAAGGGAATTGTAGCCATTCACCTTTCCTCAAATGGAATATTGGTGACATTGTCTCATTGCTGTTTAGGCTCCTGCTCATTTCATCACAGTGAACTTGTGGTCTAGAATCCGAGGTTTCATTAGATGAAGCATAACGGGCAGAATGGTAACTGCTAAAACAGGCCACTTTGGGAGCAGAGAAGTGTCCCAGTGTCCTTTCAGTAGAAGGAGGAGCCCAGGCCTTGTGCTGGCTGGAAATGTGTAGGTGAGATTGGCTGAAACGCTGGTGCACGGAGGTGGAAGCAGCTGCTGCTGGGTGCACGGCAGTGACACTGAATGGCACCGGGAGTCCAGCCAAGTGATTGATAACTGCGTGTGCTTTACGTGCTGTACAGCTTTACACCATATAGATATTTAAGGAAATGCATTACTGTCTTTGCTTGCACTCTGTGTCATACCAGCTCTGGTCCTAGTTTGCAAGGACTTGGAAGCGTGATTGTATAATCGTGAATGATATCCCTTCGTAATGCCGACAGCGAGCCACTCCAGCTGCAGTGTGTGCGTGTTACGGGTGGCACAGGGAAGTTATGTTTAAGTTCACTGAAATAAGGGCGGTTTGTGTTTGTCATGCAGTATCCGAATGGTGTGATCTGTGAGCAGGTGGCTCCTGTGCGCAAATTGAAACGGGAGCAAGGCTGCTATTGTCAGAGTGATTTGTGACATGATGCTCGGGTGTCTCAGTGCCTGCAGGAATCAGGGATGCGCTTGAGAAACTGTTGGCTGAGGCACCATTGACACACGAAGAGGGGCAGTGCTGGAAAGGAGGAGCAGCCATTTGTGAACCGATACTAAGCATTCCCCTCTCAGATGAAGCGTTTGCTCGTTCTAATAACCAAGGGATTGTGCAGCTTTCGATTTGCGGTGTGGGTTGGTGTGGGTTGGGGGGGTGGTGTTGGTTTTGTATGTGGTTTGTTTGTTTGTGTTGTGTGTTTTCCTTGCTCCCTCCCCCCACCTTGGCTCAGAAGTCCACAGGTAATCACTGATTGCAGCCTAGGAACCAAATTACTGGGCCTTTGTATGCTAGATCCAGACTAAACAGTAATGTGGCTGAACTGAGCCATTCCAACAGATTCTGCTGTTCTTCCTCCTTGGATCCTTCGAAGGGGGAGATAAGCATTGTGGTCCTTTCTGACCTTAAAATCTATGGATTTAGGAGGGAAAAATAAATCTATATGTAATGTTTCTAGGTGTAATCCAGGAAATTGGCCTGAGTCCTAGTTTTCGTGGGCAGTGACAAAGGATTATTTCATGAGCTTGGTGGGCGCAGGATGAGGGATCTGAATACACGTTTCTCTGTCCATGGGAGTTTTTTCTCGATATGCACGACTGGCACGGCCGTTCCTGTCACAGCTTTCTGCCAAGTCTCTGAAAACCTATTCTTTACAACTGCCATAAAATAAAAATACTTCAGAGGAAATACAAAATAGCAAATTGTGGTGCTAAGCTGGACAGGCTGAATTCTGATCTATTGATTTGGAACGCTGTACATTCCATGCTCTTGAGGCAAATGTTACTATGGTTCTTTTTGTTTCAGTAGGGTTTGCGGAGCTCACAACGTCCTCCTCTCGCTTGTAACAGGACGCACATTCCGCTGCTTGGGGAGCGTTTGAAACAGGAGTCTAGGCACGTTTGATTAGTGTTACTTGCAGGCTCCAAACAGTGCATCGTGTGGCTGCAACAGCAGCATGAGGGGTGCGAGACGTTTATTATAGGAGGGGCCAGGCACATCTAGCACGTGTTATTGTGGTGGATTGCAGCTGATTCGTCTTTGGTTTTAGTACCGTCTCGGTAACAGGATGAACGGGGATTTGCCTTGAGGAATGTTCAGTTCTCTGCATTCGTTGCCACTAAAGAATCACAGCATCCCAGAATGTCAGGGGTTGAAGGGCCCTGGAAAGCTCATCCAGTGCAATCCCCCATGGAGCAGGAACACCCAGATGAGGTTACACAGGAAGGTGTCCAGGCGGGTTGGAATGTCTGCAGAGAAGGAGACTCCACAACCCCCCTGGGCAGCCTGGGCCAGGCTCTGCCACCCTCACCGGGAACAAGTCTCTTCTCACATTTCAGCGGGACCCTCGTTGCCCGTCCTGTCACGGTTTTCTTCTGCGGCGGATCTGCTCCGCGTGCTCCCGCGCGGGTTCCCGCGGCCGTTCCCGCGCGGGTTCCCGCGGCCGTTCCCGCGCGGGTTCCCGCGGCCGTTCCCGCGCGGGTTCCCGCGGCCGTTCCCGCGCGGGTTCCCGCGGCCGTTCCCGCGCGGGTTCCCGCGGCCGTTCCCGCGGCCGTTCCCGCGTCCCGCGCGCGGGCGAGTCGCTCCCCCTGGCGGCCGCGGCGCCGCGCGCTGCGCTCCAGCCGTGCGGGAGCTCCGGGAGGTGGATTCCACGCTGCCAGTGGAGGGTTTGTTTGTTTGTTTGTTTCAAAATGCAAAACGAATAGGTAACTGATCTACCCTTTACTGTTCATTCAGGCAAATAAACCAAGTAGATTTCTTTTTTTTTTTTTTTCCCTTAATTTCTCCTTGCAATAAAAAATGTTTCAATAACTGCTTTGGTTTCTGCTACAAGAATTTCTAGTGCCCGCAGTGAAATGCATTTTGTAGGCTGTAAGTTTCTGAGACCTTTTCTGAGGAGGTTGTTGTTTGGTCCTTACTGACATTCTGTAGCCGTGCAGGGCAGAAGAGGCTTCATGGAGAGCAGAAATAAGGCTTCTGATGTTTCTTCATTTCACCTCTAACAATTAGCACAAGAATTTAAGTGTAGAATATAGCAATTAGTGTAGGATCCTTAGCAGAGAACTCCAGCATGGGTTTTTCTGCTATTGCAGTGCTGCAAGACCCTCCTTTGGGCAAGATTTGTGTCCATCCTTTGCAGCGGAGATCTAGAAAGGTTATTGTTAATGTGGTAGATCGAAAGGCCTCCCAGTGCTACATGTAGACTGTGGTGAAATCAGTTCCTCCACAAAGATGCTTGTTTTATTTATCTCGCATCATTTCAGTGGTGGAGTAATTGCTTCCCTCCGTCTGTCTGTCCGCACAGCTCATTCCATGGGCCGGGTCCCGTGTCTCTTTGTCCACCCCTGCAGATACCCATGGAGGTTTGTGGGTCCTATGGCAGTTTGTGGATGGGAAGTTAAAGGTGCTTGGACCCCAAGAGCTGGCCTTGCTGCAGGGAGGCTCAGCTGCCCGGACACACGGACAGCTGCTGCGGCTTTCAGAGCAGATTGGTAATGGGAATTATTGATCACCTCTGACCATTTTATTGTATCCATTTAGGTTTTATGTAGGACATCATTCTGAAAGCTTTGTGAAAGCCTGTTATACCCTTCCTCCCTATAGTCTCTGGGGGGCTGTTTTTGCACCTTGCTGCTCAGCTGTTTCTCATTCTGAAATGAGGGCAAGAATTGGATGGGTCGAGACTGACCCGTGTTAATTTTTGACTCATGTTGCTGGTGGTTTTTGCAGAGCTGTGGATCTGGGTGAGGTCAGGAGATGCTCAAAAAACAAACGTTGGTTCTTGACAACAGGCAGAATATTGTATCCGGGAGATTCAGACATTGCACATCTCGCTGCTCCCTGGGGGCTTTTTATAGTAAAGAGCAATTAATAATGGTAACAATCATTCTAAAAGGGTTTTTAGTGGTATGTTATCTTTTTCTATCTTTAATCATGGCAACACAATGATAGGTTTGTTATTTCAGCAAGCGTCTACATCGATTACTTTGTGTGTGTCGTCTTTTCTGTTTGAGAATGTTTCCATTGCTCCTGTATTCCCGGAGGACATTTGTCTTGTGCGTTTTCTGTTCTGCTCTATGTATCATATAACAGTGGTGGGTTTTCTGTGCTGTTATTTCCCGTGGAGCAGAAGGCCTGTGGGAGGAAAGGGATTCAGCAGGGAATCCTCAGGTAGCCCGAGGGTTTTTGCCCTCACATGTCACTGAAGCCAGTTTGGGTAGAACGTTCCAGCCGATCCTCCAGCCCTCCCCTCCCTGCTGCCTTTCGAGGTGTTGTTCCTATGCTAAAGTTCTCATACAAACATTTTAAGTAGTGGCAAAATGTGGTAAAGCTACCTAGACCAGCCCTGATACCTGCCGTGTGCCAGGTGTGTGAGACACAGGTACAGTGTCCCCGGTTGTGTCAAGCAGGACAAGCTAAGACAAAGAGAACACAGTGCCAGCGAACCAGAACGGATTGTGAGATGGCAAAGTCTGTTTTGCACTGACATCGGATCGATTCCAGTAAGATGTGGCGAAGAGTTAATTCGGATGTGCGCGGCTCAGAGATGTACACGCAGAGATAGGGAAGCATCAGAATAGATGGGAGGTCTGGGGTGCTCTGCTGTATGTTAGACTTGAGGTGAAAAACTTGTTACTATACATCCAAATAACCGCTGTGCTGAATGGTTGGCCAATAATTCTCCATTCAGTGCTAGTCAGATGTTTAGTTATATTACCACTAATCTCAAGATTTGCCAAATGCAAAGCGAGATGAAAATAAAAGGAGTGGAATGTGGCTTGACCAGGCTGATTTTGCTTCGCTAGGATCATAGATTTGTGCTTACATTTTGGCCAGTAGCTTTGGTAGAGTTGCAGAGGCTCTTGCACAGATTAGTTAGCCCTGTTTTATAAAGCTTTTATGGTTTTAATGCAAGGCTGCCTCTTTGTAATCTCAGTGATTAGCTGTGGGTTAGGCCAGGTTTTCGTAATTTACAACCTTCACCTGTTATTTTCCTTTCCATCAAAACTGCTGTAGCAGAGAGTTCATTTTTTATGGGCTATTTTATGTGTGCAATATAAATTATATGTGCTGAACACCTGATGCCTGAAGCCACTGCGCTGACTGAAGTCATTAAACTCCAGCCAGAGACCAATGTACTGAGATGTGAGTTAAAGTACAGTACTGGACAAGTAAAGGTAACCAACTTTTAGGCATATTTGTGCCTTGGCCTAAGTAATCTTTTTTCTTTCCTGTATTTGGGCTCAGAGTAGTGAAAGGAAAGTTATTTAACTAAAGTTGTTAACTAAAGACGTGTTGAACTTGTGACATTGTACGGATGCTCATGTGCTTCCATGTTCCCGTTAGAGCAGCCGCTGGCTACACCAGCTGCTGAGTTCTGACGGCCTCTGGGCAACAGAAGGGCAACTGGAATTCAGTGTATTCCAGGCATGATCCTGCTGTTAAATTTGGGTTCTTCACACCACTATTGCAATGTGCTGGTTTGACCCAAATCGCTGTTGTGACACAGCTTGTCTGTTTTGCGATAGAAACCTGAAATCATGTGCTCATCGAGGGAATAAAGCAGTTTTTGTTACAGTTAATTTCAAGAGATCAGCTTAGTCCTATTTGTAAGGTTCATGCTGGAGATGGTGTCATCTGCTGGTAGAAATCCCTTTTCTCGGGCCAGCTCTCTTAATTTCTGAAGAACAAATGCTCAGCTAAAATGTTCTTTGACTTGCGTAACTTAGGAGTTGCAGAGATTCAGAAGAGAAATATAACAAGACCGAAGGCAACGGTTGCACATACCCAAGGAGAAGAGCATCAGCATTCACTGAGTTAACTGGCTGATGAGGCCAACTATAACCCCTTAACAAATGGGATTGTCCCAGTAAAAATCAAACTAGACGTCATATGTTTTTTTAAAGCCGAGGTAACTGTGGAAAAGACCCCAAGCGACGCAGAACTGAGCCGTGTCATTCCACACGAATGAAGCTGCTCATGTTTGCTGTGGTGAATTCTCGCTGCGTTTCCAGGAGACTTCCCAGAGGACAATATATGAAACGTTTTCTTGCCTCCTGGCAATCGGGTTACTGTTTATCCTGTCGCTCACAGCTGATGCTGTAGGACATTTAGAGACATCGAGGTGGCCAGGGGCAGGTTTGGTTGGTTGAATATTCTATTTGTTTCTTCCCTGGGATCACCTCTTTTTTAGCTGCTTGGAGCTTGTGTAAACTATTCATCTTCTATATGTTGTAGTGCCTGAGTGAGGAGGGCCGCTAATTTATTGCTTGTAATTTGACATTAGTCTGACAACTAAGTAGTTAAAGTAGTAATGCAGTGGCAGAGAGGCAGTAAACAAGCTCATTTCACTCTTGCCTGAAGGCATTTTCACTCCTGCGCTTGTTGAGCAAATAGGCCAGTGTATTAGTATATTATGCCTCCTAATCCTTTGGTTTCTGTTTTCATTGTATTAGCGCTTTAGGTTTTATTCAAGGGAAAGATGTCATAAGGATGCTAGCAGTCCCAACCATTTTCTGAAGTTCTGGAGGTTCTGTCCATGTGGTAGTTGCAAAGGTCTTCCCGTTAACACACTACTTTAGGTGTCATTACAGCCTACTCACAAATTAGTGGTATTTGCAGAAGCCCTGGGTTTATTTAGGTGTTTCTGTGAATTTGGTGAGTTACTAATGGTCTGTCCTGTGCCGGCGCTTTGTCCCCGGTGTGGAGGTGCTGGGCTTTGTTCACCATCACCGAGGGCTCGTTGCACAGTGAGCGGCGTGAGGATTCCAGCGGCGCTGCGCTGGCTCTGCTGTCGTTGGGAAGCGCTCCGGTTCCCCTCGTGGGGCAGCAGGTGCTGTAACGAAGGAGCTGCGACACACCGATGCTTAGCACGCTTTACACGCTCTTCTGGCTGCTCCCGTGCATTGCCCCCAGCTGTGGCCTTCAGCAGGGAACACGCTCCATAGACACTCTCACTCTGCCGTGTGAAGTTTCCACTGTTAACGTGACGTGGGTTTAGTTGACTTCTTCCACAATATAGGTCCAAAGCGCTTGTGTGCCAAGATTCTGCCAGGGTGAATTTTTATGGCCAAATTACAAATCCTAGAGGCTACAAGTTGATAAAGTAGATGCTGACACAGCACATCCCATACAGCAAGAACACTGCAATGCATCCGGAAAATGCTTTGGGTTACAGATGTGCATCTATGGACTTTACTGGATGTAAGCCAAATCAAGTCCTGGTGTAAGACTGCTGACTTTGCTCATGTTACACTTGCACTCTGTTCGGCCCTCTGGCACTGCACAAGACTTGAGTGGATGTCTCTCTCTTCAAATGGTATGCAATCTTTCATACCCTCCTCCTGTTTTCTTAGGGCTGGCTTTGATTATGTTCTGTGTAAGCAGGGCTTAACCCAGGCCTGATAAGGCTTTTGAAGTGTCCTCCTGTCTGGGGTAAATAAATTTGAGCAGAAGGCATGTATTCTTTGTTTTTAAGATGAAAAGTGTCTGGTTTTGGCACACACTGGTACAGGCAACTAATAGGATTTTTTTAATGTTGTGTCGTGCAAAACCAGTGATCCCCTGTGACTCCTGAGTCCACTCTCTGGCCACTGAGGGAGCTGAGCCTATTAAGTCATGCTGCATTTGAATCTGAAGTGCCGGGTCACTGCTGGAAGGAGCTGTGGAGAGCAGCTCTTGTATTCCAGATGCAAAGAAGATTACAAAAACATGTCAACAGAGAGGCCAGATGTTCAGGTCAGCCAGCATAAGCTGTGCGGATTCCTGAGTGCGGCACGAAGAACGGAGCCGCGCTAACCACGGCTTCTCTGGGACCCGGCGGGAAGGTGGATGTGCAGCCGGAGCACAAACACCCAGGGTCGGAGCCCCCCTGTGGCGGGGAGCCCTGCGCTGAGCTGGGGGGACACGGGGCCGCGGGGCGCCCTGCGCTGAGCTGGGGGGACACGGGGCCGCGGGGAGCCCTGCGCTGAGCTGGGGGGACACGGGGCCGCGGGGAGCCCTGCGCTGAGCTGGGGGGACACGGGGCCGCGGGGAGCCCTGCGCTGAGCTGGGGGGACACGGGGCCGCGGGGAGCCCTGCGCTGAGCTGGGGGGACACAGGGCCGCGGGGCGCTGGCTGCACCGCGCTGTGCTCAGCACCGGGTGCGGAGCATCCTCCCGCACCCCAGCTGTGCTGGAAAGCACTGCGGTGTCCCCTCGTGTGGCAGCAGGTGCTGTGACGAGGGAGCTGCGATACACCAGTGCTTAGCATGCTTTACACGCTGCTTCTGGCTGCTCCCATGCATTTCCCTCACAGCCCCTGGGCCGCTAGTCTGTGGTTTGGGGGTTTTGGTGTGGTGTGTTTCCTTTTGTTTTGTGTTCTCTTTTAATCATTTCTGGGTTTTTTGTCGTTTGTTTGTTGTGTTTGGGCTTGTGTGTGTTTTTGTTCATTGGTTTGGTTTCATTTTTAGGTAGTTTTCCTCTAAATGTTGCTTTGGTCATGTCTTTCTCTTTGCATTTTGTCGTGACGCTACAGTAGGCTGCTGTTTGCTTCCTCTCTGCATCTTTATGTGCTGATATTCCCCCAAGGTATCACCAATCCCCTCCTCTGATCCATGGCAGAATTACCGAGTGGTTACCATGGCAATGGGGAGGAATTGGATCTGCAGCCCAGCTGAGATCAATCCCAGCCTCCTACTCCTGAGCAGTCAGCGTATTTTTAATAAAGTGACTGTGTACGGGAGGCACGGCTTTGTCTTGTTAAGCCTTTGTTGTATATTAAATCCTGAGGGCTTTCACTGTAATCTGCTGAACTCACGAGCTTTACAAATCCTGCCCTGTGGGCATTCGAGCCAGTAGATATTTTTTCCTGATCAATTTTGCTTATTTCTGGAATTTGGTACGCACTGCAGAGTTCAATTGGGGAACCGTTGCTAGAAGCGAAGGAAATTAAAGGCACAGTCTTTAAGAAGTAAAACTAGGGTTCTGCATTTAAAACTCATTTTATCCATATTTTTGTTTGCCAGAAGGCGATGCGTTTTCTCTTCAGTTCACTTGCATGATGCAGGGGAACGTAATGCAGAGGAGAGCAGGTCCGGGCTGCAGCGTCTCCGGCTGTGCTGGCGCGGGCTGTGCCGCAGCTGGATATGGAGAGGGGGCCGGCTGCCCTGCATGGGGAGCTGCGTCCTGCTGGAGGCTCCTGCCGCGGCTGGCAGCCACAGAGGAACGGCAGACTTGTCGCGTAGCACGTGCCGCACATAACAATTCACGCTGTGAAGTCAAAAGGATTTAGTTCTTTCTTTATTCCTGGAGCTCACATCAGAACCTCGAGGGTCGGTGGCAGAGTGGCAGGAGGCTAAAGGAGTCGTGGTTCTATGGGGGAGGAAGGCTGGGGGGTGGACTCGCGTTTATCCCAGGGAACCGTGATGGGTGTAACCCCACGGTAAATTTGCGTTGATGCAGATCTGCGGTGAAGCGTGTTGGGTGCGTTCTGTTTGCGCGGCCCCAGACGCATCTTCGACAGCAGAGTGTGCGTGTGCTGCGTGTGCGGGGGGCGGCTGCAGCCGCCGCGTTCATTCACACTCCGCTTCACTCCTTTGAATTCAGGCAGATATGGAACCAATACCAGCAATTAACACACTTTCCTCTGCTCTAAGTGGCAAGTTATTTACTTAACAGGTAAAGCCTGCTGTGTTAGCCTCAGTCTTAGCCCAGCAGGGACACATCCTCCCTGCCTGTTACCAAAATTATGGCTTAATTTGAGCTCATTTCTTTTGTTGAAATGCAAAACTAATTATATTTAACTACAGATGAACAGGAAGTTGCATTAGCAGAGTTTTTCAGATCAGTAAGGAGTTATTCAGCATTATTTGGGGGCTGGGGAACTTTGCAACCAGATAAAAGATATGGGGGAGGGCAGAGCTATAAAAAGTGTTATTGTGTGATGATGAAGAGGCCTTTTAATGCAGTTATTATGTGATGCTAAAAAGGCCTTTATTGCTCCAAGTTGGAAGTGGAATACAAATGAGCTCCCAGTCTCTATTAAATGAAGAGTGGGAAAAATAGTCTCAGTTTCCCTGAACTGCCAAGCAAAAATAACAATTAAGTAGTGATTAAAATCCATGGCAGTTCTGGGTTTGTTAGCTTGATCATATACTAAGCAATAAAGTTTAACAAGTAGGGAGCAATTGTTTGTGTCGTTTGAAGGCGTAGTCCCTTGTTATGATCAACCCGTTTATCCAGGTTACGAGGTCAGCAGATTGTTCTACTGATAAAGGCTGGTTGAAACAATTAGGGTTGGATTCTCCCTGGTGTAAAATGAGTACAGATGAGCTCGATGCGGATAATTCGGAGAAACGTTTCTTGTCAGATGGTACCTGGTTTCCGTAGCTCAGTGTCCCTGGCCGAGGGCGCTGGACCAGCCCAGCTGTGCCCCCTCCCATCGCGGGCTCTGCCCCCCAGCCCCTCGTGAGCCCCGTCTGTAGCCTTAACTGTAGTGTGCAAACACATTGGGAACAACCACCAGGGTCCAGCCCGGAGCAGACCCACAGCCTATCTGATCTGTTACTGGGCTCCTGCACCAGAGGAAAACACGAGAGACTGAAAAAAGCCAGGTATAATTTTGCTCCTAGACATCTATGGAAGAATGGAAATGTTAAGATTTCTTAGAGTTATGTTTTGTGCCTTTAATAACTATGAGGTGATTGCTCGCTCCACCTAGTGATTATCAATCAGAAGTCTTTCTGCAGGGAGGGATTGCTGACGGGGTTTAAGCAAAGACACGGCGGTCAGATGGTACTTTAAGGTTCTTGTGGCCATTTCTTAGTGTAGTCTCTTGGAGTTCCTTGTGCTGGGTGCAGTAGAGATGCAAAACAAACGCTGTGGTTGCTGCCTAAAGACAAATAAAGGAAGAAAAGATGCAGTTGAGTGCAGGCAGATTTCCTGAGAAAAGTGTTGATGCCTGTTGAGATACTTTATGTGACCGTAACATCCTAAATTATAAAGAGGTTGGTACAGATGCACAGATAATTCTGTGAGAGCGCTCTTGATAAGATGGATGGGTCGCTATAGGAGACCTGCTACGCGCAGCCCTCTGTGCTTAGAGGGTAATGAAAGTGTTGGATAGCATTTTGGAAGCTGCTGCTAAGGATCCCCCATTTCTGTCATCTTGGCAGCAGGATCAAAGTATAGCTCTGTGTTGGTGTAGAACACTCACAGTGTCAGTCATGGGGACTGGAAGGCTGGCAAAGCTGTTTTTGTTGAAGACATGATAGTCTGACCATATTCCTTGTGCTCCTTTCTTTTCCAGCCTCTCTACAAGTGGACATTGTTCCAAGCCAGGGGGAGATCAGTGTTGGAGAATCTAAGTTCTTCCTATGTCAAGGTGAGTGGTGGCTTATGGCATCAGTTGTGTCTGTTTGCTGGGAAGCCCAATCAATGTACTATGGGATAGAAACGCCACTGCCAGCTCTAGCTGCCAGACCTCCTGCTCCTTCTGTCTAATATACCCCTGTGGTTTATAAGAGTGAGCAGCAAAGGCAACACGTGCCGTTTACTGGAAACAATAAATGTGTTTTCCCTTAGGAGCTGGCAACAGAAAGCAGCTCCAGCAAACGGGTTTTAAAATGAAAAAGCAGGTACTGAAGTGTGGTCTCTAAGCTTGAGCAATAGCCACAGCAATGGCACCGAGCGTCATTCCACAAGCCTTTGGTCTTCTGAGTTTAGAATTAAGCCTGTCGTTCTTCCACATCATTTCTTCAATCAGCTGCTGATAGCAGAGATGGGAATGCTGGGTGACTTGAGAGCTGCTGCCTCTGCTACTGAGGATCTTAATGCTGCTAGAAACCTGCATTTCTTGTGACAATTTCCCGTTTGCTGCTTCTCGGGTACCAGAAGCCCTTTCCCTGGGTCAGTCTCCTGCATAGTGCTACTGCTTGTATTTAATTCCCCCTGTGCAGCTTTTTCGGGGCACTCATTTAAATTTGCTCTGTTTTCTTTTATTGTCCCCAGTGGCAGGGGAGGCCAAATACAAAGACATCTCCTGGTTTTCCCCTAACGGTGAGAAGCTGACGCCGAACCAACAGCGAATCTCAGTGGTGCGAAATGATGACTTCTCCTCCACTCTCACCATCTACAACGCCAACATCGACGACGCTGGCATCTACAAATGCGTTGTCAGTAGCACGGAGGAGGGAGACTCTGAGGCCACCGTCAACGTGAAGATTTTCCGTAAGAGAGCGTCTCCGAGGCTCTTTTCTGTTCTATCTTGTGCATCTATGAGGCAAGATTAGGGAGGCAGCCGTTCCCAGAAAAGGCCAGTTCTAAAGGGGAAGGAGGAGGGTGAAAAGAAAGGGGATGGTAAGGAGATGTAGTCATCTCCTTTCTTGCTTTTGAGGGGAAGGTGGGAACTGGGACCTTGGCCTGTCAGGGCATTACCAGCACATCTAGTGCTTAAATTCTTCTGAAAGACAGGAGACCAAGGGATAGAGTGCATCTCTAGTGCATCGTCAGTGTCTGGGAGGAGTAAGCAGAGAGAGCAGCTTTTGTGGATGGCAGGCACGCTGTGAGATAAGACTGCTGTTCGGTAAAGAGGATTGCACGTTCAGAAGGGTTCTAATAAGCCGTCAGCATGTTGTCCGGCAGAGCCACGGCAGCAGCTCCTCCCCTTCCTTCTGGGGAGCTGAGCAGTCCCGAGTGCCCGTTTTCTCTTTGCAATATGGACAGTGAGCCAGGTGAGGGGTGATTTGGTCACCGGGAGCTCGGGCGCGGGGCTGGAAAATGGGGTTTCTGTGTTGCGGTGCATCGACCCCAGCACACCGGTGTCCTCCCCTCGGGAACACGGGGATTTCTACAGGACACGTCCTTTGGGGTTTCTTTGCCGTCCTCGGGCTCGAGGAGCACGGCGTGAGGTGCACCGGAAAGCTGCAGTGACTCTCATTCCCTTGTTTGCAGAAAAGCTGATGTTCAAGAATGCTCCCACTCCTCAGGAATTCAAGGAAGGAGACGATGCGGTGATTGTGTGCGATGTGGTCAGCTCGCTGCCTCCTACCATCATCTGGAAGCACAAGGGCAGGGACGTTATCCTAAAGAAAGATGGTAAGGCACAAGAGGTGTCTTGCTGTTGTCCGTTCGGGGATCAAATGTCCATCTCCCATCAGGGCTCAGATAAGGCTTGCGCAGGGGGTTCAGGAGAACAAAATGGTGGTGGTCACAAGGGAGGAGAGAAGCGATTTGTACCTAACGGTAGGTCTCAGGATGTGAATTTAGTTATTTGAGGTGCTGTGGTTTGGCAGCGGCAGGACAATAATGTTCCCGCAGAAATGGCCGTCAGGCTCTGACACACTTAGAGCAGCACCTCCATCAAATGAGGGGAGCGAAAATTCTGGTACACTGAGCCTTGTCTCAACCTAGAAATGACAAGGAGAGAAGTACCTGTTACCTGCGGTGACTGTTCGTGGGGATCCTTGGATGAACCTTCCTTTTGTCTTTTCTAGTTCGATTTATAGTCCTGTCCAACAACTACCTGCAGATCCGGGGAATCAAGAAAACGGACGAGGGGACGTACCGCTGTGAGGGGCGGATCTTGGCTCGCGGGGAGATCAACTTCAAAGACATTCAGGTCATCGTAAACGGTGAGCGGCTTGGAGCGAGGCCGCTGTGGGGGCAGCGTGTGCAGCACCTGCACGCCGGGCTGCCGGTGGAAACGGTGCTTTAGCTTCACAGCCACAATGTGCCATTAGCTTACTAATCTTGCTCTGCTGCATCGAACAAAAACATCCATGAAATCGACTGTTTAACAGATATTTACAGCAAATATTTTATGTCAAGAGAAACCTTAAGTGTCTCATGACTTAGAGGGAGGTATTGATCTTGTTAGGACTCCCAAGTGGTTTTGTCCACAATAGTGATTTTCTGTGCATCTCCCCACCCCCTGCCCGTCCCTCCCTGTGCTGATTGTTTGGAGAGCTCCTGCATCAAGCCTGGGGATTGAAACCTGCAGGTGATGGCGTAAGGGTTTGAATGAGCGGTGTGTACTGCAGAGATGTACAGGGAGCCTTCCAGGGCTCACTGGTGCTCGCATCCTCTGTCCTTTCTGACTGGGTGTGCATTTCTTCTCTTCCAGTGCCTCCTTCGGTGCGTGCCCGGCAGAGCAGCATCAATGCCACTGCCAACCTCAGCCAGTCTGTCACCTTAGCGTGCGACGCTGACGGCTTTCCTGAGCCAACCGTGACGTGGACCAAGTAAGATGCTGTGTTCGGGTCCTGATGGTGTGTGAGCATGGGTGTTTTCACCAGGCTGGAGGAAAAGCAACGTTTTCACTGGAATGAGATAAATTTATGTTTCTTGCAGGAGAGAGAATGGCCTCAAAACTAGATCACAGTTAGATTCTGTTGTGCATTAACCTGGGTGGGCGGCTAAAACACCACGCTCACTACATGTCCCCCGAGTGGGATGGGGAAGAGAATCAGAAGAGTAAAACCCAACAACTCATCAGTTGAGATAAAGACGATTTAATAGATAAAGCAGAAGCCGTAATGCAAGCAAAGCAAAATAAGGAATTGATTCACTGCTTGCCGTTGGCAGGCGGGTGTTCAGCCAGGTCAGCGTCCCAGCGGTGCCCCCCCAGCTCCCTGTGCCCCCCCCCAGCTCCTGAAATTGTGCAGCCGTTGGTGAATGTTACGAGGACAAGTTGTAATGTCGAAAAAGCTGATGACAACTTGGAATAGTGCCTTGACACGCAAGGACATAAGCTGCCTTCAGTCGTGCTTATAGCTCTTGCGTATAGGCTACGATGTGTGTCAGGAGGTGAAAGGTTCAGCTGCCAAGAGCCCTAAGGCAGGAGGGATTCAGAATAGATTGAAATGTCAGATTTGTAGCCCAGGGGGAAAGGAAAAGGTGGTGGGCCCTCTCAACCTGAGGAGTTTCAGACTAGTAACGCAGTTCTAGCATTAACAACCAGCCTAAACCAAAGAGCTTTTGGTTGCTTCTCCTCCCCGCCCAGCCCGTGTGCTTTGTGCCCGCAGGGATGGAGAGCCGGTAGAGCAGGAGGATGACGAAGACAAATACAGTTTTAACTACGATGGGTCTGAGCTCATCATCAAGAAGGTGGATAAGAGTGACGAAGCAGAGTACATCTGCATCGCTGAGAACAAGGCTGGCGAGCAGGATGCCACCATCCATCTCAAAGTCTTTGGTAAACATGCTCTCACCGTTCCCCCTTTCCAATCCACTTGGCTGTTGGTGTAGGTCCCTAGTGTAAGCTGGAAGTAACCTACTTATCCCAGTTAATGCCTGATGTGCACCTCTACCATTGTGCCAGGCAAAACAGATTCTGTTTGTGTGTCTGCAACAGACGCCAACTCCACTTCCCCTCTGCTAAAAGAAATTCAGTCCTGTGCAGGAGATGGTGTGAGACTCACATGCTGCTCGAGATGTCTTCCAGGCCCAGAGGGCTGGATCCTGATCCAACCAAAGCTGCTATTGAAAGGGCTTTAGCACTTCAGTGGGACTTGGTGTAACCTGGACCGGGAGGTGAACTCCACCCCACCTCTGTATGAATGACCTGAAGCTTGCGGGAATGAATCAGCAGCTTTCCTGCCTGCCCTGAGTCTGGGAGTGTTCAGGAGTGTAATTCTCCCTGTCCCATCCCTCTGCAGCCGCTTGACAAAGCTGCTTATCCAAAGGCTCATTTGAGGCAGAGAAAGTAGACAGGGAGGTGAAAGACTTGGCTGCTAATCCCGGGGGCTGATCATTTGTATGATGATAAATGGGGGTTCTGCTTCAGATGCACCCTCTTCTGGTCCTCTCTTACAAACCTCAGCTGTGAGCATGTGTAGGAAAGGTCTTTAGTTCCCCAAGGAGGTACCTCTGGTCAGAGGGCACTCTGCTCCTTCCCTGCCTGGCAGGAAACTCGTGCCAGTTGGGGAGCCTTTCTCCCCCAGTGTTCCTGTTTCAAACATTGCTGTTTACAGACAAGCTCCATTCTGAGCACCCACTCAATGAAGGTTGCTTTTTCTTTTCAGCAAAACCCAAAATCACCTATGTGGAAAATAAAACAGCCATGGAGCTGGAGGATCAGATTACACTGACCTGCGAGGCATCGGGGGACCCAATCCCTTCCATCACTTGGAGAACTTCCACCCGGAACATCAGCAGTGAAGAGAAGGTATAACCCTTCCCGAAATCACGGGCTCGTTTGCGGGGATCGGTGCAGCTGTGTCCGCCTGGCTCTGGTCCGGAATGCAGCACCGCTGTGCGCGGACGCACGTGGGAATCACGGTGGTTCCCCGCACTGAGAGCACGTGCGGTCCTGCACTGGCTCCTAAAGGGGCAGCTCCGCAGCTGAAGTGATGCCATAGATGTCCTTCTGTACAAAGAGCCATCTCAGTTTATAACAACTGAGGATATACTTTTTAATTCCTGCTCTTATCGCTCTGATTTGAATTAACTTGAAAAGCAGTAGGTCCTGGACCCTATTGGGAGAAGTTTCCAAAGGGACCTGCAGCTGCAGGGAGCTTGTGGAAGGGCTTATCCCCTTCTGTTTCTGAGCTGAGAGCGGGGAATGAGCACCCTGATTCCAGTGTTGTGCATGGTGACATGGTCTGGGACGCTGGCACGTAGAGAGGTCTTGGCTGTTATTTCTCAAAGATGCAGTAGACCAAAAAGAGCCTGTTAATTCCTTCTCGCCCTTCTGTACTGTATTCTATTGCTGCATGTACCCGAAGCACAAAAGCCTGGCTGCCTTTGTGTTCACCTGTTCTGTTGATCACATCAGTGCCATTTTGTTCTCAAAAAGCAAAAATAATTAGCAGTTTTTCTTTTAAAAAAGACTGGGGGGAGCTGTTGTTTTGTTTGGGTTTTGGTTGTTTTGGTTTGTGGTTTTTATTGCCCACAATTCTCCATAGCTGGACAAAATTAGGATGTGGTATGTTACTGCAGCCATTTCATAACAGTTGCATAAGGAGGCGTAGTTTAGAGCCAAAGAAAGCCTGGGCAAGAGTTGGAGTAAGGAGTTGTTGCTTATTAATAATCTTTTAATGCCAGGATGCTTCAAGGCTCAGCTAAGCTGGGCACACTGGGGTTCTGATCCAGACAGACTGTAAAGCCACAGAGGTACCCGCTGTCGGTCACCCATACAGCTGCCGTTCTGCACCACAGCGTTCCCAGTGAGCTTCTCCGAGTTGCCTTCGTGATGTCAGCTCTTCACCGTGCTGTTAACGTGTAACTTATCGAGCAGGGTGCCAAAGCTTTCGAGCCTTAGTTCTTTCTTAATGTCCTTTGGATCCTAGGGCTAGTGTAAATCCCTGCAATGTTTAGAGAGATTTCCATTACCTTCAAAAGCTGTTGGCGTGGACTCTTCCTGCAGCCTGACTGGGGACGTGTTTTGACAGGATAAGGTTATTCATGGTCTTTGACAGGGAGAAGAGTGTAAGAACTGAAATATGACTAAATCAGGTACGAGTTGGTAGGAGAGCCTGTTTCAGAGTCCCGTATGTCCAGCCCAATGAAACTAACAAGACCTCAGTGGCAAAACTGCTAACCATTTTTGAGACTCTCATACATCCTGTTTGATGCTGTTAAGTTGGTGATCAATACTAAGGAAAACGTTAGTACTCTGATAGTTTCTTATATAGGTGGGAAGAAAATCCAAGGTCTGAGGTACTACTACGTGTCTCACACACCGGTTCAAACCTCAGGGCAAAGATCAGTTTTGTATCTCATCCCATGCAAGGGGCAGGAGGTGAGCTATAGCCCCACACCAGCATTTCCACACCTCCCGTAGAGACCTCATGATATCCTAGCACGCATAGCTAAAGCTTCTCCCCTCTATGGCTATGGTCACATAACATGGGACAATGTTATATATATATATATATAGTCACATAACTTCTGGGACAAAAACCCCTTGTGCTCTCAGGGTGGTCTGCAAAGGTAAGTGGCTGTGACTGCGCTCCAGCAAAATCAGATGGTTGGTAACCGTGCACCAACACAGAGGAGTAAACCCAACTTCCAGATAGCGGCATGGTGGAGGCTTCCTCTTACTAGTAAGCTGGCAGCTTGCATCCTCCTGACCTGCAGAAATGCAATTAGAATTAATAAAATAGAATTGCTTATATGTGATTTTGGTTGTAAATGTAGGAACACACTTCTTAGGAGAAACTTTTGCCCTGGCAGCCTGAGATTCCCGTCACTGCTGCAGAACATTGCAAAAACTAACAGACGTGGAAAGTCATCAGCTGGAGTCGAAATGGTTTGGCCTTTTCCTTCCTCGAGTATTTATTTCTGGGCCGTGTTGGGAGGAGGAATGTGTTCTCTGAACGATCCCAGATGTAAATGTTCCTCATTGCCTCCAGTGCACTTCATGCCCTCTTAGGAGTCGTGTTTCTTCTATTGCTCTAGCAGAATACTTACCGTGAGTCAGCGAACAGAGTTTTGATCTGTTGTGTATTGGTGTGTACGAGTTTCCCAGTGTTAGTGCAGACATGCTGTGCTTCCTGTCAGATTTTTGGGTGAGGCAATCACTAACTACTCCTACACACAATTTCATGAAATACTCTGATGTGAACGAGCATTGTTGCAATTCCTTCAGCAAAGTGCTTCTAGATATGATGCAGCAGATCTAACGTCAAAATTTGACTCAAGTTTAGTTTCCTGACTCTTTGTCTTTTAAGTGGATGATATACCTTGAATACAATTCCTTGTCTTAAATTTGTGTTGTACTTTGTACATGAGAAAACCTTTGGATTTAGTGATGCAGGGGATATCAGGCTCACGGTTCCCCCTCTGTTCCCTGCGTGGTGCCCGTAGAGCTTGGGTATCTCTTGGTCTTGGTGAAGGGGAGTTGTTACGAGTCTCTGTGGGATGGAGAGCGTGGTTCTCCCCATACCCGTGAGTGCCGTTATGGACGAACAGCAAACTCCAAGAATGCGGGAACAGGCTTTTTTCCTCCTCCATCTTCTTTTAGGTTGACAGGCACTGAACACCAAAGAATAAAAATGGGTTTTATGGAGGGTTTTTGTGGGTTGGTTGGTTTGTTTTTTGTTTTTGTTTTAATTTGCTTTTAAATCTCTCTGTGCTGACACCGTAGAGACTCAGTGAATAGGACTGGAAGGGGCCTTGCATGGGTCAACTCTTTGGCTCTCCTGGCTTGCTCAGGTACACAGGATGACTGGGACATCCAGAAGGGCTGGTGCTGAGTTAGTATGGTTGGCTGTTCAGCCTTCCAGGAGCTACTGCACAACAGGATATATACAGAAAGAGATGATGAGATGGTGAGAGTGCTGGCCCATGCAGGTGTTGGTGAGCCATTCTTCATGTGGCTTCACTTCAGGCCTCTAGTTACAAGCAATTAACTTGCTCTTATCAAAGGCATTCTAAAAGGAGGCTGTCTGTATCATATGGTAATATTTCGGTCTCTCAATGTTCACTAGAAGCACTGTGGAAGCAATACTGTGGGTTTTTATTCTCATTTCCTAAGCTTTCATCTCCATTTCTGTAACGTCACTCGTGTGTGTGCTGTCATATCCACACATCAGCAATGCTTGTGCCTCGTGTTCAACAATGCCATCGTGGCAGTGACATTAGCAGGTGATTTTTGACTCCTGAACTGTAGTGGATCAGGTTGCAATTAAACTAGAGACCAGAAGAGAGAATATTTGAAAGACAAATTTTAGTGGAAAACCAGAACCCAGCAATTTTGGTCTTTCCGAACTACAGTGAATGCGGTCCAAGCTGTTGGTGGCTTTCTCAGAATGAGACATGTATGTTTGTTAAGGTTTGTGCATGTTTCACTGTCCCAAGCCCAGTAAGGACTGGGTGCACATGTCCCTGAGCATAACGAGCTGGACGTGATGAGCTGGTGCGAGGTTCTGCCTGCTGTCTCCTGCCTGGGGGTGACGCTGTTCCAGTGCTCTGCAGCTCATGGGCACAGTACGCATGCAAAAACGTGTGCAAATGCATGGTCGCATTAACAGTACGTTAATGTTAATCAGTGTGTGCGGGTGGCTAACGAACCAGTGTTAGAAAACCAGTTCCGTAACTGTTCTCGCAATTCAGTGCCCGAGCTCATCAGAACCCCTTCTGGGGACAAGCAGAAATGGTGAGATGTGACGAGGGACATAGTCGCTCGATATGTAGACACAGGAGCAGTCTTTAGGTATCATTAGCCTTTGCTGGACCATTTTAAGATCAATTTATGGGGTACTAAATCTTGAATACAAATCTAAATTGAGGTTGTATTGGGAAATGGAAATTGTGATCACCCCACACACGAGATGTGCGACGTGGAGCCTGCATGTGCACAGAACGCAATGTGCTGCATACACCATGATACCTAAAAGCAACCTTTGATAAACTTTTATTGCTTTTTTTCTGTTGTCGTTGTGTTCTATATCTGTTCTCTCCAGGCTTCGTGGACCCGGCCCGAGAAACAAGAGGTATAAGATTACCAGACCTTTAGCAAACTTCTTAGTTTTTTGGGTTTGTTGTTTTGTTCAGCATTACCGATTAACAAATCTCTAGCCCAGTAACCACGCCAACTAAACCAGTATTAATAACATGAACAAATTAAGTATCAGTACATAAAAGAAACAGCTACTAGAGTTAGAAATTGCTTGGCATGTAGAGATACTTTTTGGGATGAGCAAACCAGCTGTGTTGGGAGTGAGTAATTCTGGTTGTCACTTAAAAGTAAATAAATAAAGACACTTAAAAATAAAAACCAATGTAAAATATGGCAAATCCTGCTTTCAGCATTTTCTTCTGTGCTACCAGTGTGAATTATAGCTCTCTTTTGGAGTTGAAGCATTAGCAGCAGCACGTGTTCTGGGAAAGTGGTCATTTCCAAAGATGAAATCTTCGCTCCAGCCAACTCATCTGGTTGCTCATGGTGCTCCTGAAGTTTGACCTTCTCTAAAAGACAACTGCATCATGTTCCATTTCAAAATCAATGCAGAGAAACCTTTCACAAGTTATCTTTCTCCAGAAAACGCTCCAAATTGCTGAGTTGTTATTTGTCTTTGATTTTCAGGGGTCAGTAGAGGGTGTGGGACAGAGCGGGAACTCACTTTGGTGCAAATGTGCTTTGTTGCTGGTTTATTTCACATTCAGTGCTGTATTTTAAAAATAACAATAACCTACTGTTACACGCACCTGATTTGTAGCATTCTTCAAAATGGACCAGAAAATAAGATTTCAAGCGAAGAACAGGGGTCAGGTAGAGAACAAAATTAGCTATCAGAACTGGGTGACTTGCATTTGTATTCTTAGGATGAATTTTTGGAGGCTCCCAGGTATCCTGAATTCTTTATTTTTAAGCTCTCTTAAATCCCAGACTGGTGTGGTGGAAACACAGCGAACCTCTAACTTAAGTACCATCCACCTTTGTTTCATATGGGGCTGAGAAGATACGGCCAATCTTTTCTTCATAATAATCAGCTGGAATAGGTGAATTGTGGCGAGTGAGGGCACTGGACGTTTAGACCAGTTTGCGTTGAATTTGGAATTTGAGTAGCTGCAACTCTTCAGGCTTCAAGTTACTTCCTATTACATTTGTCTCCATCTCCCCTCGCTCCTGATAGTGTTTCACGGTGGTCCCCGTCTCAAGCTTTTTATTAATATGAGCACTAATACAATTAAGCTTGCTTGCTCTAAATCTCCTACTGCATCTGTGTCTTAAAAGTATCCAGCTGGGGTTCTGTGAGAATGTTGTTGAAGCCGATGGTTGCAGCTTGTGCAGACGCATCTTTAGAGCAGTTAGCGTGGTCTTTCAGCAGCGTGGTCCAGTTCAGCTCTCAGGAAGCCGAGTGAATACTCGGCATTAAGTGTTTCACTCTTACTAATGCATTGTCTGGTTTAAAGTAAGGAGGAAGTATCCACGAGCTTCCGTCATAGCAGCATAAACGGGTGTTAAATCTCACCTTCCTTGCTTTGGAGGCACAATTGCAGTTGGTCCCTTCTTCCTCTAGACCACAACCAGCTCAGCTTACTGTGCGCAGTCCATAATGTCTCAGTTCACCATTCTTGTCCTGCTTATACTGGAGAGCTGCTGGAGGTCGTATTAGCAGCGTGCTAAAACTTAAAATAAAATAAAATACACAACACCACACATCACCAACAGATGCAAAGGAGCACAATTACAAGGAAAATTAGATCTCAGTTATACCACATTTGGGGTGGTGCATTTGTGGTAACTGGAGTTAGTGCAGCCGTGCAAATAGGAGAGGCTGCAGCGGAGTTCTGGTTCGTGCGGTGCAGTAGTAATTGCTGCTATAGAGAACCATCATATCCTGTTCTATAGGGTGGCAGTTGCTATGGCATGAGTTATTGCTTGTGTCCCTTAGGTTGTCTCCCCATTGCTGGGAAGCATTTTGTTACCCAAAATCCTCAAAATCGAGTCTAGGTGAAGGGATGGCAGCGTCCACATCTGGCGCTCAAGTTTCTACCTTTCCAATGCCTCCGATAGTCAGGAATTGTTAGCATCTGAAACATCAATAAAGAAAACTGGTAGCATGCTTTCTTGGGTAGACATTTTTCTCTTCTTTGGGGTGTTTTTCCTGATCTTTCTTTTTCGTTACCGGTGCCTTTGCATTGAGGAACAGAGCTTCATCTTCAGAACCAGCTGCATTACTTGTAAAGTTTGTCATTCTACTGTGACTGCCCGTCACTCTGTTTGTGTTGGATCCTGACGGAGTGGGGAAAAGGCAGATTGACACTGGGTGTAAATTACCTTTGCCATAGTGATCAGGTGCTGGTAGTTTGCCGTGTGTACACTCTTGCCTTCTGATGGGTTCGTAGAGATGAGCGTTTAGAATATACACCCAACTAATGAGCTAAAAGCCAGTGAAGAAAGATAAAAGCAGAATTTGGTTGTGTAGGATACCACAGCAGACAAATGTCGTGTTAAGGGACCCTTCCCTGCTTCCAGGACACGGTGCACACAGCGCCACATGGACACGGGATACAGAACTGATCCCAGCAACACAAAGGACGGAGCACAGGAGACGGAGTGGAGTCAGTAGCTTGTGGCGTTGGTCAGGGATTGCAGTAGTAGAAGAGAGAAGAGAAATACATATAATTGCTTCTGTGTGATCCAAGGATACTGGGTTTGTGCATGTGAAATTTGACTAGCACTAATATTTAGTACTAAGAGAGGTAATCGCATTTACTTGTAGAAACTTCGTCAGTCTCAGAGACTGAGACCACTAGCTCAGAACAGAAAGAGGATTCAGGCCCAGAGGATCTGATCACTTGAGATACCAAAGATACTTTGTGCTACTGTTCAGTGCATTTGGCTGCTTAATATCCCCAGGATTTTTACTCATAAGCTCAGTACTTGTCCTGTATCTTGCAAGCAAACGAATGCTCTTGGAGCACCGATGGCATTAAGTGCGGCAGCCGGCACAGCCCGAGGGCAGCTCTTTGTTTGTGCCACTTTGGGAACCAGATGAGAGAGTTGGTGCTTTAAAGCTCCCGAGCTGAAGCACAAGCACCGGGTGGAGGAAGGAGCCCATAGTCCTCTGTGTTTCTTATATTAAGGGAGCCCTTGGGCTCTGGTCACAAATTGGAGAGGGGGGAAAAAAGTGATGTGGGATGGGATCACTGTGGGGGCTGCGATCCCTTTGAGCAGATGGCAGCCCGGGTCTTGCATTCCTTGTGTCTGCCATTGACATCCACACACTTTCTTGCATATGGGAGCAATTTCTAAACTGGCACATAACCGATGCAGATTGCTCTAGAACTTTCTTGAAGTATCACAGGACTTGGAGCAGGGTTGCCTTTAGAAGGGTCACGTAGTTTTCTTGCTCTCTGCAGTGCCGTGTTCAGGTGAAAGCTCTGAGCTGTCATTTTTGCCTGATTCAGCTCTGAGATCTGGATCTGTTCTCATTCGTGCCGTTTCACGGACATTGGAATAAAACCAGAATCTGAGAGAAGAGGAAGGCCTGAATTTTCTGAGCAGAAGCACAGTGCCAGCTGGGGAGGTTTTTACAAGCTCATGCTGGCAAAAATGTTGTGCCCGTGATTTCACCTGGCCTTGGGTGGTCACCTCGGAAGTGCTGAGGAGCAGAGGGTGGTGTGTGCTAGACTCGCATTCCTTCCCATCCCCTTAGTCTGCACCGCAGGCTCACGGCTCAGCCTCTAACTCTATTTTCCTTTCCTGCCAGACTCTGGATGGGCGCATCATAGTCCGTAGCCATGCCCGGGTGTCATCCCTGACTCTCAAAGACATTCAGTACACAGATGCAGGAGAATATGTATGCATAGCCAGCAACACCATCGGACAGGACTCCCAAGCCATGTACCTTGAAGTGCAGTGTAAGAAGTGGAACACGGTGTGGGGAGGGTGCTCGTGTGTTTAAAAGGGGGGGCTGTTTGATTTCTTTTTCCTGCGATGAGACGGCGGCACCTACAGCTGGGGGAATGTGTGTAGTTTACGTAGGGGGCACAGGCGGAGACATGTTGCTGTGTGGATGGATGCAGATGTTTGCTCTGGCTGTCTCCAGCTGGGATGCTGTTCACACCTTGGGAAGATGATGGGCCACGAATCTGTCACAGTCTCATTGCTGGGTGCGTCTTCCTTGGAGGAATCCCTGGTGCGCACTGCCCCGGGTGCACAGCGCGCTGCCGCTGCTCCTCCCGCGCTGCGTGAGCAGCCTCTGGGGCTGGAGCAGGTTTCCTCCTTCCATCCTTCAGCAGAAGACACTGCCCGTCCCTCCAGATGACAAGACAGCTCCCGTTTCCTGTTCTAGATTCCCTTCCCCATATTAAGCTGGACCCCAGCCAAGAGATCCTTAAAGTGAGGCTGACTGGACTACTTTAGGAGATTTTTCTAGCTGAAATCACCTTGACAAATGTGTCTGTCTTTCAGATGCCCCCAAGCTTCAGGGCCCTGTGGCTGTCTATACCTGGGAAGGGAACAAAGTGAACATCACCTGTGAGGTGTTTGCTTACCCCAGTGCTGTCATCTCCTGGTTTCGGGATGGACAGCTGCTTCCCAGCTCCAACTACAGCAACATCAAGATCTACAACACTCCATCAGCAAGCTACCTGGAGGTGAGGAGGAGGCACGTGCAGCCAGGAAGGCTCAGAGCTATCAAGTGATCTGTGTTCCTGATGCTGAAGGAGTTAAGTCTTTTGTCAGGGCACGCTGTTGCTAGACAAGAAGTTAGGAGGTGTTTCTGGCATGCAAATGCTGAGACCGTCAGGTAGTAGAAGACACCACCCCCTCTTTGTGTTTGATCTCTCTGCCCGCTGTGGTTCTTCCCTCTGCGGACAGCCCTCAGTGTTAGCACGCGGACTTCTATTGCATTCACAGAGTGAAAAGAGTTTTCTGACCCGAGAATGAGCCTTCATTCCTTCCACAGGTGACACCAGACTCCGAAAATGACTTTGGGAACTATAACTGCACTGCTGTGAACCGCATTGGCCAGGAGTCCTCCGAGTTCATTCTTGTGCAGGCAGGTGAGCGTCCCGGGCGGGGAGGTAAGGAAATAGATATTCAGCTCTTGAGCGGAGGCGACAGAACGACCGTCGCGTTGGCGGGGCAGCGGGAGAGCCAGCTGCTGCTTAACAGCCTTCCCCTCCAGAGCGGAGCCTTTTCTCCTCTGTGAAGCCATGACACGGGTGTCTTTAATATTCCCAGTTTTCTGGGATCCTTGTTTCCTGCTGCTTTCTGTGTCACTGGTTGTTTTCCCTTGCTCCCCCAGATACCCCGTCCTCTCCTTCCATTGACAGAGTGGAGCCCTACTCCAGCACTGCCCAGGTGGAGTTCGACGAGCCCGAGGCTAACGGCGGGGTGCCCATACTCAAGTACAAAGCAGAGTGGAGGGCGCTGGGCGAAGGAGAATGGCATTCAAGGCTGTATGATGCAAAAGAAGGTAGGATGATAAAACAAGAGGTTATCTCGCCCGCTTGCAACTCAAATCATATTCTTCCCTGTAGGCAAAAGCCAGAGTGGAGGCTTCCAGAGCTTTGCAATTTTAGCTCCTATATTAAGGCCTTGGACAGGTTTTTAAACATTTGCTTTGCGGTGACACCTTGGATTTTCGGTTGCAAATGTGACCCCAGCTGTGCTGATAGGCTGTCACACACCTACAGCTTCTCTGCTTACAGAGTGCGTTGTAGCACTGTGCTCGTCTCTGTGTCCCCTCCTTGTTCACACCATCCTGGCTGAACAAGGTGAAGAGCCCTGTGGCTGGTACTGAACGAGGTTTCACCTGCTGGCTGGGCAGTGACTGTGCGCTTCCCAAAAGGGCTTTTGTTACCCTTCAGCTCCCCCTGGAACATAAACCCTCCTATTCCAGAAGCAAGTCCAACACCCATTACACCCTGTCCCGTTACAGCAATCTATAGGAATACACACTGCTTAAAATGGATCTTTAAGTCCAGTAAAACAAAGGAATTTAAATTCGGGAGGACTATGAAGAGGAGAGTTGTATTTCAGAGCTGGATCTTGCACTGCTAATCCTGGCTGGAACTGAAGTTGTTCTTTCGGGTCCCCCCGGTCCGCTGCATCCCCTCGAGAGATGCTGTGGCCACACGCCTTTAATCGTCTGTTGGTCACAGCACTGGCAGCTCTGACCTTTGTCTGTGTCTGCAGTGTTTCTGCAAGGCTGGAAGAGAAGGGCTATTGCGTGGGGGTGGCAAAAGTAGATAATAGCAACATGGTGTTTATTATTGACTTAAAACCTGAGCCTTTTTTTGCTTTTCCCCCATTGTTTCCACGACAGCGAACGTGGAGGGCATGATCACCATCACTGGCCTGAAACCCGAAACAGCCTACTCCGTGAGGCTGTCCGCGGTCAACGGCAAGGGCGCGGGCGAGATCAGCGCGCCGTCCGACTTCAGGACGCAGCCAGTTCGTAAGTAAAGCTGAGCCGTTCCTCTGCTCCTCTTTCCTTGCATCTTTCCAGGGAATCTCTGCCACGCATGGATTAAACCTCCTTCTCTTGCAGACCTCGCTGCACCTTGTGTTGTTGTTGTGGTTTTTGATTGTAGTGAATTTCCTTACTGACTAAAAATCTTCTTTGAAGGTAGGAGGCGGAAGAACTATTTTGTTTGCACTAGTTTGTGCCTTCAGTTTCTAGTGTAAACTTGGTATTGTCAAAGAGAAGGGGCTATGCAATGGAGTTTTAATACAAAATTCTGCAAATCACTGCTTATAGCTGCCCATGTAGCACATAAGGTGATTCCCGCTTTACTTGGGTGATCGTCCGCTCCTATGGCGGGATGCTCTGCTGTGGCGAAACCCTTTCCCTCCTGTTTCAACGAGAAACAAAGAGAAAAGGATTAAAAACCAGGGGGTTATTCAAGACAGAAAGGAGAAAAGGAGAAGCAAAGGTGTAGAGTGGGTAGGGGAGATATGACAAAGGCAGGCAGGGCAGAGCAGGACCTGGTACACAGCCTCATCCCGGCACTAGGATCTGTATTCAACTGCTCCCAGTCCCTGGAGTTATTCTTTCCCATTCCCTTTGCGTTTAGATGTACAGCGTATTCTCCTTCCCCCCATCGCACCCATCCTGATGTGCCTGTTCCCCAGCTCTTCTGAAGCAGCTCGGCAGGACCTTCTCTTGCCCGGGGCCGGCGGCGCTCCTGGCCCTGTGCGTGCCCTGAGGCGCTGGAGCCGCGTGTCCTGGAGCCGCCAGCCTCTCCTCACCCCGTTCCTGAGCCGTACGGGCAGCACACGCTCCTGGTGGCGGGAAGTCCCAGGCCCACCCTCGCGATTGACGTCCCGTCTGTTGGGATAACTCCTGTCACCCACCCCCTCCATAGGGCTGGGTTTGAGACGGCTGGTGGTGTTTTGATTGTCCAGCTCCATGTTCTCTATCTCCTCACCTCTTCTACATTTTTTTTTTTCCTATCTCTGTCATTTCTTTTTGTCTGTGTCCATCCATGGGAATCCCGCAGGCATCCCTCACTCACGTAAGTGCCTCTCTGCATTTCTCTCACTCTTTTTGTGTTCCTAGCGTGTTCCTCTAACACACATAACATGAGCTTTCCATCTAGTTCCTTTTTCCTCTCACGGTCTTTAAAAATGAAGTAACTAGTGCTGTCCATCTCCTAACAAGACTGACACTAGAATAGTCATCCTACGGTGGGTGATACTGCACTTCTTAGAACAGAATTAGAGCCTAACATGTTTTTTCCTTGTTGTAGAGCATGCAATTCAAATATGTCATGTAGTGATTGTCTAATAATCATAGCTTGTTGATTACAGAATGGAGTAGTGGAAGGCTTTGTGTTTATGAATCCGTAAAAAAATCTCGAATTTTAGCGAAATGTGGATAATTCAGGAATAGAAACGCAGACCTAGTTCAGACCAATTAAGAGCCAATGAAAAGCCTCAGAATTTTTAATATCTTCACAATTTTTTAATATTTTCACAAAGCTAAGACTTCAAGAAAAAAATGACATTTTTTGCCTCTTCTTACTAACACTTCTACTGTGAGTGGCCTTTGCACAGTATTGCAGAACTTGCATAGACTGGATGCTCAAATAAACAAACCTGATACTAAATAAAAAAATGCATGTTTCCTCATTCCCAATGGAAAGTTAGTTAGAGAATCCAATGGATGCGTTTGTCCGTTGGGTTCAGTGGAACATTGTGTGTTCCACAGCTTTGTGCATTTCAAATGGGAGTTAATCAGAGGCAGCTAAAAGGAATCTCTTTCTCTAAGTGAGCATTGCTGTGTTTATTGAAGTACATGTCCCCGTGGTGGCTGTGTCTGTTCCCAGATTGCATCCCAAGCTTTAGGAAGCTGCTGTTGCATTCCTTGGTATTTTTGAAGCCAAAGTACCAAAAGGAAATATTTTGGGTTTTGCCCTAATTAGAGGATTTGAATCATGCTTGTGCTATTTTTCCATAAAGATTGTTTTATACGAAAGCTTAGACTTGGTGGGATGAACGGATGGATAGTCAAGATGGACGAAGGAACGGACAGATGGACAGACAGCATTGCAAACTGCAGTGGTTACAAGAGTCAGCCGGGGGACGTTTTTCCAGAGCATATGTGCGGTCTGTTGCCTAAAATTGTTTGGAGCCTATTAATTTCACTAGAAGTCATACATCCTTTACGTGAAGTTGGCCATGGTTAGTATCGTAGCTCTCAGGCTAACGCTTTGGTAGGCCCTTCTGAATTGGACATGCTGCTAAACACACGAGGGAGGTAAGAGCTGGGGTGTTGGGTCTGTGTGCAGATCAGCACCGCAGGAAAAGGGGAGAGATCCAGTGAAGAAGAGAGGAAAAAGAACATTAAAAGCTTTGCTCCTCAGCCACAGAGACACCTCTGTCTGCCAGCCCTCCCGTGCATCACTTGGGAACAGGTTCGTGGCTTTGAAGAGCATTCAAAGCCACTTAGAGGAAGAACAGTCACGCTCGTAGTAGAGTTTTCTGCAGCTGTTTCTTGCTGTTGTGCAGGTGGGACTCAAATGTGTGTGAAACCGTGACAGTCTGCGTGTGCATCGTGTGTTTGGTTCGGATGTCAAAATACCTTTATGCAGGTCTGGCAAGGTGCACGCGCTTCGCTTGCGCTCTGTGTCCAGAGAGGATTGATCTGACAAAATCTTACCCATTTGGTTTTAGTTTTCCGTCTTTTGGCAGTGTTTAATGGGATTGACCTCTCCTCCTCACCTTCCTTTCTCTTTCTTTAGCAAGTACTGCTGCCCCCACCTCCCGTATAGCAGAGAGTGAGTATGGTAGAAAACGCTGTGGTTCCGTTTTGCTCTGCATGCATCTCCTCACTCAGTGTGCTGCAGTCTGCCTAACATCCTCGGCTGTTTTCCTTCTTTTCTCTCTCTCTCTTTCTATATATATAGATATATATTTTTTTCTTTTCCCCCTGAGTGAAAACTCAGTCTTCACGTGGAGGAGCTACAGATAAGTTTGATTTCCAGGACAGAGCAGAGCCACAGGCGCTCCCAGGTGTGCCAGGCTCATGGAAGCAGAGACATCAGGAGATGTGCAGTGGACCCTTGCCCGTGTGAAGGCTGGTGGCTGTCACTGGCCTTTGCCGTTGAGATTTCTGGCCCCTTTGTGTTCCATTCTTGCCGACGTGTTGTGGGATGTGCTCAGCTCTTGTGGTATGGAGCTGAATTTCATGAAATCAACTTAGCACAGCAAATAGAGAGTTTAGTTTCTCAGCTAAATAGAGTGGAAGATACTCGTGTGATCAGCAGGGAATGGCTTGTGCTTCCTGTTACTAAGACGCCTTCTGGAGCTGTATAAGAAAACTCATTTCTTTATATTCTACTTCATAATTTTTTTAAAATCTGCATAATCAGGTTTAGGCTGCAAACCACATGAGGGTCTGTCCTGTTCTACCCCCACACCAGCCGCACTGATACCACCATGGGAGGAAGAGAATTCATAGAATCATAGAATATCTGGAGTTGGAAAAGACACATAAGGATCATTGCATCCAACTCACTGTCCTTGCAGGACTGCATAAAACTAAATCGTATGGCTAAGGGTGTCGTCTAGAGGCTCCTTGAACTCCAACCACATCCCTGGGGAGCCTGACCGCCCTCTCAGTAAAGAGCGTTTTCCTGCTGTTCAGTCTGAACTTCCCCTGGGACAGTCTCATTCTGTTTCTTCCTGTCCCATCGCTGGTCAGCAGAGGAGATGGGCACCTCCCCTTGAGGAGGGTGTACACTGTGACGAAGTGCCCCCTTGGCTTCCTCTTCTCCAAGCCAAACGAGCCAAGTGACCTCAGCCACTCCTCATAAGTCTTGACTCATACCTTCCACCATCCTGGTTGCCCTCCTCTGGACACACTAGTAGTTTGCTGTCCTCCTTCTCGGTCCTTCTGTCGCAGTGATCCTCGTGTTGAGTGCTGTGCAGTCCGCTTTGCTCTGGGACGGGAGTGCTGCGCAGGGTCCCCGGGCGCTTCCCTGTCGGCTTCTCCCAGAGCTGCCTGGTTCTCGAGGTGCTCCCTCCCGTTTTCCTCCTCTCTGCCTGTGCCCTGGCCCTAGCGCACAGAGCTGAGAAAGAAGAGTCACTCACGATGCCAAGTTCTCATTAGTCCCTGCTCCTTTGTCTCCTATAGTTGGGCAAGAGCCAGCAAGCAGGTGCTGCTGTAGGGGGCCTCCCAGAAACTCCAGTACTTAATGGGCTAGCAATATGTGAACCTAGGCTGCTGTTTGAGCCGAAAGAAGGGAGAAATGCTGTAGCTGTCTCTGAAATTAGATTCAGAGCTTCTCAGCTTTTCAGAATGAAAAAGCATCAGCAGGGGACCCTTGGAGCTGTAACTTGCTGCAGGAACCACCCGGTGCCGGCTCCCTGTCCCCTGGTGAGGCCGCCCCGGTAGCACAGCTCCCCGGGAGAGGGCTTGGGAAACAGCTCCCTCCTCATTAGACATCACCTCTACCTCTTATAACTTATTTATGTGGTACGCTTCACCTTTACATGTCCTATCTGCCCTTCATGTTTCCATAGCAACTCAGCCTCTTGCTGCATCTGAAAGCTCAGAGCCGCCAAGTGAGTAGAAGGCAACTGCTCCCCTTTGCTCCGGAGTGCTGTTTGTTGTGCTGCAGTCCTTCTATCGAGGGAATTAAAGCACTGTACTGCCTTATTTTGATGTCTCTTAACCAACAGTTTGGCATTAATGTGTTGTGTGAGCATGTAGGTGTTATCAGAACCCAGCATGGTACCACTTGTCCTCCTCTTCCCATCATCCTACCAAGCATGTGGTAAAAAGTGGAAATAGAAGATTTAGAAGAAACATAGAGGGGGAGAAAAAAACCTTAGAATTTCCAAAAGGAATGTTTCTTTTCACGATTTCCATTAGTGATTTTAGCGCTGAAGCCTGCCCTCGCAAAAGGGACATAGACTAAATAATCTTTGGTTGATATTACAACCATGGATGCTGAATGTTGAAAGGACCAAACGAGGAGGCAGAAAATCTTACAGGCCAGAGGACTGTGGGAAGGGGGAGGATCGCCCATCTCACCACTCCTGTCCCGCCTGCATTGAGAGGGGTCTCAGAGTTCACCAGAAAATGGGGATGGATGCAGATTCCCTCCGTTCTTGCTCACTACCTGGTTGGTTAGGTGCCCGTTCCTAGAGGTGCTGCTGTGCTGCATCTGAGCAGTCCCAGGGAAAATAGCTCAAACTTGATTTGTATGTGAAAGAACAACTTTGCAATGTCTGGTTTAGACGTGCTGTTATGAGCTCACTGGCACACCATCCTGACACTGAGCGGATATATCAAGTGTGAGATTTTAATCCCTACTTGTAGGAGATTTATAGCCAATCACATGCCAATATAGGAAAGGTGAGCAAATATTGGCACCACAGTCCTGGAAGATGAAGAAAAACCCTTAAGGAAGATACAGGTTTACATGGTGCATATGTGTGTTTTGACCAACTAATCATTTCTACAAAGCCAAGTGCTTTTCTTTTGATTGGCAATAATACAAAGTATGTGTTTGTGTGAGTATGTTCTTTAAGATAACTACCTGTGTGTTTACCTGTAGTGGGTGAGAAATGGTTCATCACTAAGTGGAAAACACTAAAAGCATGAAGTATGCGGTTGTTTGCGGTTTGGGCTGGAGAGGACAGTACAGTGCACGTTGTTCTTGCTTGGCTGGGGACGTGTGTGTTCCAGGAGGGCTGGGGGTGTTTATTGTTGGGCGGTGAGGCCGAATTTCTTTACAGGTAAACATCTCCATTTTCACCTGCGTTCAAATTCCGGCTCTTACACTGAGCAGCAGCAGATCCGTCTTGTTGCTGCATCATTGTCATTTGTGTACACAGTCAATTTATGCAGACAGACACATGTTTTGTATGCTGAGTTGTTCTCAGCATGTGAATATGATACATTCAACAGCAGAAAAGGGCGTTGGCACAAGGCAGATGCTCTTATAACTGCATCATTTAATTAGTGATGCTGCTGCCGAATGATCCTGTGTCTCACCCTGATCTCACCTCAGCGCTTACATGAATGAAGCCAAGAGCAATTAGAAATTGAGAACTGCTGTGTAGCATCACAAATTCAGGAAAATGAAGAGTGGGTCCAGTTGGATCCTAACGAAGCTGCCGAGTTTCTTCACTGACTTCAGTGGGCTTTTGACTTTGTGATCAGTAACGTATGGGAGGTGTCTATAGTTGCATAAGACATCTAGAAACGTGTCTTTTTGACTTAATCTTGTTAGGTTGCACAGATAAAAAGTTCAGTATTAGTGGCAGCAATGAAGAGTCGTGCAGTGGGCACACCGTTTCACCTCCTTCAGCAGCGTTGTCCTCCTCATGCCATCCTTGTCATTCATTTCCAGTGCAGAGCACTTCATCCTCTCCTCATTGGCACAAAAAGCCCTTGCACACGTGGATCGTTGGTGCAATTCATTGTACGTGGCTCACGCCATTCCTTGAATCCTCAAGCGTGGACGGAGCTTGTGCGCCCCGAGCGACCTCCGTCAGTCTGACCAAGCTCTGCTTGCAGCTCTATCATCCAAAGCTTTGTCCTTGGAAATGTGTACGAAAAATAGGTGTCTTTCTCTTTTCCAGTTACCATTGCTGTTGGTATTTAGGAGGCGTCTGTTTCCGCAGAAGGGAGAACGCGTCGGTGTGAAGTGCCGGGGTTTGCCTTCCCCGAGCTGCGTGGACTGTGATGTTGACCGTTTCACCTCCATTGCCTGGGCTGTTTGTGAATAACAGTGTATTCCCTTTTCTTTCCAGCGGTCTGTGGATCCCGAGTCCTGGCGCACACTCTACAATAACTCTTGTTCCTTCTCTGGCCGGGTATTAATAAGCAGCATAGAGCTCACAGGGTCATAACTCAGCGCTTTCTGTGGTTTAATATTCTTATTTCCAGGCAATTTTACTGTCTCCCCAGTGTTTCTGGTATATACTGGCTAATTTAATTTGTTTCTATTTTATTTAGTCTGTAATTCTGTTGTTGATTTTTTTTTTCCCTTGCCCATTGTTTACATCAGTTTTTTAATTTTTTTGTATTTTCCATGTGACCTCCTCCACTTTCCTTTCAACCAATCATGTGCGTGCGTATCATGTGACTTTGTCATGTGGCTTGCATGGTGCTGATGATGTCGTCCACGCTGGTGAACAGAAGGTAAAATACTTTGTTCTGATGGGGTGCCTAGATTGGGGTGAGGATTCCCCTCTGGTCAGTGACCAGGGACCTCCACGTTCCATCCCTCCAACATCCTCCTACAGCCTTTAGGAGAAGGTGCTCACCACTGTCTGCACGTGGGAACTCAACCTCAGGCTCCCACACTGAGCTTGAATAAACTTGGAGGGGAGAACAACCAACCAACCAACCAACCCAACAACAGAGAGCAACAAAAAGACCAAAAAACCCAACAGAAATCCTGCGGCTCAGTCATTTGCTTCTTGCACTATCGGAGTCCAACAGTCAGCGTCGTAGTAAGGTTCTATAACGCCGGCATTAACACCAATGGCAAACATCCTTTGGCCTTTTGGGGTACCAGTGTGCCAACTACAGACAGCTGGTTGGTGGGAGATTGTGGGTAAGATGCTCAGATAATGTGAACCCTGGATCTCCCGTTGCGTTAGCAACGTTTCAACCCTCTACATTTATATAGATATATATATATATACACACACATTCACACTATATGTATTTAGTAGCCTGTCAGAAGGATCTGAAATGACTTGTTTCTGAAGTTCAGCCCTTGGTAAGCATGTCCCATTATGATTTAAGAAAGAAGTGTTTCTATCATGAGTAAACCTTAAACACAGCTAGAGCAGGAACTATGCTTCTATAAAGTAGTGTATATAGGCACACAGAGAGTGTGTGATGGGAGTGAGACTTCACACAATTTGCATCAGAAGGTGCTACTGAACCTGTGCTGCTAGGGCACCTTATTGCTCCCACTCGGCATCTCGGAGCCTGGCGAGGGATTTCATCAGAACTCGTTCACCAGCAGCAGTTACAGGAGCTGCTGATCTCCATGAAATCAAGAAGCAAATGACTGACCCCTGCAGTTTATGGAGATGAAATCCGTCTGCAAGTAGAGTGTGTGGCGGTCAAAACAACTTCTGCAATGTTAGAGCTTCACTTAACACTCTGTGCTTAATCTGAGGGGGTGGAGGGAGGGAAAGTCCTGCTTTTCTGCTTCCCCAGTGAAACGAGTAATTTAGAAAACCAGGAAGCAATTGGCTCTTCTCAGTCTGTGAGTTCTGAAATAACCGATTGCCTTGGGCCACCACCAGGAAGGGACTTAGGCTGGCGTTTGCCAGGAAAACAGAACTAACAGCAGTAACTTCCCACAGGACTACGTGCATGGAGGCAGCCCCTGTCCCCTGGTCTGTCCCCTCTCTGGCTGAAATCCAGGAGGGCTGGAGACCTGGTTGTCTCGTTTTTGCATGTTCTTCTGGTTTTGTTCCTTATTTGGATTGTTGATGTTTGCTTCTCTTGTGTGCATTCTGCAGACTCCCTACCTGTTCTTTCTCACCCGTGTGTGTTTACCACTTGTGTAGACTTTCCACGCTGTAGGTCACAATCTACTCCTATTTACATGATGTTCAAAAATTGCAGAAATCAGCTACTTCTTTGTTGGTGTGTTACAGAAATCACCACGGATTGCAGTTGTGTTCTGTAAGCAGAGCAAGGATGCAGGACCTTTCTTCGGTGCCAGCTGCGCATGGATTTAACTCATAGTCTGAAGTGCCGCAGTTGTCTGGCAGCGATTTGAGCTGCTTTTCAGAGCTGGCAGAGGGAACACATTGGATGGGAGCAGAGACGACATGATAATGGTCTGTGTTATCGGCACTTTTGGGTCCAGCACCCGTCCAATGCTCCGCGACCTGGGAAAATCTGTGCTAGTTCACACCACCTCAGGTTCTCACTACAGCTGCATCCAGTCCGGAGCTTGTGGTCCGCACTGGAAACCGATAGTTAAAACCAGTTAACTTCTGAAATCCAACTGCATCAGACTGCTATTAGATCAAGGAAGCACTTGAATATCAATTAAACAAAGATGAAGGGATACCAGGAAACATTTTTGTGCTTATTGGTGCCAATGGCTCCGCATTCTTTAGGGACCGCACATTGTGTGGGTGGAATGGGCAGATTTCTGCAATGCCTCCCGTCCGCTGGTGTGAACGGAGATCCCCAGGCATGCTGCACACCTTTGTAATGCGCTCTTGCTTTTCAGCCCCTCCTGTAGCGCGGATGCATGTTCTGTGAGCATGAGCTGCTTCTCTAACCTCCTGACAACCACCTTTTCTCTTCAGCTACTGACACTTTGACTCATTAGAGAGATGCTGATCCTGCTGGACTAAACTTTACCCGCTAAACAACTTCTTCCTTTGTTTGAAACTACACACTAACCCGGTTTTATTTTTACAGCCCTGTATCTGGATTACATCTGCCTGCCTAAGATAAATTCAATGCCATGTATTTATGGAGGGGAAACTAAAGTATTCTCCAGCAGGGTTTGCAGTGCTGCACCGTTGTGTTTTCAATGTGCTGTCGCTGCGGAACCTGCCACACGGTGGAAACCAGCTCTGGAGTGTGCAGCTTGTAACAGGGTACAGGCAGGGGCAAGGATTTGGAAAATACAGCATGGTTAAAGCTATTATTTCCCTCCTTACATGTTTAAGAGAAGTTACTATGGTGTGAAATACAAATGTATGTATCTCACATTAAAGAGCTCTGTGTATCCATGGGTTGAAATGGCCTTCTTGGAACAGTTGGTGCGTTAGAGCATGTGTTAGCCACAAGACAATCGAATTAATCTTGAATTACTGTTTCAGTCTAGTTTTTGCAGTTTGCTCATTCTTTGCAGGAGAAAGGGGGTGGGAAATGGCTTCAAATTACTTCTGAAGATTAACTTTGAAAGATATTGGCAAATTAACCTTTCTCTGGCCAGTCGGAGATGCAAGTGCTCTGTTAGTGGCTGTGGATACAAATCCAGACCGAATAGATCTAGAATTGAGAGGGTTTTTTGGGCTGAAAGCAGCTCCTGTAAATTCCCATGGCTGACGTTATCTTTCAAAGTTGATCTTAATACAACTACTGGCTTGTTATTTCCTTTCCGTTTTAGTACAACGCCACAGAACTGAGTCTCTTGAACGTTCTATTCTAGGCAGCAGCCCGAGCTTTTGGAAAGTCACAGAAGTTATTTCAGTGTCCTGGCTTTGTTCTTATCTGGTTACATTCAGGCTCTTAAGCCATCAATGTCGCCATTTCAGAGTTTGGTATTGGTCTCTGGGATATATTTGAATTGGCTCATGTTTTAGTTGTATTTCCCCACACTTTGGGGTATCTCCGAGCGTGCTCCAGAGAGCCCCGAGCTGCTCTAGCAGAACAGCAACGTGCGTTCGGCCTCACAAACCTGTGCGAACGTTTGGGAGCGTGTTTAGAGTCACCCTGCGAAACGCAGGATGTGCAGTGTCTGTTGTATCCTCTGTGTGTAAATTTCCTGCAGTCGGCTCTAAATGAGCTATTCGCCATTTAGATAAATAAATAGAAATACTTCCCAAGTGCATACGATATACAGAACTGTGGGTCAACAGAGGTGTAGGGTTGTTTTGCCCCACTGTAATTGTTATATAAAATATCTGTAGAAATTAGGACCCTGTAATGAGACCAACCAGCAGAGTGCAATTAATCTCTGGAGTCTGCTGGAATTGCCAACTGCAGCCGATTTCTAAGTTCTAACTTACAAATAATGGCAGCGTTGGCTTTGCTCAAATTACCCATGAAGAAATCAGGCAGAACAGCAGCTCAAGTGTCCCAAGCCCAGAAAGCCTGGCTTAAGCATCACATCTTAACATCACAGAGCTGATACTGAAGAAGTCAGTAAGTGCTGTAAAATGACCTCGTAAGCTTCGGCGAGATTTATGATGAATTTTGTCAAGTCTTACTGACTTTGATTAGCATTTAAACTCTCGGGACACTTCAGGGCTGTAGAAGCAATCGCTCCAGCTCCAGCCTCAGATGGGCATGGGCACAGAGGAGCATAAGCCTTTCTCTGTATGTAAAACGGAGCAAAGCGAGTGTCCAGGCACTGACAAAGCTGTTGTGATCTGAGCTCTCTTGTGCTCTAGTCGCTTTTGAAATGGGAGGCCGGTGCTCCTTTATCATATAAGTTCTTCTGCTAATTTGACGCTGATGTTGTTGGGGACAAGGGGTTATTTGGTTGGTTTCTTTTTGCACAAAAACAAGTAGGTAGGTACTAATGCCTCTTGCGTAGTAAGTTCCCAGGCTGTCAGAGCTCTTCAGAACCAATCGGTCCCTGGGTCAAACGAAAGCGGGAGGGGAAAGCACGGCTCTGGAGCAATGTGCTGCAGCATTGATGAACGGGCGGGGAGATGTAAATATGTAATCGGACAACCTATGGATTTGGCTTTTATTAGGAGAGGTGCCATAGGGAAGGTGCAGGAAGGAGGTTCCTGAGCTGGGATTGGGGACCCATCCTCCGCAGGTTGTGTGTGCAGGGTGTGGAGCAGCAGCTGTAGATGCGAGAGGGTGTGGTGGTAAATCAACGTGCAAACGAGAGTTCGGTTTTCTGCTGGTGTCAGGGATGCAAACTGGGGAAATTTGTATCCTGGATACACTCTGGCCGCCGTGTCTGGGTCACGGTGAGGCCGATATCCCGGCAAATGACTGTAATGAAGTATTTTTCTGATTTTGATTAGTACTTTTTCCCTAATTTTAAACATAAATCCCCCATTGTTTCAGGGGAACCCAGCGCGCCCAAGCTGGAAGGTCAGATGGGAGAAGATGGAAACTCCATTAAAGTGAATGTTATCAAGCAGGATGATGGCGGCTCCCCAATTAGACACTATCTGATCAAATACAAAGCTGTAAGTATGACTGACGCTCCAGCCTGGTTTGTAGCTGAGATCTCGTAGGCGGGCCACTATGGGAATATATGCTGAGTAGATTGGTGGAAGGGTATAGGGTATGAGACATGACATGCACAGAAGCTACATACAAAATCTATGTCTCGTTTTCTTTCCCTTCATTTGACTGTAAAAGATTATTTCTCCATGCTGTCTTCTGTAGAACTGTGAGCATGTGGTAATTACACACGCTTAGTATTATTTCATTTCAAAAACTTCTGAGGTGGGATTGCCAGCAACAATTCAAACAGCTGGGACCACAGGTTCATAGTGTAGAGCACTGTCCACCTTCAATCATAACTGTCCCGTGGTCATTGAAACTGCCGTATTTGATTGAGTACCTTTGGTACCTAATCATTCTGCAGATTATTGATATTCAATGCAGTCAGTATAGACAGGGATAAAGTGACAAATACTATTGGAAGCAGCTCCCCTTTGGGCCTAACTTATTCATCTCTTATGGTAGATCAGCCAGGACTGCCAAATACATGATTCTCCGAGCAAATCATCTAGCCCTAGTCTTGGGAAGGAACATCTCTGTGATCAGCAGTTAGTATCGTTGTAAGCTGAATGTGGCCCTTTTTTGTGTTAGGTGGTAGTTCACGTGATAGGAAAATCAGGAGAAAAAATGGTGGCAAAGATGAGAGGAAGATTCTGAGCAGGAATGTGGCTGCTTCAGTGTCTCTTTCCTCTCCGCCCCTCGATGAGCTGAGCAGCATCTGCTCGCGCAGGGCGCTCCCGCGCTCCCGTTGGGCGGCCGTTGCCGCGTTCCCAGAGCCGAGCTGACGCTGTGCTGTGTTTGCACCCCTGCTCTGCAGAAACATTCCTCGGAGTGGAAGCCGGAGATCAGGATTCCCTCCGGCAGCGACCACGTCATGCTCAAGTCCCTGGACTGGAACGCGGAGTATGAGGTTTACGTGATAGCCGAAAACCAGCAGGGGAAATCCAAACCGGCTCACTACGCTTTCCGCACGTCCGCTCAGCCCACAGCCATCCCAGGTACAGCCGTCACAAGCTTTAGCGTTGTTTTCTGCTTACAATTAATGCAACAGTGCTGCATCCTTTAATGTGCCTGAGTAACCCTGACAACTTGCTTGCTTAAAGCCATTATCACAATTGGTTACCCATCCAAAGCTTAGTTTTTGCCGTGTACATACCTGTACTGTAGTCCGTGTTACAGTATGTACCGCGTTAGCAGAACCGGTGGGAACGCTACACGAGAAGCCTCGTCTGGCTGTTCACGAGGAATGTCGGCTTTTGGAATGAGGATAACAGGATTGCTAGATGGGAAAAGCTGCAGATAGAAAATGCTTTCTGAAACGGAGAGTAGGATTCCCATTTTAAACTAAAGCAAAAGAGACCTTTCAGATCTCCGGGGCGATGCTTTTCACAATGCAGATCTCCATTCCCAATCCGCTTTGGGCTTGCTCACTGCTTGTTTGCCCATCCAGCTCGGCCTTTGGGGAAATAAAGGCATAAAGAGTTTGCTGGTGGTTGGAAAGGGAGGGGGTTAAATCTTTCTCTGAAGGTTTTTTATTTAATAAGATGGAGTACAGTATTTTTAAAACAGTATTTTTAAAACAGCACTGTTTTAATGTCGTCTAGAGCATTAGGGAAAAGTAAATAAATAGCATGAGAATGCTGCTGGAAACTCTCGTTTCAGCCAGACTGTACTTGTTAGCGTGCTCAACAAGCAAGATGGAAGTACAAGTGCTATAAAAGCAAGGTAGGGATTTAGCAGATTGCTGGAAGGTGTTGAAAGGACAGTAGTATTGCTTTTCTGCACATATATTAAAATAACAGTCCAAACCAAACAAAACCTCAGGGGTGAAATTGCTGGACTTGTAAACCGAGGCTCTGGTTGGTTAAAGGCAGATGGATGAGCTTTAAGCTGATGGGTGAGTCAATCGGAGTCCTCACCGCACAGGCAGGGTTGAGCGTGTTCACGCAGGGTCGGTGCTGACGGTCCGTGAAGGGAGCGGTTGGTTCATTCTGCGCTCTGCATTGCCGGCTTAGCCTCGTGTTTTCCTCACAACGACTGGGGGGTTTCCTCAGTCGGCTCTTGCCCTGGGGTTCAGCCCTCGGTCCCCCCCGCGCTGCTCCTAACACCCGGGACCCCGTGCGGTTTGGATGCTGAAACCCCATTTGATTAAGCCAGATAATGTCGTTGAGCATAAAAATGAGTGACCTAGATGGCTTGGATTGAAAAATGTGTGTGGTAGGGGGAAGATGAGGATAGCGAGGAGGGAAATGGGGCAAAAGATTGGGATGCATGTTTGAACAAGGCTGTAGTTTTGGGTGGAAGGGCCCCAGTAACTCATTAAGCAACTGATTCTCATTTTCAACAGCTCTAATACTTACTGCCCTCCCGTATTTGAAGGACAACTGTGGCTGCTGTGGCAGGACAGGGTGGGGGTCATTTGGCAGAATGCCTTGTTTCGGTTCAGAGCTGAAGGGTCACATGCGGTGGGCTGGGGACAGCAGGCGCTGGTTCCTTCTGCACTGTGACACGTCTCAGGGACACTTACGAGTTCCTTCACACTCCGTGTGCAACCGTCGTTGCCTTCCTGTGCTCATATTCCCTTTTAGCTTTTGTTCCGTGTCCGATGGGACAACAAAGCAACTGGGGACAGGTGTATTAGCAAATTTGGGGAATGCTGTCGCCTTTGGAATACAGTGTTCATGCTGTACTCCATGGCAATGGGAGCAGCAATGAGCCCGGATGCCACCGAACCCATGAAATCCAACAGTAGCATGGGCGGGAACCCTCTAAAAATGGTCATTAAAAAGAAAAAAGGTGCCCAGTTTGTTATCACAGGTGTAACTTTGATTTCACTGAAATTATTCCTCAGTCTGCTGTGAAGCATGGGAGGGATCAGTATTGGGGGCTGCCCCTCAGATGTGCACTTGGCAATGGCAGAAGCCCGTGGGAAAGCGCTCGCTCGGCAGGTTTGCGCAGGATTGGCCCAACAGAGGACGCGGCTGGTTCCCGGTGCAGCGAAACTGCTGCTGCCTGTGCTGCGGTTGGGACCCTGTTTCTCCAGATCTTTCCCCTTTTGTTGGGCACTTTGGTTTCTATTAGACCTCCCAAGGTGTTTCCAGACGCTTCGATTCCCTCAACTGATCCCCAAACCAATTATGTTGGGGAAAATATTTCCCAAGCGCAGGCAACGTGCAGACCCGAGGCCTCCGGTGAAATGGGGGCAAGTGTGCTGAAGTGCAGTAGGGAAGAGGCTCTGCGTATGTACTTTCCTTGAGCATCTCTTGTTGTTTTCATGGCATTTAGCTTTTACATTTTGATTTCAAAATGAGCTACACAGGAGGAGTCAGAGTCAATGCTTCTAATGTGGCGTTGCTCTGCTTGACAGTAATAGCTGGGAATTGCCTACAGAAAAAGTCCGTTTATTATGGAGAGTCCTTTGTTACCATCCCTTGCACAGTGTCCTTAAAGTGGTTGGAAAGATAAGGGTGTTATTTCAGTAATAATAATTGTATTAGAGTAGCGTACAAGCAGCCGGAAGGCTGCATGGAAAGTCAGTCCTGTATTCTTGAGACCTTCTTGTTTCTTCGGTGTTGTAGTCACCTGCTCCTGTTACCCAGGTCCTGGTACAACAGGCTTTGGGAAGGACTCGGACAGGCGGGTAGATTGTCTGCTGCACAAAGTGTTGTCCTTCCAAATACCAGATAACCGTTCTCTTGTGCTTCTTGCTGAGCTTTCTGTTCCATCATTTTTAATCCCATTTGCTTGCGAACCCCCTAAACCCTGACTTGGACCCCGCTCTGTGGCTTTGGACGTTGCTGAGCTTCTGAACCGGCCCTTTTGTCGGCGTGAATGTGCTAATGCTCTTCTTTAACCTTTAGCCATTTTAATTTACGAAATCAAATAAACCTTTGATTCTTATGTTTTCTATATTTATGACCTAATTTTTTTATCTATTTTTCTCTCTTTCTTTCTTTTTCTTCCTCGTCCTTCCCCCCCTCCTCCCCGTCCTCCTCTCCCTGTCTGTCGTCATACATGTCACCTTGGATCTCACGGGAAACATCCACGCTTGCCACATGCACCAAATTTGTTTTTAAACAACCATCTTTTCCCTCCTGGGAACCATTGTCTGGCGCCTGCAGCGACCCTGGGAAGCCCATCAACGTCGTCCTCCTTTGTCTCATTGCTTCTCTCTGCAGTGACTCTGCTTTTACTCTGTTAGAAACTCGAAATAAAATAAAGCAATATTTGCTAGTGAGAGGCCCGGGTCCCACCGAGGTGTGGAACAGAATCCTTTGCTACAGAGGATCAGTTCAGAGAGAAAACAAGAATTCTTTAATCTGAAAGAGTCGCTATTTTGTAACAAGGAGAAAGGGTTTAAGCCAAGTTTTTTCTCTTTAACATTTTTTTTTGTTACTTGTCATGAATTTGCCCGTTTTAATGGATGTAAAGAAATATTTTTGCCGTTATTTGCGTGCAGCTTTTCATCAGCGGAAGGTGCGCAGCCCTCAAAGCCTTTTGCTGCTTTCACTGATCCCTCTGCACATCTGGTGCTGATCACCACTGTATTGTGCAAAAAGTTCCTAAAGCCCCGTCCACAGATCTAAACCCACAGACTGTAAAGAGAGAAAGAAGATTTGTCCGAGATAATCCTACTGGTGGCTCGAATGTCTCTGTGGGCTTATGCGTGTGGTTGCCACTCCATGGCCGCGGGGAGGGTTCCCGATGGGGCGGGCTGAGCGCGAACAGCTGCGGGAATGACGCTGAAGAGATTTCCTCATTTCTTATTTATGGGGTCGAATCCTTGCGACTTCATTGGCCCCTTGTGTGCGGTCAAGTATCTCATGACCCGCGGTGGATCTGGGGCATAATAGAGCCCATGGGCATAAGCAGTTGCAATGGATGCTTGTCTAACATTTTCTGGTTTTCCGCTACTGTATTATCAATTTCATTGAGAGATCCCGTTTCTTGCCATTTTAACAGAGAATATTAGCTTTTATCAAGTTACCTGACCAGCTAAATTATCATTATTATTATTATTATTACTGATCATTAACAATATTCATGGTTAACTGTGCATGTGACACTACCAGACAGGATTAATCCAGGGTGGAAATTGGTGCAACATAATCCACCTTTGTTACCGAGATCTGTGTATTGCATTTCCTTGAACAAACTTTAGTTGACTTCTTTCCTTTTCTCTTGTTCTTCCTTAAAAAACAAAAACCAAACCGAAAAACCTGTGCCCCTCATGAATTGTCTGATGGCAAATCCATTGGGCTCTGACACTAAAACGAGTGTTGCTCTCCCCTGTGTCTCTTTCTCTGTGGGGCTGAGGTTGCCAAGGATGAAACTGCTGCCGGAGCCGTTGAACGGCCTGTTCAGAGCTCTCAAATAGGAGCAGTTGTCTGCAATGGGATCAGCCTTTCTAACAAAACTCTGATAGGGGCAACCAGGAAACTCTGCCGTCTGTCTTGTCTAACGATGCATTTTGTGCTCTGCACATAAATCTGCTCTGTTTATCCAGACCTTGTTCATTATGACTTGTGAGCTGCTTTTCTATCGAAATTATAAATGAAAACTTTGTGCAGGTGTTGCACACAAAAGCATGTGGATTTCTTCTAAAAACCCCTCACCTCCAGTGTTTGAGAGTATAAAGAATTTGTGAGATCTCTTGAGTTTACACCTTAGTCTTACTGCAGTACAGCAAGAGTACTAAATAGTACTAAACTGAGTACAAAAAGAGTACTTAAAAATAGTACTAAAAGTACTCTTTGAGTACTAAAATAGTACTAAAAACTTGTGTGACCTGTTTATTAAGTTGAGCCGTAGATCTGGTATCAGCTCATGTTGTGGGTTTCCCCTTGTGCACAGACAGAGTTTACGAGCCGAGGTTGAGGTGTATCTCACCCTCACACTCACAGAGTTTGGGTAGGATCTTTTCAATAACCGTGCCTTTACCCAGTGTTGCGTGGAGAGCGAGCAGCACCTCTGCAGGCCGGTCTCGCCATTCCAGGAGCGGTTTCCAGCGCACACACGCAGCTTTGCCAGCGCGTGTTCCCACAAACAGTCACACGTACAGGCAGCCTGGAACCCCAACCCTCGGAAAAGGTGTTTCCGTGTGTGTGAGGAACTGCGGAGCCTGGTAGGATCTCCCATGGCCCGTGGGGTTCCAGCCACCCCGCCCCACGGAACCCCAGAGTGTCAGGGGTTGAAGGGCCCTGGAAAGCTCATCCAGTGCAATCCCCCCATGGAGCAGGAACACCCAGATGAGGTTCCACAGGAAGGTGTCCAGGCGGGTTGGAATGTCTGCAGAGAAGGAGACTCCACAACCCCCCTGGGCAGCCTGGGCCAGGCTCTGCCACCCTCACTGAGAAGAAGTTTCTTCTCAAATTGAAGTGGAACCTCCTGTGTTCCAGTTTGAACCCATTGCCCCTTGTCCTGTCCCTGGTTGTCACCCAGAAGAGCCTGGCTCCATCCTCCTGACACTGCCCCTTTCCATCTTGATACCCAGGAATGAGTCCCCCCTCAGTGTCCTCTTGTCCAGCTCCAGAGCCCCAGCTCCCTCAGCCTTTCCTCACCCGGGAGATGCTCCACTCCCTGCAGCATCTGTTGTTAAGTGTCTACATATTTTCAAAGACGTTTGTCAAAGCATTACTTTGCCTTCATTTTAGAGGAGGGCTGTGTCTGGTAATGTTCTGCTCCACCAGGATCCGTGGCATTTGTTCATACCTCCTAGTTTCTGCTAGATAAACAGCAGTTTTTGGAGCTCTCCCGCTCTTCACAGTCTGGTTTACTTCTGAAAAGAGTTTCCTCATTACACCAATGGCAGTATTATCCCTCGTAGCCCTGGTAACAGCAAAAGGGAGTTGTCAGAAAGCTTCTCGTCAGGTTGAATGTGCTCTGGATCAGGCCAGAGACGTTCACCATCTATTTCCCACGTCAGCTCTGGCTGGGGATGTACATGTACCCTCGTACACCGAGCATCAGCAGCTGATGCTCAACCTCCTTACTTATACACTGCATTTTTTAGGCCCCAGCAAACTCATTAGGGATATTAAATGTCTAAATATTAGTTTGTTTAAATGCGACATAAATTTAGCTACAGGATGGAGTGAATAGTTCTGAAAGTATTCGTAGATCAATTTAATCAAATATGCCAGCCTGTGAAACTGAATAATATGCTACATGCTTCCTGCATTTTATAGCAACAGCAGCATTCCTTTACGAAATATATAAAGAAAAAAGAAACGCAGCACCAACAGGCTCCAAGTTCATGAGGTCTTTAAGGATTCTTATATTATTCTTCCTTATTGCTGGTCTCTGAAAGATGTAGAATATCAATTCATGTGATGAATTAGAATTTATAAAGTGAGAGCTAGTCGAAGAGATTGGAAAGTTACCGAAAACTGCAGGGCTTTCTTACTAAATCAGGCAACGACCTTGGCCCAGTTTTATGATCTGAAACATGGGATCTGAGAACACACAAAAGCGAGGGCGTTCCTCTGGGGTTTGCCCTTGTTCTCCCGTCTCCGCGTCCTGCGGGCTCTCCCGGCACAGCCTGGAGCCCCCGGGCAGAGCGGGACGGAGATGGCTGGGAAGGGAGGAGGAACCAGGACGGGAGGCTTGAACCCATTCTGGAGGGAGGAACCAGGAGGGAGGCTCGTACCTGTTCTGCAGCTCTCTGTTGGGTGGTTACAGAGAACAGAGGGGGCTTTTTGTAGCTATCATAGCAGAAATTGCATCTTTGGGAGCAGTGAAGGTGATTTCTATTCAACCATATTTGGCAAAGAAAGATATGACATTTACTTTTATTTGGGGATTTCTGTTAAAATTTCCTGTGTTATTCCTAGCCTAAGCTCATCCGTCCTCTGTTTCTGGATTTTGAATCTTGTTGCATCTTTGCTTGAATAAAGTGCCTTTACTGGTTGTACTATTCTGCTCTATACAGGGATAACGACCTCATTAATCCCTGCACGTTTCTTTTTTTAACTTACGTTGACTGACTTTTCCAAGTCATTTTTTTAACTCTTCAACCACGATTGTGAGATTTCCTGAATCGTCACCTTCCCCGGTGTCTCCTCTGAACGTCTTTCCCTCGTTAGTCCCACTGATGCCGAAGACAGCGCTATTGTTTCATTTCCAGCTCCCTGCACCCCTGTTCATACATGTGCCTTGGTGTTGCCACAGTGAAATGGTAACAAGCTGGCCCAGGATCCCATGGGAATGCCCGAACCTTTTGATCCCAGCACAGCAAACCGACTCCTGCACAGGGAAGAAATTGGGTCCTGACGGGTTTGCGGTTTTTGCGGTTCACGTGGGCCATGTGCAGCGGTTCACAGGAAAGGTGTGGGCGATATGGGAGGCTGTTGATGCGGTTTATGCCACAGATAATACCCTTAAGGGGCTTATAGCTGATACTGACAGGTCTTGTAAAAGCTGGTGGGGAGAGGAAGAAGAGAGTAGGACTGTGATTCGAATGGAATTTTCCAGAGGGTATCTTCTAGCACATGAGAAAATCCCATCTGTCCCAGGACTGTTCTGTCTCGCTCCAGCTCTGGTGACTGAGACGAGGTGTATTTTGCAGGCACAACAAGGAGCTGTGATCCTGTCATCCTCTCTCCGATACTCTCCTTACTGCACCTGAACCAGCCTGCCAAGTAGCTCGTTCACAGACAGATGATGTAGATGAGAAGAAAGATGAGAAGAAAGACTGACACACTTTTAGCTTTTTCTCAGGAGCTGGTGTGAACAGGAGCATGTTAATTATTGAATACGCAAGAATCCTGAATACATTAGAAGAGGAAAAATGCATGACATCCTCACTCCCTGATTAATTAATTAATTTAATTATGCAGCTTGCTGCATGGTGCTGGCAGGCATCTGGTCTGTGGCACAAATGTTCTGCTGGGCGTTTAATGGACTTGTGATATAAGTGTCGGGTGCTGTCCTTGTGTCCAGCTGGCAGAGCCGGAGTCGCCCTGGAGCCTCCAGCCCTCCAGCCGGGTTCACGCTGCACTAGAAGAGGTTGCTGTAGTCTGCGTTCCAGGCCTTGATCCAGCAGGGATGGGAAAAGCCCCGTTAGGTCCAAGTCAATCTGTCTTTTCAAGCAGATTGCCCCAAATATCTTTATCCTAAAGTGTTGGTTATAACACAAGGCTGCTAGAGAGAGAATGCACCTTCTGTAAGTTACCCATGCTTAGAACCTAAGCGTAGCCAAATTTGAGCCATCACTAGCCCCAACTCGCCTTTTAACTAAAACGCCTTCTTCTTTTTTTGGTCTCTAAAGCCAGCACTAGCCCTACATCAGGCCTGGGGACTGCTGCCATTGTAGGCATTCTCATTGTTATCTTTGTGCTGCTCCTGGTGGCTGTGGATGTTACCTGCTACTTCCTGAACAAGTGTGGCCTCCTGATGTGCATTGCGGTCAACTTGTGCGGCAAATCCGGCCCCGGAGCCAAGGGCAAAGACATGGAGGAGGGCAAGGCCGCCTTCTCGTGAGTACTGTCACGGCTTATTGATCCTTCTGTTGATCGGTGTGTCCCTTCAGCAGCTCTAGAAAAGAAGCTGGTTCAGGGCGTTCTGGGTTCCTCAGCTCTGATGGGAAGGGACTGAAAAGATCTGGGGCCGCGCTGGGTTAGCTTTATATTCCAGGAAGGGAGCTGTTCAGCTGTTTCTCTGGGGTTTTGTCCCGTTCCTGTTAGTAGCCACCAAATGGCTGGCCCAAATGCTGGATGTCATGGTGGTCTTCCGTGCTGTAGGTAATAACTGGAAGGGGGAGTGACAAAAAGAAGTGATCTGCTTTTTAGTGCAGTCTGTTTCTGTCATTCGCTATTGCCATTTGCAGCACGTGTTTGCAGGAGGATACCCAGTGCGAACGGGAAGCAATCTCCATGTCATTCCCTCGTTACAGGAAAGATGAGTCCAAGGAGCCCATTGTGGAGGTGCGGACCGAAGAGGAGCGGACCCCCAACCACGACGGAGGGAAACACACGGAGCCCAACGAGACCACCCCGCTGACAGAGCCAGAGTACGTTGGCAGGGGTCGATCTTAGCACGGGTTGTTCAGCCTGGAGAAGAGAAGGCTCCGAGGAGACCTTATAGCAGCCCTGCAGTACATAAAGGGTGTCTACGAGAAAGCTGGAGAGGGACTTTTTACAAGGGTGTGTAGTGAGAGGAGAGGGGATAAAGCCTTTAAACTGACAGAGGGTAGAATTAGATTAGCTATAGGGAAGAAGCTCTTCACCCTGTGGGGGTGGTGAGGCCCTGGCACAGGCTGCCGCAGTTGTGGGTGCCTGGAAGTGTTCAAGACCATGTTGGACAGGGCCTGGAGCAAGCTGGTCTAGGGCAAGGTGTCCCTGCCCACCGCAGGGGGATGGAACTAGATTATCTTTAGCATTCCTTCCAGCACAAACCATTCTGTGTTTCTTTATGCGTGTGCGTGAGAAAAATAATTCTGTTCTGTGTGGTTTGATGAAGGCCTTAGACTTGCAGGGAAAGGGATGGGGCCAAGATGAGGGACTGGATTCAGGGGTAGCACTGACCTTGGTGCGTGTTGACAGATGGCACAGGGCTGCGAGCTCAGGGAACTGGTAGAAAGCTTCCTTGTGAGGTCAGGTGGAAGAGGCCGAGAGGTAAGTTAAGCTAAAAGAGAAGAGTCTCTGTAAGTTGGCAGGGTTACTGTTGGCTGAGACTTAACCCAAAATCTGTGTGAGCAAGCCAGTCCTGAGGGATGTGTCCTCTTTACTCTCTTTCTCTTCCTAGTTGTCCTTCAGGCATCCTAGCCAGTCCTTGCTGCCCTTCGCACATCTGACCTCCGAAAGGGTTCTGCTCCCGCGAGCGCCTCTTTGTGTCGTGTGTGTTGTCCCCACGTGCCGTGCCGCTGCTGTGCCACCCCCCTTCTCACTCTTACACTCTGCTCCCTGTTCCCCTGCCGTCGTTTACGGGCTTCATTGTCTCTATTTCTCTTCTACTCCTGTCCCGTTCACAGGCACCCCGCCGATACCGCAGCTACCGTTGAGGACATGCTGCCTTCTGTAACCACGGGCACCACTAACTCTGACACTGTCACTGAAACCTTTGCCACTGCTCAGAACAGCCCCACCAGTGAGACCACCACGCTGACCTCCAGCATGGCCCTGCCAGCTGCGGCCGTGCCCGACTCAAACACCATGTCGCCTGGCCAGGCCACTCCAGCCAAAGGGGGCTCAGTCTCCTCACCACCACCCTCCTCCACCCCCAGAGTGGCCCCCCTCGTTGATCTCAGCGATACCCCAAGCTCTGCTGTAGCTACTAACAATTTGTCTTCAAGTGTCCTGTCCAACCAAGGCGCAGTGCTCAGCCCCAGCGCTGTTGCAAATGTGGCCGAGGCCTCCAAAGTGGCGGCTGGTAACAAGCCAGCTGCCTCGAGCCCTGCAAACCTCACTAGCCCTCCAGCTCCATCAGAGCCCAAGCAGGAGGTCTCCAGCACCAAGAGCCCCGAAAAGGAAGCTGTGCAGCCCAGTACAGTGAAGAGCCCAACAGAGACAACCAAGAACCCGAGCAATCTGAAGAGCGAGGCTGCTTCAGGCAGCACCGCAAACCCCTCCCAGAACGAGGACTTTAAAATGGACGAAGGGGCCTTCAAGACACCAGACATTGATCTTGCAAAGGATGTTTTTGCAGCTCTTGGCACTGCTACTGCTCCCGGTGTGGCTAGCGGGCAGGCTCACGAGCCCGCTCCCTCCGCTGCAGACAGCTCTGCGCCCGCCGCGCCTGCAAACACCGAGTATGGCTGCCTTTAATCTTCCGTTGGTTGTGTGCTGTGTCTCTTGTGCTCTGGTGCTTGTGCTGTGTTCTTGTTGGATGTTCTTGTAACTAATCTCATTGTTTCCTTAGCAAACTAACTCACCTTGAACCAACTAAATAGGACGTGGCTTTAAAGGTCCAGGAGGAAAGCAGGGTAGGCTATGCCAGCGAAGCAAAGACAAACCCAGGAATTTATCAGAAAAGTGTTATTCTTTAGACTTTTATGCAGCTTTGTCTATTATAGGTTATTCTTTTATGAGAAACAGGGCAGTTTGATGCAGAGGAAGCGCTGGGTTCCTGCAGTTCAGTGAGCACAGTGACCCAGATTGGGTTTCCTAACAGAGCAGAACTTATTTCAGCAGAAGGCAGGGCAGGAACTGGTGCCACGTGAAACTGTAGAAGCGCGGTACCTCTGGTTTGTCCCTAAACTGGCTAAAGGATATGGCAACATGTCTGTGGCATGTACATGAATTCTTGGTACGGTGGGACGCAGAGCTGGGCTCTTTCTGCCGCTCCAGCCCCTTCTTTTACCTGCGCTGCCCATCTGATTCCCTGGGGGCAAATCAGTGTTGCAGCCACAGGCTGCTCTACAAAGGCGAATATTTGCTCATTTCCAGAAACACATTCCCTATCACTAATTCAGCAGTTGGGTCTGTATTTCCCTGTCTCTAAACGGTGCCGTTTTGGTGGTTCTTCCTCAGGAAAACCCCAGTAGAAGACAAATGCGAAGCGCAAGCGACGGACACGAAGACGCCTCCCGCGGAAGTGAAGACGGTTCCCAATGAAGCCACACAAACAAACGGCAGCGAGAGCAAAGCATGATCGGCGCCAGGTGGAAACAACGACAGAACAACTTCACCCGAGCATTTAAAACACAAAACACAACACCCATCTCGTTCTTCTCGTGTCTGTTGCCTTTTTTTAAAAAACAAACAAAACAGGAAATGCATAAATGGGGGGGCGGGGGGCATCTCTCTTTTGCTTTTCTTTTGTTCTTTTTCTTTTTCTTTTTTTTGTTTTTAAAGATTTCTAGAAAAGTTCTATCTGTTGTGCACTTGCTTTTAAAAAGTAATGCATTTTAAAACCGGGGTTAAACCCAGCACCAAATCAGGGCTTAGCTGACCCTGTATATATTCCAATAGAACAAAATTGCAAATACCATTTGCAACGTGATTGGGACACTCAAAATCAACTAGTCCTAGAGAAAGAAATAACCCCTGTTGTTTCCTTCATTAGTATAGCAGATATAGCTGCTGTATCGCTTGGTACAGCTGGTACTTAATGAACAAAGTCCACAATTTATTTTTATACTTTTCAGTCGAGTTTGAACTATGTAAAGCCTCATAAATAAGTTATAATTTCTGTTCACCTTGTATTTGTTCAGTATGCAAAGTGTCCTGAGCTCTTTGTGACTGAATTCCGTTCTCCACGTTAGGCATTTCTTTGGGTTTTATCGTTATTTTTAGGAAGAATGCCAAAATAGCAGCTGTGGGGGGGATATATTTCGATTTGCAGTATTCAGACTCTACATTTCTTTAAATTTTATGTTAATTTTGCCAACTTTTGTTCTTTCCAGTGTTTACAGTTGACATTTTTTTAACTTTTTTTGTGTTTAATTGTATGTGTAAAATAGCTGCCTTTTTTTAAAAAGAAGTAAATACGGTCTCTAGATCCTAGGGTAGAGCATGCTTGCTTGGCAAAGGGAGACATTTGAAACCATGGATGTTTACAGTAGTTGTTTCCCCTTTATCTTTTCTTAATTATTGTTCTTATTATTATTATAATTATTATTATTATTTCTTACTGGAGTAAGAAGAGAAGTAACGCTGGGGTTTGCGTGGGTTTCTGTGGGTGGGTGGGGGTATCCAAACCACTTGTCACCAACCAAGGTCTTTATCCAGCAACCCCCAGAAACACATTAACTTGGAATGAGAGAGTTGCTGGTGAGAGTCCTTCTATTCTTAAATTTACCACGAGTTTAAGTCCCTTGCTGGACCTGGGCCTGACTGCATAAGAGAAATATCATCTCTGCTTTTTTAGGACATTCTCCCCTTTCCTTCATGGACCCCTCCTGGAGCTTTGCGAAGCAGAAGGGAGATTGTACAGTTAGGGCTGGTCTGGTCTCATCTCAGATGTTTGATTGTATCAATTCCTCCTTAGTATGTCAGTAAATACGATTTCTTTTGACCCTAGAAGTCTTAATTAAAGGCAAAACCTTTTTGCACGAGGGTGCTTGGCAGCGTGCAGGACCCGTCCTGCAAAGCCCCATCAGCACTGGGACCAGATGGTCCTTGGGGGTCCCTTCCAACTGAACTGTTGTGTCCCATCGCTTGAGCTCGTCCTGTGCAGGGACAGGAGTTGGACACGATGGTCCTTGGGGGTCCCTTCCAACTGATTCTGCTCTGCAGAATCAAACCCATGAAACGAAGAACAAGTGCTTGGAAATCAACGCCAAGACTCCCGTTGATGTCACTTGTCTTTGCATGGTGTCTGTAACAGCTGGGAAAGGGGGCTGATGTAGTACATGTGTTATCAGTGTGGACAGGGGAGGTTATAATTGGGAGTCATGGAGTTAACACTGAGATTTTGGGGTGAAAAGAAGGGAGGCTTGAGCAGAAGGAAGGCAGAGGTATATAGAGGAAGACCAGCCCATTGTATAGAGATGTTCCTTCTGTTGGGCTTTTGCTTTTGTTTTCGTTTGGGTTTTTTTTCTCGGTTTTATTTTCGTTGGGTTTGTTTTCTGTTTTAATTCTACTTTAGATCTGCAAGCTTGTGCACTGTGGGTGCGTGACTATTTTAGTGTGAAATGTGTTTTTCGTCATAGTATTGAAATAATAAAAGCTTCAACATAGATTGGATGTGGAAGGTGTAGCGATAGTTCAGATTAAACAAATCAGGAGGAAAAACAAAGAAGAGAACAACTCTTAGAAGGAACAGAAGCCTTTAAATGACAAATCAAAGCAAGCTGAGTGTGGCACCCATTCCGTGTGCTAAGGCGATGAGCAGGGGATGGTGAGGGCAGGGCAGACTGCGGGTTGGCGCGGGTAAGTTGAGCCCCGTTTATCGTGTATTATTCTGAGTGCGCAGTCTCTTACAGTGGCATCGCGTCACTTCGAACTGTGAAAAATAACGGTCTTGCCACTTGCAGAGTGTGCGGGTTGTTCCTTAGCTCCTGGATGCGATGGGGACGGCTGGATGCGCGGGCACAGCGCGTGCAGCACCGTCCTGCGCAGGGCGCCAGGGCACGGTGGGTCCGTCCTTCAGAGCCTCGTGTCCAGTTTGGCCCTGGCGTGACCCATCACAGCAGCACCAGTGTGACCACGGGTAGTTGGGCCCGTGGTGCCTGGGATTTTTGTTTTCTAAAGAATCAACCCATGAAATACGCTACAAATGCTACCATGGGGTGTCCATGGCTGGGGGAGGACGGGGCAGGCAGCGTGTGCCCCGCTCCTGTGGCTGAGCACCGTTCCAAGGCGTTGCCGGAACCCCGGGAGTGCCCATCCAGCTCCTTTTCAGTGCCCTTGCGACACCTCCCAATATCAGAGATCAATTCCGGGAGAGGTTTTATACTTGGCCTCAATGGCGAATAATTTATTTTAATGTAGAAGTTCCCCATTTCCAAGGTAGTTTAGACTTCGTTGCTTTTGTTTAAACCTTTGAAGAGGGACCAACCTGATGCCGTTTATGCTGTATATGTTTATATATGTATCCATACCATACATATATATCTATATGGCAATGTAGACTGATCAGCTTCTAGTTGTGGAGTGACTACATTTCATGCTGCCGCATACGTAAAGATGATAATAGTGCATCCAGTTGTTCGGCTTTTAGAGTGGGATTTTATTTTCACACTTTTCTATGGAGCCTTCAGACCCCAGGTTTTCACACTAGGCTGTTTTGACAGTTGTTCTCGGAGCTGCCATTGCCATCCTCACCCAGCGTTCCCCACTTTGGGGCCTTCCATCTTGTTAGAAAAAAAGACAAAAACAACAACAAAAAATCAAAAAAAAAAAAGAAAACAGAAAATCTTTTTACCAAGTGAAACATCGATTCCACCTTTATTCCCATTCTCACTGGTGTAAATACTGATACTAACTGAGGATTTTGACTTTGCATTCTGTCAGAATACTGTGTTCAAATAAAAATTACAAAAAACCAAGCTCATGCATACAGTCTGTGCCCTTCTTTAGCTGCCCCACGCATGCAGTCTGTGCCCTGTGTGCCCTTTAGCTGCCCCACGCACGCAGTCTGTGCCCTGTGTGCCCTCCTTTAGCCGCTCCGCGGGTGTTGTGCGCAGACACGGAGCCCAGGGCTGCATCCACGCGTGGGCTTAGCGTGGAGCGAGCGGTCCCACGCTGTCGTGCCCGCGGCTCAGGCTCTGGGCGGTAGACACGGGAACGCGGCTCTCGGCTCAGCAGTGTCAGCAGAGCAGTCGTGCTGCGGCGGCCAAGCTGCTCCAAACTGCAGAAGGAACATCGGTGATTCCACCGACGGGCTCTTCCGAAGTGGTGAGTGTCCCAAAGAGGGGTTTATGGTGTGGTTTAAGACACTATTGCAGCAAAGCTGCTGTGATGGGCCCCGTATGACTTTGGTGCTGCTGTTCCTGTAGCGTCTTAATGAACCATGAGGAGCTCAGGTGGTCTTTCCTCCTTTGTCAGAGATCAATAGAGGGTCCTAGAGCACTTGGCCTCATTTACTGCTGCTGCAGAGCACGTGCCCTTGTGTGAAGAGGGACGAGTTTTCTTTTCCTGGAGTCAGGGTTGTCCCCCATGCCGAACAGAACTGAAAATTCTTTACTAGATCTTTGTATTTCTTCAGCCGTTCACCAGCCCTCGGACCTGCCTGTCTCGGTAATTCTAACTGAGCCCATGGCACCGACGGTCAGTGTCAGCTCGGCCGAGCAGGTCTCCGCCCACCGCAGGCTGGGCCCAAGGGTGAGTCTAAGCTGGGGGAGCTTGAAGGAGGTGGCTGGAGATCTGCTGCAAACAGTTTAAGAGTTGGACTCTATGAACTTCAAAGTCTTCTCCAACCAAAATGCTTCTCTGATTCTTTCATCTCTTCTAGCCATGCTAGATAGTTGGCTTGTCATCCGTTATAAGTGTATGAATATACATGCACATGCTTTCAGGGTAGCATTTTACGTGCTTCTTTACTGAATTGCATGGAAGGCATTAGGCACCGTTTCGGTAACGGTGGCTCTCCCCTCTGCACGTTTGCCCGTTACGCTCCCCACCGTTCATTGCAAAGGGCAGGAACGCTGGCGCAGCCTCGCGGGGGGCGCAGCCACGCTCGCTGAGGGATCAGCAGATCTTCATTTGCTGTAATGAAATCTCCACCCAGCTGCTAAATGAATTCCAGCTCCTGTTTTCCTCAGCTGCATTATCAGCCTCATCGTGCCCGCGGAGGCTCAGGCCCTGCGGGTCTCTGTTCCTCTGGTGCAGCCCACAGCCCCTGGCTGTGCCGGGGATGCTGCCCAGCAGGAGCCCAGGGCGGTACGGCACCGCGTCTGCTGCTCCGGGTGACTCTATAGCAGAGCGGAACAGCGTTGGGAAGCAGCAGTGGCTCTCCATACAGCACTAGCGAATGACGCTCTTTCTCCTGTAGCCCTCCTGCAGAGCCTGATGAACAGGAGACATAAACACTGGATCTGATGGCGCAACGAAATGCAGCCTCTTGAAAGGAGAGAGAAGGGGAAGCTGAATGGGAGGCACACAAGACTATTTGGACGCAGGGGAGTAGAGGCAGGATTTGCCTATAGAGATGCTGCATCTTTAAGCTGAAAGGCTTCCCTCCCGGACACGGAGCCAACGGGGCACCCGGAGGCCGGAGCGGAGAGCGGAGCTGGGGAGCAGGAGGCTGAAGCGCAGCAGCCCGTGCGCCCACCACGACGGGAGAGACGCGGGACCCCTGCTCGCTCCATGTCCCACCAGCTGGAGGTCACTGCTGCGGACTCACAGCCTGGGGAGAACCTGCCAGGCCGGGTTATAACGTGCCCGAAATCACAAAGTCCCGGCAGTGCAGCAGGAACTCGGTGAAGCTCTGACGCTCTTTGGCGACTCACAGCTTCCAGTAGCTGCCACCATCTGGCTATTGGAGCCACGGACGCGCGTGTGCGTGTCCTGCTGGGAACGTGCTTTGTGGGAAGCGCTGGTGCGAGGAGACGCTGGATGCAGCGGCTGCTTCGAACGGCCAGCCGGACCCATCCAGGGCTGCGCGGTGGAAAGGAGGGCGAGGCTTCTCTCGCAAGGGCCTGAAGAGGCTGAGAAGCGTGTCTGTGCCACCGCACGTCCTGCTGGAGCGCAGCCCGGCCCTGTGTGTCATCCCCCGGGCAGACGCGCAGCTCGGGGCGTGCTCAGGCGGGCAGCGCCCCAGCGGCTGGCGGGAGCACGGGGGCTGCTCTGGGGACACAGGCGACAAGGCGGGAGAAGCCCTGAAGTCCCAGCTTTGTGCTGGAGGATGGTGCCACCCTCTGGCTGTGTCGCTCTTGCGCAGGTACCAGCCCCCTGGGGGCTGCAGCGGGGTTCTGACCCGCGCCGGGAGAGGGACCCCGCGCTGCGGGGCGAGCGGGGCTCGGCAGCGCCGACCCGCACGGGGCGGAGGGAGAGGAGCGCACCCCGCGGCCCCCCCCGCACGGGGCGGAGGGAGCGGAGCGCACCCCGCGGCCCCCCCGCCGCCCCGACTCCCGAGGGTGGGCGCGAAATGGCGGACCGCGACGCCCCGCCCCCTGCTTTGCATAACCACGCCCCCTGGCGGAGCGTGCCCGGCGGCCGTGGTTCCCACGGCAACGGCGCGGTCGGTGCGCGTCTTCCGGCGCGGCTGGTCGCGGTGGGCCCCGCCGCTCCGGCCATGCTGGCCGACCGGGAGCAGGAGGAGGATTTCCAGCGGTTCCTCCGCCGTGTGGACGATATCAGTAAGTGACCCGCGGGGGAGCCGCCTGTCCCCGGCCGGGAGACTCTGCGGGGGCGCGGTGGGGACCGGAGGCGGTCGGACATCCCCGTTTTCGTCGGATGGGGTGCCAGGGACTGAAAGAAAAAGGACGTGAGCAAAGGGGAAGCAGAAAACGAATGGAAAACAGGAGAATTCCCGCCCTTCCTTTCCGAGTTTGCTTTATGTGGAGTCTCCTTAGGTGTCACAGGCTTTGCGGATGCCAAGGGCTGCTTTCTAAGCCTGGCAAACTTTAGAATACAGAAGCTGTAGGTAGCTCTCGGAAGCCAGATGGAGTTGTATTTGTAAAGGTTTCCATTTATAGAGGCGCCCCTGGTCACCTGTGTTTTCAAACGCCTACGTCGGCAGAGGCACCACGATCTCCTGTCCTCCCAGGGTCACTGGGAGTCATGTGTATCTCTTATTTGTTCATCCCCGTTTTAGGCAATTTAGTGCAAGGCTTGAGCTCCACAGACCCAGCTGTCCAGGAAAAAGCTATTGCCGAAACAGAGAAGAGGCTCCACGACCAAGAAACCTGCAAGGAGGAAGAAAGCAAGACTGTGGTGAACAGAACAGTCATCAACACACGAGCTTCCGTAAGGGGTTTTTTCCCTTTGAAGTTGAAGCTGCATGCAGTTTTGGGCTTTTAAGTAATACTAATTCACATTCCTGACCGAGGAGAAAAAAAAAACAATTCAGTCCTCACCATCCCGTGTTTAAGTGTCGATTTGCTGTTCCCAATATGCATTAATCTGGATATTTCAGAGACCGTGTGGCTTTGAACAACTTAACCAAGTGTTCTTTGCTGCTCTGGGTTGTGGTAAAATCTTCGTACGTATACATGCGTGTGTTTCTCTCTTTTTAGGATACGGCAAATGCAGAGGCAGCGAACAAAGGTAGGACAGTGCTCCCTAAAATATTTAGCATCTCTTCAATCGATTTTAGCAGCATTGCTGTTACTTCCTGCAAGACCTAATAACATTTCTGCCAAAGCCTTAGAAATAACTGTTTTCTCTACCGTAGATTGATTTTAATGAAGGTCGCTATCTCTCTCTTTTTATTTTTTGAATACCACCAACTCTCCCGATGCCAACAAGGCTTTCTGACTATTTTGGAAAAGGATGCGAAGGAACGAGCTGAACGAAGGAAGAGGAACGAACACTTAGCAAATGGTAATTGCCAAAGGTTTTTTAGCTAATGCCTTCACATACTATTTAGCAGGATGTGGGCTGATTTAAGATGCTGTCGAGCTACTCTGTTATTGCCGTTCTTACACACGCTGAGACAGCGCTCTGGTTATCTGAGACACAGCATTGATGAGCTGTTTTGATGATTATTCCAATACGGCCTCTGTTTCCTCAGTCACCATTTGGGCAAATGAAACACAGATGTTGTTTTGAGTGCCTGTGTGTTGTTTCGCAGCTCTGAAGGAGAAGGGAAACGATGCCTTCAGGAAAGGAGACTATGGCACGGCCATCGAGAGATACTCCGAAGGTCTGGAAAAACTGAAGGATAAGCAGGAGCTTTACACCAACAGAGCACAGGTCAGCACGTGGAAATGAGCTGCCCCTAGACCGCTGTGGGGTCCTATTCTGGCAAAGTAATATTGTTCTATTATCTAAGTGGATTTCGTAAAAGGTCATATATTTGGCAAATTTACACAAAGCAGATCATTAGAGGTGGAACTTCTGCCCTGATGATCCAATGTATCTGAATCCCTGGGGCCTCAGTCCTGCTGCGGCTGCTCCTTCCCAAGGGAGTGCTCGAGTCCCCCCCCTTGGACATGGCACAGATGGACCTTTGCTCCTTCAGAATAAGGAGAGAATAATCATTCTAGGTCATAGCGTTATTTGAATGCACTGATTTTTGAATTATTTCTTTTAGGGGTCACTTTTATAACTGTAGCTTAATAATTGTTTTGCTTTCTCTACTTGCTTTGTATCATCCATATGTGCGTATTGAATTTTGGTTTATTCAAACTCCAAGGAGATGCAGGAGGAATTAAGGAACAGCTGGTAATTATCCTGCAAAATCAATGGCTAAGCAAATAAACCATCTAATCTTTTTAGTATTTTTATTTACTTAACCGATGTGTGTACAGTGGGTGGTGGAAGCTGTTTGCAGTATTCTGACCCCTCTGCCTAGACGATCTTGGTTTATTTCAGGCCTACCTGAAGGTGCATGAATATGAAAAAGCCATTGGTGACTGTGAATGGGCATTGAAGGTAACTGCAGGATCCTGTCTCTAAGCTCCCAAAACCAGATCTGGTGGGAAAGGGGAAGATCATATAAAACGCCAAAGAGCTGAGCTGAAATGTAGTTGCGTCACATCAGCGGTGCCAATGGCTACAACACAATTAGCAGATTATTAATAACATTGGCAGTATCATTTAAAGAAATCAGTGCTTTTCACTTGTAATGGAGCTGGAAAAGATAACCCGATCTGTTAGTGCTGAGCTGGATGTTTCCTCTCTTTTTTCTAATGAAAATTAGTACCTGTTCCTGGCAGAACTCATCAAAAGACATGGAAATCGTGTTGCTGTAGGAGTTCTGCCATTGTAGACTTGATGCAGGCCTTAATGGTTACCTCATTGTATGAGAGTCTGCTTGTGTTGCCCAAAGTGCAGTGTTCTGGGCAGGATATTAGCACCAGCTGCTTTCCACCCTGAACCAGAGCAACGCCTGCGTTCCTCGCTAGGGAGGTGATAATTATCACCTGGAGGTGATAATTCACCATATAAACTTGAGGTACCTCTAGCAGATGGTATTAATGCTCCTTTTCGTGCTCGCAGGCACTTTGGGCAGCTAAAACTATTAGTCAGAAGGCTGGAAAAAAGTATTTAAAGGTTAAAATTTCTAAACACATAATGAATAGTTCCTTTTTAACACAGTGCAATGAAAAATGTATTAAAGCCTATTTTCTGATGGGGAAAGCTCACCTGGCACTGAAGCACTACAGTGAGGTAAGCTGACTAAATCTTGTGCCCCTGGGACCGTGTTTTGTTCTGCGTTTGCCCCAAAGAGACAATCGAGTAAAATGTGTTTCATTTTTTTATCCCGAATTGCTCTGTGCGGCGCATTAAACTGTTGCTGCCTATAACTGAGAAATGATTGCGTGTTATCTGTGCATGACAAAAATCTCTGCATAATTCAGGTTCAGTGAACTGTTAAGATTAAAGATGCTAGTGAGAGTGATATAGATATATATATATGTATATATATATATTCCCAATATCCCAGTGAAATGAATATCAAACAAAAGATCTAGTTCTGCATTTCATGTATGAAACCCTAATGGAAGCGTAAATACTTTTAATCATGGAAGTTTTGACTTGTGCGCCTCCATAAATGTGATTTTTCACGCTTCAGTACCGTGGGCCAAGAACTTTTGAGCTTAACCGGGATGACTCTGCCTGGGTTATAATTGTTATCATCTTCCTATTTTATCTTCCATTGAGAGAGCTGTTCTTTTCCCTGTGCAGTCCAGGCAGTGTTACGAGAAGATCTTACAAATTGATCCCCGAAAGGAAAGCCTATTCAAAGGTGAGAAATTAAAATCGTTACCCTGCCGTCCCTTGTTTTCTGATCAAGACAGAGCTTAATCAAACCCCTGCTCAGCTCTTCGGAACTTTTGGTGGAGTCTTTTCCTGCAGCTTTTGGTTGCGGTTGTTTCCTGTTCCCGCTGTTTCCCTCCCCAGAGCTGTCGCTCGTCCTGCACATCTGCGTGCAGAACATCGTGCTCTCCATGGAGTCTGCTTCATTTTTCACTTGAAACTTGACCCTATCAGAACATTCACCTGACACGCTTTGTTTCCTTATTATTTCCAAGATTGTGTCAACGAGGTAAACTTGGAGGAAGAAAGAACGAAAGACGAGGAGGCGGCAGGGACGGCGGTTCGCTCTGGGGAGCCGGCTGCGCTGTCCGTAGCACAGCTGCTGCAGAGGCTGCGGAGGCCCCGCCAGCACGTCCTCTACTACACGGGGGGGATCCGACTGTTGACAGGAGCCGTCAAAGGCCGTAAGTGTGTGACGCCAAGTTTGTTGATCACGGGAGTCCAAGTAGATTAATACAAGTGGAGGAGTTTTTAAAGGGGCGGAAAAACTATCCCTATATTTTAAACATAAAATCAGTAACGTTTGAAGTCCAAATTTACCGCCAGTAGATGTTTGCATATCATTTTAGAACTAGATGGATGTTGTAGCTGATCTGTTAAGACTTCTTACGAGGTGTTTCATTTGTTTTGGAACACTTGTCATTCTCTGTTAAAGCACACTGATTTGCAAAGCCACTCTCACGTTTCAGTGTTCCTAAACAGCCTTTAGCTTGAAGTCAATCGTCCGTTACAGCATCAGGCATGGGTTAGAGGCCTTTAGCTTCAAAGCTGTTTGTACTTCACGCAGCATTCCTGGAGTCTTTCCCCAAAGCTGTGGACACAGTGACCTTCTCCTTTCACACCGTGTTACAGGAGAGCAGGAGTCTGCCTTCACTGCGATGTATCAGCCAGATGGGCCATAGAGCTCATTCATTTATCTCTGAATTTTTCAGGCACTGAGCAAACTCTGTTTAGAACAAACAATGGATTCAGTATCCTCAAAGACAACGAGGCTGTGAGACGGTAAGAGCTCTCCCAAGGAGAACAGTAGGGTGTTACAGCATGAGAAAATGAAGGGATTGTTCTCAAGAAAGACAATCGCATCTTGAAACGCACATGGAATTATCAAAAGATAATGTAATAACAGATGTTAGTGTCTGAGTGCACTGACTCTTACAGGAACAGTGGTCTCTTAGACGCAGTGAGCAGAGTGAATGAATTTCTGCTTGGGTCTCCTATTTCCGTACCGTTGTCCTTCCTGTCACGGGGAGAGCAACTTTGGGGGAAAAAAAGCACATGCACACCAAAAAACCCAACACACTTTAGCATAAAAGAGCATCTGAAAGCACTTGTTGCTTTAAGTACACCTGGCCAGACTCCCTGGTGCTGTTGGTGCTGTCAGTAAATATTTGGCCATATAGCTCTGTAGTGTAACCCGTGAAACTCTCTAATCCTGTGATCAAGGATGGGGATCATCTCTGGGGACCTGTATCTTCTGCTGCCGTGCTTCCTTGGCTGCTGTCGTATTGTTTTGGTAATCGGGAAACAAATCTGACTAATATTTAGCCATATTGCTTCAGGGTCTGTGTGTGCTGAAGGTAGACTAGATCCTAGATCTGGTCTTGGGGAGGTTCTGGAAAACGAGTCTGATTGTTCTAAAAACGTGTCACCAATGAGCTGGGTTTAGAGCTTATGAACTCCCGTGTTCCTGTGGCAGAGCCTCATCTCTGTGGGCCTTTGCTGATGTCCCTTGCCAAAAAGCTAATGGTTTGATCTGTCCTTTGCTCTTTTTATGAGATAACATTTCTAATTCAGGGCCTTCTGTACAGAGACTAAAAACAGTGCTGAAGTGGATCTGTCTGTTTCTCTTCTCTTCCTTTGGCAAGCTGTCTGCACCGGCAACGGTAAGACTATATAATGAGCGTTAATCATTGCTAATGTACTGTTAATATGGCACTTATTGTGTCTGGAAGCGTCGTTTGGCATGAACGTCACTTTGCCAGAGCACTTGGCTCTAGACACTGTTGTAAACCAAGTTTTAGAGGTCAAGGGCAAGTGTTGGAGGTGTTCTGCTGGCAGCACACAGTTTGGATGGTTCTGTGCGTCATGAGATGAAGCTCATAGTCTGTTTCTGTGGGCATTTTAAATTTGCTGAAGGGGTGGCAAGGAAATTCCCTGTGTTGCGATGTTCGTGCTGCAGGGCAGGGGGAGGCCCGTGTCGTGCTCTGCCTGCGGGTCGCCGGCAGTGAATGCAGAGGGATGCGCAGGCGCTCGTGGGTGAAATAAAGACATTAAACATGTTAAATCAGCACCTAGAAATAAAAAAATATAATAGTAATGGGGGCGCCATTTGTGTGTGACATTGCTCTTAGGTCTTCTCTTTTTTTTCAGAAGAAAATCAGCATCTTCTATTGACTCACCCTGATGTGAATGCACAGCTGCCAAAACTGCTCTCCTCCGGGGTGCCGGAGATCCAAAAGGAGACGTTGGCACTGATTTCTCTTTACTCAGAGAATGAGAACGGGAGGAGGCTGCTTGTCAGGCACCAGGACCTATCAAAGTAATGGGCACTACTGCACCTCAGAAAACGTCCTCGCTGCCTGGGCTCGCACACGTTCAGAACCCGTCCCACAGGCTTCTTGGCAGTGGGCTCGTCATTGGAATGAGCCGAGCCTAGAGCTTCTCTCTCTCAAACTCTTCAGTTGCATTCTGCTTGTCCATCCCCAGGATGTTTGCCAGCAGCAGAGCAGCTCAGCCTCCCGTGTCTGTGGAGCCTGCACGCTGATGAAATGTTACAGTGCTGACAGAAATGGGCACGTGTGTTAAGATTGCTCTACTTGTGCAAGGAGGGATATTGTGATGTTGGCACTTGTGCAAGGAGGGATATCGTGAGAGGATCTGGTACTAACACACGTTCTGCTGGCAGTTGGGTGACCGAGGGTGTTTGAAAGGCCTGGCTTATCCAGCCTGGTCAAAACCCTACTGAACACAATGAAGCTCAAGACCACAAATTTTGTTGGTGCACTTAAAATACGATTTTGATCTTTAATAATTAAACCAAAGTGGACACAATTTGTTTCTTTTTTCTTTTTAATAACAGATGGCTGCAGATTTTGATGACATTTGTCAACCACACTGATGCCAGGGCTAGCAGTGCCATGAACATACTCTCTGATTTAACAGCAGAGGAAAGGTAACTTACATTTCTTTGTTCATTATACTGTTCATTATACTGTTCTTATCTCAACCCATGAGGTGGTTTGGTTGTTTGTTCCCTTTCTGATTGTCTCCCCCATCCCACCGGGGAGGCAGTGAGTGAGCCGCTGGGTGCTCCTAGTTGCTGCTGGCATTAAACCACAACTGCTTGTTGTTGTACCTTGTCTTTATGTTGCTGTTGTGTTGCCTTTATCTGTGATTTTTGTCTAAAGCTTTACACGTCCAAATATGGCTTTCTTTATCCCCCGACAGGTTCAAAACCCAGTGTCGCGTCATGCTTTCCACAGGTGTTTTACCTTTATTCACCCAGCTGCTGGTATGAAAGATCTGTTTCTATATTTCTGGTTTACTTTTGTGTGTAACGTGTCTTACGACCACTCTTTCCAGTTTTACAGCCAGTTGCTTCTAGACAGAACCTCTCTGTGGTAGAACCACAGTAGTTACTGTGCCCATAGTTCTGTTCCCGTTTTCCGTCGCCAGAGGGGTGGGAGCATGTATTTGTGTTTCCTTGTCCCTTGTTCTTGATTCGTTGTTCCACTGCTGTTCTCAGGCCTCTGCCCGGCTGGTGAACCAGGCAGCCCTCGCCCGCTGCATCGGCGCCGTGGGGAGCCTGTGTGCCGACGCGGCCATCCGAGCGCAGGTGGCCGGGTGCGAGCAGTGCTGGCGAGCCTGCTTAACCCTTCTGGTAAGGAAACCTGACGGCTCCCTAGAATAGTGTTTTCAGGCCTGTCTCCTGGGGAAATGGTACTTGTGTGATCGTGTTTGTCTGCCTCGCCTAATAGCTTTGAACCCTCGACTGAGATCTTTCTAATCTAGTAGTTGGATAAAGGTCCGTTGTTCACATAAGGTGCAGATCGATAGATGGGTGGGGGAGAGTGAATGGTGCCTTATTTTAAGTGGCCCTGTTCGGGGTAAGGATGCAGCATGAACTCAGTCCTCCGAAACTAAAGAATTCAGAGGATCTTATTAACTGCCTAAACATCAGATGTTTGGAGTGTGCAGCTTTAGATACCAAAGAGGAACAAACACAGGGATGAATCTGTATTAAAAAGGCACCATTTGCTCTGGTGCTTACAAGACTTTTTCTTCCTTCTAAGTTCCTGGTGCACCAGGGGAACACCGAAGCACCGTGTCAGCAAGCGCGTGTGCTGAACCCTGAACTGATGGCGCTCTGCTCTCCTTCGTGCACAGGGTGAATACTCGGATGTCAGCACACCCCAGTACCAGGAGTGTGTGTTTGCAGTCCTGGGCCTGATGATGAACTTACTGCTTGAATCAAATGTGACCATCCAGGTATGCAAGATCTGTAAACGTTCTTTGGTAGCTGTCTTCTTATAATCACTTTCTCAGAGATGCAGAATTGCCTGAGCAGTTAGAGCACCCTCCTGCCTTGGCACTGTCAGCGGGGCTGATGCAAGTCACTGAAGTCAAACCAAAGCACTCAGATGGATAAGGTTGACAATGTAAGTAATGTAAGTAAACTAAGAAGTGAAAAAATTTACAAAACTTTCTCTTCCACCACCACACCCCATATACACACAGTTATGAGAAAAATACAGTGTATAGAACCTTTCTATAGTGGTATAAATGTTTTGTTTGTCATCAGTCTCCTGTTGTGGAATATTCTTAGATGCTTGGCACATTCCAAAATTGTTTAAGGATTCCCTCAAGAAGGAACAATTTCTTCAGTCAGGTCTGGGTGGTGCAGTGTTAGTGCCTCGGTGCCATGTGTGCCTGCTCTCCCTGGGTTCTCCGGTGTGCGGTACTGTGTGTATCAGCCCGTTCTTCTCTCGACACTTCCAGCAGTCGGCTGGACCTGCCGTTTCGCGTTGTTGTTTCAGTGCGTTGCTGTGGACGTCAGCGGCAGGTGCATGACTCTCCTTGGGGACAAGGACGGGAGGATTGTGACAGTAAGTGGAATATCTACGGACTAATGAACACCTCAGTGCAAACTGTGCAAGTCTGTGCCTTAGGCTTTGGAGCCTAAGACGTTCATAATTGTTAGTAGTAAAGAGATAATATACCCCTTATATTGCTCAGTTTTTGGTATTATTTGATGCAAGAGGTGTTCAATGTTCTCTTGAAATAGACTTAATAGAAGCTCTTACAAATAATTTCATCCTTAGGATTGTGTTCAGTATAAAACTCTTCAAAATCAATCTAGAAGCGAAGGAGCAAGAATAATTTGGGTGTTTAGCTGCTGTTTCTTTTTACAATTGTTGTATGTGAATCAAGCCTGGGAGACTGGACTCCTGTATGTGTGTAAGTCCCACGGACAGCGGGTGTTCGAGGCAGATCGGTGGGAGCAGACGTGGACTCCGCGTCCATTCGCCTCTCTGAACTGACATGAATTCTCCTGATCTGCTTTATTTGACTCAATAGTGCTGGGCTGGTTCCTACTGGGAATTTGTTTCAATAAAAAAGCACACAGGGAGTTGTCCTGTTGCTTGTTGTTCAGTCTCATCTCTGTCTACACTGAGTCTTTCAAAGCTGTGCCGTGTCCTAAAGGGGTTCTTTGTTATGTTTCTGTAAAATTCTCCTTTTATCACTTCAATTATTTGGCTTTGTTCTGAAAAAAACAAAATAATTTGAAAACTCCTGAAAGTTGTCTGGACGAATAAACTTTTCCTTTCTCCCTCGCACTGTTCTGACGCAGAGAGCCGTGGGAGTGCTGAGCCGCGTCCTGCCAGCATCCTCCGCGGCGACAGAAGAGGCGGTGAAAGGAGGGGTGGTGAAGAAAATCATCAAATTCTTGAAAGTAAATGAATTTAACAAAATTCCCTTTATTTTTGCCTGTGTTGTCCCTTCAGAAAACCATAGTTGCCTCTGTGTTTAGCCTCTTTTCCTTAGGAGAAAGACCTGTGCAGCCACTCTGGCTGCCAGTGTCTGCGTCTGTTGGCCATTGTAACTGCTCTCGAGTTTCATTTTAGGCTAGGTAAGCAGGTTGGAAATTAGACCTGGCTCCTGTAGGCTGGTCTGTAGTCCAGCTCTGCTTGCAGGGCCCTGCCAATTCCAGAATCAACTACCGCAGGCCCAGTAGGTGCATTAGAGCTTAAAGTTGGCGTGATCTAATTCGGACCACTGGAGAGCAATGGAGCCCTCGCCACTGATCATCAGTGGCTGCTGAACCAAGCTGGGGAGCAATTTTTCCCTGAATAATGCGTATGTGAATCTGCAGGCACTGTTCTCCCGTGTAGCTGTGGACCTGGGAGAACGTGTATGTACCCAGCCTGATGTGGATTTGAGATGCAAACAGGCTGTGGCGCTCAGCCGGGCTCGTGTCACCAGTGGGCACCAGGGGAGTTGATAGTGGGAAAGGAACTGGGCTCCAGAGATTCAGGGACTTTTGTATGTTTGTTGCTGGCAGGAAAGAGATGGTTCTTGTGTCATTTTCAGCCTGTGTCCATCTCGAGATAGATATGCTCTACAAAGGCCTTACTTTGGTATTTGGGCTTAGGCGTAAGGAATACCTAACTATCCCCTGACTAACCTAAGCTGTTCTGTAAGCTTGAGTAAGTTGGCGTATGGAGTGTATGTTTGTTAATGCGTGCTTTATTCTAATCAAACCCAGGCTGCAGGACAGATCACATCCAGCTATGGTATAAAGACCCTTTCCATCTGCACCAGAAGTAACAGACGAGCTCAAGAAGATCTAGTGAAGGCAGATAAAAGTAAGTGCCAACTTCACTGGAGTCTGAATGCAGAGGTGGGTTCTCAGTATCATCCAATTACTTTCTTCCCCTCTAGACTGGAACTGAACACGGGGTTTAACTCTTGCAAGACTTTAGCCATGTCTTCTAAGTAATGTGCTGGTTCGCCTCCTGAAATAGTGCTTAATGGCCTTAGCTCTGTGTGTGCATGGGAATAGGCACCTCAGATAATAAGCCTGAGATAGAGAAACTGCGCTTTACTCCAGGAAAGTGGCTTGATACGCTTTTTCAGAGCCAGAGAAAAAGTGCTTGTAAACTGTAACAGAATTGGGTTGTACTTCCCAAGGTTAGTGGCTAAAATAAGAGTCTTCATTTAGGCATCTGACTTCCAGAGGGTGAGGCTGTTTATATTTTCCCTCAATTTACAAGTGGATATTTGGCCTGGTATTAAAAGGAAATAGATACGAGACAGACTGATTATATCAGATCAGATGTCTGAGGGTATTTGTGAGTATTTAGCTCTAGTCATGTGGTATAACACTACTTAGATTGCTTTAAAATCTAGGTTCAATTAACGCTAATGTAACTACAACAGAGAATGCCTCAGTTTTATCTAAACGGTTGAACCTGTCAAGAAACTGTCAGCTCATGTAGTTCAACTTGAACCCGAAGGATTTCCACTCGCTAAAAGCCTCTCGGAGCACCGTCTTCCTTTTGTATCCCCCATATTAGTGGCACTGTCATCTGCAGGTGAAGCTTTCGTTTCCTCAGATTAGTAAAAACACTTCACTCTTGTTCTTTCCACCACAGCTCACAAGGAAACTTCACGCATGTGAAAGCCATGGCTGTGTTTTATTTAGAAAGCATTCTGTCCAAGTGGTTCTAGATTCTGTGGCCCGAAAAGTTGCTGCTGCTTGCAGCTGCCAGCGAGAGCTGCACCGCTCTGCATCAGGAGCACACACGGAACACTCCGGTGCTGTACATGAGTGTAGGTTACAGAAGCAGGAGAGCTGAGCCGCGTTCTGTTAGCTAAGGATACAGAGAAAGCTTGTTTGTGTTCCTTTAGTTCAGCTATTCTTGCCACAACAGCATTTCTGTCTTAAAACAGAACCTTAACCTAGAAAAGCACCCGACACAGAACAGTGCTCACTCTCTGGGGGTTTCGGTAAAGACAGGAGAACAAAACTGCGTGCGTCTGTGCCATTAACCTCTCTTTCTGCAGGGTTCAGCGTGCTGCTGAAGCTCTTGGACTCGGAGAATGAAATGATTGTGGGAAACGCCGCTTTCTGCCTTGGCCAGTGCCTTGGAGTCCCTGGAGCAGCAGCGTCCTTGCTGAACTCCAACGTCGTGATGATTTTGTTGAAACATGCTGGTGGTGATGCTACAAGAACTTCAGTGCAGCGGAACGCAGCCATTGCCCTGGGGAAGCTTTGTGTCGCCGAACCAAGGTATTGTAAAAGAACGACTGTTCTCCTGCGCCGTCGGGCTGTTATCAGGTGGTAGCTCTTGAAAAGCTGAGCAGCGTCATATACTCCATGCAATCCATCGCTCTTCCTCCAAGGAGCATTCCCACTTCTGGTACTGTCCCCACAGCTCTGCCTTAGGGTTCCTGTGTTGTTAGGTGTCCCTCGTAATGTGTTTCAAAGAGCTGCTTTCTGCTGCTCCCTGTGCTGGAAGAATGGAAGGAGGAGGAGTGATGGTACAAGTTTCTAGAGGTCAGAGCAATGACGAGAGCAAAACAGAAGTATAAATGTCAGCAAAGAATGTCTGCTGCTGCCTGCCAAGAGTAAGCCAAGCCCAGTTACCTGCAGAGCGCCAGCTGCAGCGAGCTGCATTCCACACGGGGAACTGAGTTCGGCTTGTTCGTACCCATCCTCACCCACCCACGGCAGAGGGCAAGGGATGACGCTTGGCTTCCAAAGTTTAAGCACCTTGCTTCTGCTGGAGATCCCAAATGAACGATAAAGCATCTGCTCTGAGGTTTACAAAACACTCCAGAGATATAAAAGGGAAACCCTTTAGTTACTTTGTTTTGTTAATTTGAAGTATCACCTATTTGAACAATTGTCAAGTATTATTTAGAACTTCCGTTTTCCTTCTTTGGGGGAATTGTAGTCTAGAAACTCTGTTTATCGTGCTGCTTTAGGAGGAATTTATCAGAAGTCGCACTCAGCATCCGTGGCGGTTTTGGCGGGGGGTGCAGCAGAGCAGTGGAAGTTTACACCTTGCTTTGTTAGTCACCTTGGACTCCCCAGCGACCTTTCTGTTGTCTTTCCAGGCACCTTCTTCAGCTGCGGAAGCTCAACGGGCTGGCCATCCTGAGCTCCTCCATGAAATACCTGCAGAGCGCCTGAGCTCTTCAGGAGAGCTTCCAAATGCGCTGGTAGTGTCACTGGCCCTTGAGTGTTTTCTTCTCTAATAAAACTAACTCAAAGCACATCAGCTTTTCAATCCCTTTTCCAAGTGCTTGCTGGTCCTCCATAAGAGCCAGTAAAACAGCATCAATATAAGTACCAAGAGAAAGAAGTTAATTTATTATCTAGGCTAACAACTAAAATAACAGCCTGCGTTAAGCTTTGATAAGTGATGTTGCCCTTTCTCGCTGGTGAGTTCTTTGCTGGTTAACCACTGACCTAGTTGTCTAGTTTACTGTCCAGTTTGGGTCCGGTACCCAGGGTATTAGGAGAAAATAGAAATAAATTGAGTTGTGACATTGAAGAATCGTGTGGGTGTTGTTTGTTTTTCCCCCATATAGTGTCCTGTGCTGGCTGGATTATGATTCACTATTGCACGTGTGATATCACCTCACGCTTTACTTAAACCTTAAACTTCATACTTAGCGGCTTAAATATGTTGGTCTTAATTGGACTAAGCGCTCAGTCTAAATGATAATTCGTGACAATGAGGCTTATTTATCAATTATGGGCTGTTTATTTTAGTAGCATTGCATTTACTATACACTATATAAATTCAATTCTATGCCTTGATGCTCTACTTTTGTGTGGAGTCAGAACAGTACATGACCTTGCTGATCTTAAGCACTTGCTCACGGCTCCTTCTGTTCGTCTCTAATCCCTTTACAGTTATTTGTTCTTTAAACAGCAACACATGGCACATCCTGCTAGTGTTTGTGTTTTCTGCAGAGATCAAAAATGAATTACTACCAATGGCAAGTGTAATTTGAAAAGAAAGGCAGGAATGCGTTGCTCCCACCTCTTCTGTGGGCTTCCAAAGAGGCAGTTTGAGATGCTTCTGGAAAGCGAAGCTGTTGAAGACTCTGCTGGTGGTGCAGCCGTGGTGCTGCCTGTCACATCTAACACAGGCTCTTTGCAAATAAACGGATGCACATAGACACAAATCGATACTAAAAGCTCGTAGAACTTAGGCTAGACAAGGACTTTGGCCATAAGTACAATACTTCTGCTTTTTGCTCGGTTTTGAATGCGGGGAACAAAGGAATATATTACAATTATATGAAGCAGCACAGGCCAGTCATGTTTGACTTTAAAATGACTCTTCAATTTGCCTCCCTGACACCTGTGGGTGTCTATTCTGTATGTAATCTTGTCCCTTCAGAACAGTGGCTGACAAATTATATATCACCTCCTTTTCAAAATAGCAGCTGAATCATCTTCCCACTTCAGGAGAAGGAAATTCTCTTGCGCATGGTTTTTCTCCCCTTGCAGTAAAAGCATATAATTGATAATCCTATTTTAAAGACTCCAGCATCGCCTGGGCAAGTATGTAACAGACACTGTGTGCAGGGCTCAAGTCCAAATAAGTCCTGCGCTCTAAACCTGACAAACACTAAGCATTGTCTTAAGGAAAAAGGTGACAGCATCTTGTGTTAACAGGGGCAGGATGTCAGAGGGAACAGCGGGTGCCATGTGTCACCAGAAAATTACAGGAGAGTTCAAATCATCTTACAAGCCTGAAAGCTTAAGATCTTTCTTGGTTTTGACTGACAAGCTGGGTTTTGCTTAATGGAACCTTTCACATACCAGTTGCTGTTGTTCCCAGAAGAAAACGGTGATCGGGTGACAGGATTGCTGCTGACTTCCTTTCCCAAGAGGTGTTTGTGAACTGGTTTGTCCTCCTCCGAAGGATTGCTATTGCAGAATTCTTCCGAGCACACCAGGTTACCAGCGGGATCTATTGCCATTTGGGGGATGAGAAGTGCACCCCAGCAGTTACAGAAGGGGCACTGGGCCGTACAAGCTGTAGTTCCACGTGAAAAACAAAGAACCTGCCAGCAGGCCCATCTGGGAGTCGCTAAGGACTTACGGAGCACTTTTGTAGCATCTCTGTGCTTGTAAAACCACCGCACTAGGCTGGATGGTTCAGGACTGTCTTGACTGGTATTCAGGTAGGATGGCTCATGCCAGTCTGTGGGAAGAGGTCCGTGCCTTCCAAAGGGTATGTGCTCTGCGGGGACTGTGGGTATACTGACCACTCTTTCTAGGAGAATTATTGCCTTTATTATAATGTTAAAGTTTCTTGCTATTTAGTTTTAACAGTGCCAGGTCTGGTATCCATGCGGATGTACCATGGTACTTTCTGCCAACAGTGTGACGTGGGTAGAGTTGCAGATCAGCAGCTTTGGTTACAGTCCCTAGGATGCAGCAGAGCACGTGTGTTATAATGTAGGTGACACAATAGTACAGACTTGGCCTCACTCTCAGCTATGTGAAACAAGACCAGGCAATGGACAGACCATCAACCAGTGGAAGAAGCAGAACACAACCTGGAGAAGTGGAGCCTTTGGAAACAGCCTTCTCGAAAGCGTTTAACTGTCAGCTAACGTGACACATTCCTGCGTGCTGGTTTTGGGTAGAGGCACCGACACAGATGGGGCCCTGTGTGCCAGGTGCTGTGCAAATACCAGCTGGGATCATTTGCTTTCCCAGACAACTGACAGAGTGGGAAAACAACAAAGTGACCTGACCTTGGTCACCACGTTCAGGTGAGTGACACGGCTGGGGCTGGAAACGACATCTGTCAGCACCAAATCTGCTGTGTTATCTACTAGACTACTTTATCAGTTTGCTGAAGGATGAATACTAGTTTATTGTTATTTCTCCCGAGAGCAATCGCCCCGTCCTCCGTGTCTTTTGCACTGCTTTTCTGAGCTGTCATTACGCTACTTATCTGACTTTTGCTTATTTTTTAACATGTGATTTCCACTGTGCTTGCAACAGTTATGGCCATGGAATAATGTTCTCTCCTGTCTCCTTAATGTGTATTGCTATAAATTTCCTCTCTCCAAGAGTTTTGCTCATTATTTTGGGGTGGGGGGGCAGGGGTGTGCCTGGCACTAAACAGATGCCTCATGTAAGCTGCTTACTATCTTCAGGTGAACATCTGCAAGGACACTGGGGCCTTATGGTTAAAGGTAAAAGGGGTGTAACTATGACCTTGCCCAAGAAGCTTCTGGTTCCTTCTTTGATTGTTATCAAAGTTGAAATTGTGTGCTTGTTGGGCATTTGTTGGGCTTGTTCTTTCACTATGGTTCTCGTTCTTGTCTCACCAAAATGTTGATTGAGGCTGCTCAGAGCCAGGTGGGGTTATTTGCTGTTATAATCTGCTTCTCCCTGTGTGTTGTGGCTTTTGTCCGAGACTCTGGATTTAAGAACGCAGCCAAAGTTAACGCAGGTTATTAAGGACATTGTCCAAATGCCTTTGGAACAGCGACAGGCTTGGTCTCCGATCAGCTCTCTAGGAAGCTGTTCCATTGTGTGGAGAGCCAGGAGGTCAGCCCTCAGCCTTCCTCCAAGCCAGACAAGCCCAAAGTCCTCAGCCACTCCTCATAGGATATTCCTTCCTATAGGAAATCCCTATAGGATATTCCTTCCTATAGGAAGGAATAGGACATTCCTTTCACCAGCTTTCTTGTGCCTCTCTGGATGCTTTCAAGCATCCTTTCCAAACGGTGTGGCCCGAATCCACAAACCGTACTCCAGGTGGCCTTTTAACTCTTTCTTCAGAGACAAAGAGCTGCCTTGCCCAGGAAACCTCTCATGTTTACCATCCCGCTTTCCATCTTTGCCATGAACACACTCTCTTCTTTTGTTGAAAATCAATCGATTCCAATTGGTGCAGGCTTTTTTTTTCCTTTTTTTTTTTGGAACAGATTATTGGTTACTGTCTGGCCAAAGATCTTATAAAGTAACCCAATCCTCTGCCCTTCCAGAACAGGCACAGCTAATGCCCATTGCTGAGAGGCAGCAGCGACTCCTGAGGGAGCTGCTCCCTGTCTGAATACGCTGTTCTTGGGTGACTCGGGAGCCGCTTCACAAGATGCAGGATAAATTCCCCATCTGTATTCTGATTGCAGCTGGACTATTTGATTTATCAGGTGAGTGGTGTGTTTTGTTCTAATCTCAACTGCTGCCTTTTTCCCTTCTTTGCCTCTGTCATCAGTGAACAGAAGAACTGTGCTCAATATTGTGCATCAGCCTGGGTGTGTGACAACAATGGGATGAGGGAGCAACTTCTCTCTGCTTGTGCAGCCGTGCTGTAAGGCTCGAGATTCAGTTTAAATGTTGTTTTGTGGGGGTATCAGTGGCCCCAAACCAGGACACAGCTCTGCTGTTTACCCACGCTGAGACAGCCCATTCCCCTTCAGCTACAAGGGGAAAGCAAAGGACAAACACAGTCACGTTTCATAGAGTAGGGCCATCGCAGCACTGAGGATCAAACTCGCGTCTGCTGAAGTGTTGTTCAGAATATACTTTTCCAGACACTGCACCATGCGATAACACAATGTTCTGCAATTCCCATCCCAAACATACTGTGATACTGTGATTTCTTGGGGAGCAGCTGTGCAGCCAAATATTTCTTGACAGTATGAAATCAATGCTGTTTGTAATGCTGTCGTGGTTCAAACAGTTCCTTGGGCTGCTGTCGCTCATTGCAGGGAACCAGTCTTTCTACCTCTTATTGCACACCTGTGAGCACAGCCTGCAAGTGACCAGGACATTAACTTGGCTAATGTGTCTATGGGCAGACAGTTCTCATCGTGAAGATAAACTGGGGTGGGTGGTGTCAAAGACTTTTCCACCTAGTTAGTAATTCTTCATATGACCCCAATACAGACAGCAGAGGATCAGATTCAGAGCAGCTGGCTGCAAGAATGGCAATGCCAGAGCTGCCCGTCTTCCCTCCTCTGTGGTTCTGGATGGAGTCGGTGGCCACTTCACGTTCTGCTTCCCGCTCAGCCTGTTGCAAAGTGCTGCTGCAAGCTGTTCAAAGTTTGTGTAAAACTGAATAGGCAAAGGGCTTGTTTTCTGTTCATTAGGTGCCTCTGGGAATGAACACCACGTCAGGGAAGCATTAGGCTGGAGCCTTCCTGGAGAAGCCCAACCAAGAGCTGAGAGCAGCCCAGTGCCCAGCCAAGTGTTTGCCATTACGGAAGATAACCTGGATGAGGTGACCTTTAATTTGCAGAGCCCAGCAGTGGACTCTGCCAATGAAATGACGGCTGCATTCATTCCCATCCGCACAGAGACAGCTGCAAACAGCACAGCTGTGCTGCCTGAAGAGTCGCGTAGGAACGCGGAGCTGCCTGAGCAACTGCACACAGAAACGGCAATTTGGAAACCCCAGGATGGACACACATTTGCTAGCAAGATGCTGAGCAGCGTAAGCATCCCTGTCTCCACACAAGCATCCCAGGCTACCACACATCTGGAACAGCCAGCCAGGCCACAGCAAGGAGAACCAGAAAATATTACTGAGGCTGGTGTCAATCCCACCAGCTCCAGTGCAGGGCTGCCCCAGCCCTTTCTCAGCGGGGGGACACATCGAGACTCCCCCGCGCTTACGGCTGCCTCTTCTGTCCCTGTTATCAAGCAGGTGGAGGTGTCAAGTCCTAAAATGCCTCTTCTGACTTCAGTGGTAAATTTCCATTCTTCAAGAAAAGAAACAACAGCATCTTCATTTTCCACCGGAGTTAAGAGTGCTCTCAAAGGGGCGAGGATGGATTGGTTACCAACAGGAATGCCTCCCGCTAGCAAAAGGCAAGAAGACACAAACGCACAAGTCCAGCCTGACAGCAAAGCTGGTGTGACACCTGCGTACGTGAGGAAGACTCAGAGTATGGATGCTGAAGTTACAACTTCTGCGTTCCTACAAAAGCCAGCTTCAAGGGACCTTGTCGCGCTCTATTCCAGAATGACACAGACAAGCGCTATTCAGTTTTCCCCTACTTCATCTCTGAAGCAAGAGACAACAGGCAGCAGAGCCAGAAGCTCAACAACAGCTGTACAAAATGGTTCTGGACAGGCTCCTCAGACACTCCCACAAGGCAACGTACATTCTGCATTATCATTGCATCTGGGAGCTCCAGTTCACGACTTACTGCCATCTCCGTTTCAAGGGCCCGCTAGCACAACCAATAAACAAAAGCCCGTCTCTTTGTCCAGGACTGTCAATTGCACTAAACAACACGTTTCCCAAGAAACCAAGAGGAGCTCTCAGGAAACCACTGCTCTCGTTTTGCAAAGAGATACCGATCATCAGACAATGACAAACAAACCTGAAAAATCCAGATCCCCGGAGAGCCCACAGGCTTCTGCTAGTTCATCCTCATTAAGCCAGTCATGGATTTCCACATTAAAACCTTCCCAAACTACTAAAAAGCTAAGAGGAGCAACATCTGCACTCTTTGCAGGTCCATCTGCCTTTGAGAGCGCATCCCTTCAGCCTATAAGCACGTTGGATGCTGTCCCTGCAGGGCTTCAGCCACCAGGTACATCTTTTCCTGCTTCTGTTGGATTGTGGCTGATGGGTGTCCCCACCTCTGCTGAGAAAGGACTTCACACACCAACTTCATCCACACCTACTGGTTCTGCGTCTCGAGTTCAAGGCATTTCAGCCCATCCTGTATCTCAGAAAGCCTTCTCTATGACGCTGCAGATGAGCACAAGGGAGGACTCCAAGAGAAAGAAAAGTCTCCCGCAACAGATAGGGAAAATTGGTTCTCCCGCACTGACTGCACAAGCCGGCCCGGTCCCCAGCCCCTCCGGACCGCATGACAACGGCAACCAGAGAGTTCCTGTGCACAGCTTTGCTCCTTCGGCCTCCCGCATCCCGCCAGCTGGCAGCCCGGCGGCTTCTGCTTCCCCGGGCAGCCAGTCCAGCCCAACACCAGCACATCCCGGACCGGTGGTGCCCAGGGGCTCAGGTGGGATCCCGGCATATCTGGCACAGCCGTTTGGTGCACATAATGCAGCCACCAAAAACCTCAGTGCCTTTAGAGGCGAACAACTTACGATGCTACCAACATCCCCAAACTTGTCCTTTCTGCTTAGAAGTACTAATGGCATGATCTGCTTGCAGCCTATGCAAGGTTCTCCTCTACCCCCAAGCTTCCCAAACACCAGCATTGGGGGTCTGGTTTCCATTCAGCAAATCCTGGCAGCAGCAAATTCTTCAGCGCTGGACCTTGCAAACCTACAAAACCTGAGTCCTTCTAGCTTAATTCTCGTCAGGCCTGTATTTATCCTTTTGCCCTCTGACAGACCAGATTTACAGGTGGTGACATCCCCTGAGGGTGAAGATGACCACAAAGCTGCCCTCTTCTTCACAAAGAAGCAAGAACCGAATTTGGGTACCCCTGAAAGCAGCCACGATATCCCAATGAAAACCAGCTCCTCTTCTCCCACAAGTAAGTCCCTGAGGCCTGAAACCGCCCTCTCCACTCTGTCCAGCCAACAAGCAGAGAAAACAACAGTAACTTCTCAGCAAGCGCTAACTAATCCTAGTTCCACAGCCCCCAGTGCTTTGTTCCCAGCCGTTGCCTCAGCATCACGCGGTTTGCTGGGCGCGGGGGCCAGGACCAGCGCCGCGGCGCAGGCCGCACGCCGGCTGCCCCCAGAGCTGCAGCTGCGCGCTCCCGCTCTCCCGCAGGACCAAGGGGCTGATTTGCTTTCACTTAACGGTGTGTCAGCAGGGCCCTTCGCCTCCCCTGCGCCACCATTAGCGACCACTGCACAGCACGGCCCCCGTATTTCCCCCAGAGTGTTTGTCACCACTGAAAAGCCACGTTCTTCTGTGATTCCTTTACTGTCAGCAAAGGGACTCCCTGATATTCGAATGTCTGCCCGGCCTCCCTTCACTATCGCTGGGACTGCCGACGGGGTTCAGCACAGTAAGAAGCTGACGTTGCAGACTGCCAGGCAGCACCGGGGCTCAGCGAGCACGTCTTCCTCTGCCCACGCACAATGCGCGGGGTGCTCGACCTCGCGCGCAGCGAGAACCACAGGACACCCAGTGAAGATGTTCACAGGCATCACGCCTTTGCAGTCCGGGTCGCAAGGTCTCCTAAGCACTGAGGCACTTCAAAGGCTGCCGTCGCAAACTCAGCCTGTACCCAGCACACCATCAGCTTCCTCGGTGCCTCCGGCTGGAGATGATCACAAAGACCCAGCAGCAGGCAGCACGGCCTCCTCGGGAGTCACTGTGCACGCCAAAGCTGCACAAACCCGAACCGCTTCTGTAAAACCTGATCTTACCGAGCATTTGGAATTCACTCCCATTGTGCCTAAGCCCTTTATAATGACAGAGAGACCGACAACTAAACCAGCGCACACTCCATTTTCAACAGTCCAAATGAAAACAACAGTTTCTGGGAAACTTCTGGCTCCAATTACCCATCCAAGGATGTATAGAGACTCTCCTGCAAGCCCACCTTCACCTGTGTCTACACATGTTCCCCTGCTATCAGCCATGAAACATGACCAGGTCCATCGAGCCCCAACTCAGCTGTTCTCACAGGCCAACACAGGAGAAAGTACAAAACCAACTGAAATCAGCACAAGCGCAAGAAAAATAGGAACTGGTAAATTCCTGGGAACAAGCATGTCTCTGTCAGCCGCGTTTAACACGAGGACACAGCGAGCCCCCACTGCAGTTCTTGGGAAGAAGGTTGTTTTAACTCCAGTACAACCATCTGTGGCTGCAGAATCTGTTATTGCTCTTGAGAGACAGCCTAAATTGACTCAAACCACATCACAGTCTCCGTTAGCAATGTCTTCTCTCTCTGCAGTGAAGGATGAGTATGTCACTGCTTCACTTAGAAACAAACAAACGTTTCTCCTGCCAACATCAGCTGTCCAGTCTGATCCCAACGTGGTGCTGCCCGCAACTGCCGGAGTGAGCAAATCAGCTGTGGTCTCCAGAGCAATGGGGAAGGGTGAGGACACAGCAGCGCAAGGAGATGCAGCCGCTGCCAGCCGGCTGCCCACCCACTCGTCCTCTCCACATCAGCCATCAGCAAGACGCCCTTTGGTGAAGGTATCACCGGACGATAACACTGCACACCAGCCTGGTCATTCCAGCCCTGCCGCTCTGACGCATGCCACCGGGCCATCTACAACAGCAGCATTTTCTGTCTCTGCTAATAGGCTTGTAAACAAGGTTACTAATCAGTCAGCTGTCTTCAGCAAGGCAGCTGCCAAGGATGCTGAGACGCTTCTAGCTAGAGATGTCATCCTATTCCTTCCAACCCCAGAGAGCCCTTCGTATTCTGCTCAGGGTCTGGTAGCGCTTACGCCACAGCGGAATTCCTTGCTGGGTGTTGCAAACACCGGACAATCTGAGAGGCTGTTCTTGAACACGGAGGCAGAGGAGACGCTTGGAACAAACGAGGTGACGGAGGAAGCAGCTGAGGGCTCAGTAACTGCTCTAACACTGCTGGATTCGGAGCCCAGTGCGCTGCTGAGGGAGTCGCACCCGAGGAGGGGTCTGCAGTCAGATGCTGCCGTTCTCAACGGGTAATTATCTCACTGTAGTTCCTGTTGCATATTAATGCTGCATAATTTAAGGGAGGGAGTTCATATCCAAATTGCTCCATGGGCTCAGTAACATGACTATGCTGCGTTGTGGTTTTATAAACACTTAGTTTGTTCAGCAATGACATTACATTAAAAAAAGGGCGGGGGTGGGGAGTCTTTTCATGTTTTGGATATTAATACTGTCCTTCAGACCTAGTTTTCTTTTTCACAATAGCTTTTGACTCCCTGCCTCTCAATCTGCTTGCCATTCTGCAAGCGGAACATTTGATATTGCTCAAGCGATCAAATGCACCGGCTGAGAAGGTAGATATTCCCACACAGGAAAATGCTTCCAAGGTCCCCTCGGTTCAAATTACTGACTGTGCAGAGAGGCAGGAGGTGATTCTGATCATGGGCAGCTCTATCATGCCAGGATCTACATATTGTTTATTTGTTTCAACTCCCTGTTGAGTTTCCCTGGGAAAACTCACCCTGATGCTGTTCTGTTCCTAACAGGCTGTGAGCCGCTGGGCCTCAGCTTTGTTTCCTTCTTTCCCAAAGCCTTGCAGTTGTGAGCGACGATGCCTGCGGCTCCGGCAACTACAGCGTGCAGCTGAGCCTGCGCCGCGCCGCAGAAGCAGACCCCGCAGCCGAAGGCTCAGCGCCTTCCCTGGAGACCTTCCTGGCTCTGCTGGCCGTGCAGAGCGACGGCAGCCAGCCCGCGCTGCAGGTCCGCTCGTGCTGCGTGAGCCCTTCGGCCAGCCCGGGGGGACCGGGCGCCGCGTGCTGCCCGTTCCGCAGGTCAGGCGCGCGCTGCGGCGCTGGGCACGGCGCCACGCGGGTCTTGGGGCTGGGCTGGGAATGGGCTGATCCCTCCTGCAACCTCCTGCACTTCCTGCTAGGGGACGTCACAGTGGTCCCAGGATGGGAGACGGGCTTCTCCATGGGCCTCCATCTCCTCATCAGCATCTCATGGCTATTCTTGCCAAACCCGTCTGGGTTGAGCACAGGGAAACTGGAGGATTCATGAGCTGATGTTTGTAATGTGTGTTAGAAGTGCTACACATTATCGTCACCAGTAACAGAGCTTTCTGATTTGCCCATATGGGCTATAGCGGGAGATCACCTCTGCAGTGCTTCTGAATTAGTCCAGGGCAGGGGATGGCTATGGCACTACAGCAGCCATTTCAATGGTTGTAGCAAAATCACCCTCCACGAGTCAATCCTGCTGCTCTGCGGCTGTGGCCTCCTCAGCAGGGACAGGCACGGCCTGGGACACCGATACTTGGTGGATTTCTGTTTGGTTCTGATTCCGTAGATGCAGGCACCTTCTTCAGACCTTGTGCAGAGCAGTGTCAGCAGATCCCCTGCTTCCCTGCCTGCACTCAGGGAGCGCTGCCATTTGAAACCCTTTGCCTTTTGTCCTTGCCAGGGTGCCATTTGAATGCAGCCACATCCAGGTCCTGCCGAGCAGTAACTCCGGCGCTGCCAGCTTCACCATCCAGCTGTTCCAGATGCTGAATCATTCACTGGCCTATCTGCACTGCGAGCTCAGTGTCTGTGTGCACGGCAAAGCAGGCTGTGAGCAGGTACGTGTGACGGCTCTGCCCTCACTGGCCTAAGGAGCTGTTGGAAAGATTTGGTGCTCCCAGCAGGCACAGCTGATGCAGTGAAGAATGGTGGTGGTAGATCACCTCGCTCGGACAGTTCGTTCTTAATCTCCTGCGTACTCTGTGTCTCCTAAAGGCCCAGCTCAATTTCTGCTCCCTGTTAGGCTAAGCTCACAGTGCTATGTTTTCACTTTACGACCGCAATTTACCATTGCTTTGTGCAATCAACATAAGAAGCATGTCAACAAATAAGCAATTTGCAACCTCAGAGTTGAATTGCAAGGAAAAGGCTCAGCAGAGCTATAATAATTTCTCACTGTGGAATGACGTGAAAGGGCTCAGATCTGCCTTTTCAAATGGTTTTCGTGTGTGTTTGCCAGAAGTGCTTTGAAGGCGTGGAGCCGCTGCTGCAGCCGAGCGACAGGAACAGCCCTGGCAACCTGCACAACCTGGTCTCATTCGGTCCGGTTTTTAGAACGAGGAACAGGTTTCTATATCAGCCTATGGAAGGTGGGTCTCCTGTGTTTTCTTCTCTCTGTCTCTCTCTTGCAGAAGTTTCTGTTTGACTTTTCCTGCTGTAAGAAAACCAGTACATTTTAACAACCCTCTCGACAGCCACCTGGCATGACCAGATTATATCCCAACGACTCCTCATCTTTGTTTTGGCCTTCCTACATCCCAATTAGATGTTGACCAGCTATTAGAAAGAAGTGACACTGAACCCAGCACATCGTGAGCATGAGAGACTTCGGAAATCCACTGGCCCCATCCCTGACACACCTAATTTCTGTGCATTTACTTGTGGATGCAAAGAATATCTACTGCTGGGATTTTCTGGCAGAGAAAGTAGTGTGTTTGAAAAGACACTGCCCATCCGGATTACTCTATGGAAAGAAACTTAGCCGTACCTGCTTGGCATGCTATAAAGATGAATAGGAGTTTAACCTTCTCTTTCTTCTCCCTCCCTCTCTTAATGCTGTTCACTGCTTGCTTACTTCTTTCCTTATTTTCAGGTCCTGGTTCTGCCATGCTGGTGCCCGTTCTGCTGGGATCCCTTACTGGCTTTGCTGTGCTGGGCACTGCTTTCATAAGCCTTTGGCTGCATCATAGACAGAAAACCAAACACACACACTGTCCACAAGCTGCAGAAATCCATGGCCTGTGACCCACGAGCAGCTGACTGGTCCTGAAGATCCCGACCCACTGCTACACTGATCTGAAAAGCAATCGATTTTGCTTTGCACACTGTATTGCTTTTGTAGAGCTTCTGCTGACCCAGGGAACAAGACACCCAGTCTCTGCTTCAAGCACGTCTCTCCTTCCTTTCTTCCCAGCTGCACGAGCAGTTCCACGAACTACAGGGCAGAGGAAGAACTGTAATAGTGGTCCAGCTGTAAGGGAGAGCGGAGCTTACAGTGCGGTATGTGCGAGCACCAGCACACGGGCTGCTCACAGAAACGGGAAAGCAGACAAGAAATCAGGTGGGATCCATCCAGTTAATTTCCAGCAGCTGGAGACTGGATGGAAGAGCCGGTGCTGCGGGCTGGGCTGTCGGTGCTGGGACAAGGCGCCGAGCCTCCAGAAGATGGCAGAGGTGCAGCTGCTCTGGCAGAAGGAAATAACCCAGCGCTTGCATGTAGCTCTTCAATAAAGCATCGTATATTGTTTTCAAGTGCTCGAGCAGCATCTGCACTTGTTGCCAAGCTGGAAAACATGGCCTACATCTTGTTGGACCTAATGCCGTGTGGACTTCAAGTACCTGCACGCATTCTAAACGTGGAAATTCATGTTAATGAAGACTCAAGTGTGTGTGTAATGAAACTTTATTTAAGAAGTGGAGCGTTTCTTTGCTAGGGTCCCGTGAGTCTGGACTTGATCTCCTTAGCGATGCCAATTCACTTTTCCTACTCTTGCTTGTGTTTGCCCAGTGCCTTGTACTGGTAGTGACTGTCATGAGTACACAATCTGTAGGATGACACTGCGGAAAGGTACCCGTAGTGTGCTGGATACTAACAGGTCTTTCTTTTGACAAGTGTTAAAGATGTGAGGTCATTGCTGAAACTATAACAAGTCCTAAATTGTCCTAGGTAATTCCTGGCTGCCATAGACCCTAAGAAGTGCTACCAGATGGTTCTGTTAGACTTTTCTACTGGTAAATAGTTCTACAGCTGGAAAATGTACTCCTGCATTCTAATGGAACACTTAGAGCCTTGGAAATGAAATAAAAACCTTCTAGTAGCAAGCGCAAGGGTCTGGTGGAGCCGAAGGAGGGTCGGTCGGAAACTAACTCACCTGGTCAGTTGCAAACAGACGGGGGGGGGCGTCTGTCGCCCTCGTGGGGACTGTCCCGATCGTCTGGGGCGGGTGGGGGCGTCTGTCGCCCTCGTGGGGACTGTCCGCGATCGTCTGGGGCGGGTGGGGGCGTCTGGCGCCCTCGTGGGGACTGTCCGCGATCGTCTGGGGCGGGTGGGGGCGTCTGGCGCCCTCGTGGGGACTGTCCCGATCGTCTGGCGCGGGTGGGGACGTCTGTCTCCTTCGTGGGGACTGTCCCGATCGTCTGCGGCGGGTGGGGATCCGCCGTCCCCCGCGGGATCCGGGAGCGCCGTGGGAGGGCTGGGCTCGGGCCGTGCGGGGGCGGCGCGGGCAGCCATCGCCCAGGGCTGCGGAGCGGGCAGCGCCGCCGGGAGCGGCCGGGAGGACCGTTCGCAGTCGCCGCTGCAGAGAGCAGCGAACAGCAATTCGGTGAGAGAAGCCGCTCTGCAGCCATGCGGTGTTTTCCTCCACTTCTAAAACACGGGCATTTCAGTAAAGGTTTGTCCTGCCTGTGCCTCCACTCGAGGGAACGGAGCCCCATCCTGCTTGTCCTTGGCTTGGAAGCTGCGTTGGCAGGTGGGCACCAGCAAGTGGGAGGGCAGGTGGCCAGGCTGGTACCTGGGCTGGAAGCATCACGCTTGGTGGGCAGCTTTTGGGGAACGGCAGGAAATCAGCAGCAATCACGTTAGACTCTGATTCATGTGGGTTGGTTTGTTTGTGGTGGTGTTTATTTCCTAAAAGTGTTTTTTTTGCCTTTTCCTTCTTTCGGTTGTGAGTGATGGGCCAGAGCGCCTGGTGGCAAGTGCAATGGAGACATAGCTTGCACTTCCACCTGGATCACTCTCCCTCCGCTTTCATGTGTAGCTAAAAATTCCAGGTCAAGACACCATGATAATTCCCCTTCAGAAACACTAATTACTATTTGTATTGCAGTAGCACCGGGGAAACAAGCACCACATTATATTTGACTTATCTACAGAGACAGTGCCTGTGCTAAGTCATCAAAAGATATATATATGCACAAGACCCAGACGAGTGTCATTAAACCCTTTCTACAGCTGGGGAGTCAAGACATAAAGCAACTAAAAGCATGCATGCAGTTCCTGGTGCTCTCACGGTGAAACCGCTCAGACCAGTTCTTCAGTATTCTCCTGTTTCTTCAAGTGTCTCCTGCAGGCATTTGACAGCAATGCTTCAGCCCCAGGGCAACTGCTCCAGCTCACTGCGTGTTGTCCTTTTTCCATTGAAGCATTTTCTCAGGTTAATGCATTCATGTTTACCACATGTTAGTTCTGGGGTCTTCTCTGTTTTACCCTTCTGGAGTGTTTTGTGCATCTCCCCCCAGCTCACCCATGCAGTGCTGCACTGTGGGTGTCTCTGGGTGTGAGACCTGCCTGCCTTTGAAGCGCGGTCTGCCCCCCTTTCCCCCAGCCCGTAGTGATGCCCCAGGCGAGGGATCCCATCTTCAGCGCCGTGCGATGTGAAGGGGTTGTTGCATTGCGCTGGTTTCACCTTGTACTCTTTATTTGCTCACCCAGCGCTTGGTATGAGAGAGAAGGGCAGCCTTATGGAAATGTGGACATACACCCCGCCTGGCCAAGCTCGACGCCGTACCTGGAATTAGGTAATGCAGCTCTTCTGCATATCAAACAAGAGTGACACCGAGGATCCACCTCTTAGCAGCAACATGCTCCGCCACAGGTAACTCCCCACCTCCCCGTGCAAGTCCTTTGTTCTGCTCTGATCCGGCCAGAGCGGGAGGCGGACAGACAGACTGCCCTTGCTACCATGGCTCTGGAGAAGGACAGGCAGCTGGGCAGCTTAACGGTCTTTAACAAGGAGGATTTTGAAGAAGACTGGGTTAAAGTGGCCAGCGGGGGCTTCGGGCACGTGTACCAAGTCAAGCACAAGAAGTGGCGAACAGTTTACGCGGTGAAGTGCTCTCCGTACCTGCTGCAGGACTCCGGCGCAGAGAGGTAACCGTGCGGCCTTTTCTAGCTCAGCAGCCCAAACGGGCAGAGCGATCGGTGGTGATTCGGTGCTAAAGCTGAAGGAAATATTCACATGGCTTCTTCTCCATGGGAGGTCAAGTTTCTGGTACCCAAAGGAAGGGGAAAAAACACGAGTGATCCGGAGTTCAGCTTCTGTCTCTTTCTTTCTTACGTGTGTATGTGCAAGTGGGAAAGGAACCCTTTTTCAGGGCAATTAGCGTTGAAATAGGAGGCTGAAATAGACATCTTGAACTAAACATGGGCATGTGGATGAAAGCAGCCTGGTTACTTATTTGCAGCTTTCACTGGACATTAGAGCTAACAGGTACCTATTAGACTAAATGAACCATTTTAAGATCCAGGTTTAAAGCTGGGGGACAGATTTCCAGCTGGTTTTGCTCACGCGGTTCTCTGCTCCCTCGCTCGTACCCTCGGCCACGCTCTTCTCTTTCCACGGTGCATCCGCACCTTCCGTTGGCTTTTTGCTTTGGCTCTCACCTGCAGAGGCTTTTCTGCTGAGCACCTTGGGGCTGGAGACAAAAAAGCCAGATAATTACCACCACTACCCATACAATACAATATATATACAATATAGGCAGCCTTCATGAAGAACAACCAAGTCAGTGAAGTTATTTATTCTAAAATGTTCTTCTCAGGTTGGAAGGATTCTGCCTGGTTAAAATCACATGCTTATATGACTTTTCTTGTAATCTGACAACAACTGAGATGGTTCAATCCAAGCAGTGACTGTCCTATTTAGTTCGCACTGCTCACGCTCTTCAGATGTTGTTTGCATTTAATTCTCTTTGGGGAAATAAAGTGAGCCCAGTTAATCACTTTTGCTCCTGTATATATCAATTCTGGTAGATTTAATCATATGGCTTTCATGGATTATCTCAGCTCCTAGTGTGCACTGCAGAAGAATGGTTGAAAAGAAGAGTTTATAGTGTCACTTCTTTCTCCATGTTCATCATCTTCTGGGAGGGGGAACAGTCAATCCGCACCCTGTACGCCGAGGGCTGCAGCTGCGTTAAGCCTGTGTTAAGCCTGTGTTAAGCCTTTCTTCCACAGTGGGGAATGCAATTCCTGAGATTCCGCAGTCCAGGGGAACGTTTTACAGTGGGGAGCCTGCTAGAGAAGGCTGGCAGGAGGATTTGCTTAGCTGAACTGTGTTTAGAGCTGTCAGTGGCCTGGAATAATGTTGTTGCAAGCCCAGATTAATTCCCAGCGTGTTCTTTTTAAATGCAGCTTCGCCCCTTTACTGCTTGGCTGCAGTCAGCACGCTCTGGGCACCCCGACTCGTTCAGCAGGTTGGGAAATGTAAAGATTTAGTGAAGCAGGTTTATGGACAGACATGTCTAGACTCCTTTTGGCACCGGAATCACCGCGTTCATGGGCAGAAAGGCAGAGGCACAGGAACAGCGATGGCCCAGGGAGCCCTCGGGCCCTGCAGCTCCCGCTGCTCAGGCTCAGCCGGTCAGTGTGCCGGGGACCCTGCAGCTGCCACCGGGGCTGCCCTGGGGACACGTGAATGGAAAAGGCTTTGAATGCTTTCTCTAGGAGCCTAGTGCTTGAATTTTGCCCAAGCAGTCCTCAGCTCATTTTGAAAAGCCATAACATGCTGTATGTTAGATTTTAGTCTGCAAAAGATCACAATACGGTTGCTTTACCACCAGTTCAAGGGACAGAGTGGCATGCACGTCTTTGGAATGGGCAGAGCTGCTTGCAGAGGCTGTCACCGAGCTGCTGTACGCTCACTTAGCCTGCGAATCCACTGCTACCAATTCTTGGTTTCACTGTTTGTTTGGTTTGGGTTTTTTGGGGTTTGTTTGTTTGTTTTCCAGGACCAGTATGAACTGTCTCATGGAGGAGGCAACCAAGATGGAGAAAATCAAATTCCAGCACATCGTCACCATCTATGGGGTCTGCAACAGCCCTTTGGGGATAGTGATGGAATATATGGCAAGAGGGTCCTTGGAGAAAATTCTTCCCACTCACAAAATGTCGTGGCAGCTCAAATTCCGGGTGATCCATGAGATGGGCTTGGCTATGAATTTCCTGCACAGCATGACGCCTCCTCTGCTGCACCTCGATCTCAAACCAGGGAACGTTCTCCTAGATGGGAATATGCATGTCAAGGTACGACCTTACCGCTGTGTTTGTAGGGGCAGGCTGTTTCTCAGATAAGAGAAGGGTTATTTTTGCAAATGACTCCAGAATCCTCACAAGTTAGGACTCAGTTAAAACCACTGGCTACCGTTTTACCAGGGCTTTGTCAACCTTCAGCTCCGAGGCACCTCCTCATATCCCTGGTCACGATGGGTAGAGGTATCTCCCAGCTCATACAGGGGGGTGGGATTGTGAGCATTGCGGGGGGAGGCTTTAATGTTTTCTGCTTGCAGATCTCAGACTTCGGGCTGTCAAAGTGGATGGAGCAGTCCAGCCGAATGCAATACATCGAAAGCTCTGCTTTGAGAGGCACTCTGAGCTACATCCCCCCCGAAATGTTTCTGCAGAACAGCAAACCGCCGGGAATCAAGTATGATGTGTACAGGTGAGGGCTGCCTTGCTGGTCAGAGGTCGCACAGTGTTGCCACCTGGCTCTTACACAGCACGTTGCCTCTTTTGGGTTATATTCTGGCTCCCTGCCTTGCATAACTCGACGTGAATAAAGTGGAAAGAAGGCACAGAGAGCCTGACTTCCACAGGAGATGCTCTAGGCCACTCGTCCCCTATACCAATTCTTTTCCCGAGTCACCAGAGATGCGTGTGATGATTCACAAGACCTTGTCCTTTTGGTATGGGGGATGAAATCCTTTCATCTTGAAGAACTTGTTTCCTAATTTTCCCATTTCTCAAGAAGATGAAAGCAATAAGCGAATTTTATGTTCATGTACATATGGGAGTGATTGCTCATGATCTCTCCTTGCCTGCAGCTTTGGAATTGTCATTTGGGAGGTGCTTATGCAGAAGAAACCTTATGCAGGTAAATATGGACGCTTCTTGTGTGCTCTGCACTTCTGCAATGTCTATTGCAGCCGCCTTCACAGAGAAAAAGCCCAGTGCACGTTGCTCTTTTCCAGGAGCCAACATGATGGCCATAATAGTCAAGGTTGCCGCTGGGAAGAGGCCCTGCCTGGAACCCATCAGCGACGACTGGCCAGGGGAGTGCCAGCAGATGGTTGACTTGATGAAGAGGTGCTGGGACCAAGACCCTCGGCAAAGGCCAAGCTTTACAGGTGCGGCGCTGATTGTGCTATGGATTAGCCGAGGGTCTGCTGCATGGAGTAAAAAGCGGGGGACAAGCTTGCACACGACACTTTGCCAGTTAAATCACCTATTGCATGGAAAAGCTTGGTAGCCATTTGCTGTCAACACATCCTCCTCCTCCCTCTTTCCTTCCTCCTTGCATGGGCAATATGTGGAAGACTCCTGCAGCCTTGGGTTCTCCACGTGTGGGTGGTGTGCACCGCTAACGGTCTTCTTGCTCTGGCAGATATCCCCGTGGAAACAGACATGCTGCTGTCGCTGATCCAAAGCCTCGTCGTCGACCCAGAGAACGAGCGCCTCGTTAGGAAGATGTCCCACAAGCCGGCCATCTCCGGGAACCAGCAGGTGAGGAGGCTCCCGCGCCGCTGGAGGGTCACTGTTCTCACCCTTCTCGAGACTGCTCCTGCCTCCTCACTGTTCATCGTCAGGCAACACGGGCACGGCAGCAGCCTTTGCACAGTGTGTTTGCATAGGTTGTACGTCTGTAATTCATTTTTAAATCCCTGTGTTGCTCTGACTGGAATTAAACAAAACAAACCCCACAGTTTTCAAGATAGTCGCAATTTTAGCCCAGCTACTGGAGGGTAATTTTATCTAGAACTCAGCTTCATACAGTGAGAAGTAGCTGTTGATCACTGTGGCTGTTTTGAGGTTTTGCCTGGTTGTGCGAGAAAAGAGACGCCCGGGTACAGGGTATTGAGGAGGTGGGGACGTTTGGGTTCCCTGTACCACGGAGAAAAGGACCAGCTGGATGCTGCCGTGGGTACGTGTGCGATAAGGAGGGAGAATACATGTGCATTTGGGAGCAAAAGAGGAGGAGGAAAATTTAATTGATATCCAGAGATCGTGTTCAGGCTCCTGCATTCCTGTTAGGGTCGGCATTTCCTTTGCTGAGTTTTGGATGCAATAACAGCATTGGTTAAAAACCCCTCAAACTACAGTACAAAATTCTGCAGAGAAGAACTCTGTGCAAATGCTGTAGAATGCAAATAAACAACTTTGTCTTACGGCTTTTTCTTTTCCCCTTCCTGAAAATGAGAGTGATAAAGAAGAGTTCACCTTCCCCCAGGATGCTGGAAGTGGTGGTAAGTAGGGGACTTTCTTTATAATTCAAAAATAAAGCAGGGGAAGCCTACCAATCAGCCTGTTTCCTCGCTTTCCAGGGATAAGCGTGTGGCTCAAGAAAGTTTTTAATGTGGATGACTTTTTCAGTTAAGGAAAGTGATCCTTGCAGGAAATAGCAGATACAGCTCCTGTGAGGGAGTCCAAGCGTCTCGCTGCTTTCTAAGAGGCTGCATGTAGCGCTCTTGCCTCGTTTCGTCTTCCTTGTCTCTAACATGCCTTTTGTTTCATTTCATCCTGTGAAGATTCAAAGATTCTCCCTCCCGTCTGGTGCACACCAAGCTATTTCACTTGGTCTTACCCTCTCCTGTTTTGTTTCCCCTGCCTTTAGAAACTGATAATCAGGAGGTTCATATCCCACCTTCTTACAGTGAGACTGAACATGCAGAGGACATTCTGCCTGAGGAAATCTGCAGAGTCCATGAGAATGGCCTCACGTTGCTTCACCTCATGGTGATCCAGGGCAATGTGGAAAAGGTGAAGTTTCTCCTGAGCCGCAGAGCCAATGTGAACAGCCAGGTGGTGTGTGGCTACACCCCCCTCATTATGGCTGTTCAGAAGAGGTCGCCGGAGATCTGCTCACTGCTGATAGAGCACGATGCAGACGTCAACATGCCTGATGACGATGGTTGGACGCCTCTTCACTTCGCCGCTCAGAATGGGGACGACAGAATTGTACGGCTCTTGCTGGACCACCAGGCGCGGGTGGATGCTCAGGAGCACGACGGGTGGACCCCCCTGCACTTGGCGTCACAGAACAACTTTGAGAACGTGGCCCGAGTGCTGCTGTCTCGCCAGGCTGACTCCAACACCCAGGAGCTGGATGGCAAAACCGCCCTCCACGTGGCAGCTTGCTTCGGACACGTCAGCTTGGTGAAGCTGCTCGCCAGCCAGGGGGCGGACCTGGAGAAAAAGCAGAAGAACCACAGAACCCCACTTCATGTTGCTGTGGAGAGGGGGAAGTTCAGGGTGGTCCATTATCTGCTAAAGAAGGGAACCTCTGTCAACAGCCTGGACCAAAACCATTACAGTGCCCTGCACCTGGCTGTGGTGAGGGGGAAGTACCTCATCTGCGAGAAACTCATCAAATATGGAGCCAACGTGGAGCTGAGGACAGACAAAGGTTGGACTCCGCTGCACTTGGCGTCTTTCAAAGGACACATTGAAATCATCCACCTGCTAAAAGGCAGCCACGCCAAACTGAACGCCAAGGGAAGCATGGACTGGACGCCGCTGCACTTGGCCACTCGCTACAGCGACGAGCCGGTGGTGTGCGAGCTGTTGAGGTGTGGGGCAGACCCCAACATCGCCGAGAAGTCGCACTGGACCCCCCTCCATTTTGCAGTCCAGCGGGGCTCCTTTATGACCGTCATCAACCTCCTGGAGTGCAAGGCAGACGTCAATGCCAAGAACAAGGTGGGCTGGACGCCCTTGCACCTTGCTGTCCTCAAGGGCAATATGGCCATCATAAAGACGCTGATTAAGGCTGGTGCTCTGCTTGACGTGGAAGATATCACGGGCTGTACAGCCCTCCAGTTGGCGATTAGACATCAGAGAGAAAACATCATTACGCTGCTTCAAGGCAAGGACTCGCTGAGGAGCAAATCGGGGACTCAGACTCTGGTGAACGATGCTAAGATTTCAAGACCCAGATTTGTTACAGGAAGAACAGATTTGTAGATCCCTCAGTCTGGCATTTATGATTTATTTAATATCAGGTTCTATGCCTTAAACCCCCATAGCTTGGTGATTACAGGAAAATACCTTTTTTTAAGAGACGTTTTTAAGCACAAACACTAAAAGAGTTAAAGGAATTGGAGCTGCGGAAGGAAGCCCACAGCTTATTTTCCAGGGTCTGACAAAGCTCATAGAACATTTTAGCTTGGTGATGCTGCCTTTAGGCAATGCTTTCGTGTTCTAACGCGAACTGTGCAGGGGTGGAGATGGGTATATGTATGCTTCCTCTTCATATGGGCAATGCTGAAACTGTGCACAGCAACACACATATGTGTCTTCCGCAGATTTTATTGCTTTTATTTCTTGTTTTCCTACAGAGCAGATTGGTGTAAAATGGCCTTGGCACAGGTGGGAATTGAATCATGATATTCTCACCTGCTGCTGCAAATAGGCACTAAGCATATGGTACGGCAATGTGTCAGATTTTTTGACATCTCATTTGTGAAACAAGAATAAAATAAAACAGGGAAGGAAGAAAAATCACTGGTAGAAAGTATTTAAATGGATGCAACACAGATGAAAGCAATTCCAGAATAATTCTACTCCACCCCGTCAAAAGAAAAGAGCCAAGAGCTTTTATCCTAAGCGTTCAATTTACTTATTGACTGCATCTCCACTTCAGAGTTTGAACACCGAGGCTGTCATTAGAAACATGGCTATAAGGAGAAGCCAAAAAGTGGGTGCAGTTCTGAACCTCGTTCCCTACCATGAGCGCTACTGGTAATCCCCAGTCTTAAGTGCGAAATGCTGCTGTGGGACTTTCATAGACTGGTTGGAAAGTTTCTCCTTAGAAAAGCAGCATCTGTTTTGGGTTACCCCGAATTCTCAAGCACCTTTTCTTTTTTAACGAGCACCTGGGAGGGTTGTCAAGCAATTACTGTGTGCAAACAGGCGGGTGGGGCTCCCAAGCCCAGCTGTGGGTATTGGCTCAAGAGGCTGGTCTCTAGCGGGCTTTGAGGGGATGGCGTCTTCTGGAAGCAGATGTTGAATTCAGTTGCCCCGATTCAACCATTTCTGCTGAAAATACGCTTCTGTTGGTGAGTAGAGTAGAATTTATGACAAGTATATCCTGGTTTTATGTGTGGTCCTGCTTGTGGGAATGGTTTTTGGAGAAGGAGAATGAGGAAGGTCAGGGAGCGGTGTAGGTCTGTGGGTGTGCTGCAGGGTGTTCTGGAGAGCAAGGAGGCTCGCTAGAGAAGAAATCATCACAACGGCTGATACCCCAGAGAGCTGGCTGTCTGCAGGTGAAGTTTTAAGTCATGTCTCTGCTGGGAAATAATTCTTCATCTTCATTGGAAGATGTTCTAGAGCTTGAGTATTTCTCTAGAGAACGTATGGTCTTCATGGAGGTGGAGGTGGAGTAAGTAGCACTTTTGTGTAGCCGGTGGCAATGCTATGGTAATTTGCTAAGCACTTCCAAAACCTGCCTGAGATGATGACTTCCTTTCATCATCTTAACTGGAAAGATATAATCCACAACTCTGCAGGGGAGAAGATGCGTCTTTCCTGATGGACACTGTTGACTGGGAGTCACCATTTTAGCAGGTGTTGCTTTTTATCCTTTATAGATGGAGAAACAGCCATGTGTATTCGTGCGTGCAGTGCACTTCAGGTCCCGGCACACACACCAAAGCAGCAATGCAGACGTGTCATTTGCCTCCCGCGGTGAGGGAACGGTGGGTCCGGACGGGCGGGCTTGCCGGCTCTGACCAGAGAGCTGTTACAGCTCCAGCGCCCGCGATGGGCTGGAACACGTGGAGCTGTGCTGGAGCCCATCTCCTCTAGCTGAGCAGCAGCTCTGCTGGCATTCCAGTGTTGTCTTTAGTGCTTTAGCCGCTCAGAAATGTCCCGGTTCTTCATTTTGTGCAAACAAGGATGACATATGACAGAGACGTCCTTTTCAGCTCTGGCCAGCAACTAGAACTGCTCTAGTGCAGGGCGGTTCTGTTCAGTGGCTTCCTCTGGGCTCGGTGTGTCTGAGAAACGCTTATTGTCCAGACAAAGCTGGCAGTTGTTCGATCGAGACAGCAGGTTTAAAATGCTCTGTGAGGGCTAAGCTGTACTGTGACGTGTGAGTTATAACTATCTCTCATTATTTAATACAGCAGACCTGTTTTTCTTCTCCTTCGCGTTAAAGATTAGGATGATCCTAAACTGGACGTGTGGCTGGCGGTGGCTCCTCTAATTAAAATGTCGTATTTCTCGTATTTAAACAGCCTGGAAATCTCTTGCTGAGACTGAAACTGTTTAGCTGTTGTTAAGCTGTCAAAGGCACAGCATTAAAGACGTACGAGGCACAGACTGATAGCTCTCCCAGGGTGTGACATCTTTACTGCAATGTCACTCTGAAGATGTTTTTCTCAGTGTGATGCTTGAAATTCTGCAAGATGATGGATGTGACTGGCAATGGGGATACTGGGCTCCCTGTACCAGTGACGCCTTAAGAAAAGAAATCCAACAGCCCAAACAACAACCTGAAACCTCAGCGGTAACTTCAGTGTGTCCAGGGAGGGGTTTTGTGGTTTGGGTTGTTGGTTGTTTAGTTGTTTTGCTCTTAAGTGAGTGCTCTCAAGGGCTCGAATTTATGACAGGAACCTCTGGTGTTCATTTTACTTCCCTGAATCCCCAGGTAGCAGATGGGAGGCAGGGGAGGCGAGGCGTGGAGGACCAGCTCCTGCCTGCTGTGCGCAGCGTTTCCTGGCTCGGCTGCCTTGATCGCAGTTGTTGTTTTCACCGGGGTGTAGAGCATGAGAATGGAAAGCAGCGTGGTTCGCTTCCCCTGCCTTCCCGGCTCTGTGCAATTCCCTGCTGATCTCCGTGCACTCCTACATGTGATGGCATTTGTGATAGATGATGGAAAAGCAGTTGAGGAACACGCTGATATGATATGGAAAAGGAAGGACTTTAAATTCTCCCTATATATATTTTTAAGTACCAGTATATGTCAGCTAATGTCACGCGATGCTTTCTTCCTTCCTCCTCTTCTTGGGAAGAGTTGTTGAAGGGTTTAAGGTACCAGAATCCCTCATAAATGCTGAGCAATGTCAGGCATTAAAGGTGTGATTGCTCAGTAAAGATGGTTTGGGTTCTTGATGTTCATGTCCAGCTCTGAAAATTCTGCAGCTGAAACACATTGCTCAGCGTCTTCAGATCCATTCATCAGCGGCTTCTTTCCTTTAGTCTGGCTTAGAGCACGGCGTGCAACCCTTCTCTCTGCACTCTGCTACTTATAACCCCTCTTTCTCTCCTTTTGGGAGGGAAAAATAAGTGACCTAGAGTTTAGTCTGTATCTTCCTTTCTGTAGTTTAAATAAGGATGTAAACAATTACACCTAAAAATGTCAGTCCTGAGTAGAAGTACGCAAAACATTCTCACTTTATGTTACCAGCCTTGGATCACGGGCCAGACTCTCCTGCACAGGCGATTTACAGACTGAGCGAAATCCTCAGAGAACAGAATTAATTCCATAATGATGCAGCGAGGCGGTTGCTCATTGTATCCGTGTTGAAAAGTGTGTTCTGTTTGGTTAGCAAGAAGGGCTGCTGATGCTTTCATGAGTCACCGAGGGCTGCTGTGATTAACACATTGCTCTGCTTTTGCGAGGACGCGATGCGGTGGCTTTTTTTAAAGCAAGTGTCCCAGATTTACCCAATGGAGTTGGAATTTATGGACACGGGTCACCGCACGGGGGTTTCGGGTCCCACACTTGCAAGTGTGCGACAATTTAATGAATTAACCTGTATTTACGAGGAATCACTGTGGTGAGCTTAACCCTGATTTTATTCCAACACTTTTCTGTCAAATGTCACTTAATAATGTGGAAATGTGAGCTCCTGGAATAAATACCTTCACATTTTTTTTGCTCTATTGCAATATCTCTACAATAAAAATACCCCTTTTTAATATACTGCATTACAAGAACATAATGCAGTTAGCAGAGGCAATTTGTCAATGTCATAACTAACATGTAGTTATAATTAACTACCATTTATTTAATGAGTAAGTGTTTAATTTCCATTTTAAAAAGTCTGGTTTGAAAAATCAAGAAGGTAAAAGATCAAAATCATGCTACGGACAGAAGAGTCATCCAGCCCCACAGAACGTGACTTAGGGCTTCACCCTAGAGACAGGTGAGAATGGTGCTTCCGAATTAAATAACGAACAAACAAACACAGCAACAAATCCCACCCTTCTGCAGAAAGACCACGGACTTGCCGTTGGAGAGCAACGCGATGTGAAACACGTATCTGAGCACCCGTTAGAGTGAGGTTGGGTCCAGAGAGCCCTAAGCCAGGAGGATGGTCGCGGCAGCCATAGACTTGACCTGCCGATGGGCAGGACTGCCGGAGCCCCCGGCGGCTCCGCTGGCTGGCGCTGGCGCTGGCTCTGAGCAGGTGGCACCAGCGGCACTGCGGGGGAGTGCGGTGACTGGTACTGCATGGTGACAGCTTTATTCCAAGGCTTTTGGGTTTCGATACCTGTTTCTGAGCACCCTGTTTCATCCAGACAGCTGTTCTGTGTCAGACTGGCTGGGTGAAGAGCATCGCAGAATCACTCTGCTTCCTGGGAAACTTCCCTTGGCTTTTTTTAATTAAGAGGAAGGTAGAATTTACCGGCGTTTTCCCTTTCCCTGGTATCTCTGAATCACATTCCGGTTCCTTATGCCTCACGCTCTGTAATCTTCTTGAGTGATTCTGTTTTCATCTTGTAAGTAATTTACTGAGCTTTCTTATCAAAGAGGCAATCAGGCATGTTTCTTGCAAGATGCCCTGAGAGCTGCCACACAGACCGGAGTGTCTCCTTTGATAGGTGGGCTCAGGCACACAGGCTCGTCTCCACCGCCAGACAGGTTATCACGCATTCACTGAGCCCCAGTAAATCACACTTCGCATCATCTCAACTCGTGGCAAGTGCCAGGCAGGAATGGTAATGTAAACATAATGAAGGAACGTAACCTAGAGCGTTTTCCTATACATCTGCCACCCGCTGAGAACATACACAAACTCCATCACCGTAGCACAGTAAATTGCCAAGCCACGATAATTCAGTCATAAATCTATATCCATAGGTTAATTTGGAGTGACTACTGCATCTAGACTGCACATATATTGCAGAAGATGTTTCTCTGTTCTGTTCTCGTACTGTCATTTATAGCAAAACGGGGTGCAGAGTGGGTATACAGTGCTACAGAGGCACCAACATTTTTCCTGATGTCTATGCTTTTAACCAGCCTGCTTATTAGATTTACATTCTGCAGCCTATTTCCAAACTCATCTGCCTCACTGTGATCAGGGCTCTGTCTGCTGTTTGCTTGCTCACTTCAGCAAGTCTGGCATAAAATCATGCGGCTGATTAAGTGATGTAATCTTTACAGTCTCATCAAAGCTATGGATGCAGCGGCTTGCGTGCAGCAGGGCAGCAATGCTAAGCTTGGCTAATGTGCTCACTTCTTTCCATTACCCCGTTTTTTCCCATGGGCCCAGCATGGCAGCTTGGGAACACAGGATGTTATTCCTCACCTAAAGAGCCCCGGTTTTGCTTTGCTTCTTAACTCTCTTTAAATGCATTTCTAGGTTTGTTAATTATTCATTATACCTTAATAATATTTAGTCCACCCTCATCACACTTTCCTTGGTGAAGAAAGTTGTTATTTATGAGTCAAAAGCTATTTATGAAGCAGACAGTCTGGTATCATCAGAAAGGCGGGAGTTGGGGGGAACAGTTTTAATTATTAAAAGAAGCTTTGATTAAAGAGAGTGAGTTAATGTAACAAGTGCAACAGGTTTTCTTGTTTTTCTGCTAGATGTGCAGAAGAAAGCACATCCATTCATTTGGCAGGCCTGACCTGAGACTGTAGAGCCGGCTCAAATGCTCCGGAGATGGATGGATCAGCTCAAAAACAAGGCTTTGCTGTGATAGAACGTCATAGCAGCTGGACTTTAATCCTGGCAGGCTGGGGCTGGGCAGGCTGAAAACAAGCTCATGTGTGTCCTGTTGTTCCATCTTGGAATAGAATTTACTCTGTGTTGGGGGGACGGTCACCTGAGCACCTGATTTTCTGTTGGTCACGGTGGCATCAAGCGGGATCGTGCAGTGAACTGGGCAGCTTTGGAGATTCACTTACCATACAGACTGGAGACTACAAGGCAGGGATTATCTTTCTGTTCTGTGTTGGCTCAAAACAGAGTAGAGCAAGACCCTTGGTTTGTGCCAAGGATCCAAAATGGCATTAAAATGAGATTTCAGTGTGTTCTTTCTTGGAGACAGATCGTTTTCTATCCTAGCAGTAGGAAAGATTTTTTTAAGAACTTTTTTCTTATTTTTTTCATAAAGAAAATCTCAGAATTATCCACAAATCCCAATAGTGTGGCAGCCATCATCCAGTCCTCCAGATCCTACAGTAATTTCTAGCCAGACCTATTTCCATGTCATTTTATTCATCTTACTATATTTTATTTACAGAGATACTACAAAATATGTTGCGAACTGAGTACAATTAGTAAGTACAGTGTGGATTTGGCAACGCCAGAGTCAGCGTGGTGAAGTGATGCTGTTACGGGTTTTCAATTGTTTCAACCCATGAAAGAGACACATCGGAGGGTAAGGGATGCTGGGAACATCCAGACCTTTCCACAGTCCAGCTTGGACACAGGAGCAAGTCTGGCAAGGGGCTTCCTTGGGATTTTATTCTGGCTTTTTCCAAAACACACAGTTTTATCTCATTTAAATTAGGCACGATGCTATTCTGCACTCTCTCTGAGAGACATAAGCAAATCATATCTGAGGTGGTCCTCGTCTTCGTTAGGCGAGAGCTGCACCGAACTCAGCTGACTTGTTCAAGTTCACACCTGAGACGACACGGCTGCAGGTGCCTCACCTGGCACACTGTCCAGCTGGCACACTGTCCAGCTGGCACACTGTCCAGCTGGCACACTGTCCAGCTGGCACACTGTCCAGCTGGCACACTGTCCAGCTGGCACATTGTCCTCGTGTTTCCGCGGTCACCGCACTGACACTCCTCACCTAGTCCTGTACATTCTTGTCAGAGACTGGAGGTGAAATGCTGGTGAGCAGAAGTCACTGCTGTGCTGGCTGATGAGAGATGGCGGTTGGTGTCCAGTTTATCTGAATGTACACCATGCAATACAAGGTATCACTTCTTTAGTTTCTCTCCATCTATTTTTTGGTTTGAGCTTCTGTTCAATCCATCCTGTTTATTCATATTTACACTGATGTAGTCTTCCACATGAGACTTAGGTTCCCCTTCCTCCATCTGGCCATTGCTTATAGGCCCACATTTTTGCAGGGATTGGATTTGTAGGCGGCAGAACCTTCTTAGCCCACCTGGGGATCTCTTGAAGCTTTTTCGCGAGGCTTCAGCAGTTTAATACTCGGTAAGTCAGCTCGAGGTGAAGGCAAAGCTATTGCATGGAGTTTCCGCAAGCTCTGTCTGGCTCCTATTGCAAAGCGGAGAAGATGGTCTTGTCTTTGGTGAGAATTGTGTCGATGACGTTAACACACAAGCCAGCAGCGGCAGCGACCTCTCGCTGCGTTCCCGCGGCTCTGCGCCTGCCCGTGTTTAATGCACTCCAGGTTAGATGGCCTCAGGCAAGAATCAAGTCAGTGTGCCTTGATTTTGCTTCCACTTTGAACACAGTGTGAGGGCAGCTCTGAAAAGTGCCCTTGGGATTGGTGTCCCAGAGTCCAAAGGTCACCTCGAGGCATGAGAACCTCCCACACGAAGGTCCTCTTACATCCCCACCAGGAGATGCAGGGTCATGGCGCTGCTCTAACACCGTAGGCCTCGTGCCCAGCCCAGCAGCTCCAGACCTCCCCACAGCTGCCCCATCGTGTGCGTGAATGACATTGGTTTCTTTTTTTCTCATTCTTAAAAACGTGGTTGCTGATTTTGCTTTTAACAGTGGAGGATCTTCATGAAAGCCTTGCGAAATTCGATGTTGAAGGTGGTGTAAATAATCGGGTTGACAGCACTGTTGACGTACCCGAGCCACGTAAAGGCGCTGTACATTGCTGGGGGGATGTTGCAGTCGCAGTGCATGTTCAGGATGTGAGTGATGAAGAATGGGAGCCAGCAGATGATGAAAACACCTGGGGGGAAAGGAAAGAGACAGATTTTGATTACTGAAAGCTGGACAAATGTTGAGACCATAAGAACAGTAAGGTTCTTTCGGGTATAAAGGAAAAGGGTTTCCCTGAGGAATCAGCTTTCTGCTTGCCCGTTAAGTCTCATAGATTATATTCTGACTACCCAGGTGCTAATGAACTTCTTTGCTGATGTAATTAGACCGGTTTCTTGCTGAGCTCTGCTGCCTTTTGTGCTCTAGACACCCATGGGCTCTCTTGCCCCTGCACCCAGCTGTCCTTTGGCAGTCCAGCCCCTCTGTACAGCACCCGAACCGCTCCTAGCGGGAAGGAGGGAGCCTTCCTACCAGCAGCCTCTTGCCTACATATCTTCCAATGGATCCAGTGAAATGACTTCTGTGGAAGCCTGGAAATACGGCGGCATTCAGACTAGCTGACTAATCCTGGGTAGCTACTGGTTTCCTGCAGAAATAGGAGAGGAAGCCAACGCGCGCTCTCACCGAGTACGATGGCTAGCATCTGAGTGGCTTTCTTTTCCTTCTGTTGTGACAGTTTTCTCCTGTTCATGGCCTTGAGCAGAGAGGTTCTCAGCTTGCCGTTGGGCATAGACTGGATCTCAAAGACCTTGGCTATGCGCGGGGTTTCTTTGGCATGTCCGTTCTTCTCTGCTTTCCCAGGGCTGTCCAAGGGCGCCTGCAGGGTTGAGTTGGTGCCCTGGGTTGAAGCAATTGGCACAACCAACCGATGGTTACTTGGTGCCGCTGGTTTGATGGTGGTTTTCTCGAGGGGACTGGTACTGGACACCATCTCCATCTCTTCTATGTGACTCTCCACCTCCTGGACAAGAATCAAATGTCCACAACATAAAGACAGATAAATATACAGAGAAGAGCAATGAACATTCCTTACAGAGTGAAGCTGGATGATGTTGACGAGCAATCAATCCCCCTTCTCCCTCCCTACATTCTTGGTAGACGCCTGGAGAAAGGTCTGTGAAGTGTTTACAGATAAAAACGCTTTGGGGTAGATGGGATTGACAGAACTGGAGTGAATGACTCTCCTTTATTGCACAAAGAGGCTTAGACATGGGAGAGCCACCGTCTCCACTTCATGTAGATTTTTATTTGGGTTTTCAGAATATAAATAAAACTGAAATCAAGAAGCAAACCTCAACACAAACAATGCAGTCCAACCCTTAAATAACAGACAGGAGGAGAAAATCGAAGACTTAAAATGTCATAGCTCTCATAGCTGATCTTTAGGTGAGCTTAGCCTGGCTTTTTGAGCTCTGATCTTAAACCCCTGCTTCACTCTAAGGAATGGGAAGAATATTTAAATTTTGAGATGGAATGGTAACCTTTGTTCTTAGTTTATTTTTCTCCCACCCTATATAGATTCATTTTGTGTCCTGAGAGGAGAAAAAGGGAAAGCTAAATGCCCTGAAAAGCTACCACTTCTCTTTAACACTCACCACTTTGCGCTTATTAACTTGGAAACTCCCATTGGACTTCACAATAACTGTGCAGAGCTTGACGTCTTCTGGATGAGTGCATTTGTCCTAAGGGGCAAGCACCAGCTCAGAGGTTACACAAGCAGATAGAGACTGGGAAGGGAAGGGGTAAGGGAGATAGGTGGAAATACAAAGAAAGGGCATGAAGCGGAAATTAATTGGCGTGACTAAGGTGCTAAGAAAGACGCAAAACTACTCAGATGCAGCAGTAATGGAGGCGAGTACCGCTCGGCTTTTCACCAAAGGAAGGAAACCCCAAAGATCTGCTTATGTCTCAGTGTATCCCTGTCTCACTGGCCCCTTGCTCGATGTGACACTAGCCTCTCGGGTGATGCAGTTTGCAGGTGTTGCCTCTGGGACTATACATTCCTACTGCTTGTTTTGCAAGTGCTCCAAGAGTAGCACTTGAATGAGTGGTCTCGCACTTAACACGCTCAGCCGGACTCCACTTATATACATATTGCGTGCTTTGAGAGGCCGCTATCACTGCAGAGGATCTTTACCAGCGATGTAGTTTGCAGCCCCGCCGCACAAAGCGTTGCCGTTGAACCCCTTTGTGAGGATGGGTAAAGGATGGAGGCCCGTGAGCGCAGCACGGGGGTCTGGTTACCTTCAGCGGGGCTTGTGTGTCCGAGTCCAGGCCATGGCTGCTGCGCTTGGTGTTGACGCGCTTCCTGCGCTTGCGGAGCACTATGTAGATCTGCACGTACACCAGCAGCGTGACAATGAAGGGGACGTAGAAGGAGACGATGGAGGAATACACAACAAAAGCAGGGTTGGCAATGATGCACTCATTCTCATCTGGAAGACAAAAAGTTTTAGGCTTGTTGTCCCTGTTGCTAGGAGCTAGCACCGGCTTCCCCTTCTCCCTCCCTCTTTCAGAAGGCAGAGAGATACCTAGAGAGAGAGGGGTTGAGGTTCTTGGGGGACCACCACGTCAGCTGGAAGCGGTACCAGAAAAGCAAACTCCCCTTGGGTCGCACGTGGACCCGCATCCCTGGCTAGTGCTTGCCTGATCAGTAAAAGCCTGCCAGTCCCATGCTGTGTACAGTCCAGTCTTCCTACAGTGGCTGAACAGCTACTTCTGTCTCAGTGAAGCTATTTGTCCCATGCCTTTCATTTTCACGTGTTTTAATATAAGAAGGATTTTGATTTTGTAGTGGACAATGTCAATATAACATATTGACATATATATATAATATAACATTGGCAAGTGTTGTGTAAAGTTCTACAGAACCTCAGTTCTGATGTGTTTAAAACACTGGTCTGGACCAGCAAGTAAGAAAACAGATCCAGAAGCAGCTGACAGCAATAGTCCGGGATGACACTGGGAGAGGACATCTGAAACGGGGATGGCTGCATCCTCACAAACCGAAAACCTGATCCCCATGTTTAATCCTGACTTGTGACAGGAGACCCCCTGGGGACTCGGTAAAGCCGGGGAGATGCCAATAGCCAACTGCAGGTGGCATAACACTCACCTGTGTTGTTGAGGCCGAAGAGGATAGGGCAGGAGATGGCAAACGAGAGCACCCAGACCACAGCGATCATGACCGTGACCCTGCGCTTCGAGCTGTAGCGGGTGTTATACAGCATGGGCATTGCTACTGCTGTGTACCTGCAGTGTGGAGACACAAACGCGGTTTATTGCCATTCTGCCCGTGCTGACAGGCTTTGTGGGCAATCACCCCCCGTTACTGAAGCCCAGTGCAGCACGAGAACATTGGCCGAGCTGGGAGGTGTTGGAAGGCGCGAGGCTGGGGCCAGCTTAGCGTTTCTCTTCACTCGCTCTGAGCTGCTGCCTTCCCTCTGGCGTCTGCTCCATCGCTCGGCTCTGCAAACAGCAGGACTGGACTAGTGGGCATGTATACAGACAATTCTGTTTATGTTCTCCAGACCAGTGTTTCTATGTCTGCTTCTGACAGAATCCCTGCTCAGACCTCTATTAGTTCCCCTACAAAAGACGTCCGCAACACTAGCTCTCAGCATTTTCAAGTTTCTGAGTCACAGGTAAAATTAGACAATATAAAGATGGGTGTGACTTGCTGCCCTAGATGTGACATGACTTGCTGCCATGGAGCCCTCACCTGTCAATGCTGATGGCACAGAGGTTGAGGATACTGGCAGTGCACATCATAACATCGAGGGTTACAAAGATATCACAGTGGACCCGACTAAACCTCCACTCACCGACCACCTGCAAAGAGAGAGAATAAGCTCAGTGAAGGAGTTTCCTGAGGATATGCTATTGAGAGGGTCTAAAGGGAGAATTTTGCACAAAGATACAGATTCTTGCTGGTAGCTGGAGTTCAAGAGGGTTCAAAATTTAGTCTATGGAAGTTCCAGCTGGAATCGGGTCACACGCGATCAGTCACACGCTGGGTCAGGTAGGACTGTTTGCCGTTGAGCGCCCTCGAGGACTTTGTCCTGTCTAGTCGAAGGTCTCAAGCTATGGCACGGCCACAGAGGAAGCACCCTGCTCCGTCCAGACTGTTCTTTAGAGGGTTCACCCGAGGGCTGGTGTGGTTTTGTCCTTCCCAATTCCGTCCTGCTGTCCTATATTGAGTTGGGCAGCCCAAAGAGCAGCGCAAACCTGGGCTCGTATTCCAAAGGCATAAGGGAGTGCAAGTCTCCTAAAAGTCAGGGTGAGCTATGTAGGAGCTTAAACAGGTCTCCGAAGCGTTGCAAAGAAGTATTAGAAAGGAAATGCATTAATTTTATATCCTGACCTCCTTTAATTGTGCTTCCAGCTTTTTATTAGATGTCTTTTTGCAATTAAACCTCGGAAAGGTCTGCAGTAGAGAAGCAGGAGCTCTCCTTCGTTTCTTAGTTTAAAAAAATGGTGTAGAAATTCCTCGCGTATTTTTTAATGTGAACAAAATGAATTTGGTTTAGAGTGAAAATTCTTTGACACGCTACCTGTTGTGACGAAGAACTAACGCTAACACTTCCAGTTACCGGTAGCCCTTTTCTCTTGCTACTAAACCAAACTTTGCCAATTAACTTTAATAGCAATTATTAGGACTGCTGTATTTGACATGTGATGAAAAAAAGTATATTTCCCTCTAATAAAAATAGAGTCCTACAGCATTTGAAAATAGAATGAATAAGATATCTATTCTTCAGTTATTTCTGCTCTGATATACATAACCATAGGCAGCATAAAGAAGGAAGAATGACTGCATTGAAGCCTGAGTGACAGATGAATACTTAGTGATTTCAAAAGCAGCTGAGAGACAGTTACATCGGTAACTTTCATGAGAATTTGCCCAAAGGCAAAGGTTTCCAGCCAGATATAAGCCAAATCAGTTTCCCGAATGCATAGCTCAACGTTCCATAAACCACAGCAAAAAGAGAAATCCTTTTGTTATGGGAAATTCAGGAGGTCTCGGAACAGCTGGTGTCCAGGGCGCTAAACCTTCCCTCTCGCTACCCGTTCACCAGAAACACCCAGTACAGCAGGAGAAAAGGGGGTCACCCACCTCCAGATAGACCACCCACGGCATGACCAGCGTCGCTACCAGCAGATCTGCCACCGCCAGGCTGACGATCAGGTAATTAGTGGTAGTTTGAAGGGCTTTTTCCCTGGACACAGCCATACACACCAGCACGTTGCCAAAAACGATGACGAAGATGAGGAGGGTGAGCAGCATGGCATAGTAGTTATACTGAGGCTTCTGGTCTACACTGGACTCGTTGAGTGGTTTGCTCCAGTTCCTGTCACCGGTGTCACCATTGTACCAAGAGAGGTTTAGGGGATCCATGGAGGTGAAAGTGCCAGGCTCCAGCTTCACTCTGACAGACACAAAGGTGTTGAAAAGACAGTTAGACCAACGTGTAAAATGAAAATAAACCAAGAGTAGCTGTTTTGAAGTCGGGGCTGGATTGTGCCTTCTGCCGTTCGCCCAGCGAGGTGCCGGTGCGAGGGGAGGATGGCGGGGGCAGGACTGGCTGCCACCCCCGAGCTGCTCTGTGCCGAGGAAGCTGTGTGAACAGAGCTAAGTGTGCGCTGTGCTGTGTGAACAGAGCTAAGTGTGCGCTGTGCTGTGTGAACAAAGCTAAGTGTGCGCTGTGCTGTGTGAACAGAGCTAAGTGTGCGCTGTGCTGTGTGAACAAAGCCAAGTGTGCGCTGTGCTGTGTGAACAGAGCTAAGTGTGCGCTGTGCTGTGTGAACAAAGCCAAGTGTGCGCTGTGCTGTGTGAACAAAGCTAAGTGTGCGCTGTGCTGTGTGAACAGAGCTAAGTGTGCGCTGTGCTGTGTGAACAGAGCCAAGTGTGCGCTGTGCTGTGTGAACAGAGCTAAGTGTGCGCTGTGCTGTGTGAACAAAGCTAAGTGTGCGCTGTGCTGTGTGAACAAAGCCAAGTGTGCGCTGTGCTGCGTGAACAGAGCCAAGTGTGCGCTGTGCTGCGTGAACAGAGCCAAGTGTGCGCTGTGCTGCGTGAACAGAGCCAAGTGTGCGCTGTGCTGCGTGAACAGAGCCAAGTGTGCGCTGTGCTGCGTGAACAGAGCCAAGTGTGCGCTGTGCTGCGTGAACAAAGCTAAGTGTGCGCTGTGCTGTGTGAACAAAGCTAAGTGTGCGCTGTGCTGTGCGGAGGGGGGGTCACCGGTTCCGCTGTGACGCTGCACTACAGCTGAACTGGGATCTCCTGGGTCATATTGGTGTGGTCCAGGCTAGCGAAGGTGCGTGAGCATCCGTGAAGTTATACAGATTTTACGTCAGCAGTTGATGCAAAGCAGTGCTATCAGGACTCTGCGTACCCCCAGACCATTGCAGTCCACCTACACATATATCCACCTTATAAGAAACTGCCTAAATGTTAAGCCACATCGTGCAGACCGAGCTTGGCAGTAGGTGTCTGTGTTGGGGTCTTTGTCTGGTGCCAGCATATGAGAAATAGAAATTCTATATTTGCAATGAGGCTGCAGCATTTGGCCGCTGGCTCTGGCACGCTGGGAAGACCCGTTCGTGGCTGTGTGCCGAGGCTCTTCTGCTCTCCTTATGGGCTCACTTATGATCCCCCAGGCAGACAAATGGTAACACTGAGCAAGGTGAAATACAGATCTGTGCCATTTGTTGCCACACAGCGGCTTTGTCAGCTGGTAAATTAGTGCGGTGAGGCCAGCAAAAATAGAGTTGTCATATGCTCAGTGGCAGCCACAGCTGCAGAGGAGCTCCGGAGTGGCACAAACCCACACCGATCGTTCCAGCCCCCTGCCAGGCCGGCTTGTGTGGTTAAAAGCAAAGTATGGAGATCTGTAGCTGGGCCTGAAGTGGTCGCTGCATCACGAAATGATGCGTCAGAGGGCACGACCGAAGAGTAAAGGCAAGAGCTGCTTAAAAGCAACTGGAGATTGTGGGGATTGGGTCTGGGGTTTCTGGTTCCCACGGTCTCGAAGGGACACGGCTCTCCAGACACGTCTCCATCAAGACCACCGTGATCTGCACATCCGGCCACGTTCTCAGACACCCCTGAACAGGCCATTTAGTTCTTTTATTAAAAGACAAAGTGAATTCAATTTATTAAACCACGTAAGTGATCAAAATAGCAAAACATTTGCAAATATCAAATTCACCTGGGAACAATGGTTTCTTTATGTTTCACTGAGCTTTTGTGTGCTTTTCTCATTCAAAGAACAATTTGTATAATAATCCTTGGAAATTTGTTGCATATGGGTCCTTAATAGCTGATAATTCAAAAAGTGTCTGTCTGACAGTGCTATCAGCAGCACTTGATAGCTCTACAAATGTCTTCTTAGAAGCTGTCAAAGTGTCAGAAATTAATTAAATGTTAGCTTCTGTGACTCAGAGTGAAGGGGAAAATCAATGCTAAATGCAGCAACGGTTTTTTCTTTTCTCCTGGTGCCCTTTGCTAACGCAAAGCTATCTAGAGAAGGCAGGAACATGCAGAAAATGCAGGATGAGAAAAAGAGCAGAAGTATAGAAAAGTATCTTAAAAAGCATAAAAGGAGTTGAGTGATTTGATGGGTGCAGGATCAGCCCCTTGGTCCTATTCCGGCTCCTCCTGGGCTCTGACTGCAGTTCACAAACCAGGCTTGTGCTTCATGGGGAAAAGGGCAGAGACATGCAATTAAAGACTGTATCTAGTACATAAGCATATGACATAGGCATATGTACAAAACATGGACAACTCTGGTACTTCCTAACTTCTAGGAGTTTGAGTTTTCAGTCCTAAAGATAATACCAGTTTGTCCAGAAGCAGAACTGGCATCGTCTGGAAGCCTTATGGTGGCCATTAGAGCGACTGGCGAGTCTTTCAGCACCGCCTTAAGGAGTTCTTTCTGTTTTACTGCTGACAGTTTCTCAGCAGAGAAGAAAGAGGCACTGAAAGAGCTGACTAGAAGAGAGAGTGCTTTCCACCGTGTTTGTCCAGGTACCTGCTTCCATAGGGAGGCAGAGCGAAGGGATCACAAACACACAGGAAAGGTGGTACAAATGGCACCTTCCTATGCACTGCCTTTGTGGGTTTCAGCATCCCTGTGCACTGCTGCCCGAGGCAGAACAGAATCCCAGTTTTAGCTGGGACTTTGTATGCAGATGTGGGTAGAGACCTGAAACGGAACAAATTCCTTGGTGAATTAACTGCAGCAAAGCCACTTTAATTCCCGCACAGAGTCCACATGGATTTTTAGTGTGGCTGAGCTAATCCAGCTATGGATTTACTGCGGGGTCAAGGGCAGGACAGAGCAGCAAGGTCGCAGCCTTGCGCCTGCATGGGAGCGTTGCTGCTGCTCCCCGGCGCTGGGTCGGGCGCACACCCGGGGCTGTGCTGGTCCCTCCTCGGGTGCCCTGGTCACGCACGGCCTGACTGGGAAGCAGTTTGCCCCCCAGAGGGAAACAGCCTCTCCCAACCATTCCCCATGCTTTCCGGATGGCTTCCAGCAACCGAAGGAGATCTGCTGGCTGGCTGCTACTCCCTGCTGGAAATGCCAGGGAAAAGGGAGCCAGAATAGAGGCTGTAGATGCAGAGCCAGAGCTCTTCTCTCCTTTCTGGTTAACTCCCCGTTCTTTTCCGACAGCAAACTGAAAAATGTTTGTTTGCAGTGCCAGTATTTCTACTTGGCTCCCTGTGATTGATCATCTCATTACATTTGTGGCAAACAAGCACGACATCTCCCTGGCAAGTGTGTAACGTTTACGACTGGCGGCAAGAAAACTGCTCGTCTTTCTGGCAAGATCTAAAACATGAAAAGTGTACTCGGTGGAGTTTTGTCTATAATATAGAGATAGATGTACCAGGCAGCTCGCTAGGAAGCAGGAGTTAAAAGGCTCCAGCAGGAATGCATACCTACAGCGCACCTATGTGGGGCAGTATCCTGGGTCAGCCTCCTGCTTGTCTCAGTTCTGCGTTAGGTCAGGGATGCCCTGATTCAGTGCAATTTTTTGGTTTTTCTCTCAGAAACAGCAAAGTGTAACACTCTTTTTGGTCTTTGCTTGCAAACACCTTCAAGCATAAAATATTCACAGGCCTGATCCTGAGGTAGCACCGGTGTCGAGCTGACGCCATGGTGCGTGTCATTGCAGCATCTGGTTTCTGTTTGGTACAGATTTGTGGCCTTCCGAGATAATCAGGGCCTGGCTGACAGAGCATGCAGTCAGCCCTCGCGTCTTCGGAAAACAGTACGAAATGCCCTAAGGATTTGGCCGGGATGTAACGCGTTGCGGACGAAGTTGGGAGCTCAGCCTGGAGCAGGCTGGGGGAGATGGGAGCAGGAGCTGCAGGATGCGGCCCCGGGCAGGCAGGGGAGGGCTGCAGGATGCGGCCCTGGGCAGGCAGGGGAGGGCTGCAGGATGCAGCTCTGGGCAGGCAGGGGAGGGCTGCAGGATGCAGCTCTGGGCAGGCAGGGGAGGGCTGCAGGTGCCATCGGGGGACATGGCCGGGTCAGCTGCAGGGAACAAGTCTCTACCTCCCTTTCCCAAGGTATTTCTCGCACCCAGTTCTTGCCGAGTTGCCTATTTCCCTCTGATTGCTGCTACCCACACGTACCCATCAGGTTACTGACATTCTAGCCAAGGACTGTGTGAGAAAGGTGATTAGAGACAGATTTGTTGCCCAGACATTTCTGTTTCACAGATATAAATGTCTAAGTGAAATTTGCACAGTACAGTGCCTTCCTGAATATTGTCATTTTCCTCTGAAATTTGGGAATCGACGGGCCACAGGAAAGCTGTCAAACTGACATCCTTTCTGTCCTGAAAATGCTTCTTGATGCTGTTTACTGGGCTCCCCTGAGAATGCAACTCAGACATTCTAATCAGAGGAAGTAGCACATCCTTTGGGAAGAGGGAGGTGGTGGGAGAGAAGGGGAAGGGGCAGGTGTCCCTGAGGAGCTGGGGCTTCTTCCCTGCTCAGGAGCACTGTGCTAAGGAAGCGGTTTCTGGAGTAGATTCACTGCTTCTTGCATATAAGCTCAGAATTGATAATTTATGCTGTGAATTCCCAGTCATTGTTCACTGGAGAGCAAGGAAGGTGTGTAACAGCAAGCAGCAAGAACCTCTTCCCATCCATTTCTATGCAGGAGACAGCGTCTGCAAATATTGAAGAGGAGGAGGAGAGGTCAAGAATTATGAAAATATTGTAAATTCTTTCTTGACCTGAGAACTGCAGTACCCGCTGCCGTGCCGATGAAAAGCCCCCGCCGCCCACCTTGGCACCTGACACTCATCCAGTGCACTCCACGCAATAAGCAAAGCCCGGAGGCTTTAAATAAAGCGCACTGAGTGGGACACTGAACACGGCAGGGGCTGGGCAGCGTGACTGACGAGGTCCTGGCAGCAATTACATTGGAAGCGGTTTGAGCGCTGCCTGCATCTTTTCAGGAGGCGGTGCTGGGCAAACTTGCCTTTCTACCCTCACACTTTCTTCATGCTAAATCTCTAGTAATATGTAAAATACACCAGCTTAGCTACCTCTGCACCTAGAAGCAGAGAAATTAGAGGCAAAGATCCTGACAAGAGTGGTTTTATTTTGGGGGTGGGGGGTGGGGGGTTAGATCTTAACCCTCGCACTGTGCAACCTTCCTCTCTATCCAATACAACAGTTCTTCCCACCAGCTTCTTGCAAAAGCCTCTTGAAAATCTTGCTCCTCTCCTGCCGTACCGTGTGCCTCCCCATTCTTCGGGTCCTTCGTTATTCGAAATACAAGTGCAAGGCATTTTAATGGCAGTTATTGCTCGCTTCTGATTCAGAAACATTGCTGCGTTTCACTTGGTCTTGCATAATATCTAATTGGATCTTCCTACTAGAAAGCGAGCATATGTCCCCCGGAGCGTGTTGTAAAGCACCTAATCTAAGTGCTTCCTCTTGTGAGCGCTCAGAAGTGCTATTAGCACGGGGTTGGGATATAATATGCTCCTGCCACATAGGCCTTTGAGTCACCAACGTCAACCGTTCTTCTCGCTGATGCCACAATATTTTCTTTTCTCAGCGCTTTACTTCTCAATAATTGCACCGTTCAGAGCTCTCTGCGCTAATTCTGCAATGTGAATCAGCACCTCCTTAACGGCAGCACCGGGACGGGGGTGAGGAGAACCGCAGCAGCCCGAGCTCCTTTCGCTGGACCGCAGACCTTCCTCCCTCTGAAAGTGGGGGACAGGATGACATTTTTGCAATAGCCTTGCAGGGTGACCATGAGCCAGCACTCAGCCTTACGATACCGGTGATCTTTCTTCCTTTAGAATTTGCTATGTGTCAGAGATCATCCACCAGTGTGTGCAAATAACCCTTAATCAGCAGTAGAGCTAATTGTATTATTTTTGAGGAATTGCAAAGGTTGAATCTATTCACTCCAAATCCCCAGCAGTCATATGCAGAGGCAGCTGAAACTTGAACAAAATATTTACTTGTAGGTTCTGGTTAGCATGTGGCAGGTGGTTCAGGATTTGGTTTTAATCTGTTTAATGTTCGCTGTACATTTTGGTGCTTGGCATTTGTAACGTATAACTTAATTTGATTGCAGAATTGTGTTAATTCCTTAGCTGGATGGTTTTTCCCCTCCAGTCGGGCTCCTTGTGCAGCACCCAGCACAAGCGTGTGTCAGCTCCGAGCCCTTCAGCCAGCCTTTATTAAAAGTAAATAATATTCAGATTGAGGAGATCAAATATTTGCCTTCCATTTATATAACGTAACATTTGTTTAACACCTGCTCTTTTCGTTGCCACCACTATCACAGAGCTGGTTTGCAAAAATGTTTGCCAAAAGAAGTGAATTCCGGAGGAAAGGAGAGCTCAGTTCCCTCTCCTTTCTTTTTCTTAGATGTCGTGGGTGTTTGCCCCCAACCATATCTGACTAATATTTGCCACGAATTCCCTTTTAATAGATTCTTTGTAGAAGGTTTGATGAAGATGTGTCAATCAGCACAACATTCATGTGACTCCTTCTTGCTCTAATTGTCACTTCCCTGTGTTGGAAACTTGAAGGGACCATCAGGTGAGTTGGTGCCGTCCCTCCTGGCCAACGGGCACGAACATGGGCTGCCATGGGCACAGGGGAGGCTCTGTGCCTCCTTCTATACAGATCAGCCAATGCTCCTCAGATTTCAAATCCTAATGATCTTTAATCATTTAATCCCTGACCCAAATCAGCTCAGCTTAAATCCTACCTCTGTCATCTTTGCGAGCAAAATGTGAATAAGAGAAGAAGCTGTCTCTAATTCTGTACCTGTTATTCTGCATCTCCTCCCACGGGGTGGGCATTCAGCCCTGGAGGAACTGGGCTGGATCATCAGCTTCTTAAATCGGTGTCTGGTTTTGTGGCCATAGTGCTGAAAAGGGCTTCAAGAGTCATATGGTTCCTGCTTTACCTCGTGGCCGTTCCATGACAAGTGTCTGTCTGAACTTCTTGATCTAACCTTAAGTGCCTTCCAGATATGCAAAATGGGTTTATTACCTTTTATATATATACATATAAATATATATATATATATATATATACACTTCCTCTACAATTTGTCTTTCGTTCTCTTGCTGTTTCATCGTGTCCCCTCTTTGCTCAACTGAGTCTGCTCACAGAGGCAGAAATTCACTACGCAGCAGATCTTTCTCACTGCTACTCGTGATACAAAGCGCACGTTCCTAGAAGAACTGTTGCCCCCAGGCCTCATCTTCTTCCCAATGGCAGTTTTGTTTTCGAACAGATTTGGCCCTCAGCTCGCGCAGCAGAGAGACCGTGTGTATTTGGATCTCAAGCAGACATGTGAGAAAGAACCACATGCAGTATCTCAATAAGACCCACCTGGGAATGACAGGGAACCAATTAAAAATTTAAAATAAAATCCAAACCCATGCCATAGAACCTATTTCCTGGTGCCACTCACGTTTTGGAGGGTGGGGAAATTCGCAGGGCTGTCCTGCTGTGACGATGGTGGTGACTCCTCACTCACACCCTTTCCCCTGGGGCTCCTGAGGACAGGCTCCCCCCTTGGAGCGCACAGCAGGGCAGCAGACTAAAAAGGAGCCGGCATCTTTCCCCCCTCCAGCCTTCTGGCTGAGCTAAGGAAAGATGCGATGTGACAAGAAGTGTCAGATGGGATCAGACAACCCCATACGATGTCGGTGTTGCCCTGGTCTGACTCACCGTCAAACGCCTCATCGGGATGGCGAGGGCCAAGCGCTCCCTTCTGCTCCGCAGCCCTGCCCTCGTGTGCCTCTCGTGGAGACAGAGAGGAGGAGGAGGAGCTGCCCTTCATCCTGCCGGTGTTTGAGGACAGGGGTTTCAAACGTGTCTACATAATAGAGTGTCTGCTCTTACTTGCTTTTAGTTGTCGAAGCTCCTCAATGTTCTATACAGGCTGGTTCTGGGTGCTACTTTTTGAGCCCTTCACCAGCTAAGTGATGTCAATGGTTTTATCCTGGCTTCCTCAAGAAAGATGCTCCTCTGTTTATACTGAACGGGGGGGAAGTTGTTGTCTATGCATCTGCTGGGTGTGTTTTTCTCTGCCTGGCCTTTGGAACTGGTGTCCTACGAGCAGAAGGGTCTTACGCTACGTGTTAAGTTCTCCCGCCTTTGGTGAAGTCTGGGAGTGGAAGGAGAAGACAGCCGCCTTGTTGTGCCTCTTCAAAGACCTCTGAGAACCCGTAGGGGGATTCAGCCCACAGGAACGCGGGTGTTTTGCCCCACCACGTGTGGTACAGCTTGTTTTCCAGGTGAACGTGTGCCTATTTTGCTTTGTCCTGAGCTAAGATGTTACAAAAGTGGTTTAAGATTTTACCTGTTGACTTTTACACCGACAGCAAAACTTGCAGCCTGCTGTGGTGCATTAGTATACAGAAAGCTCTAGTATACAAAATACAGTCAGTTTCAAAGGGAAAGTTTATAAGTGAAATCCACAAAATGAGGAGCAGGAAGGAAACATCACACATTGGGCTTTTGTTGTTGTTCTTTGCTTTGTTTTAATACTTTTTCTAAAGTATGTTTGTTGTTTCTACAAACAACGCCTCCAGTGGTGAGGCTTTGTGGGTATGTTTCTGAGGTCTTCGGAATCAGAAATTCAACAGTATTGAAGTTGCAAAATGTAGCCCTAAAGGATCTTAGTTTTTGTCGTTTTCTGTTGCTGTTGTAATTTCCTAATTGGTTCTTCCTTCACACCGAGGAAATAACCTCAATGGAGATAGTTTGGCCATGAAGCTTCCAGCCCCCCCAGCTCCTCCAGCTCCCCAGAGCCAGCGTTGCGGTCAGGGGAAGCAGAACAAGACGTTTTAAAAGTGCTGCTTCTCCCCCAAAAATGTGCTCTACACACACACTTTCTTTTTCAGCAAGGACTGTACAGTTTTCCCGCTTTCCTCAGATCTTGCTCCACAGACATCTGTGCCCACTGAGCTCTCATTCTGACGCGGTTGTGATTCTCAGTGTGATACCTTGTCCTGCAAAGTACTTGTTGATTCCTCCAGTCATTTGGAATAGAAAACATACTGCCCAGTGCCACAGACACAGGCACAAGGGGCCAGGACAGATCTAGGGAAGACTTTATGGACTGACACACACAAGCCGTCGCAATACGGAGCTGTGTAAAGCTGCCGTTATTTTGTTTAAACCAGTGAGCTATGTGCTGCTAGTCCCATACCCAGCGCTGTGTCTGAGAGCCCGACCAGCTCCCAGGGGGGTCCCTGAGATCACCCCTGCCTTGCAATTTAAATGCATATGATACATGCCAGGAACATCTATAGGCAGAACTCGCTAGCACACGCCTAGCCCGTTCGCTCGGTCACAGTGGGATGAAGCATTCCTATACAATCACAAATAATGCTTTTAAAGCATCCATAAGCTCACAGGGACGATAAATGATTCATGTTCTGGGACCAGGGTGATTTTTACTGTTTAATGATGTATATGGGGGGTGGTGTTTCTATTTTTAATGGTTTTTTGCAAGCATAGCTTTTCAAGCATGGGTGACTAAAACGAGGCCCCTAAATCCGTGTGTAAGTGCCTACAGGCAGCAGGCTGCCCGGAGACCCCCCGTTCCGCCTGACGGGGGACAGCGACACCCCCGAGCCGGGAGGTGAGGCCATGGAATGGTCACCAGAGAAAACAGATTAACAGGTTAGAAATCTACGTTCAGTTTTCATGATCCTGGAGGTGATCGCATTTTTCTTGACTCTCATACAAATACGTCAAACCTGACATACACAAATACAGAGGTAACTGGAGGTCAGACAAGTGCCTGTTACAGCCAGGATCTTAATCTGCTAAAACTCCAAATTGTCTGAGATATCTCGATAGCGTTTGGGGTGAGGATTCAGTTTAGACAAGTAGTCCGCAAGGTGTCATGTATTTGGCAATAGGTTTAACTTTCCGATACGCTGTCTCAGCTGCGGCGCTCAGGGGAGTGTGATTCAAACCCACGAGATGCTGGTGAAGAGTTCATTTTTCCATAAAGCCGCAAATTGCACAGCGCATTCTCAATAGTGTTGATTTTGCTGATGCATCCCCAGCGTTAGCAGTTGGCAACCTGAAGCAGTGAGCAGAATCAGATATGTGTCTTTATCAGCTCAGGAGTGTGTTTCCTGGGCCACCGCAGGCAGAAACAACCGAGGCTGGTGAGCCCGAAATTTTGGATAAATAACAGAACGTGTACAGGAAGGGAGATACAAATGAAAATGAAGGTTGGCTGTAAGAGCTCCACCGCCGCAGTGGGTTTCACTTACTCCAGCAGGACTGGAGAGCTCCTGATTAGCCGTCCCCAGGCAGCAGTGCACGGGTTCAGCGTATTTATTTAGCTCCATTAGAAATGTGAAGTGTGGATGTCATTGTGATGGTCCAGGCCTGTCTCCAGGGGTTAAGGCCGTGTTCTATTATTGACTGCGTTTATTGTTCCTCACAGTCTATCTCTTTTTCTCCGGTGCTACATAACACATAAGGCTGCATTTACATTTTCTGAATGGACTAATCATGGCTCTTTGCTTTGATAAAGAATGTGCAGCCTCCCACATAACCACATGGAAACCAACAGGGAAGAGTAAACCAGGAATAAATCTGTTCTAGGGGGCTGAAAGAAATACCCACCAAGATAATTGGGAGAGATGTACTGAGAGAAGGGACTGAACACACAGTCACATCTTAAAAAAAAATATATATATATAATGCTAAAAATATCCAGATGAAGGACAAGCAAGAGAAAACACGATTGAAGCGGAACAATTGGTAGAGGAGTTAATACTTATTAGCAATCATTTCAGATTGAATATAGGTTGGTTTTGTAACAGCACAAGGAATGATGCATTTGACAGGACTTAAACAAGTGCCTCCCCCTTTCCCAAATAAATGAGTTAGCAGCACCTGGCACAAGCTGAGGGGTCTTGGGTGCTCCTGAAGAGCCAAAGCCAAGACGGTTGCTAAAAGCTGTTATGCGTAAAACACGGTGAAATCAGACCCCAAACAAATTGTTCAAAATCTTTCCTCCCTATATTCCAAACCTTAATTTCTTTTAACATCCAGCCTATGTATTTTGTCTTTTAGCCTTAAAAAAATAGCCCTGAGAGGTCAGATAAAGTTCATCCAGTGCAGCACCTTTTCTCCAATGGTATCCAAAATCTGTTGCCTGGGCAAAAGTGTTGGAACAGAGCGAGTCTATGTGATACCTACGCAGGTGCTGCTCCATCGTCCCATTTTTTGCATCTCAGATATTTCCTGAGCCAGCGTGGTTTCTGTGCTTTTATTAATGCCCAGTGGTGGCGATTCTCTGGGGCATTTTGAGGTGCCTCTGTGAACAGAGGCTGGGAGGGTAGAGATTTGCTGATTTAACAGCAAGGATGGACTTTAGAAGACGAACAAACAGGGAATCGTACTTGATGTGCTGGGCCGTTCTATTTCATGATGGTGACATAGCTTAGTCCCATAGCTTAGTCCCATAGCTTAGTCCCATAGCTTAGTCCCATAGCTTAGTTCCATAGCCTAGTCCCATAGCTTAGTCCCATAGCTTAGTCCAGTTGCCTCTACCAGCATGTCCATAACTTGTGTTATCAACTGACCAGCGCCTCGAGCCTTTGCTAACGTGGTAACAGCCGAGTCTGCCAGCCCAAGGGAGTACAGGGAAGAACCCACTGAACCAACAATGAAGTGCCATTAAAGGAAAAGCTGAGTATTTTTCCCAGGCGGGTGTCTTATACTTCAGCAAAGCTGGAAAAGCTTAAAGTGCAATCTTGGTGCCTGCTGCCTTGCATGCAAGCGGTGCATGCAGAGTGAGTGGATGGCAAGCTGTGATTCCCTTGTGAGAGGAGTGCATCTATATGAACCACCTTTGCTTCGCGGGTTTATGTGGCTGCAGCCTGCCCGCTTCGGCGGGCTCCGTGGTGGCTTGGGATGGGGTGTGGGAGCAGCATCAGGATGGGCATGAGGGATGCTATGGGACCAATTGTCTGATCAAAATCGTGACCTAGCAAATCATGACACGGAAGCAAAATGTAAAGGAAAAAGGAAGCTGTTGGTTCTGGGTATGAGCCAGGTTAGTATAACCTATCCATAGTATAACCTATGCTAGTAACCCGGCGTCACCTGGCTTCTGATGGTTCACATGCTTCTCTCTCAAGTCCGAATCACGCACTTTTGCTTTATAAATGCTACTGTGTACCAAGCTGAAGCTCTTTTTTTACACAAATGCAATCTCAATGCATGCATGCCTATGGAAGCTATATGCAAATGTAATAGCATGGCAGGCTTTACACAATTGGTTTGCATACATGTAACTGCATGAGTTGCATTTGGGTGACGTTTTGTGGTTTGTGACACATCGTCTAAGGGATGTAATTCATGTCAGATAACTGCTGCATAGCTATCTTGAGAAATACTAAGGGAAAAGGCAGGGCCCAGGCTCACACCTTGGTCATTCTGTTGATGTAGAGTTATTCCTCTGGTGTTACCATTTCAAATGACCGGGAGGTCTGTAGTCTGCCCTTCTCTTGCTCTCTCTCTCTCCATCGTGTTTCCCTGTGGTGCCACACACTGTCTGTGTGAGCAAAAGGTAATCGCATGGTACGTTAATCGGTGGAGACTACTTGTGCAAAACCTCTGTTCAGAAGGATGGGAAGTAAAGAGTAACAGCTCTAATGTAATAGAATTTCTGTAGCATGAAAAATAAGTTAAATTGGAGAAATACACAAAAACTAGAGCGAGAGTGTTCTCTGCCCTTCTCTGGAGTTAGCAGTATTGTCAGCAGACTGGTTTTCTAGATTGCTACAAGCAATCCATGGACCTCTACTTCGAAATAAATAACTCACAAGCACAGGATTATGAGTTCTCAAAACCATTGTGTAGCTAAAGAAGAACAATTGCACCAAACACTGAACATCCAAGAAACATAACCCATGCTGGTTTGCAGCGAGTGGCGTGTGTAACCTATTTGACCAGCTACATTACAATCTTGTGGCTGGTTATTTATAAAACAATCAGGTTATTCTTCTGTTTGGCTTTGAACTCTACTTGAAGAAGAGTGATTCATGCTCCACATGCTGTTAGCTCTGTGGCTCCGTGCTCTGTATGTGGGAAAGTCAGGCTGAGAGAGACTTGATAATTAACATGTGAGGATGTATTATCTGTGTAGAAACCACCTACAGTCAACAACTTTAAGCACAAATGCTTCTGCACTGACCAGGACCCAGCGCAATCCCCGAGTCCCTGCTTTCCACTGCTTTCAAAAGGCCAGATGAAACTTGCCACTGAAGGGCAAAGGGAAAATATCAAGATATAAAGAAGAACAACTCAGACTTCCTTCACGCCACAAAGGTTGCTGAAAACCTTGCACGGAATCTGCTTGTGACATTCAGAGGAGTATTTCTGAAAGATTTCTGTCCAGGGCTTCTTCAAGGGTGACACAGCTCGTGTCCCTCACTGCAAAGATCGCCCTGCGGCAGCCCTGCTGCTGGGGGGAAACTGCAAGGGACACAAGTTTTGCCATATGTAGAAAAATGAGTAAGGGGAAAAAATAGTGCTCTCCTTCAAACAATCTGACTGAACAGTCTAATTCTTTGGGGAAATGGAGTGTGCCCACATCATGTCCTATCCACACATCCTCCTACAGTTTTCCCTGTCACTTTTTCTATTGCGTCTATGCCAGAACAATGCTCAGCGTCAAACTTCTAAAAATGACCGTAGCTTCTTAGTAAACCTAAATGCCTCTTTAGCATTTAATAACAATTGTTTAGAGGTTTGCAGTTAGTGTTTTAGACGAAAAACAATAAGACAGTCTGCGTTTTTAAATTTGAAAACTTGCTTCACCTGCTCTGTTTCCCAAGAGAACAGCTTAATGGATCATTTGATATAACGATAAATATTTTCTTTCCATGCTGCCTTTATTGACGCTACCAGGCAGTGGTGATTACAGTAGCTACTGTTCTCTCTGGTCTGTTGCGGGGATATTCACAACATTCATATTTTCTGAAGAAAAGCATCAACGTGTATTTCTTACCTTCAAGCCATATGAATCCCTGGAGCAGAGGTGCCAGCACTTTGTGTCAAATATATCCGAACCACCACAGCTCTCCTCCGTGGCTTTTCTCAAGCTCTCCCAGGCTTCCAAGCAGACTTTCTGGTGTTCAGTATTCACACACGCATAGGGGAGGAAAAACAAGAAATCACCTGCTTACCCCCTGCAAACTGGGACTCAGGCGGGTGGAAGTTGCTGTGGTTAACCCCAACCTGAGCCAGCGGCTGCGGGAACTTGAGGAGCGCGGGGAGCGTGTCGGTTCCCGGGCAGAGGCGATGCGGGAGCAGCGCTTTCCCGCAGTCATCCGCTGTCCGCTCCCTTCAGCACATCGCTGGGTGGAAAAGCAGCAGCTCCGTCTCCATTTCCCAGAGCTCGGATTTGGCTCGCTGATAATCAGAGCCGCCCCTTCCTCCCACGACGAGATCCCCAACAACCTGTTTCCACTACAGCTCCCTTTGCTGACCGCGGGGCGCGATTTCCCGCAGCGCTCCCCTGTCTGCCTCGCCTGCTGGGGGGGGCAAAGTTTCCTCCCGCGGATCCCACCGACTCACGCCGGGTTCGGTCGCTCCCCGGGGGCGGCTCCTCTGCCCCGGCTCTGCGGGGCGACGGGCACCGTCGGCGGCTTGGGCAGCGCCGGCAGCTTGGGCACCGGGAGCCGGACGGTGCCGGGAGCGGGCGGAGCGCGGCCCGGGGCTGCTCGCACGGAGGCGGCCGCCGCCGCACCCCGGGAGCCAGCAGAGGCCCCGAGGAAGCCCCCCGTGGAAACGAGCCCCTTCCTGGCCGCTCCGCACGGAGCCCGGCCGCTCTGGGGGTGCCGGGCAGCCCGCGGCTCCGCACGCACGGCCGGGGCAGCGCCGTGTCTGCCCCGCGGGCTCTGGGCATCCACGCAGCCTCCGGACCGCGAGGTGACTCGGTGCCCCCGCATGTGCCCGGTCTGCGCGGAGCTGGCGGGTTTCGCAGGGAAGGCAGGGACAATGCGGAGTGACGCTCCGGTGTGGATGGGATAGCGGAGGAAGGTGGAAAATCTTGAGTAAGGAAGCGGAGTGCAGTTGTTATTTCTACAGTAAACAGCTTGGGTATTTTATTTGTGAAGAAAAGGGTCAATGCTAAGTAAGGGTGTCACCCACCCGCTTTCGTCCCCAGTGGAAAAGTCCCAGCAGGGTTCTGTGTATGTGCTGACTACCCAGGCTAAATTCTCAACAGTGCTGCTCATTTCGACACTCTCTGTAATGGTAAACAGACCTTTTTGCAGTCCAGACACCAAGAGAAACCATTTCCTGAAATGACAATGAAAGCGTATCTGCTGTTGCAACATTTTCATATCTTCTTATGCTTTAATGTCTTTAACACTATCTAACTTTCAAGGCATTAGGAGTCCATAATTGGAAGTCCATAATTAGGAGTCCATAATTTGAAGCTTTTATTTTTTTTCCAGAAATGGCATGATTTGCTTTTTGAATGTATTTTTTTATATTACCAAACAACACTAGACAAAGAGAAACCAGACTGAAACCCGTGTCTATGGTCAGGTTTCCTGGAGGATTTTCTACAAAGGGGTGGCTCTAGAATAGCACTTTCAACCTTTCCTGACTGTGGAACCCTGGACATTTTACAGCAGAGCTATTGACCCATTGAAGATATTGCATACGTGGCTTACTGCAAAAAGTACATACACCTGTCTTTCTGAGGCTTCTTTAGCATTAAAGTCAAATGGAATTATCTTGAACTTTCTAAGCGTTGTTGAAATAGTTTCCTTCTCATCCAAGCGTTGTTCCATTGTGAGTTTTGCAGTTCCGAGGTAGCCAAATGAACACTGGAGCTGACTCCTGCAGCACAAACCCCAGAAACAGCCCCGGGAGTTGCTGTAACATTGCAGTGAACCACAAGTATATCTCTGAAGTGCTGAACTGTTGCTCAGTGCCAGTATAGGAAGTATCACACCTTATTGTTTTGGTATATGTAGAACACTGATTTCTCCTTGAAAGCGGGACAGGAAAGCGTTAGTACATATGACACTTTGCTTGCCTAAAGATAAATATATCTACCTAATGGATAGACAAAACCTCTTTGAGATGTTCATGTTTTCTTTCAGGCCAAGCAGAATCGTATCCTCCCCCAGCCCCTTTGGGCTGTGTCACTAGTGAGCTTTCCATCCAAGTCAGGAAAGCAGTGATTTAGTAATTAATAACCAGGTAAGCTAGCTAATGGGAGAGCTCTGAGTCTCACTGACCCTTTGCCACCTGCCTTTTGGTTTACAGTGAAGATACGTTTAACTGCTTGCAAGAGTCATATCCCTGTGTTGCTGCCACCGTATTCTTTCACTCCTACTAAAAATCAGGCCACCAGAAACCTACGAATTAAACCAACAGTCTGATGGTGTTACAGATCCCATCCCTTGTCTGTGCTAGAAGTGCACCTGGTCTGTTACTCCGCAATGTGAAGCACTACATCCTCAGCGGATGAAAACTCTAAGAGTTTAATTGGGCTATGTAGCTGTCCTTATGAAGTTTGAAGTGAGATTCATTTCCCCTGAATTTTGTATCAAGGATTTCAACAGATGCCCTAGAGTTAGGTGAATCATGGCAGAGAACAGAGCACAATAACAAGGAAAACTCATGTATAAAAAAAGCCCCAGCCCTGAATCTGGAGCCAGAATAAACGAAACCTCAAAACCACAAGTAAAACCTTCTTATAGAAGCAATTTTTCCCCCCTTCCCAGTGCATTTTCGGTTTGTGAGCGCTCACTGAGGCGGCTCTGTGACCGGCTCTTTGGTCAGACTGTTCAGCAGCAGCTTTGTGCAAGCAGACAGCCCTGCAGCTCCGTCACTGGTTGATCTGGAGCAGAGACATCGCTCCTGGGATATTTCTCCTTGATTTTAGGGATGGAGTGGAGTACAGTTCCTGGGGCAAACATCATGAGTGCTCTGCAGTGTTTCCTCAACACGCTCCTGTCAGGGCTCCATCACCGTGATCCCCCCATTCAGTTGAAGACACTTGCTGAGCACGTGCACAAATGTCCCAAATTTTGAATGCTAACTAGGTTATTTTAAACAAGAGAAGGAGAAGAACCTTTCTGTTCTCCCAGCTCTTTGTCTGGTGCCTTTTCTCTGCTAACAAAGGCCCTTGGGAGCCTTGAGTGTTGGCAATCAGCTTGGAAAAATTCACCTGGATTGCAAGAGCCTCTTTTCTGCCTTTTCTTTTTTTTTTTTTCCACCTTCTTGTTATTTTTCCGAAGCTCGGCAGCCAGTGGAGACGTGTAATTAAAGTTAATTGTGATTGCTTGGTGATGCAGCAGCTCCCCTACAGCCCAGGCCCCAGGGTGCTGAGTGGGCACCGGTGGGCACGCTCCAGCGGCTCAAGAAAACTCCTCCTTCCTTCCAAGTGGCCCGACAGTCTCCTCCGGTGTCCGGCCGCTGGCACCGCTCGCCTTTGAGCACCGGAGGCTGCCGCTTGCTTCTCCCCCTGTTCACAGAGGGAGCTGGACCACCTCCCCTCGCCCCCCAGGAGCCTGCATTGGTGTAGCTATCAAGTCACAGCACACTATGGGAGCAGGTGAGTTCGGTTTGCTCAGGGTTTTCAATGCCCACTTTCCGTGGCTGGCTGTGACAGGTCCGTGGTGGAGTCTCTGGTGCTAATCAATACTCCAGCTGCCGGTTTTCTTGCCTGCGGCAGAGGAGGAGACTGACAGCGCTTTGATTTGTGATCAAAGACACCCCTGTCACATCCCACAGTTATACACCGAATCCAAGGCTGGCTTCTGCCTGCTGTTCTGATCCAGACCTCACTGGGAGTTTTGCTCCGTTGTGCCTCTTTGACACATCTTGATTTCAGAAGTATCTGCGTTAAATAACTTGTCTTGGTTTCTGGTAAGAAAAAAAAAGGCATTTCAAAACAGCCCTCAGTGTATCTAACTCAGCATCGTTACGGGCTGGTGTAGAGGCTACTCAGTGCACTGCAATACAGGCAATGTTAGGAGGGGCAGCGCTTCAAGGGTGCTTTTCCCTGCTGACAGCAAGTACATTGGCTTCTGCTGATGGGTGAATTAATTGATGGGTTCTCATGTTTTAAACGAGGCCCTCAAGTACGACCCAAATCCCATTCTGACACTAGAATGAATGTTTGATGGCGATGTTAAATTGCCACTAGACGAGCTATACATGGTGCCAAATCCAGACTCTGCTGCTGCTTCATGCACCTCTGAATAATGTGATTGTTGCATTCATGGAAGCGTTGCTGGAATTGCCTGGTAGGAGGCCCAGGTAACCTGGGCAGTGCTGTGCACCATTCTGGGTTTACATTCTTCATTTTACTGTGAACTAGGAAAGAGCAACTTGGTGCCACACACACATCATTGAGTGTGTAAAAGCAGCAAAAGGGCTGGGAGTGCGAGCTGGGGGTGCAGGTCAGGAGCCACAGAGCTGAGTAGACTGAGAACACTGGGAAAGGCCGATTCACAATGAGGCAGAAAAACTGCAATTGTTCGATGTTGGTAAAAACTCCAGGGATGGATGGGATACCCACAGGTGGCCACAGTCTGCTTCTAATAGGCTGAGAGATAAAGCCCATCAAAACTTGGAATATATTAAGGTTTTCTGATCCCACGACAGACTCAGTAACTCACGTTGGGAGCTTCGTGTTGCACACAGAGGCAGCTGGAAGAACACGTCCAGGCTCCCCCGAGACCTCTGCCTGTTCTCACCAGATCACATGTCAATAATATCCTTTCTTACCCCGACTCGCCTCTGTTTGCTGTAGGTTTTCTTCCCCCAAAACGCCTCTTTACCAGTTTCCCCTCAGATCTATTCAGGATGAAGTTTGCATTAATCATGAGGATCGACTTCTGTTGGTGCAGCAACGCCTTGTGAAGGAAGCAAATTTTGCCTTGATGCTTTAGAATCAATGGTCAATCTGTTTAATTAACAGTCTGACTTAGCAGAATTCTGTTTCCCTCCCACCTGCTTCACACCCAAACGTGCACAGCTGGCTCAGAACGCTCTCCTGCCCTTTCCTGGGTGGCAAAGGTGCTTTCACATCCTTAACTCTGTGCTTCCCTTTCTCTTACATGGAGGGCGCTCCGCCAGCTCTTTTTCAGAACAGATTCACAAGCTACCTGGATCCTCTTTGCCGTTAAGCAAATAATTACTTTACGTGATATAATTTGCTTAAAACCATGACAGTTTTAACTATAGTTTAAGGCTAAATGACTGTTCAGCAAGACAGCTGGTAAAATTCACCCTGTAATAAGACTGAAGCAATGTAAACAAGCCCAGCCCATTTAGGGCTTTGAGTTAATATAGATGTCAAATACTACTTTCAATATCTCTAAATTTCCCAAACCATCAGACATTTTCCTCCACTATAAATGTACTTATAATAGATCTCATCCTTTATCACCGAAATGCACAACTTCTGTCTGTCCTGCATCCCTATAATTGATAAATTTCAATATAAATTAACCTCAGAAGAAACATAATCTATTTTGTCGAAATACTACAGACACCTGCGACACAACGTGATGAGGAACACGTGGTGCAGCGCAGCTTTAGGAGCTCGGGCCTGGCTCCCCGTTACACCAGCTGTGGCTGTTCCAAAGAAAACAGCCTGAAACAGCCCAAAATAAGAGTGTTTTGGCCTCTAGAATACAACATGCCAGGGGCTTTTCCCTCTGCTCTGCCTGGCGCCTGTAGTGCTCGGTTTAAATGCAAGATGTCATCGGAGTTTGCCTTCTGTGACATTGAGGAAGAGTGGTGCTTCCCAGGTATTTGCATAAGGGAACCAAGTAGAGAAAGCTGAGATGGCGTTAAGTTAAACCTGCGCTCGCAGGCTCTGTTGAGCCGTGCTCAGACCTTAGAGAACTATAGCCAGCTAAGGGTGGCAACAAAACTGGGTTTAGGCTGGAGGGACTGAAAGAGTTTTTCAGGTTTGGTCGTGGTAATTTGAACACATGGAGGGCTTAGGTCTTGGCTTTACAGATATCAGCAGAAAGGCTGCTATTCACTTCCATGTGCTTTGTATCAGGCACGTGGATTTGGAGAATCTGAATCAGCCAAACACCAGAACAGCAGGCAATGGGGTTGTAGAGCAGCAGAGTCAGATCACTGACAACTAAACCGCTTTCCTTAGGGCCGCCCAGCAGGCCAAGTAGTGCCAAACAGTTCTGATTTAAATCACAGCCACTAGGGGAGTGTCTCTGGGGCCTGCTGTACTCTATCCTTCTCAGTTAATAATAGCAATACAATTGCAATTATGGTGATAAAGCTCAAAATTCATTTGCCGTTGCTTGGGTTGTGGTGATTTATTGTTTGGTAATTATCTTGCTGGAGTCTTGAGGATGAAATAATCTCCCCTATTTACATAATCAAGGCATCAAAGTCTTCAGAGCAGGGCATACTATCAGCAGATGGCCCTACCATGTGTGCTAGGATGCCTTCGTTTTTTATAGCTTGCGGTGCATCCAATCTCGGCATCAATTTACCTACAGCAAAAGTTTGCTGTGTTCTAGTAATTAAGTGTAATTTACAGAATACAGAGAGCTCTTGCTGCGTTACCGTTAGCCTGTGAGAGGCCCGTTCGGGGTCAATCCTGACCCGTCTCTGTGGCTGAATGGGTGCTGGAGGAGGCAGGATTGTGGAGGGGAGACAGGGCTGGAAATCTGCCCTCTGAGGATGTGACCACCATGGGCTCTGTGCACCCCGGGGAGAAGGAAAACTGGAACAGTGTCTTTGTCAAGAGCTGTAGAACACGACGCAGAAAGAATGGAATTGATGGGCAGAACACGTGTGGAGCTTCTTCTGTGATGGGTTTGTTTGTTTAACTCCCTGCGCTCCCAGAAACCACAGGGCAGGTGTTTCATTTAAAAGGAGTCTGGGTGTATCTATTTCAAACACCACCAGCTACAAAAATCCTTCTTCGGAAAGTTCTTAGAGCTCCTCCATCCCCAGCACGAGCCTCACAGCAGCATCAGTCGCAGAAAAAGAAGAAATGTGGTACAAAAACCCTGATAGAATTGATAAAAGAAAGCTGTTTTCTGGAGTGCAGGGTTCCAGCTTGTCATTAGACTAAAAGGCATACATACATACATAGAAAAGGCTTGGAATTGTATTTCACAATGAAATTTCAACTTGACACTTTTGAGTCTTGTAACTCTGTGCCTAAAAAATGACGGGTGCCAACGGCTCCTTTACACAAACCGCAGAGTTGGGCTGTTGGAAGCTTGGACTCTTCCCAGAGTGGCAAATAACATGCCGAGCGTCTGGGTTTGACTGCCTGGGTAGGGCTGCCAAGAAAGTCCTCCCCTCCTAATCACCGGTCTTTGTGTTTGCAAGGCTTGGAACTGCAGCCAGTTTGCAGGGCAGGAAGGGGTTACAGGGCACGGGTGCTCAGCCCCAACACGCGCGTTGGTTTCTCCACTGGGAATCTTCGCAAAGTTCAGCCGGAGCCAGGCTGTGTTTGCAGAGCTGCCGGCCGCGCCGAGCCGGGCTCGCGCTGCTCTTAAATGAAACCCCGCAAAGGTCAGTGCTGCACGCCAGATTAGTGAGGCTGGAGCTTGCAGGATTTAGCCCAAGAGACAGGAGCTGACTTCGGCTCTCCTGTGTTTCAGGCCAGCATCCTGGAGACCAGCGTTTCCTTTTATTCTATCTCCCTTAATTTTTGTTGAAACTCACAGCTAAACTGTAAAAAACCAGCATAGCTAGGAAAAAACATCTCAAGAATGTTCGAACCGTTTACTCATTCCTTCCCCCTCCATTACTGGCAAATGGTTCTTTCATGAGTTAGTAAATCAGTTTTAATAGGCAAATTAATGCTTAAAGATTATCTACACATTTTTCATTTTGCATTCGTTTCAGGCCAAAGCATTGAGTGTGCAGAATGTATCACTGCTGCAATCAGAATACTCCTGGTATTGAAAAAAAGGGGGGGATTTAACTGCTAATTTCTGAGAGATATTCTGCTGCATGTATCTCACATATAATTTAGATTAAATTGGCAGATAAATATGATAACAGGCTTCTTTTTATCGAAGCACCAAACAAGAAAACTCCGTCTTTAGGAGTCAGCAGCAAGGCTGTGCGAGCATTCAGTACCCACTGGACAAATATGAATCTGGCTGAAAATTTTAGGCCAGTTTCCAGAAATTCTATGTGAGAGAAAGGGCTGCACATCGCTACAACCAACCCAGCCCTCTGCTCGCTCTGCCCCTCCGTCCTCCCACCCGCACCCGGCCCGCGGCTGCAGAAGGTGCCATTGGTCCTGGGGCTGGTGAGCAAATTACTCTGTGTTGATTTCAATATGGTTATATCAGTCTGGGAGATGGTTATTCAGTGGGAAGGCAAGGAGAGGGAACAAGTAAACGAGCTCAGGTAGACACTGAACTGAAGAGAACATTACCAGAAGAGCCAGCAGCTGTTACCTAAATGCCTGTTCCTGGCCAGGATTTAAGCAGCTCTGAAACACCGTGACAAGGTACACACAAACAGTGTCCTTCCATCTGTGACTCACCACCCAGAGTCCGTATGTGCCCTGCATCTCAACTACAGAATCGCCAGATTTTAGCTTTTCTTTAGCACAAGGTCAATATAAGATAATCTCTGCTCTGCAAACCAAAATGCTCAGGTATTGGTTTCCTTGTTGGCGTTAATAGTAACTTTTGAAGTCACTTTTGAAAGCAGAAAAGAGGAACGGAGAGACAGGCGAATGAATAGGGTGGATGCTGCCCTGCCTTACCCGAGCTCATGGAAAGGAGCTGCAAGGGCTGAAGCTCCCGGCGCTTCCCCAGGAGCTGCGCTGGGGCGCCTGGCGGTCCTGCCGTCCCACGGGTGAGCAGCACTGAGCATTGCGGGACTCGGGGGACCCACACTGTCCCCTGAGTGCCCCTAAACGGGCCGCAGGAGCTGCGGGGGTCTGGCAGTGTTCGGGCAGTCCCGCCGATCAGAGTTCAGTTCTGAAACAGCAGTCCCAGCCCTCACTGCTTCAGCTGCTTCTGGGTTTAACACGGGGGCAGTGCTGCCTTGGTGAATTGCTGTGGAAGAAGGAGCCTGCATGGAGCCACGGTTTGGGTCAAATAGGTTTGACACCCTGCTCTGACACAGGCTTTTTGTGTGTTCTCTGCCCTGTCACTTAGCCCCTCTGAACCTCAGTTCTGCACTGATGAAGTAGCAACAAGGATCCTTTGTTCCTGCTGCAGATCAATGCTGAGCAGATGACAGACAGGGCTGTGAGGCATTGGGATGCTATGGTAACAGCTGGATAAGTATCGTAGATGAATGAAAAATTGCTTTAGTGCTGCTATTATTTGTGGAGAGACAAGATGCCCTATTTCCGCTTTCAAGTGCCCCTTGCATTAAGATTGTCCATATATTGTAAGAAGAAATCTCAATAACATGAAGTAATGCATGTAACAGGCTATATGCATATGGGTAGCAGGTGTCAATGAGCTTAATTAGAAAAGTACTTTCCTCTCCAGATTAGGACTGTAAGCTGGGGACTGTTATTAACCCGCAGCAGTCTACCTCTGCCCAGCATACTGAGCAGGCCATCAATGAGAAAATATCAGCTTGTTGAGCCAATAATGTAACTCGTTCTAATGATACCTGCTGAATATGAAGCCATTCTGCAGCAGGGCGTACAGAGCGCGTGTGACTCCAAGTCATTCCTGACCGCTCGGGGCACTTTTCTGCAGACATAGCACGTAACGTTCGTTCCACAGCTTTGGCAGTTCCTGTCTCCCCGTTTCTCTGTTCATCCTGCGTTTTGCATATAGTCAAACAAAATATAGTTTTGCATATGGTCAAACAGCAGTTGCTGCTGATTCTTTTACTCTGGTTGGCTTTCTAGCACCTGTCCTAGCATGGACTACCCCCAAAATGCCAAACAGAGAGGCGACTGTGGGGCTACACAGCATCGGGCACAGCAGAACCACTGACAGGAGCTGATCCGTCCACGTTTCTTACTGATATAACAAGATATCCCACCTTTAAAACACTTGGTGTGTGCTCTGCTGCTGCAGAGCAAATCCAGCAGTGTTAGAGCTGCAAAAGGCAGCTCATGACTCTAACCCTGTGAGTGACTTATTCTGTTAGCACAATAAACACACGCTGGAGAGGAACAGCACTAATTATGACCCTGTCACCCTCATCAGCTCCCCACTAATTGGCTTTTTTTAATCTCGGTGCTTGGAGATGAAACATGATGTTTGGTTCTGAAAAGATGTTGAAAAGAGAAGAAAGAATCACATTTAAAATAGAAGCATCAGGTAGATCTTTCATTTGGATTTGAAATTCAAATGACAGAAATTATAACTATTTTTTGTGTTATTGAAATAAGACTTGTGAGTTTTTCAGAGGACTTTGTGGGGCTGCACACACCACAGACAATCTGTTCATAGAGGTTTCTTTCCATTTGCAGCTCAAAAGTATAAGGACTGTCCTTCCACTTGCTTGGCATATACTTGGCAGATAATGAAAGTAAAATAAGAACAACATAAAAAATACATCTTAAAATTCTCTCTCTAGGCAAAGTTCAGCGCTGCTGAGTGCGGCAGAAAGGAGAGCAGGGTGATCTCTGTGATACGGCTCATTAACTAATGGCAATATCCTTGCCTTGTTCTTTTCTCTCTAAAATCAAATTAGAAGTGAATCGTTATATAAACTGGCAGAATGGGAAGGACAGATGAAGCTCGACACCAAGCAGACCTGGTTCTCCCATTGGGACTGTGCTTTGCAGGCAGAAAGTCGGCGGCTCTCCCAGGCTGAGCCTGGCTCGAGCACCGGGCTCTCCGACACCGGCAGCAGCTGCCTGCCACGCTTCAACCAGAGCATCTTTACCTCTGCAGAGGCGTGGATCCCATCTCTTAGGCTTGTGGAGGGATGAGGAAAATGAGGAAAAGGGCTTTTGCTATGCACCATTTGCAGTACAACTGATCCTCCTCTGGAAAGGTCAAAGCGATTGCATCTGGATGGAGAGAAACCACGAGTCCCGGTCACTCAGGTTAATTCTACTCACCTGACTGCCCACGGAACCTGGCAGCGCTATTTCATCCATATGGAAAATAATGCCTGGTAAAGCCATCTATAGTTACGAATCTATAGTTTCATTAATTTGGATGGTGGAAACTAATTCCCTATTTCCTATCACTTCTTTCTCATTGCCTTTGGTGGCCAACCAGCAAAGCAAACGAGCTGCCCTCTGATTTTCTAAGAATAAACCTCTTACTCTGACTAAATCCAGTTTAGTGCCCTGAGCTGTGAAGCCACCTAGAGGTAAAGGAAATATACTTGACGTTTCCATAGGTCAGGCGGGGGTGGCGGAGCAGGGTTCGCACCCCTCTCCAGCGGCAGCTGTCTGTCCGTCCGCCAGCCCCAGGCACAGCGGGCAGCCCCTCGGGCACCCTGAGCTTCACTCTCCTCGCCCGGGCTTGTGCTGGGCCTGGCCTGGCCAAGCTGCACCACGGGCTTTGCCTCGCCAAGCTGTACAACGGGCTTTTCATTTTGAGGTCACGTATTTACATTTGTGAATGCGCTAGAGGGTTTGCTGAACTTTATTCTTATGAAATGTCTCCCAATGGCTAATACAGGGAGCACCTGAAAATTAACTTCTTAGTCGCAGCCTAAACCACAAGCTGGACTTTTCTCTCTGGCTTGTTGTTTGGTGATATTTCGGCAGGATATCTGAGCTCCCTTCTTCCCTCTCCCTCTTGGCTCCTGGCAAATTGATGTGGATCTGTTCAGCACCACAGGCAAGCCTCAGGGGGAGGGGAAGATTAATTGAAGACTTAATTTCTTCTATTTTCATTTGATTAGCTAAGTGGAAGAGGCATAAGTCCCTGCTTATGTACTACTGGAGGCCTTGTGTCGGCCATGAATCACAGCTCCCAGCTGCCACAGTCTGGTTGCGTGTCAGGTTAATTATAATGTTGTCGTAAATAGTCTTGCAGGCAGAGCCCATCAATTATAGCCCTCCACATTCGAGCTGCACCACTCATTTTCCATCACTCAGCCAAGACAGGACAAAGATGAGAAAAAGGAGCTCGAATGAAAGTGCAATGGATCGGGGGTTTATTTAGGATTGTCTCTGGCAGGAGGGTTGGGAGACAGGAACAGGTCGGAAGGGTCCGGCTCCCCAAAGAACAGCAGCCGGCTTGAGCCAAAGGGTCCGAACGCATTGGCCAGACTGTCTTGGGTACGGTAAATAAGCCAAGTTAGCTAACGACTGATGAAATGAAATGTGCTTGCACAGAGTCCTACGGGAAAGCTCGATAATCCCAAACCTGCGAGTTACCAGCAAACGAGGAAACAGATTCTCCTCCTCTCCAGTGCTGGCAGCCCGATGTCGGGCTGTCCTTACCGCCCTGGAACCGCGGTGCCATGCGGCTCCCGCCCTCCCCGGCTGCTGCAGCCGAAATACCCCGCAGCTCCCCCCGCCTCTCTGCCCTTCTGCACCGCGGGGTGTGTGAGCCCGGCCTGCATCCCAGGAAAAACATTTCCCAAAGATTTATTTAAATCGGGCCACCAAGAGACCCTATTTGGCAGCATTTTGCCCCCTGGAACTCCCTCCTGCTTCCTCTTTGGTCCATTTGCTCCTCTTCCCCACCAGCAGCGGGTTCTCCACTGCAAGAGACCCCCAATCCTCACTTGAATTGAAATTCTGGAGAGAGGCACTGAGCACATGCACCCCCATCCCCACGAGAAGGCAGAGGCTCCAGCTGGCACCAGAAATCCAGGCTGAGAGCTGCCTGAGGCTTTCTTGGAGATCTGGAGTAATTACAGGGAACAAAAAGCTTAGCACTTTCAAATGTCAAGCGGTGTTTATCTGAAATTCTTCCCAGCTAAGGGGAAATGAGAGAAGATGCTGGAATAAAAGGGAGGAATGTCAGTGCCTGCCAGACTGACCCTCTGGTCCGTAATCCATACGCTCCATTGTGCCCTCAGCGGGCTGAGAACGCGCTGACTTCCAGGGAACACGAGACACAGCACTCTGCAAACCCCCCTCTGCCTCAGCTTCACTTTGCACGGGAGGTCAAAATCCCCCATTTATCCACAGGCATCAGGAAAATGAGCCTCTGCAAGAAAGAGCGAAAGGCCAAGGTGTTCTACGTCCCTCCTCATCCCGAGCCGCGCGGTTCAAGGCGACGTGAACCGAGCTCCAGGTGCTGCGTGACATGAGACGCGATGCACCCCTCGTCCGGACCGAAAGCACACGGGCGCAGCCCAGCCCCAGCCACAGGACCTCCCCCGATAAATCTCTTTGTCTTTGCTTGTATCTGCTCCCAGCCCTTGATCGTGTCCATTCATCGCTTCCAGCTCTGATGAAACAATGGTTCTTCCAGTTAAAGTCTTTTCTTTGGACACAGAGATGGTTTCAGCATGGAAGGACAGCGAACAATCCTTTTCCATTTATTTTCTGTCTCCTGAACCATCACCTAAATGGCTGGAGTTGAATTCTGATTTAATATCTGTGATCGTGGTTTGTTTCTGCCTCTACCACCCTTTCAAAATTAAAAAAGCCCCACAGCAAACCTGTGCTGCTTTCAAACACGAAGCACCATTAACCAAACGCAGCAAACTTCACCAACAGAGAAGTGACAAAGCCACTGCAGAAAATTGCATGGTAGGAACAACTTATCGGCAATGCCATTATTAACGAGTAATTATCTGCTGTGATCAATAGAGCTGTTTTACAAATAAAACTTAAGAACCCCTTAATAACTGGTGAAGGAGCAGCTACTGCAGCCTGCCTTTGTATGTGAGAAATGCCATGATTTGCCCTAAAATGAGAGGCTAAAGTATCTTTTTGATGCGATGATGCTCTGAAGATGTGCTCTGGTATTCTATTCATCTCTGGAAAGTGGAAGATGGTGGTTGTGCCGGGCAGACCTTGCTCCCCTGGGTGCATCCCCTGCCACTGCAAAGATGGGCCAAACCCCCTGCCCCTCGGAGCCACAGCTCAGCCCAGCCTCTATTTCTACACATGTATTGACCTCACAGTCCTTTCTAATGGGAGCATCAATAGCCAGACACATTTAGTGAGAGATGAGAATCACTGTGACCTCTAAAGTGTAAACATGAGCACGGAGGGCAAAAAGGCCTCTTAGTGAGCGACCTTGCTTTATTCTTTGGCGCTCGCTGTGCAAAACATGGCCATTTGTCACAGCCCCTTCCTTCTTTTTGCTCCATCATCATCTTCAAATGATTTACGAGGAGACAGCAGTGAGGGCAGCGTTGACCGCGGGCGACGAGCAGCAGAGCAGATCGATTCCCAGGCCCCTTTGGGAGCTCTGCTCTGATCCCCAGCTGCTGCGCTGCAGACCGTCTCTGATGCTCCAGAGAGCTGCCAGAGTATTTAACCTGGTCCTTGTGCATCCTTGCTGCTATTTTCATTGCTATAACAATCAAAATGAACACAGAAAATGCACGTAGGAATGTGCACATTTCTTTTTACAGTAAAACGTGTGATTTCTACCTGAGGCTGAGAAAGAACAGCCAGGACACACAGAGGTTGGCTCCCATGTTTTGGACTTCGCTGCAATACGCAGGAGCCTGGTTCCCCCGCTGAGCAGCACTTCTTGTCCTGTTTGGCAGATGTGAGATGAACCACCTGGACCATGGAAGGAATTAGATCCTTCTGCGGTTGGGAATAGTGCCATTTTGATCATCTTCAGCCTCATAACTTGCTTTTCGGGACAGAGAACAGTGGGAATTAAGAGCGGCGGTGGAAGGTTCGTGTGGGTTGTCACCCACCAGGATGACAGCAGAGGTGCAGATGTGTCACCGCTGCTGCAGAGCTGGGCACCGCAGGGTAAATGAAAGCCAGCATGAAGCTTGCAAGCGTCAGCTCCCTTTGTACGAATTATTACATCGTCTTTGTTATGTGATTATATGGTAGGGTATTTCTTAAGCAGAGAAGATTATTCCCAGCGCTGTCTAAATTTTGAATGTATAACTTTGAAAGCTTAATCATATTCTTTTCACAATGCCTTATGGTTTATATATATTTGGGGTTTTGTTGCTTTTTTGTATTCACTCATTTCACTGTCAGTTTAAGCTTTATATTATTAAAATTGCTCTGGTTCACTCTACTTAATATTCTCCCATTACAGTCTTTTTCGGAAAGAAGTCCTAAGTCAATTTCTTTCTCCTATTTTTTATTTGTCTCTAATGACTCATTAGATCAGCACCTTTGAAGCTGCCAGCAGGAAACAAGCAGCCTGCTATCAGGAAAAGCCTTGTGGAAGCCAGGGGCAGGACGCTGTGCAGTTTAAGCCGTGCATTGGGCCTCTGGGCCTGGGAACGGATCTTTTCCCAGGACATGAGACGGGTGACACGCTGGTGCTCCTGAGGAGATGTTGCGACAGGCAATAGTGAGTTAAAGGCAGCACCCGCAGCCTCTCCTTGCGCAGCCAGGATCAAAGGCTTTTGCTCTTTTGCCACCTGGCCCAGGGGACGTGTGTGTTGCTGGCCGGACAGAGCAGAGCAAGTTTGACCTCTGCAGGGAAGCCAGGCAGGAGGGAGCAGCAGGTGGCAGAGGTGCCGAGATGCTCATTGCCCCCAGCTGTGGCAGCGGCTGCACCAGGGCCCTATGAAGGCGAGGGGGAAGGAGCCCCTCTCTTTCGGGCATGGCGGAGCTGGGGGCAGGGGTGACTGCAGCTGTGGGGTGTGTTCTGTGCGGCTGAGGGGGGTCCCTGAGAGGTTCAGGGGGAGCCCTGCACTGCCTGGGCTGGGGACCAAGTCCCTCTTGCTGGTCCTCAGCCTGGCTCTGCACTGGAATGACTGGGGATGGAGGCAACCCTTCAGTGCACCCTGCCAGCTCCTGCCCGCAAGTTTAATCAATGCTAAAAGGGGAAAAAAAACATAAATAAATATATAAAGCAGCAGGTGCTTTATTGGCAGACAAATATTTCCCTATCGGGAGGCAAAACTGACTTTGCAAAAATATGTGGTTGTACGGGATGTGGCTTCTGGCTCTAGGGAAATGTCGTTTTTCAGAGGGTGAAAATAATGGTGCTCCTGTAGCACCAGCTGCTGCTCTTTTCCCTGGGGTGCCTGGGACAATAACCAGCTCGGGTCTGTGGAAAACATGACAAATGTCAAAAGTCTTTGTTCGTTGCCTCTCTTGCGCTTCACAACGACTGACAAATCTTGCCAGGGTGAAAAGGAAGGAGACAAGTCTGTTGACAAGTGAAGGCAGCCGGAACTGCACTGAATTCGGGGAGCAGAGTCGGAGCTGACCCCGGAGCAGTTACGTCTGGCAGCAAAGGGACGGGGGGGTCTGAAATTCACCGTGCAGCTCCGTCTGTGCTGCACATATCGCCACAGAAAAGAGCAGCTCCCCAAAGTATTTGCAAGTGCAGATAACGAACCCTTTTCTTCCTCGCCTGCGAACATGACGCTGACTCATAATCTCGGGGATTACAAAAGCAAAGTTTCCCCTGGCTTTAGGAAAAATGATGTTTTCTCGCATGTGCAAACCATCTCTCTGTAAAACTGGGGATTCGGTGAGAAGAACGATCTCTACGCTGAAATAACAGTAAATTTGTTCTGATGTTCTGCTAGGGGTGATTTATTGGCTGCTTTTCAAAGCTTAATGTCTTTAGTGAGTGAGTTAAAGATGCAAGGAACGCTTGCTCTGTAAGTGGAGCCTCGTGAATCACAGCTTCTCTTGCTCGATTGGTGTCCGTTGCAGAACAAGCACCAGCCGCGCTATTGAAGTAGTCAAAATACTTAATATTAATGCCCTCTACGCGGCTTCGTACTCGCTTTAGCTGAAAGGCAGCTCTGCTAAAGAACAAAACAGCCGACAAACATTGTAGTGAAGAACGGTGTTGCTGTCCTTTGGCCGCTTATGAGTTGTTTACAGCCGGCAAACGAGTTCCCGTTCCGTGACTGACAACCTCGGGTTTCAACACTTTGCCCTCGGTTCATTAGCATCTAATTAGGCGCTAACAGTGAAGCTTAAGAGTGAGTTTTACTGAGTCACAGTCCCCGAGCTGCCGCAAACTGCGGGTCGGCTGCCAGCCCGTGGCTCGCATCCCCGTGTCCCGCTCTCTGCGGGGACAGCCCGCGGGGACACGGGCACGGCCGGGGGTCGTGTCTGCGGGGGTGCCCGGTGGCCAGCGCAGCCCGGCCCGGCTCAACGCGGCTCCCGGGGGGCTGCTGCTACCCCGGGGAGAAGCTGGAGCCGGTCAATGACATGTGCATTACCATTGGCACCTCGTGGGTTTCACAGCTAAGCTCGGTTTTAAACTCTTTGGCTCAGAAATTAAGCGTTTATCGCTTGTTGTGACTTCGTAAAATAGGTGTATTTTGGAGCGCTGCAGTGCCCGAAAGGTCCGCTCCCGCCCCGGCAGCAGGAGCCGAGCCGAGCCGCACGGAGCGCGGTCCGGCCGCCCCCGCGCTGCCCGGGGCTCCCGGGTAGGATGGTTGTTCCTTCGTTACGGCAAACAAACAGAGGGCAGCGGTCCATGCTCACAGGTGCAGTTTTCTTTCCTCCTCCGCTCAGTAGTTTTTGGAGTAATTGTATAAGAATTATTAGGGTTAAAATCTGGCAGAGGTTTTTATTGTAACTGTGGTGGCGTTACTATTATTTGTGGAAAATATCAAATATCCATTGTGGAAGTATTAACATTTGCGGTGATGCGTTCTCTTCCCATAGCAGAAAGTCGTGTGAAGAAAGATTATGGAACGGTGTGCTACAGTCCATGCACTAAAGCCTGGCCATCGTGCTGCTCCTACTGAATGTTGTCACTTGGGTAATATCTAAAGCATAAGACTTGCCATTTCTGTTAGCCTGGTCTGTTCGTGACTAATTGGATCCCAAATGGCTTCAGTAAGGAGAACTCAAATAGGAAAATAGGTGCACTTGCTGATAAGCCGTTAAAAACTTTAAAATCTGCTTACTCTGACTTTGGCCCATTTGCAAAGCTGTTAGCAAACGACGCCCAGTGAAACTAACGTGCTAATTAGCCACAGTGGAAATAGGATGGAAGTAATAGCCCATTTTTCTACACTTGTGCTATTTATGCCACGACGACTCCCCTCCTTTGCTGGGAGAAGTGCTGAGGTCGAGTTGTTGTCTGGACTGGATCTTAGTGTTAAGGCGATGGGAAAAGATGTTTAAGAAGACGAACGGTGGCTGGTGGTGATAAAGCCAAGATGCAGAGTGCTGGGGTTGGAGAGGGGTCCTTGTCCCCCACACCGGGCCCCGAGTCACCTCTGCAAGTGCTGAACGTGTTTGCTGCCCGCAGAGTCAGGGAAGGTCTTAATTGCTTACCTGGGGCTGGGGCTTGTTGCTCATATTTGCCATCTGCACCTGGACTATTCCCGTCTCACCCAGGTGTGTTCCTTGGCAGCACAAACTGCATTTCGGCACGGATGGAAAGTGTCTGTGTGTCCAGATGCACCCAGAGATTTTTCCTAAGAAGGAAGCTGGGTTTGGTAGCCTCTCACTCGAACTTCTCTCAAGACAAGGCTGGCAGGATTATCCGCCTACTCATGGAAATGCCTTTTTCTTGCTGATTGAGAAGCTGCTGAGCTGAGGAATGACGGATTTACATGGGAAACTGTCAAGTTAACTGGACAGAAAAAGTGAAAGCTCCCCTTGAGTGCGCAGAGTTAATTTTATTGGGTGTTTCACAGGCTCTAATGAGAACCAAGAGACCTATATATCTTTGCAGGTGAATAACTCTCTGGCAGAACCTTGATTGCAAGTAGTTTTTATATACTCTAGACCCAAAGCCCTGCCAAGGTTGTATCCTCAGGGAAGCACACGATGCAAAAGGTTTTGGAAAATGCAGCATTTCTCTCCTTGGTCTTTAGAAGGAACCAGAAATGGCAAATTCTGCTGCCCAGGATGGGCTCCAGTGACCCCCTGGGGCTGCCGCACAGAACTGCCGTGCGCTTGGCACACAAAGAAGGGACGATGCAGCTGCCAACAGATCTCACCGAGCCTTCATCTGCACTCGGGCATCAGACTGAAGCAGCAGCCTGTGGAGACGTCTGACACTGCTGGAATCTCCTCTACACCTGCAGTTTTCCCCCAGTCCCAAAGCCCACGAGCACAGAGTGAGTTTGCTCCTTTCTTTGTTCATTATTCAGGACGTTTTGATTCAACCCTTCAGCTTTGCTTCTGTCGGCATTTAACTGCCGTTCTCAGGGGGTATGGCACGTGTCCCCGCACAGCCCCAGCCAGCCCCCTCATGGCTCTTAGTGTCACAAAAGGGTTTATTAGCTAAATTCTAATCCTTCTGCAGTGTCCTTGGTTACTCTAAATAGTTGCTCTGTAGGGGTCTTTCACACACCTGGGTTTCCTCTGCAAACCTCGGCAGGGCAGGGTGTGAGGGTTACTTGTATTTCCCCCTTGTGCCCCAGGCCAGACCAAGCCTAAGAAACCACAGACAACTCAGAAAACTTGAGAGCAGTTGAGGTGTTTTCTGGTTTGTGGTGGGTTTATTTGTTCGGTTGGGCGGTTGTTGTTTTGTTTGTGTTTTTCGGTGTGTGGTTTTGGTTTGTTTTCCTAACGTAAGGAGCCGGAGGAGGAGGTTCGGCTGCCAGCAGGGCGGTGATGCTGTGCTATGGGAGGCCAGACCACAGCCCCTTAGCTGCCGTTACATCAGCTGGTGATCTCATCTGGGCCGCCAGCAGGGAGCAAACGGGCACCGTATTTAACGGCGTGTGTGACGGGCTGCCGGGCCACCGGGTCGCAGCGTGTCTGCCTGCGCTCCTTCTGCTCCTCTCTCTGTGTTCTTGGTGGCCAATTGCTGCAGCGAGCAAACGGGAGTTGTTGTGATGCTGGGCTGTTTCCTGGGGGGGTAAGGGGCTGTAAGAAACTCCCCGGTGTGCGCTGCGGAGCCAAAGCAGCACAAGCTCCTTGGGCTGTGATTGACCGCGGGGGTACGGCTGCCACCGGGGAGAAACGCCACCCAGGCTTCCTGGGATTTAGTGTGTCCTCAGCAACTTGCAAGGGCAAAGAGTCAGCCGACAAAGTGCCAAAGTGAGCTACGTTTGGGCATGGAGAAGAATGAACATAATACTAATTGCTCTTTAACAATTATTCTTCTTTGACTCATCTCCGAGGAGAAATCCCTCGGGGTGTTTTTGCACTGGAACATGACACATCTAATGAAACCATTCCGTCCCTGACACCTTGAAATTCTGCATTTAGCAGGTGATTGATGAAAAGGCAGAGCCCAGCCTGTCCTGTCACTGCTGAGGCAGCACAGAACCGCAAGTATCAAACAGGACTGCGTCTCGCGAGTCACCCGTGAGGGTGGCAGAAGATGAAAATACCCTGCTCAGGGTTCGCATTGACAGTCTCCTGTTGCTTCTCGTAGCTGCGGCATCCAGTGGAGTCAGGACGCACTTCTCTCAGCTCCTCTGAGCAGCAGATGGGAAAGCAGGCTGTAAAACCAACTGGTCCGTGGTGTTTCTCTTCTATAATAGTATTTTTCCTTTCCAGGATTTAATTTAGCTTGGTCGCTGCCCTTTTGCTTTCTATACAGCAGGATGTCTGTTCTTATGCGGGAAGCACGAGGTGTCTGAAAGGAATGACTGTCAGGAGACCTCACGTTCCCGAAGACACGGGAGGGTGGTCAGGACCTGTGAACTGTCACCCCTTCTCTTAGAAGCCTTGGTATTGGCTTATGTGGAGGAAGAGCCCCCGGTGCCCAGGGGGTGCGGAGCTGCCGCCCGTGCCCCCACCCAGCAAAGGGGCCGCAGCCTCTGCAGAGAATCATCTCAAAATTGCCTCTGTTTGCTTCATGCGGTGCCGGCTGCTTTTTAAATAAATGATTGTATCAGGTTATTATAGTAGCTCCTCTATTCAATTCCTTCTGCAGAGAAACTCATTTCCCTGAAATTGCCTTCGCTCAACTCTATAATCGTTACATAGCAAATTGCCTGGGGATGAGGCTGGAGCAGCGCAGGGTTTCTGCTCCGCATGTGCCTCCATGCAGCGGGTGATGCAGCGGGCGCATCCGCACCAGCCGCCCCAGGACGGGGGGGCTGGCACCAGCCGGCGTTGGGCCGGCAGGACACGCGGGGGCTCAGGGACATGGGGAGCACTCCCCAAAACCACTGCACATCCCTCCCCAAAGGCTGCACCTTACCAGCCTGGTACTGAGGCAGCAGAGCAGGACTTGGGGAGTGGGGGAGTACTCGCTTTACTGGATGATCGCTTCAACGATAGAGGGTATGACATAAACCATTACAATGAATAATATGGTGACAACATGTCAAGTTTAGAGTAACAACTTCTTACTCCATGGAAATGTCCAAATAGGAGTGGATATTTGTATGAAATATGGAAAGCCGTGCAGTTCCATTAAATGGGGTAAATACATGCACGATGTAGACCATCTTCCTTTGTGTCAGTACATCCCGCTGCCTGGGTTGAAGAGAGTCTTAGTGAGCAGTTTCCCGTTCCCAGGTTTGGGACATTGGCCTCTGTCGCAGACGAGTGATCCAGGTCTGCTCCGGCCGGTCTCATTTCTTAAGGTGACGTGAGTTCGATGTTTTGTGAGACTGAGATTGTACCCAGCGTGACCGCAATGACAGGTCGGGCCCCCGTCCCCCCTTCCCCCGGGGATCGCTGAGTCCTGCCGGGTTTGCTGTTGTTTGGTTAGTGGGTTTGGGGGATTGTTTTTTGCTGTTTGGCCTCTTTTTTTTCCCCACAGCATCACTGCTGGGAAAACACAATCAGGCCGTGCAGGGCTCATTACACATTGAGACTGAGCAGACTGCTCCCAGGATTAGGCAGGTTTTAGGCTTTTCTTTTGGCCATTTCTCTCATTACAGGCTCGCAGTGGCTGCCTTATCTCATGGAGAAGCACTTTTATTAGACAGGAGACTAAAAGAGAAAGAGAAGAAATGAGGTAAGGAAGGAACTAATCCAACGAAATGATGTCCTGAGATGGCGGCCACGTTGCCTCGTTCCGTGTCAGCAGAGCCCCGCAGAGCTCAGGAACAGCCCCGTTCAGGGGGTTTAGCAGCCCAGGAGTGTGGGATTGAGTGCCCCTTCACTCTAGACCAACTGAATCCTGCCCTGCGTGATGTTTACTTGGCTGGTTTTTCTTGGGTCTTCTCTTCCTGAGCTCCTCTGGGTAAGTACAGAGACTCTGCAGGTTTCTGCATCGCTCGTCTGCGACTTCACACTTTGGTGCTTCATGTGTAAGAACTTAAACACTGGATCTCCCTCGGAGCACAGAACAGGAGCTCACATCTTGTTTTTCCACTTGGCCCCTGGTGAGCATCAGGCACCTCAGCCTGGATGTGTTCTGAGGCTTCGAATCCAGCAAATATTGCTGGGAGCTCCCTGCTCTAATTAAACCTGCAGTGCGATTTAATCCTGTTCCTAGCAGGGCTGTCGGCTGTGTCAGCCGGAACGGGGAGCTCAGGACTGCGGGAAGGATTCTAAAACACCGCCCTGAGACAAGAGGCAGGGCCTGTATCAACAAGAGGTGCTTTAATCCTGAGCAGCAAGCTGACTTTTCTCCTTCCCTAGCACTGTTTTAGAGGCTTTGGGTCCATCTGGCTGAGTCTCCAAGGAGGAGTTCAGCTGTTGTATGGGAAAGGATGGAGAAATCTGAGCACAGGCTAACCCAAGCCGTTAAAATAAGCGATACTGAGCTTTTACAGCTGCTTTGAGAACTTCACGTGCTGGGCGTGTGGGATAAAATTCACCCAAGGGTGACCACTCGTTGGGACGAGAGCAGTTCTCCATTCATTTGTCCAGCACAAAAGGATGCAGTGTTTGCTCCCACAAAACCAGAGGCAGCAGCTACAACACGTTGTGGATTCACAGACCAGCTTGGGAATGCCCAGCAGCCTCTGTGAGCTGAGTTCATAGGACAGTGTGTCGGGGTCAGGTTTTCAATATGCAGTTTGGTGCTAATTAATGACCCTTTCTTCCTAATGTCAGCAGAACAGACTTGAATAACTGAAGCTCGTTATTGCACAAGTTCAAAGGACATCGTTTGACAAGCTGTAGGCCAGACCTTCCATTGCCATGCAGAACCATGACTGTCAGCTTTGCTACAGCAACCTGAGCCAACCTCTGGCTTGTTGCTCCGCAGCCTGCGCACTGCTCCCAGCTGGGAAAGGGAAAACTGCTTCAACGGGAATAAGGTAGAAAAAGACAAAGGAAACGTCTTATCCTTCATATCTCTGCCCCTTGTCGGGTATTCATGCAACAGGTGGGTATTCAGTGGCCAGCAATGTCTGTAATCACTCCTGCTTCTTTCATTTTTCTAAAGAAGCACAGAAAAATGATGAGACATTCTCTTTCCTACCTTTTACAACTGTGTGTCAATGTTTAATTTTGAAAGCTCTCTCATTTTAGTCGCTATTTTCTTATTGCAGGCAAGCAGAATTGATAGAAATATTGATCTTCTTTTAATGAGTTTTAAAAGAAAACAGAACGAGCGTGACTCAGAGTAGCGAGGTGTTAGACTGACTGTGTCCTGGTTTTTAACCACTACTGCTGTATCTTTGGGATTTGCTGGATTTTATCACTGATACTCGCTCACTGCGGTTTGCTGCCTGCAGGGAGGTGTTGGTGTGTTGCTGGCAGTGGTCACAACCTGCGTCTGCACTTGCCGTGTGCGAGGTCAGCGTTCCGGCAGCCCCGGGGCGCGGGATGCTCGAGGGGGGACGTCCCGAGCGGCTCCTGCAGCCGCCCTGGGCTGGTGACGCAGCGGCGGGAGGTGCCGGGTGAGTCCTCCCCTCCAAACACGGGGCAGGAGTCAGCAAAGGGTTCCCGGGCTGCTTTCTGCAGCCTGGGCTGTCGCCTGGTTTCCCACGGGTGCTCCTCAGCCCTCCAGCACCATCTACAGTCCTGCGGAGACCAGACGCTCCAGCGGCACCGGGAGCGGCTCCGCTGCTGAGCCAAGGTTGGGGCTCGGGGGTGTCTGCAGCCCTGCTCACCTCCTCAGCTCTCCGGCCTCATCGCTGAATGAGATCAGTGGTCTGGAGGATAAAAAGTCCACCCCCGACCTACAGCCCTGTGTGTTACACAGACAAATGCCAATGCCAGCACCCGATTTCAACTCGCTCCTTCACTGTCACTGTCACACATGAACCCCTGGGACAACCTCTTGTATGGTACTGATTCCCTTTTTTCTCTTCTCTTTTTTTGGACTAGATCTACTAGAAACAAGGCAAGGAGACTTCACAGAGCAACGCTGTGCTCTTTCCATGTCCTAAGTAGAGAATGGTCCAGGACTAATCCATACAGTGTTACTATAACCCTGAGAGAATCCCCAGACAACACTAAAAAAACACATTCAGTATAAATAGTTTATTAAAGAAAATAGCAAATTATATTTCTGTGAACAATCCGTAGAGGAGAAGTGGTGGTTTTTCAAAATGTGTTTTTTTGGATTGCTGTGTGTGAAGAGGGAGGGGGTCCCAGGAGATGCGGGCGCTACGGGAACACGCTCGGCCTGCAGCCCCGCTACTGAAGGGGAAGGAAAGGCTGGAGGTGTAAGTGGCAGTCAGATTTCACTTCACTATCTCCCTCCCTTGCACATTCCCATGTGCTGCCCTCAAAGGGCCAGTTTGTCTGCATTTGCCCCTTCCCCGTGCCAGTTAAAGCCACAAAGAAGAGTCATCCTATTTGTCCTACAAGCATGGAGACAGGAAAGATAGGAAGCAGTTCCCCAATGCCAGGCTTTTTTTACACCAGTACAAATAAGAAGAGTCAAATTCAAAAAAATATTTGAAAGACTCGGTTTGCTCTTGCTTTATCAGAATATACAACATGTAGGAGCAAACACAGTTACTTAATTTTGGCCAGTGCCGCTGCTCTCCTTTCCGTGTTCTGGAACAAGGCTCGGATCAGACTCTTCACTTCAGCTGCAGAGAATTCAGCTGCAAGAGGCCCCTTCCCATCCGCCCACCTACAGGGGGAAGAAAGAGCTTCATTTAACCAAACGGCACAGAAGCGTCACGTTAAACAAGCCTTCCAAGAACTTGGTACAGTAGTAAGTTCGAAAGCAAACCAAACCCAGTTAGCAACCTATCGGCTGTACGCAACTTGAGTCTAGAATTGCCTGCCTGGGTATACAAACTAACAGGCTGTGAGATTATTTTTGTGCTTCTGACAATTCATGCCAACTGAAGTAACAGAAGTAATTATACAAATCCTCAGGTTTAATTCAGATGAATCTCCCTTGCAAGTTAAAAGCAGAGGCCGATCGTAAGGAGCGCTCGCAGCAGCGAGGCACGGCTGGCAAACACAGAGGCAGGAACAGCCCCAGGAGCAGCTACCTGCTCCTCACTAATGCTGCCCTGCTGAGGAACCCGCGCAGCTCCTGCCCCGGGGCGAAGCACTGACTGAGAAGGAAGAGAGGAAGACACCTACTGATCTACGATTTCTTGGAGGTTGGCTTGCAAGATGATCATCAGCTCTTTGAACGTCATCCACTTCTTCACGTAGACTGGAACTTCCTCTTGGTATTTCTTATTTTTGTCTTCTTCAGGTAGTGGGGTGAAAACTCGGGGTCCTTCCTCCACCATGATCCTGCAGAGGGAGTACAACCGATCCGCATCTTCCGCAGAGATATCCTAGAATTGAACAAATTCAGCAGTTAAGATACGGCAATGGTTGTGCTTCTGAACAGCGCATCTTAGTGGAAGAGCAAGCATTTCACTGTGAAGCAGAGGTGTCATGGTGACGGTCTGGACAGTTTACAAGGGGATTGCTCAGGCATTGCCAGCCCAATGACACAAGCCAAGATTTTTGGTAGGCACAGCCTGAGCGAGCGCCCCATAAACTGGCTGGTACAGGAAAAGAGGGCTGGTTGGCTTAATGCACAGCGGGAAGGCTTTTGGGTGTAGCCTACAACAGATGCACTAGCGTATTTCTGTAATTTGCTGTGAAAACATATTTTCATTAAGAAATGTAATAGGGTAGTTGTACTTGACCCAACGTAACCTGACAATCATTTAAACACAACACTGGGAGTCAAAGGGAGACTGAAACAGGTAAGAATTTCAGTTTGCAACACCACAGGTATTTTGGCATCTGGTGCATAGACAGGATGGAGAGGTTCGTTAGAGATGCACAGATTGAAAATGTATCGGAATAGATGGGGTCTGAGACAACAGTTAACCCCTGTGCCCTGAACAGAGAAAGAGACCAACACACAGAAGTGGTTGTAGTGGGAGTGCCACGCCAAATTCCAAATTATGATAAAAACGTGGCCACTTCCCTGACTCTGCCCTTGACTAGAGAGTCATGGTATCGCTGCAAGAGTATATATGGTCTCAGCCGGACGTTACTGGTATTTTAAACATTTCTCAGAGACAGGACCACACTTACAATTTCTGGGAAAGGTACCTGTTGCCCTGAAACCTGATTTTGGAAAGAACTTGCAGAGACTGCAGCTGCTGCTCGCGGCAGCTGTAGCCGACACTCACGCAGTTACCTCCAGGGCAGCAATCCTAGCGATGATCTCCGCGAGAGCCGTGTTCAGTAGCGTCCCCATGGCCTTGCAGTAAACAGTCACCGGAAGGACGTCTTGCCAGACCTTTCCCAGTCGTTTCAGCTGATGCAGTACCTGGAAGAGAACAGCTCTTTGTTACCTACATGGTACCAAGAGAAAAACAATCAGGCCAGAAAACTGTTGTTTTGACGAGTTCTACTCGGCTGAGATGCTGCACAGTTCTCAGGACTGAGGTGACATCCCGTACCTACCCAGGGACAACATGCACAGACAACAGGATATCTGGCTTTGACTGCTGTGCTTACCTGCCTTATTGCTTTGTTTGCTGCAGAATAATTATCTTCATCATCCATATTAGAAAAATTCCTGGCACTTGACAGCCTCTCTAGGATTTCTCCTTTCTGTACTCGCATCTGGGCCAGAAAACACGCTGTCCCTTTAGGAGCAAAAACAAACAGAGAGAGGCAATTAAGTAATTATTAAATTTGCTCTGCCATTTCAAAGACTGTAATTGTTGAATAATGAACTTGCTCTAAATTAGCTTTATTTTTAAAAGAATTTCTAGTCTCTAGACAGTCTCACAGAGCAAATTTAACCAGGCCTGGTCACATACTTGGTAAGCTCTTGTGCAGCTTGTGTTGCTACAGCACTTTTGAGAAGAAGCTGAGTAGCAGCATTAGCTATGGATGACAGGCTCCTGTTAGGCTCTTCAGTTCTGAGAGAAGGTTTCCACAGAATAAGCTAAAAACTGAGCAGCAGATCTCAAAATATGGTGCCAACACACCTCACTGGATAACGATCTGCTTTTGCAACCATGTGCTGGACAAGAAGAGTTGGGTTTCAAAGAGTCAGGCCTTAAACAACCACCTCACGTAGAGTTGTAACGCTCTGTCAGGCTTCCCATCCTAGAAAACGTCCTTGCTGCTTGTCCAAAACTCTTAAACAACAATCCGCTGCTGGGGTCAGTAGCCACACATTAAATCATTCAGCAGCAAATACCAGGATTAATTACCTTGTCATCCATCAATATATTTCAATACTGAAAGGTAAAATTACCAAGTCTCCTGAAGCCAGGTACCAGATCTACAAAGGTGGCTGCTCCGTCGCATAGGATGTCAGTCAGGCGGTATCGGAACTGGTGCCCCAGGGTGAGCAAGTGGTGCGCGATGTACATGCAGTTGTTGTGGTGAATGGCCGCCAGCTGGGGTAGTTTCTGAAGGTTCTCTCTGTCCCAGGATGGAGGAAGAGCAAAGGAAGAAATGTATCTATTTAGACCTGGCTCTGTTAAGAAAATAGTCACGCCTACCCCAGAGAAACTCAGAGTGGAGAAGTCTCTTTCAGTAACACCCCAGTGTTCTCTGACAGGTTTGTATACTTTTGATCTTCATTGCTGCTCTATTTTACAAGAAAAACATCAGGAAAAATCTCAGCATCAGACCTGGGGTCAAAGTTAAGTGGCTGGATCCAAATCCAACCATTACAAACAGCAACTATCTCCTGGTCAGGAGTCTGCCAACTCAAACTCTCCAGCACCTATTCTGCAGCACGTATGACTTAATAATATACCAAGAGTACTATTTTTTGGCCACTAGAGAAAGCCCTTAGTAATCTCTGGCTGTGGTGGACAAACCGGGGACAAGCAGGGCTGTTCCAATAGCATTGGTAACACACACGCACTTACTTGTGGTAAGTTGGCACTACATCACAGAACAGCTGGAATATGTTCCGCACAGAGTAGAAGAGCTGTATACAGCTACAAGGAAAACGAGGTTCACGTTAGTTTGTCAGTGGAATTAACGTCTTGTTCACAAGTGACCCTTAACCTCTCCAAAGGTTAATGAGGTAGTTTCGGTTTTTCTAAACAACTGACAGCTAACGTATGATAAAACATTGAACGCTGCAGTAGTGTTTTTCCCAACTAAACGACCGAAGCCATGAAGTACATTGTGTACATTGTTTTCACTGCTTTAATAGCTAAAACACAAGAAAGTGTACCTGAACCTTCCCTGAAAACAGAAGCCCAAAAGCTGCTGAACCTGAGCATTGCAGGGAGCCAAGTCTGCAGCTGCTCCTGCTGCACCAACCCAGGGATCCGCCAGCCAAGTAATGATCCATTCTCATTTTTAAGTATCTTCTGTTCTTTTAAAGTTGTTTTAATCTATTAACAGATCCTTGGCCTTGTCAAAGGCACCCAAGAGTTACCCGCTCATAACTAACTCCTACCACTGATCCGTGCTGGCTGTGGCCTCCAGCAGCGTCTGATACGCCAGCTTCATCAGCTCCTCCACCGACGAACTGATGCGGCAGGCGGGTAGAGAAAACATGTACTGGGTCAGTTTAGTGTCGTTCTCCAAATTCACCACGTTGTTATGCAGAAGTTTATTAGTTTTTTGCATTTTTAAGTGATCTCCTGACCCAGGATCAGGAAGCCTTGGAAGGGCTACACTGGAATCAGGTGTGATCTAAGGGAAAAGAAGAGAGGTATAATATAATTTAGAGCCAAGAGAAAGGAGAGTGTGCAGGACTACAAGACGCTGAATGACAGAGACTTAAGATAAATGCAAGGCTGCAAGTCTCCTGCCTTATGAATAACTCTGCAGACCACTAAACAATTTATACAGCCTTGCATGCCTTCAAGCAACTTGAAAGTAACCCTTTAAAGGTTCTTAGGCTTGTGACACTAGCCAGAAAAGCCTATGCAAGCACAATTCAGTAATTCTAAAGAACATCTTGTTAGTGAAATAACCCACTTGAGCACCATTAAACAAGGCTTTGAAGCTGTTGTTGGCCAAGATGCTCAAATAATCAAGAGTACTCAGTGCTCCACAAAAGAAAGGACTTGACTGCTCTAGACAAGCCTTCTTTACCAGCTAAGCTATTTTTCCCACACAGAAAACCAAGAGTCACCTTTACAGTATTGTGTATTTCTGAGGTCATCAGGTTTCTGGCTGCCACAATCACATCCTGGCACTTCTTGTTAGCAAAGTGGGAATTGACATTACGGGCGTATTTCAGTAAATCAGTCGTGTCTCCTTTCAAAATCCGCATGTTCTTCAAGGCTTTTTCAAATTCCTCTGCAGATTTAATCACCTGAGAAGAGCAAGCACGTATTCCACATTAGCACAGTTTCCCAAAATCAAAGAACATAATTAGTCGGTCCACAGGAAGCCAGCTGGGCAAGCAGCAACCATCATCTTCGGCTCACACACGCGCCTTACATTGCACACCCTGAAAGTCTCCAGGTCTCAGCTAAACACGGCCCAAGTTCCACAGATCAGAGACCTCGTACACTTCACGTGACGAGAAAAATAAGCCACAGCTTAACTGAGAGAAATACACAATTCTAGATCAGCAAGGCAGCTTTCTGCTGAAGCTGCCCATCTGGCATTTCTGCTGCATAGATCGGAAAGATTGGGAAACCTACCTCTATATACTGCTCCAGTTTGCTGCTGTTGGTTGGGATTGAATTCACCAGGCAGTTCTGAATTAGGCAGTCTGATAAATCTTCCCATATCACATCACCCAGCAGTTCCGGGAGTATAACCCTGCAATCCTTTGTATCTTCCGCAGGCTGCTCAAGAGGCACATCTGAGTTCAAGAGAACAGAAACAGGTTTTACTACGCTTCGTTCCTGGACCAGACCCTTCGGCAGTTCATTCAGTGCTTCCTGTCTGATCATCGTCCATTAGCTGTTCCATAATCCTATCATGGAGGGATTCTGCTCAGGCAGGCCGCGTGCCAGGCCCGTGCCATCGCCCACCCCACCAAAAGAACCGAATTTGTGTAAACTGAGCCCAGCTGCATGAACACCAGGTACCGATCTCAGCCCAAAAGGGAGAAACTACCTACTCAGCAAATACTTGTGAAGAACTTCAAAAATAAGCTTGATCTTGTCAAAAACCTCTACAGGAGAAGAATAATCCAAGTGAGGCTCCTTGGACTTAAAACGCAGGATGAACACATCTGACTGTTCCTCTGTGAATGGCTGAAGAGATGGGTATGAAATCAGTGGCTTGAGGATGTATTTCAGCAACAACTGACCTGAGAAACAAACAAACAAACAAGATGTTTTCCAAGAGCAGGGGACAGGCAGTTCGCTCCAGTGAGGCCCAACCGTGACTGTTTTGGATGTGGAGATTCCTCATGTGAAGCGGAAGAAACACTCTGCAATAGCTGTAGCACGGACCAGCTAACGAGGTCAAATGCTGGGTTTGGCTTCACTAAGGACCATTTTACTCATGTATCTGTAAAGCTATAAATTGAGAACTGTTAAGAAAAGTCAGCTCAGCCTGGCTCTGCTCTCGCTGCTGACAAGAACTTTGTCTGTGCGTCTCTGTCTGCGCCTGTATGTGTCGTTCCTCATCGCCACACAGTATACTAGGGTAAACTGACAGGCAAGGATAACTAATTCTGGATAAATAATAGGATAAATAATGTCCTATAAGAAGAACCAGAGCATTAACCTCATATTCACTGGAAACACAAGCCAAGGAGAAAGAAGTCTTCCCGTGTACTGCTGAAGTGAACTGGATCTCGATATCCATCCTAAACCAAGTCTGAACTTGTGTCTACGCAGACCAATACAGCTATATGTTTCTTTGGATCCATCTTACCAAAACTTTTAAATTTGGTGTGCAGTTCTCCTAGGACAGCAAATGCCTGCAGCACAGAAGCAACCGGGGGGCCAGCAGTCTCCTCCTCTTTTGATGACACAGTGTGTAAGTGCAGTTCTGAATGCATCGCTGACTCCAGGCTGCTGCTTTCTAGAGAAAAAGAAGAATCTCTCTGAACGGGGTCTGAGAGATACAGCAGATCTGAGAAGCTACTGCAAAGAACACCGGCACTTATCGCTCCCACTCATTAGGTTATGCAAACAGCAGAAAGAGCTCCTTAAACCAATCTTAGTTCAACCATGTTAATGCATTTCCTATCTTGTAGGAGCCTGAAACCAGCCACTTCAAATAGTGAAGCAAAACCAGTGAAACAAATGGGAATTGTGAGTACCTTTCGAAGGAGGAAGCTTCCATACAACCAATTTCTGCCATTCTTCTCCTAAATGATAGAGCATGTTCTCGGTCTGCACTGTGAGCTCCGTGCGCAGTGCTTTCAGGATCTTCAGCTCAAAGCCCTTGCGGGATTCCAGCATTTTCAGGTTGCTTCTTGTCTGGTGGTAAAATCAAACACAAAACGTTGGGTAACTGTTGTCCCTGCTAAGGAAAAGCATCTGGTGAAATGTATTGAAAGTATGCATGAATGTTATTGCATATGCTTAAGAAGTCATTATTACCTTTTCCAGTTGTTGAGCTGCTACAACGTACTTCTTTTCCAGCAAAGCAGTATTGTACTCTTCCATAGCTGTATCAAACTGCAACAATCAAACAGATTCATATGTCACGGTATATCTGCAAACAGACTACAATTTCTTGAACAACACAGCTAGAGCCAGGGGAGCTGCAGACAGTTACTCGCAGGAGAAGTCCAGAATAACGCCACAGACTGAGAAGCAGAGAGGACAACTACTGCTTCAAGATTTTAAGCTGCTCCTCCACCTCACCTCCTGTAGCTTTTTCAGGATGCTCAGAACCAGCGTGTCTCGCTCCAACTGCTGCTTCAATTCAGCAAATTCGGCAACAGCGGCATTTGGGTCTCGCTGAACCTAAAATAACAAACTTTTCAGTTCCTGCACAGCAAGCAAATGTCACCAGACACACTTCTTTCTAAAAGTGGTAACAATATGAAATTTAAAGTATTTCTGTTACTAGAATAACCAGGTGAGGAGAAAGAAGGCTCCATCCATTTTATTCCTTGCTAGGAAGATTCTTGTAAGCATTGAAAACACTTATAAACTGATTTATCTTTAAATGCATTACAGGTTTTTTTAAGGCACTGTAAGGATATTTAGTCTTAAAAGGACTTCAGCGTTCCTTTAACACAGCCACCTAAAATGCAAGAATGCTTGAACTGAGCCAAAAGTTAATTCACAGTTAACACTGTTACAGATCCCCAGATGCTGGAAAATGGATCAAAGAAGGCAAAACCAGAGTGGACCTGCTGTCCAGCTCACGGGAGCTGCTTGCACCTCCTTACAGGCTCCACTGAATGTGCACAGGTGCGATTCGGGTTCCCTTTCTGCCTGCAGTCAGGGTGGCCCCAGCACCGCCACACCCTTCTGCAATTTACGAGGCTGATCCTTCTTTTGGAAGGAGACCTGCGACACACTGTACAACAGAGCAAACCAGCGCCACCTCTTAATGACAGCTCTGTTCTCCCAGCCCCGATGTGACACACGCCTCTGCAGCATGTGTCACCTAAAGGCATTTTTTAGGGGTGAAATCATCCAGGGTTTGTAGTCAGGAAGACGATTTGGGGCGGGGGGGTGCTACAGGTTTGGGGTGAAGCCAAAGCGGCCGAGCAGCCCGGGAGGCGCCGCTGTCACCTCGCTCCCGATGCCCGCCCTCCCGCTGTCACCTCGCTCCCGATGCCCGCCCTCCCGCCGTCACCTCGCTCCCGATGCCCGCCCTCCCGCCGTCACCTCGCTCTCGATGCCCGCCCTCCCGCCGTCACCTCGCTCTCGATGCCCGCCCTCAGCAGGTCGATGTTCCCGGCCAGCCCGTCCACCTGCGCCAGCAGCTCCTGGGCGCTCTGCATGCTGGGCAGGAACTCGCTGTACTTCTGGTTGATCACGGCGCACACTTCTCCCTGCGGCACAGAGGCAGCGCTGGCACCGCCGCTCCCGGAGGCAGCGGGAAGGGGCCGTTCCGGGGCAGCCGGGGCTGAGCCAGCTGCCCGGGAACCGCAGCGCAGAGCGGCCGGAGCTCAGCGCCCGGGCCGGGGACACCCCGCGCCGCCCCCGGGCTCTCCCCAAGCCCCCCCCCGCCTCCCCAGCCCCCCCCCCGGCCCTGCCTTCAGCTCCTCCACGCGGCGGGAGAGCCGCCCGATGCGGGTGCCCAGGTCCTCCTTGTCCAGGCGGCCCGAGCTGGCCAGCACGGCCGCCACCAGCGAGCCCGCCGGCGCCGCCATGGCCGCGCTCCGCCCGCCGCCGCGCGGCACCACGGGACGGCGCCCGAGCGGCTACGGCGGCCGGAGCGGGACAGGCTTGTGCGGGGCGTCGCCAGCGCCCGCGGGGGAACACGTGGCTGGGTGGACCTGTGTGTGCGGGGACACGGGGGTGCGGGGAAAATTCTTTTGGTGGGGAGACATGGCTGCTGGGGGACACATGATTGCTGGGGCTCTGTGGCTGCGCGGGGACACGAGGCTGCTGGGGGTCCCCAGCTGCTGGGGGCTTCCTGGGTGTCTGAAACTGCTGGGGTCCGTGGCTGCCGAGGCTGTCTCAGGCTTAGCTGTGCCCCTGCCTCCCCACGGGCATCGCGGCTGGGCGTGGGGCGCCTCACACACCCCCGGCTGCTGCGGGAGGGAGGGAGGAGGCTCCAGCCGCCAGCATCCGGCACCTGACAAAGCTCTCGGGGCGGGTGGCGCGTCGTGGCGCCGAGCTCTGCACGTCCTGCCACCCGAGCGGGACGGGGGCGCCGCCGCTGTGCGCCATGCGGAGGGGGAGCGCCCTGCGCACCTGGGCACTGCTGGCCAGCCTGGCCCTGGCCAGCTGGGCCGTCCGAGGTGAGTCCCTGCGCGTCAGGCGCTGCCCGCGGGGCACTTGCTGTGGTCCCTGGAGACTTGTCACCCGTATTGCCAACCCCACGGGTGTCTCTGCGGCAGTGGGAGGGTGGCTGGAAGCAAGACCCCCACGGCTCAGTGGGGTCGTCCATTGCGGCATCTTGATGTGAGGTTTGTAAATGGCGTTAGGGAACAGGGAGTGAATCGGTGCAGCGGTTCTGAGGACGCGATGGCTCCGATGGCGCTGCCTGCCCTGACCGGTGCTGTGACAGTCTGGAGCTGTGTGCGTTCACTGTGGTGGCTCAAACCCGCCTTGCAATGACAGAGAATGCAAAGCTGGACTTGGTAGTCCTGTGGTGTTAGACCAGAGTAGCCATGGGCTTTGTGTCTGGCACAAATGTGCAAGCAGGCGAGGCTGTACCCTGCTCCACCGTGCTCAGCAAATACAACAGAGCATTTACTCTCCTTTTGCAGACTCTGAAGGTGATGCCTTTGGGCCAAGGAAGCAGTTCTGTGCAGTGTTTTGCATGCTTTTCTCTAAAAATATTGTTTACTATTAAGTAAAAAAACCAAATGGGTTTTGGCTCCCCATTTGGGCTCAGCTCCTGTTCGTGCTCATGGAAACATTTCACCTGCTGCTGAAATGTCTCTCACTGCAGCTGAACTTCAATACCAATGGGATCTGTGTGGGGGGTGTGGGTCAAGCGTGTGCAGTCTGAACAGAGTCCAGGTAGATGCCCGAGTCCAGTTAGTTTTAACTCTAACGGATTTAGATCTAAACTACCAAGACCTGTGTTAGCATAACCACCAGTTGAACACCCGACTACTTTTCTGCTGAGCGGGCTGCTTTTTGCAGAGTTTTTTGTTTGTGGCGTCCTTTCCACCGCTCATGGGACAGTCTAATGTGACGCTGTCTACCACAGCCATCTCCGTGAGTGAGACCTCTGAGCGCTGCGAGCGCTGAGAACTCAGCTCTGGGGCTCTCTGCTCTCCTTTTCTTTACAGGACAGAAAGTAATCCTGAAAGAAGCCAGTGGGAAGGTGTTCCTGCAATGTGCAAGCGGTGGAAGTCAAGTCACGTGGCGGAAAGATGGGAATGAGATAGGAAACACAATACGGCTGGACTTGGGTGCAGTTTACGATGATCCCAGAGGAATCTATACATGTGAAACAGAAAACGGACAGAGAAGCCCCCCGCTTCAGGTGCACTATCGAAGTAAGTGTTGCAAACCTGTTTTCTAGAGCCAGGACTGCTTGGAGTTTTCACCCAAGCACATTTTTGAGGGCGCTACTGATTTTCCAGAGTTTAAGGGTGGTTCCACCAGTTCGTGTAAGTCCTGACGGCTCCTGTGCTGGGTTGCCCTTGGGAACAGCCAAGCTTCACGTTCCCCTGCATGCGGTGTCCCTGGGAGTGTTTTACAGCCCCGTTTACTGCCATAACCTGGCAGTCACGCTGCCTTGTCACTAACCGCTCGCTGGCCCTGCTGTGCCTTGCCCTGAGTGCTGGGGACACGTGGCAGCTTGTGCTGCCGCTCTCGAGTCACGCAGCAAGCCAGACTTCATCACTGGTCTCTGTCGCCCTGGGACTGGAACCCGCCTGAGCTGGGCAGGCGCTTGGGCTCAGCCTGGCCCTGGCGACAGGGGCAGGGTGCTGGTCACGGCCCTGCTTTCAATGTTTGTGTCCTTTTGGGCTTCCAGTGTGCCAGAACTGCATCGAAGTGGACGCTCCCACCATCTCGGGGATCGTGGTCGCAGATGTCGTCGCCACCGTCTTCCTGGCGGTCGCCGTGTATTGTGTCGCTGGCCACAACAAGGGGCGCATGTCTCGAGGTGAGGGGCCAGCCCCACTGGCTGCCCGCGGGGGGCACGGGGAGTGCCTGGGCGTCTTTAGGAGCTGTACGGTACCCCAGGACTTACCATCGCAGCCCACAGAGTCGCTGCAGGCAGCGTGTCTAGGGCAGGGATCCATGTGAGCCTTCCGTGCACCCTTCCTGGCCCTGGCTCGGCTTCCCAGGAGAAGCTACTGAATGCACAAAGTTCACCAAAGCATCATCACAGGGACAGCAGCCGGTGGCACAGTGACATCTGAGGCCTTGCAGGGGCTTTCCCCTGAGCCTCCCAGAGTCAGCAGAAGCCCAGGGCTGAAAGCAGACAGCCGTGTGCATTTGTTGGCGAATGTTCACCGTACTGCCCACCATCCTTAACCACTTTCTTTCTCCATTTAGCTTCTGACAGGCAGAACCTGATTGCCAATGAGCAGGTCTACCAGGTGAGTGTGAGCTGCCTCTTACTCTCCGGGGTAAAGCTCTGTGTCCGGGACATGGCAAAGGGAGGGCTGGGTCCGCATCCCCTGTACCCTCCCTCCCGGGGCTGGACAGACACGGCTGTAGCTCATCTTGCCTGTTGTTTTTCTCCCAGCCCCTTGGCGAGCGGGACGATGGACAGTACAGCCGGCTGGCACCTGCCAAGGCCCGCAAGTGAAGTGGGAAGATGCTGTAGCCTGTGATTCCTTCACACCGGGAGCGATACCACGGCGAAGCCAGCGCCCAAGAGTGCTGGTACCCTGCCCTGGCACTGCCCTCATAAGCTCGCTGCTTTCAGAACACAGCACAGGTTTTTGCGCAGAGAGCCCTCCAGCTCCTTGCCAGGATGGGCTGCTTGTAGCACTCCGCTCTTTCCATGACCTCTCGTGCTTCTATATTCCTCTCATTAAAGATAAGCCTGTCCCACAGCCTCCCGGCTCCATCGCTTGTGTTGAGTCCTGGGGAAGGTGAGCGCTGGATGCGATCTGCCTGGATCCCTGCAGAGCCGTAAGGTCCCTGCCTGTCCCAGTAGGACACTGCTCTGCCGCTGCAGGCAGGTGCCCGTGGCTGTGTCACCTCTCTGTGCCAGGATCAAGATGACATCCAGGTCCATTGGTGAAGCTGAGGATTGGGGACCTTGTGAAGGAGAGGCAGCAGAGGCTTTGTCTCATTTAACTCCCAGAATGGGGAGCAAGGACGCCAGGGGCACAGTGACACTCAGCAGGGACTGTGTCATTCCTGCAAAGCGCCTGCGTGCCTCAGTCTCCTGGACAGAGCGGGGGGGCTGGCAGGACGGAGGGCAGGAGGACGTTTCCTTTGCATGTGCAGGGCTTTGTATCTAATGGCAGTCTCCAAACTGCAGGGGCTTGCCAGGCCCCTGGCACCCAGGGAGCTGCCTGGGTGCTTAGGGGAGTGAAGCACAATAATATCTTGGTGATTTTTTTCTGCTCTAATCTGCTCCAGTGAAGGCGAAGCGTGATACGGCCATTGCAGGTAGGATATGTCAATACTCACTTTTGGTCTGCAAAGCCATCTCGGTAGGACCTTATAAAAAAAGTGCCCATAGTGCTTTCAGATGTGAACGCAGTGAGCAAAGGTGGCTAAACACACCCAAAGAGCAGGAGAACCCCAAGCTGAGTGGGTGGATGTGCTCTGCACAAATCAAAGACGCAGCAAGGGCAACATCTACACCTCCTGTATTTGCGAGAGGCTCCTCAGCGCCCCGCTCTCGGAAGGACAGAAATATTTCTGTAGTGCTGCTGAGAGGCAGAGAGATGTTGTCACTGCGTGGGCGCTGATCGCACTGAGATAAGGGGAGCAATGGGGTGGTGCTGGCTGGGGCAAACGTGCAGCCCCATAAATGGTGACAGAAGCACCGGGGTGTAGCTTGGAGCAAAATTTAGACCTTGCACACTCAGAGTGGTCCAAGTTATCATGTCCCACTTGTGGCCGTGGCCACATGGCTGGTGTGAGCACATGTCCCTGGAGCTGTGCTGTTCTGCAGAAGCTGAGTGTGGCCCGGAGCTGTTTTAGAGCTGGGGGCGTTAGTGCTCTTTGTCTCTTGCATCTCCCTCCTAGCTGTGTAGCGCCTTGTATGGTAAACCCAGCTGTGCTGCCCTTAAAACCACATCCTGCAGGGTACGCACAGCAATCCGAAGCGTGAAACTTGCTGGGTGTTCGTGTCTGCACACTGAAACTCAAGGGTTAAACCACCCCCAGCCCCCATCGTTGCTGCTGTTTCCTTTCTTCGGAGCTGTTGCTCTGCAGAGCAACAGAAATGTTGGTCCCAGGCACCACAGCACCTCTCAGGCCCTTCTCAAGTTCCTACCTGCCCCATGGCTGCTGCTCGGGAAACCGCAGGTGTGCAGTTGCACTTCCCCTGAGATCCGGAGCCCTCAGGGGGGCAATCGGCTGCCCAGAGCGGCACGGGGAGCACGCGGAGCCACTGGGGGTGGAAATGAAATGGGAGGGAAAGCAGAGCATTCAACTGGAGCGGAGCGTGGCGGGGAAGCGTGAGGACAAAGGAGGCCAGGAGCCGCCAGTGAGGCTGCAGGTCTTTAATGAGAAGGAGAACTTCCGTTGCCAATGTGCTCAATTGTTGCTTCTCCCTAATGTCAAGCTGAAGGAACACAGCAGGGTGCCTGTCCTGGGCAGCTGCCTGGTGTACGACAACACGCCTGGGCCTCAGCAAGCCTGCAGAGAGCTGGAACCGAGCTGGGAAGAGGCACACGGACCCTCTGCTGCTCCTCACCAGCCCGTCATCCGTGGGAACATCAGAAGCCCCTGGGCTCCAGGCCTGCGTACACTTCCCGCTGGCCTTTCCGGATGGGCTGTGGGAACAGCAGAGAATCCTTGTTAACACACCATCACAGAACACCAGGCTCTGGGTTCACCCAACCCGTGGAGAAAACGACAACAGGGAGAGCAGCATTGGTGCTGCGGTTCTGCTCCCGGCCCCCGTGTCAGCACCAGATGGGGCTCCACCCTCACCACCTCTGTCCTCTGCTCCTGGGAAAGCCTGCAGGCTGACTGGATGCTTCTTGCAAGGAGGAAGAAGGATAACTGCTACCCATTCCCAGCTCTGCCTATCCCTCCCCAACCAGCAGAGAGAGATGGAAAAAAGTGCAGCTTCTCCATACCTCATAGTCCGGGTTTGGAACTGGGGGAGGACGCTGCATCTTCTGGGCTGCAACAGAAGCAAAGAGAGGTCATCCTCGGTGATGCAAGTGGTCTTCGTGGAGATGATCCCAGGGCAATGCATACCATGGGTCAACTCGCATGGCTTTGTTATGAGCTTAGAGCTGCTGCAGGCAGGATGCAGGATCATTTAGGAAGAAATCAGATTGCTTGGAGCAAGGGTAAATTTCTAGCTTTCCCAGTTGTGAAGAAATACATGAAAACAAGAAGGCCCTGTGAGCACAAGCCCAGGCCACAGCTCCACAGGAAACCTTTGACACGGCACAGCGGCCGCCCCCATCCCAGACAAGAGGGCAGCCCAGAGCAACAGATGCGGCGAGCGGGAGCATCACTGGGCAAGGTTTGGGAGGCCTGGGGGAGCAGAGGAGGCTCTGTCACTGAGGAGAGCAAGCGCTGGTTTAGTGCTTAGCACACACCGTGGAGAGCAGAGACACCCGCGCAACGGCTCTTACCTCGTGGGCGACCGCCAGTGCCAGCGCTCGCCTTCCCCTTCCTGTCTTTGCTGAAGTAATAGACCAGGATCAGGACCCCGAAGGTGATGAGAAGATCTGCAGTGACGATCCCCGTCACTGCCAGGGCATCCAGCTCCTGGCAGTTTGCGCACACTGCCGGGAGAGAGGAAAGTGTTCTGAGATGGGCGCCCTTCCCTCGCGGCAAGGAAAGCGCGGGTCTTGCTCGTCTGCTGGGTGCCAGCAGGGAGGATACGGTTCTGGGTGGAAAGGAGAAAGGAGCAAACAGAAGGGGCCAGCACGGGCTATTCTATCCACGCCACCATTTCTGTCTGCAAACAGACAGAGCAGGGGCTGGTGTGTGCACCTTCCTCCGCTGTCCTCTGCTGTTTGCGTGGCCTGAGCCCCAGGGTGCAAAACATCTCCTAGGCCATTGCAGCCATCCCATGCTGGGCTCTGATTACTGAATACAGGGCAGCTGCCCTAACTTCAAATGGCTCAGAGGCTTAAATCACTGCCAGGGTGGAGTAAACTCCAGGCTGTGTGCTCCAGATGGGAGTGTTACACTCTGCAAGGTAAGAAGTGCCTCTGCAATTGGGGACAAACATTACTCTTGCCTCGTAGCATGGCAGAAGCTGTATGGAAAAAGAGATCATGTACCGTATATGTGGGAAGCATTGCTGTGCAAACAGCTTGAGGACGGAGCAAGGGGAAGGCGAGGAGAGCAGGGCAATTTCATTCGCCAAATGTGACTCTTTTATTGGCCACGCAGGGTGGGAAGAGCCTCAGCAGAACTGTGTTCACCCAGAGCAGCAGCGCTGAAATGGAGCTCTCGGCTCCCAGTGTCTGTCACTGAAATGCGCAGACCCGATGACCGAGTGCCTTTCACTCACCTCTGACGTTCAGGTACATCTCATGCTTCTTGCCCCCTGAGGTACAGCTCACGTTGGCAGGGGAGCTGTCGTGATTCTCCATAACGTACTTCCTGTCCCCGCTGGTTGGTTTTGTCCCAGTTATTTCCCAGGCTATGCCGCTCTCTTCAGGCGAGGGACATGTGATTGTCACCGTGGTTCCTGAGATCTCCACCAGGAATTCTTCGTTGGAAGGTGGGCCAATGAGAAGAGAAACCAGCATTACAAATGCCTTCTGCTTGGAGACCACTAACAGTAATTAGGGGTGACGCATTATAATTTATTTTTCTGATAGGTGATAGCGGTAGCAACTAACAAACAAGAAATTTTTGCCTCCTAAAATACTGCTTGAATAGAAATATTTCTATCTACCTTTTAGTCCACACCTTCGAGGTCTCTGCAGTCTTTGTATCACGATAAATATTAAGAATGCTGGTAAAACACTTACCCTCCAGTACTTCGGTATCGTCTGCAAAGGAGAGAACAACACGTGTTAACGAATGTGCCTGCTATTACCTTACCCCTGTTTCTGCTGAAAAATACCCAATCCTGCCTGGGGTCATTTGCAGTAATTAGGAACAATTAATGACAGATGAGTTTTCATACCAGTGAGATCTGTAACAACTAATGAACCGGGAATTTTTCCTATCCTGCAATATTTGCAAGACTCAAATATTTCTATTTGACTTTTAGTCCTCACTTGTGAGGCATAGTTGATCTTTTTCTCATACTAAGCAGTTAAGGATGCTGGTAAAATACACTTACCCTCCTGGGCTGCGATGTGCACTGCAAAAGAGAGAATAATAAGTGTTAAGTAATTTAGCTACTGATATCATCCACCTTTCCTACTTCCAGGGTATCTTTTCTGAACTCAGCTGCCTGAAAGAGATGTTTGTACTCCTGTATTTGTGCTAAAGGCAGGAGAAGCATTCTGGTAGCTGAGACAGGATGTTGTTCTGAGATGAAGGCTTTTCCTTTGGAAGCCATTTTTAACACAGAATAACACAGAATGGAAATTTGACTAATTTTCCGCCCCGGTTTAGAAAAAGGGTCATTGCAAGCTGTACACACAGCAATTTTGCTTGATGGGCATGGACCACAGATTGCTGGAAAATCAAGCCTGGTTTCTGCAGTAACGTGGAAATCGCTACCACTCCCATGATATCACGGTGAATCTGAAGTTATTTACCCATGGTCGCAAACAATTGTAAGAAAAGCACATGAATGAAGAGTAAAGATAAAATTAAAGTCAGAGAACCGCATAGTTCACACCGCTGCAGAAAGCAGGGAATCGAGCTCTAGCCCAGCTACACAAAGTTCAGAGACCCGGTGTCCTAGTGAATTGAGTAGGAACCAGAATGCATCGGGGACCTTGGGTGCCTTTCTCCAGCCCGAGCGGCTGGATTCTGTTCCTCTGCAGTGCTCGCTCTGGGGAGCAGCAGCTCCATAGGTGCCATATGTGCCAGCCGCAGATGTGGCTGCAGGCGCTTTGCAGAACCAGCTGCGTGTCCCTGCGCCCCCGTCCCCGCCGGACTCACCCGCACAGAGCAGCAGCGCCAGGAGAGGCAGGGACCGCTCCAACCTCATCCTTGTCTTCCTCCTCCTCTTCCTCTTCCCTACCACATCAGATGGGCATCACCGAGGCTGGCTGCGAGGGAGGAAAGAAGACAATCGCCTTTTCGAGTTCTCGCTTACAAGAAAGAGGCCCAGGACTTTTTTCCCAGAATCGCGTGTGGCAGCGAGCTGAGCGGCGCTGGGGAGGCTCACTGTTTCCAGTGAAACCTGCAAGCAGCCAAGAAAGACACAGAGCACGTATGAGAAAATAAGCCCATGTCAGGAAGTGCGGAGGCTCAAAACGTGTTCCCGGAACGTCACCGAGAGCGAGGGGTGGCTGCTCTGCACCAGCCCCGTTCAGATCTCGGGAGATCTGTGGTAACTGCTCTGGGAGCAGCAGGAGAGATAAATGAGCCTAGACTAGATTTGCCATCAGGACCTTCCTAACAACTTTTCAAAGTGTTCCTGAGTTCAAACTGCCACAAGCAACACAACGACAGAACAAACAACAAAGGAACCTGAAACACTACAAGAAGCACCTTGAGACACTGTACGGCCAGCAGAAACGAGTCTGTAAGTGCCAGGCTGCAAAACCTGTGGGTTTTAGTAATTGGTGATGCGATCTGGACTCTTGTTATCCTGCTCTAACACATCTCGTTCACTCCTGCTGCCTCTCCAAGAGCGGCATTCGCCAGGTCCTGACCCAGACTCTCCCCTGCACACGCGGTGACAGCGAGGGGTGCAGCGCAGGGTGGCCAAGCACTGCAGCCCCTCCTGCACCCCCGACCTGAGCCCAGTGCTCTGCTCCTGGCACAGAAGCAAAGACACGCTCTCCTGGCAGGAGGGAACTCGCTTCACCGCGTTGCTGTTTCTCTTCCGTTTCAATATGAGGCTGCAAAAGCAGCATTCAATTGCACCTACAAGAAGACCATCCTGGAAGCCTGCGGCATCCTTCCATGTGGGAGGAGTCCAGACCCTGTGTCGGACACCTCTGCCCATGGCCCAGCCGGAGGTCTCGCAGTGTTTTTTGAGGAGTCCTCCGTGCACCGTGTCCCCTGGCTTTGCCAAGCCCGGCACCAGGGCTGGTTCCACTAGAGGGGGCTCCTGCCCCGTCCACCCGCTCGGCTCCGCTCGCCTCGCACTGGGAACGTTCTCCTTCCAAACTGGTGCTTGGGGCCGGCAGGGACCCCGCGGCTCCAGGGGCTGGGGCCCTCCCGAGTTTTGCCTCCAGCAGGGATGCTGCCATGGACAAAGTGGGAACATACCATCTTTTCCTTCTGCTTGAAGCCACAGAGGTGGCAAAGCTGCCCGTACGGTTGTGAGAACAGTCGGGATGTGAGGGCACGTGTCTGAAGAGACATTGCGAAGCCAACCAAGGGTCCCTCCTTCCACAAGGACACTCTGTGTCCCTGTACCTGACACACACATCTCAAGGGACTCCTTTCCAGATGCCTGGAAGGATGGAACTGGCTTCTTGCTCCTCCCCAAGAAAACGACACTTAATGACATGGCTAATGACAATGCTGTGGGTCCTTATTTCATTTATCGAGGTGCTCTCTTTAGGTGTTAGATCACTCTTCTACTGATTTCTGTTTCAAAATGAGATGTTACTAGTAAGGGTGCTGGAGAAATGGTCTTCTCTTAACAGTTGGAGTCTTTTTCAAACAAGATGCTAAAGTTTAGTAAAAGTGTGCAAGTAAAGCTCAGAACAGCCCCTCTTCCCAGTCCTGTGCATCACACAACCGTGGTCTAAAGCGAGAGCCGGTGGTGTTGCCACATGGGCAGTGACCGAAGTCACCGCTATGCAGGACCAGCTCAGCGTCCCCGTCCCAGCCTTGGCACCACTGCGAGGAAAACTATCATGGGTCACAACGAAAGTTCGTAACCGGGGACGACTTGAACCTGGACCACAGACCGGACAGAAGCTCAGCCGCAGCCAGCGCGGGTTCTCTGTTACAGTCATTCACTGTCTTCAAATGCAAACATCCTTATTTTGTCAACACACGCGCACCACTCAGCTCCACGCTCACAAGGGCCATGTGCCACCAGGAAAATATTTTGACACAGCGCGTTTCTCTAGTACCTCGTGCTGCTTGTTTAGCACAGCGGGGTTTCCCCAGCCCTGCCTGCCTGGACTCATGGCCGATGAAATTGTCTTTCGACTTTTCCGAGAACTCCACAAGCACCGCTTAGCGCAGTGTCCCAGTTCTTCTGCGGGATGGCTGCAACCAGGTAAAATCATAATGATCACTTCAATTTCCTGTAGGTAGCTGAGTTTCAGTGGGACACTTCACGCTCCGTGTGTGCCCACTCCGCCGCCACAGCCCCTCTGCTTTGGGTTGCTTTTTTTTGGGTTGTTCGCAGGTTTTTGCCGAACAAACGGCTCTCATTGCTCGGGGCTGGCTATGAACACCTCCAGGCAAACTTTCTTTTAAGAGCAAAATTACCTCCCACAAGAGGGGAGTGGTTTGAGGTGGAAGCTGGGAGGAGGGATGATTGCAACACAAAAGAGCAAAGGAATATGGGAGTCAGAAGAAATTAATCTTACCTTGAAAAATCTCTGTCTGCCTGGAGCGGGAAGGAGAACTCGCGTTGCCTCGCCGGGGAAGCCGAGAGGAGGGAACCTGCTCCGCTGTGCGGGGAAGGCTCCGGGAAGCTCGTCTTTCAGCCAGTTGTGAAGAACCTGCAGGGTTTTCTCTTCCCGAGGAGCGCGGACGTGTCTTCCCGATGCGCGTCCCCAGCCGGGCGGGCGCTGCGCTGTCCCTTGGGGTACAGCTCCGAGGTAAGGAACCGGCCCCCGGCCTCCCCGCCGCCTCCACCGCCTCTTCTGACCCCTCATCATCCTCCCCGCTGAGGCGGCCGCTGCACAGGACTCTCGCACCTTGTTGTGGGCGATCTCTGTGATTCTTTCACTCCCGGGTTCACTGCAGGTGACACGAAGCGATTGAGTTTCATCGACAAACAGGTTTAGGTGTGTTCGCGCGGAAGAACAACACCGATCTCATTCTGAGCTCTGGTTACACATCTTTTCCTCCCCCGCCAGGAATCTGGACTTTACTCCTAGACTTTTTTTCCACTGTCTTTGTTCCTAGACAATCAGTTTGTTAAGCAGCACCGGGTTTAAATCCTTTACACATTAATGAGTCCAGACCGACAACAATAAACTCGCTTGGATTTTCAGAGGGTTATATATCTGGAATTGAAGACCACCATGTCCTCCCCTCCCAAATGCATCGGCACATGGTTACGCTCCATGATCTATCTTGAAAAAAGTGTTTTACACTTATTTCCCACAGTTGTTTTTTTAAAGGAGTTTAAAATGAAAAGATTTGACCCTGAATATTTGGATGAGAAACATGATCTCCGGTAATGAAGGTTTCCAAATGCAAACACCTACAGTGTTTTGGCAGGTCGGATATTTTCTCCTTTGAGGAAAAAAACTATTTGGCAAGGAAGTGTTTGGCTATAAATTGTTTCCAAATACCGGCAATATATTGCAAGTCTTTATTAGGAAGCGATATTTTACAACCGCAGATAAGGTGGGTTTTTTCACTTGGATCACACTGGGGTGCGTTAACCCATTTTCCTAAAGTGACAAGAAATCAATATTTTCTTTTTCTGCTGGGCTAGTTTAACCAGTGAGTGAAAGGAAAGCACGGGGTGCACACGGCCAGCACAGGGCACCGTCCCTTCCCGCAGCAGCGAGGTGTTCGCTCAGCGCTTTGTGGAAACTGCCCCCAATCCCCTAACCCAGGCAAGTGATTCAGTGATCACAGGGAAACCCAGCGAGAACGTGCAGCACCGCTTTGCCAGCGCCTGAGCTCGGTCTGGAAGGGCAGCACTTTGGTTTTCCCATTTGTCTTGATGGTTGTGTCTCTCGCTGGTTGTGTCTCTCGCTGGTTGTGTCTCTCGCTGGTTGTCTCTCTCGCTGGTTGTCTCTCTCGCTGGTTGTCTCTCTCGCTGGTTGTCTCTCTTGCAGGTAGCATCAATACTAACTTATTCCTGTAGGGGCAGCTGTGGTGGTCCGGTTAACAGCGGATGTTTCTTTGGCAAACAAATGCTTACAGATTTACCTTGAGGATTTCCTGAGTTCCTCAGCCTGCCTGTATTTGCCTGTCGTTGTCTAGCTGGGTGGTTAACCTCCTAACAGGCGCCACTCACATCAACAAGAGCCGTTTTCACCATGGTGTGTGTGACACTTAGGCTGATAATACAAAGCGTATAAAGGAAAGTTACAGCTCAGGGAAGATAAATTGTTAATTGGGGCTCAGCAGTCCCACCTGAAAGGGGGAAATCTGCTTGGGGACTTGAGTGCAATACAGTGTAATCACTTGTGAAAATGTGACCAGAACAAGCACATGAAAAGTTACACGGGACCTTTAGAGCCGGTCAGGAGCAAGTATATATTTAAGGAGGGGTGGCATTTACAACAGCGTGGAACCTTCTAGGTGTCAAGTTTACTCATGCCTGAAGAGAGACATTCCCCTCAAAACACAGCCTGTTGTCCCGGTAGGCAAGTCCTTCTCAGCAGTCTTCTCTCAACCAGTTATTGCATTTGGGAGTGTTTAACTGTGCAGCCACAAAACTACAAAGAAAGTACTGAACCGGCCATTGGGATGAGAGCAAACTCCCCTGAAACCAGCACTGTGCAGCTCGCATATCCACGACAAAACCCACGAGGCACAGGGGATCTCCTGGATGCTGCACAGGCAGGATCACCCCCCTCGGTAATGATACATCTGCTTCAGACGGTCATTGACGGGGACAGATAAGGAAGGCTCCTGCCTAGACTAAATGCAGATAAGGAAGAGTAATGATCCTGCTCCTAGACAGTAGTTTCCATGATCTCTAACGCCGGCTCTTTTCCCTGCAGTGCTGTGGCTTGCGGCGGCCGTGGAGGTTCACACTTCCAAGGAGGTGGCTGCTGTGAACGGCACGAACCTGCGGTTAAAATGCACCTTTTCCAGCAGCAGCCCTGTTAGCCAGCACCTGTCAGTAACCTGGAACTTCCAGCCCGAGGACCTGAGCTCTCCTGAGCCCGTGAGTGAGACTTTTACGCTCCATTTTGTGTACTCACACTTGCCCAAACCGACCAGTCCCAAGGCCCATAAGCCCGGTGACTGCAGCAACTCCAGCTGCGGGTATGGGCAAGCACAGCTAGAATGCACAAGTATGTATATCTTGGGCCCTTTCTCTACGACTCATAATGATTATTGTGAGCAAGAAGTTCTGTTTAGAGAATCTGGTGAAAGAAATATGTTTCATGTTTAGTTTAGGGTAATCAGGGTTAAAGTAGCTGGAGCCTGGTGAAACTGTGCCTGCTGAACCCTGTGTCGTAGCTGACATCCCACACCTGATGCCGCTTACAAAATGATTTACCTTGGCCAACATGGCAGGGCACGCAGCTCAGCTCATGCTGCTGTATTGCTGAAGGACAGCCCAACAGAACTCAGCCCAACAGAGCCTTGGCTTTAGCAGGACAGAGCTCGCGCGGCTGCTGGAGCAAAGGCACCATCTTTTCATAACGGCTTCAGGGTTCACCTGAGAGCGGCTGTGCAGACGCAGCTCCCGCAGCCCCTGTCCTCCGCCAGGGCCGCTCCGCTTCCACGGGCTCCTTCCATCGCAAAGACTGCCCGGCGTGTGGCAATAACAGCTTCCTCTCTTTTGTGTAGGTGTTTTATTACCTGAAGGAGCCCTACAGGCCATCCACTGGACGGTTTAAAGAGCGAGTCACTTGGGACGGGAATATTGCGCGTCACGATGTTTCCATCGTTATCTGGAATTTGCAGCCCACTGACAACGGGACATTCACTTGCCAGGTGAAGAACCCACCGGATTTTCATGGCACAATTGGCGAAGTGCGACTCAGAGTTGTGCAGAAAGGTGAGAGGCCAAGAACCCCACCAGAAGGCATGTGAATTTAGCCAGTGCGAAGCACGGGCACGTGTTCCTCCACATTTGGGAAAATGTGTGCAAGAAAAGGGATTATAAAGAGAAAGCATGAAGGTACTTAATGGATACAAAGAAAAAAGGGAGCCTGAGGAAAGGTTCTATTCACAGATATAGGCTCCCAGCCACATGCCGAGAGCCCCCGTGTGTCCCTCCTGCTCATGTGTTTCTCTCCATGCAGTGCACTTCTCCGAAATCCACTTCCTGGCCGTGGCCATCGGGTCTGCTTGTGTTCTGATGATCCTCGTGGTGACAGTTGTGATTGTCTGTCGGCACCATCGGAAGAAAGCACAGGAGAAGAAGATCGAGGTGGCAGACACTGAACTGTAAGGACAGAGGGATGGGAGAAAGGCTTCTGGGAAAGCTTGTCAAATATATCTTAGCAGCTCTTTTGAATCATTGGCTTGGACTCTGCACTAAGCATTTACAATGCAAAACTGCCAAGACAATTAGCAATAATTGGCTGCTTACTGGCAGTCAGAACAGAGCCCCAGGAGGAACAAGTCCTCATTTTGCTCCTGCCCTTTGCAGCGGCTCCTCGCTCGGGGAAGGCAGTTGTGGTAGCTGATTGCTCTGTTCCGTGAACCTGACGCTGTGGTCTCCATGCACCTAGCATTCTTATGATCTTGTCCTGTGACTTGTTGTTATATGTTATGTATGCCATATGTAAGTCAGAATGCAACTTTGCTGCTCAGGATATATGATGCTGATTTGAGATTTTTTTTTTCCCCCCCCCACCTTTCTTAATAACAGCAGAGAAAAGGAGAACCTGAAGAGGACAGAAGAAAAGGAAGCCAGTCCATTGGAAGACTAGAGGTCTTTGATGGTAAATACAATACAGGTGTCCATTCAGACATTCCCTAACTGATGCCTCTGTGCTACTGCAGACTTTCTAAGATAGTTTTACTTGTATATGTCACTTTTATTCACCGTCAAGAGGCCACGGCAGCCATAAGCAGAAACAACTGGGACTACAGTCACCATTTGCTTTAGAGAGGCCTCCAGAGACTGGCAGTGGAGGCAGAGCTGCCTCTCAGCTGCACAGGAGATTCCCCACGCTGGTGTTGGGGATCATTTGCTGGAAAGCTGCTGTTGCTGCTTTCCCTGATGTGCCCGCTTTGTGGAGAAAGAGGAGTGAATTAATTTCCTTTCACCAGTTTGGATTCTGCTTTTTGATTCATTCAATCTTTATTGTTTTAAAATTGCTGCAGGAGGACTGAAACTGTTTCCAGATGTGCCGGCTTTGCTGCAGCATTTCAGCATAATTTTTACCCGCTCAGTTTCAGAGGTCAGCAGTTGCCTCTGCTGTTTTTGTTTTCAACAGTAACCCTGAGTAATGAGCCTGTTTTGTTTTTCTTATAATCTTTCTTCTTAGGTACTTCTAACGCAGATGGTGAAAGCTTGTAATTTTGGATGTTGGAACAAAGCTCAATTACAGACGCCCCATGCTGCCTGTGTGGTTTCTCTGCTCAACGTGAAATTCCTGCAAGGAAAGAGCACAACACAAACATCAGTTGTAAGTTGCCTTCATTGAAGCAAAACGGGAGGACTTGCCGCATGAACAAGCTTCACACCTGCAGAAGGTGCAGAAAGCTGCTCTGGAGATGAAAAAACGCCAAAAGATTTGAACAAAATGCCAAGAGAGCTGACTGAACAGAGGTTCTCAACACGTCTGAGCAGATGCGTTCTTGCACCTTAAAAACCGCAAAGTACATTTGTGTTGCCCTGTTTGGCCTCCCTCAAAGTCCTCTTTGACATCGTGAGAAGACTGATTACCTGAGGGATCAGAGGAGCAGCCACTTGCTATAATGTACTTTAAATCTCTTTGCTGCTTGAAATGGGAAGTATTACCGTTTGGGAATGTATGGTGTTTCTTCTGAGGGATAATGTTTACTGGTGGATGTGTGTTTCACATCAATCTCTTGCTGTTTATTGCTGCACTTAGCATGTACCCCGTACTTCCACAGACTCAATCTCTCTAAGGCAAGTGAAGCCCCAAATCACGGAAACTGCAGAGCTGTTACATTTTTTTTTTAAACCAGCACCCAATCGAAACATCGGCCCGTTTGTTTATGCCCGTTTGAGTATGTTTATGACTTTATAACTCCACCTGTAATGTGCTGGCCGCATTATCTGTTTGTACGTTTTTGTTTTCAACCACAAGTGTCATAAATAAAGGTGCCTTGTAGAAAGCAGCGTCGGTGTCGGGTGAGTGCTGTGACACGGGAGCGCCCTCGGCACCTCCAACGAGGGTTTTACCGCTCTGACACGGACCAGAAGAGGCACGAACGGGCCCAACCAGGAGCAGACCGCCCGGTGTTCCCGGGGAGCTGCTCCCGGCCCCGCGGTGCCGCCCGCGCTCCGGGGCCGAGCAGCAGCCACCGCAGCCGCCTGCCGACTCGTCGCCATGGCGACGCGGGGCGGCCATCTTGGGGCGGCCATGTTGGGGCGGCCCCGCCCTCACCTGCGCTGCCCGCAGGTGAGCCGCCATGTTGCGGCTCTGAGCGGAGCGGGATGCGGTGCGGGGCGGCAGCGGCCGCCGGCCGCCTCCTCCTGCCGCGGGCCGTCCTGCTGCTGCTCGGTAAGGGGAGCGCTCCGCCTGCGGGATTCCCGCCGCAGCGGCGGGGTGGCCCAGAACCGGACCGCCGGTGCGCGGGGTGCGCTCCGCCCGGTTGGCGGCTGCGGGGCGGTGGCCGGCGGGCTCGGAGCGCCGGGGAAGGGCCGTTCCGGAGCGGGGCGGCGGCGCCGGCCGGCCAGCGAGCGCGCCGGGCCGCGGCTTCGCTGTGCGGTCCCTGCGGGGAGCGGGCTGGGGAGGGCGGGGAGCGGCGGCGGCTGCGGGGAGCGGCGGCCTCCCCTTCCCCGGGCTTCCCTTCCCTCCCTTCCCTCCCTTCCCCTGCCCGCACTCAGCCCCCGCTGCCCGCACTCAGCCCCCGCCGCCCGTGTCCGCTCCGCGCGTTCGCCGCGGTCAGCCAGCTGCGCTCCGGGTTCCCACGCTTTCCACTCACAGCAGAAGGAACGCGTTGTTAAAATCCCTATTTTTTTTTTTATATGGGTAGCTGGGGAATAAGTGTGCGACGCCAGGAACCCTAACGGGAACTGGCAGATCCGTGCCTGCTCCCTCTGAGCCTGCAGAGCAGGGGCAGTCGGCTCCACACCTGGAGCAGAGCTTCACCTGGTGCGTGTGCGGGTCCCTGTGTGGCTCTGCTGTGAGACGCAGAGCCAGAGCTGCCTGGCAATAAGCTGAAGTTGGCACTTTGCAGCTCATAAGACAGCCAGCTGATTCAGTTTCTCAGCTCGTTATCTCCAAATCTAAATATCTGTAGGCTCTTTTTTTGGATAAACACTTTAACTGGGACTAGTTCTAATCCCATGGAGAATAAGTGAGGGAAGTTGTCTGGTTTTCTTTAAATTTCAGTGTGGAGGAGGTAGTCACCACTGTGCTTCAGTCTTTGGACTGTGGTAGAGCTGCACATGCATCGATACTTTTGGGACATCATCACTCCTGTGACTGTCCGATAACAAGAATCTAATCGTTCTCTTTTGTGCTTGTTCCATCAGGTGTCTGCAATGCCCTTTCCCTGGAAATTAAAGCCAATTCTAAAGTGCAAGCTTTCATTGGTGAGCAAGTGTCGCTGACATGCTCATTCAGATCCAGTTCTCCCATCACGGAGAGCCTGACAGTGGACTGGACATACCAGCCCCTCACGGGTGGTCAGATGGAGACGGTGAGTGGAAGACAAAGTCTCTTCTAGTGAAAACTGATGAGATTTTCCCTGTTTGCTTTGCTGTGCTGCTTCTTCACTTCTGGCTTTGGGACTCTCATTGTTGCCCTCTTTCCCTTGTCAAATTGCATCAGTGTTCTTTGAGCAAAAAATATTCTATGTAATGCATAATATGAGTAATGATAAAGTGGATAAACTTTGGGTTTTGACACAAGTGCTGCATTGTGCACCGTAGCTATGCTTAGGATGGCTGTAAAGCATTGATTCGTAACTCTCCTGAAGGCAGCTGTACCCTACATACCGTACGCTGCTGATACATCTTGGAGTGGCAAGAACATGTGTGCATTGACAGGCTGAAGACAGTGCAGATAACAGCCCCCAGGGTTTATGGGATGCCACTTGCTGTTTTGCTGGCAGCATTTTGAAATATAAGCGTAAATATGTAAGTCTGAGAGCCCACTGAAAAGTATTCAAGGTGGAAACAGAGAATGCACATCTTTCCAGGTTATCAGTGACTTTTGCTGCTGGAAGAGTTTGAACTGTTAGGAGCATCCTTGTACCTGGAACAAGGAGGCGCTGCTTGTATGAAATGGGGTCTGCTAGACCTCTGCTCATAGAGCAGCAAGAGCAAAAGTGCAAGAAGCAAAAGCTGAAGAACTGTAATGTTCTGTCTTGCACAAGATGAGAATCCTACTGTGGTTCTCAGCTGAAGATCTGCGGAAGGGAACAAGCTGGTCAGAGTGGTGGTGGTGACATCTGATGGCTGAGGCTGGTACGTAAAAGCGCTGGAGATCTAATGAAATAGGTCTGACCCAGAATTATCAAATAGGAACCTGAAAAAGTCTCCTCTATAACAATTCTTCCTGCCTTCTTAATGTCTATTCCTTTATGTTTACAATGCAAAGAGCAGTTTAATTTGCTTTCTTAGCTGAGTGTTTTATTGGTTCAGTTATTGTTTTTGCCTCCTTTCAGATTTTTCATTATCAGTCTGTTCCATACCCAACAACAGTGGGAAAGTTCAAAGGCAGGATATCCTGGCTTGGGAACGTGGCCAAGGGCGATGCTTCCATTGCCATCCAAAGCCCAGCAGTAAGTGACAATGGGACGTTCATCTGCAGCGTGAAGAATCCTCCAGACGTGTACCACAACATTCCTCAGACAGTGCTGATAGTTACAGAGAGGGGTAAGTCTCCGTTTCCACAGCAATCCTCATCTGTGCGGTACCGCTGTGTCACAGGCTTGTTGGGGTCTTAGAAGCCTGAACATCACACGTGAAATGGGTTCACTGCAGTTCCACATTAGAATTACAGCAAGTTCTCAGCCTTTCTGAGCTAAATATGTTGAGAACCATTGCATTTATTGGGGACAGGAGAAGCTGTGGCCATAAGAGAAATCAAAAGTGTGCATTTGTTCAGGAGGTCCTGTCTCCATATATTGCAGCAGTAGAACAAGCTGAATGCTTAGGAAATAATGGTCTAAAAACAACTTCCATATCACAAACACTGGTTCTCCGTGATACGCGATTTTCTTATCTGCCGTGCCTGTCAGGCCTGCCCCAATTTGCAGCTTAGACGTGCTGATAGAACTGTGTCGTGACCTGCCTGCCTTTGTAGTTTTCTGCATATAAAGCACCTCCAGCGCTGGGTACGTGACGGGAGTCCTACAGGTTCAGTGACAAGCTGTTTCAAATCTGCCAGCTCTGTGCTTTGTCTGAAAAGGCGAGCAGCCTGTGTCCTGGCTGAACATTTGCACAGAGACTTCAGAGAGCCGTATTTACTGCTGGTACAGCTGGGCTGCTCTTTGTCTTTCCTGCAGGCCTTTCCTTCCAGCTGACTTCGGCGGCGCTGCTGTCCATTTTAGTGTTTCTCCCTTCCATCATTGTGGTCGTCCTGCTCTTGGTAAGGATGGGAAGGAAATTTGGAGTCCTAAAGGAGAAAAAAAAGCCTGGCTGCAAGAAATCCTCCATTGAAGTGTCTGATGAGTAAGTTCTGACTGGAACCTAAAGCCTGTATTTCTGCTTCGGCCTGTTGAGACAGGCCAGAGGACAGTTTCTGCGCTGGCCTTCGTTATATACCTCCCAGCACCTGCCGCTTGGTCACGAAATCTGCTTCTCCAGGAGAGAAGAGTAATTCAGGCTGTGGTCAGAAAGCTTTGGAAAATCCCCACGTTGGAGCATAAACTGAGTGCTCTACATCCCCTTTTTCTGTCATTTGCGTGAGGCCAGGGAACTGAAGCAGTTTTTAGGGTTAGATAGTCTTTCACTTCTGTAATCACTTCTTATTTTGGCCTAAATCAGCAAGATATTTTGCTTATGTGGGCTTTATATGTTACATTTTGGTATGAGGTATCCATAACAACAACACAAACTGAATAATGCCAACTGCTCCCCCTGTGGCATCCTGAGCAGAGATGCCAGGGACTGGATGAGCCTTGGAGACCCAATTCCCTTCTGAACTGGAGAGGATTCTGTTCTGGAAAGGTGCGGTAGTGAGAACAAAAAGGTAGCGCTGCTACTGCTTGAGCTGCACCTGGTCTTGCAATGAACTCAGTACTACGAGTTCTTGCAGAATGGGGTTTTAATAGTGTTCCAGTTAGCATTGTAATATTTGCCAGCCAAAGAGCAACTCTTGTATTTTTCATAGCATGAGTGAAATGATGAAAAACTGCCTAATGAGTGTGGTAGAACTAGAATTCACAGTCCATAGGAGGTATCAGCATCTGTGTTGGGGGAAAAGTCCAACCTAATCCTGTGCTTTTTCTGCAGGCCTGAGCAGGCAGAGCCGGACAGCTGCTTGGGGAAGCTCAAAAACTGGTGTCTGAACTGCGTGGTAAGTGAAAGCTCATGTTTTCAGGAGTGGTTTTGTCAACTTTTGTGCTCAGAGGAGGCGCTAAGAGCGGCAAGTGCTGCCCGTCCTAACACCTGGATGTCAGAGAAGTGTCCCAAATGGCTGGGCTTATGCTCCGTGGTGTTCTTGACATGTGGGCTCTAGGCGGTGAGAACCGCTGGTGGTTCTGCGTTGCTGGTGGGGGAAGCTGGCTTGAGCTCTGCCAAACTGACTTTTCATTTCACTTCCTAGAAATGAAAGCTGACATTTCAGGATGCAAAATCAGAATTTGGAGTGCTAGCTCCTGTGCCCTGTGGTTTCTTACAAGGCTCTGCAGAACCAGGTTGGGGCTCAGCAGTGTAGCAGTGTGCAGCCTCGCCTCTTGTTTGGAGATCTTCCTACTTACACTGTTCATCACAACATACCTGCTAAACTCCTGTTGTTTGTTTGTTTCTGGCGTTTTGTTTGGTTTGTTTTGCAAAGTGGTGGTTGCCTTCTAATTGTGCCTGTCGCTTGCTGCCCTATCACAAGCTTCTGTTAAGGAGCTGAAGCTGCTGCATGTTTTTGCCACCTGCTATACTCGTTTTGTACAATGTGCCCGAGTTCTGTGTGCTGGCATTAGCAACCACAGCCGGGAGTGTGGTGCATTCCAGAGTAAGCTCACTAACACGCCTCATTTGAGCATGTTTTCATTTTTCCCAATGTCCTGCAGAGCCAGCTGACCCCAGACACACCTTTATGTCTGTTGTACACCGTCAGGAAGTATGTTAAGGAGGATTTAAATATGTGTTGCTTGATTCACTATTCTAATGCCAGTGATTCAAACTGTACTAAATGCATGAGCCGCCAGACAGGCTTCTACACATTATTAGATACAGAATGAAAAATAAGCAGCTCTGCAGGGTGCAGATGAAATGTTTACAGCTGTATAAGGCGCAGCAGTTCCGGTGCAGGAGCACCAGGAGCAGAGCTGGGGGTGCAGAAGGGACAGTCGCCACGGGGATGGAGAGGCTGCTGTCGCAGGTGACGTGCGGGAGCAGGGAGGCACCAGCGCTGCCGGCCGGTGGGCGAGCGCTGCCAGACGTGCAGATTTAAACAATGGAAAAATGTCATCTTATCCTTTGAGAGAAGGCAAATCTGAATGCTGTAATCCTGCTGAAATATTTAGCTTACAAGGGCTCTGAATATCCCATCTCACTCACTTTAATGATTCTACGTTTTTGAGGTTTTTGTAATGTACTTTTCTGTGCTTAAGATGTTATCAAATAATTAAAATTGCAAAGCCAGTGAATGTCTGTTTGGGCTGAAAATGGCTGGAAAGTGAGATTCCCCACAAAGAGCTGTTATGTTTGAGTGTTGTTCAAGCTGAGAGCTGCAGAGCTGGGCTGCAGGGACCTTATCAAATGATCGCTGTGGTTCAAACAACGGGCAGCAGTGATCTGAAAGTTTGTGGCTGCTTGTAGCTGAACAACAACAACTTGTGCTGCTCTGGGCATTCTCTGTAGAGACTGGTGGTGATTTTTAGGAAGATGGCTGTCTGCGCTTTGGGGTTCATCTGTCTTGAGCTATAGCTGCTACTTCCCTCAAAACACACTTCACTTGTTGGTTATACGGTGGCAATGCACGTGTCTATCTGTGATAAGTCTAACGGATTTAGCTGCAAGTGCTTGTACAACTACAAGCCCTTATACAACTGCAAGCCCTATGGCTCATTCAAGCACCGCAGCGTTTTGGAAAGCATTTAAGCTCTTGACAGAAGCCTGGCGCACTCAAATGTTGTTGAACTCCTAACCTGGTTCATGTCTTCATACATAGTCTCAGTTTCTCTCTCCGTACTCCCTGTTTAGGACACAGACGAGGAAGACCCCTACTGATGAAAGACTGAAGCTATGGATGGATAACGAACAAAACTACAGCACTGAAAATCATGGCTAGATAGGTATGAAGGCTGCTGAGTGACCAGTGCAGGTTGAAGGACCCGCTCTAATCTTGGTAGATCGGAAGAATAATGGCGATGGGATAATTCTCCTTTATTCAAGCACAAACTAATGATTTTTTAAAGTTCTTACCCTCACTTTTCCGGTGCCTACAGACACCTCAGTGCCTACAACCCTTCAGCCTGTTTCCTACCAGCAGGCTGACAATCCTTGTTTCTTAGTTTACTTGCAAATTTGTTCCTATCACTTCTTCTCCGTGCACCTGAACTGGAGTTGCCTGAAGCTCAGGGTGCTCCGGAGTGGCCGCCATTGGACATTGACAACGTTTTTTCTCTTTTTTTTTTGGAACATATCTGCTAAGGACTTAGACCAGTTTGATTGCATTGGTATATGGCATCCTTCGTTTTGGAGCGAAGAGAATCTGCTGCTTTTAATGAGTTCTTGCTTTAATCTGCCACTTAATTACAGGATCACCATTTTGTTCCTCCTGTTCTCTGATTCTGTTTTTAAGCCACCAACCGCTCAGTAGTGCTGCCTTGCGTTGTTGGGTTTTATCTTTCCCTTTTTTGTTAGTATTTGTCCAACAGCTGCATTACTAGGTACATCTGCTTCTACTTGTCGAAGTGAAGCACAATCCATATAACACTAATTTCTTTAAATCAGAAATGCAAATGGGGACTCTGTATCTGGGGAAACATAACCCCATCTACCTCAACCAGTGACTCAAGCAGTGTCCGAAGGAATGCTCCGTGTTTGGAAGAACAGTCATGTTCCTCCTCTCGTCTTCTAGGTACCACTGTAGGGAAGCAGCTAAACTGCCTGCTCAGAAAGAGGCCTTTCTCTTTCACCACCTTGTCCGATAAGGGATGGCAGAGAGCAGTGGAGTTCATGTTTGCTCGATGCCTAAACAGCCACTGTTTTCTGCTCCTCTGTGTGTGGCGTTGCTCACATAGTCTGCTCTTACATGTGTGTTAGAAGTTTACTGTTGACTTTGTGCCATTACCAATAAACTGCTTTGTTTCATTCTGGGCTGTGGATTTCTTTATTTGGCTAAACTCATAAAACCGCCATGCTGAGTTGTTGCTCAGTTATAGAAATTGTCATACGATGGTGGGTATAGGTGTTTAGGGAACAGATTTAGCTCCAGAGGGACAGGTACCGAGCGCCCCGTTAGCAGCTCTGCGAGGGCTTCTAGTTACAAGCGTGGTGAAGTTCCCGACCGCAGGGCAGGTTCGCTGTACCTGTGTCTCCAGATAATGAAATACTTTCTTTTCTCCTGTCTACATTAAAGTAATATTTGAAGAGTTTGTGCTTCCTCATGACACAATGTCTCTCTCAACCAAAAACCATCCTGAGAAAGGATGTTGGTGGGATACTCAGCCTAGAGGAAGTGGCTTTGTCGGTCCACATTCAGCAATAATGCATCATGCAAGTTATTTGTGGAAATGAATAACTTCTCTGCAAAACGTTTGCCTTCAGCTGCAACTCCTCTGCAAACAGTTGGTGAGATCCTGGTCAAATCTCTTGCTGGTGCAAAGCTAAATTGCCACCTTGAACTAACAGCATCCAGGATTGCGAATGGTGTTGAGTACGTGTAGCGCTGAACTTTCTGTTCCTTTACCAGCTGCACGGGAGTCACTGTGTGTACCATTAAACCCGCCGATGCTGGGCTGGGGAGCGGTGGCAGCTGTGGCGCTCCAGAGGAAAGAGGAAGAGTGAAAATACGCTTTGAAAGTGCCCGGGGATGAGAGGGGTGCCAGCTGTCCGTGGTGCGTATGGTGTGTGTTGGAAAGGGAGCAGGTGACGGAGCGTGTTGACAGTGGCCCCTCAGCCCAGCAGGTGCCCGCGGCCCCGGTGCAGCAGCAGGAGGGCTCAGCAAAGCCACCCGGTGCCACCCGCTGCTGCCGCGCCAGGACAAGGGCCGGTCTGCTGGAGGGGGGGTTCTTTAACCAACTCTGATCCCCAAAAACCAACCGCGATGGAGAAGAGCCTGCAAAAGGGAATCTCGCTGTTCCTGACGTCTCAGATAACGACGGATCGATCAGCCTGCTGGGATGGCAGGGCTGGGACTGAGCCACGCGTACCTGTGACGTGTCTGCTCCTACCAAGCTGCGTACCCACCATCTGCTCTCGTGCACAGGCATCCATAGTTGTTCTCACCTCTGTAACGCTCCCCCTGCATTCTGATTTGTCAGTACCTCAGTCTAGCTCTGAACTTCCTCTGCAGGCTCAAAGTGACCACCAAACCGAACCTGAAATGAGAGACTTGAAACCAAAGAGCGGTAAGTAAGACAAGTCTCGCACGTACAACCTCGAGACAATTTAGCAACTGATTCTTTCAGATACTCCGAATTAGTCACTGAAGAACCCTTCATGCAATAGACAGGTTGACTGCCCCGAGCCACACTAGGTGAGTAATTTTTGCTGTATTTACTTTTTATTATTTTCTTTTTTCTCCTGAAAAGAGAACTAAGGAAACATAAAAGTGCTGAGGATTCAGATAGCACGTGCAAAAGCAGGAAAATGTGAAGGGAGTATGGTATCTATGTATTTTTTTTGCCCATCTGCTTAGTAAAGGCAATTATCCTGCAGAAGGATTTGGATACGTCAGCACTGCAGTGTATCTGAGGTGAGTGGGTGCTGTCTTCGCTGCTGCGCGCACAGCACCCGCTTGCTGGCGCATGTCGCAGAGGGAGACCCTGCAAAATGTGTTCCTGGCCAGGACCAGAATTGGTTCTGAGGTAGAAGGTTTAAGTCCGGGAAGGATTTGATGGCAAATAAGGAGTGCAGATATCGCCACACACAGTCTGCTGTGTGCTGAGGCCTTTTTTAAGCTGGCTCTATTTTGGGTCCCGCGCGGGGGTGTTCCTGGGAGGAGGGTGTAGCTCCGCTTGAGTCCTGCGGCTCTTGGCAGTCGAGCTGGGAGGTGGATGCGCCAGCGGGCTGCGCTGAGACGCTGCACCAGCCGAGAGTTGGGAGCTGAGCACGAACTCAGCTGTTTGTAGGTCGCGTGTGCACAATTGCGGGTTGTACAGCAAACTGTGTCAGAGCTGCAGACGCAGCCAAACCACGCAGCTCCATCCTCCAGCACACCCAGCCCACAAATGGGTCATGGCTTTTGAAAGGCAGATTGGACATGATTCCAGAAGGCTCGCTGACACTCCTCCGCTGGTGCGTCCCCTCCTGCTGCCTTTTGCCCCGGTGTTCTTGTCACCATCGGTTCTGCGTGGAGCGCCAAGGGTGTAGGTGCCGCCCCAGGAGACCCGGCACCCCGGGAGCACACATCTGTCACCGTGGCTCCACGGCACCGAAGGGCACCGTGGGTCTCTGAGAGCGGCAGGAATAACGGCAGATGTTCACCTTATGTATTTACTCCTTTCGTGGCTGTTTCTTGGGGAGGAATATCTGGGACCTCTTCCCCTTCCAAGCTTTGCTGAAGCTGGTCTAGAGATCCGCCTGAACAGACCCCGAAGGCCTCCAGCAGAAATTCTCGCACCCTGCAGCAAGGGGGTTATTTCTAGAGTAAAGGGGTTTTTAGGTGTTCTTGGCTGTTTTTCAGATTTTAGGACCCAACGTCTCTGAGTATGTAGTAGAAAAAATGTCCCGTTGCTTTATGAGCAGAGTTAAGATCTATGAACGTCTTGGTTCACATGCTAGAGAGTTGCCCCCAAACCACCAGAAAGACTCATCACTTAGGGGGAAATGCGAAGGTGTTTCAGGCTGAGCCCTCCCCCTGCTCGCTCTTCCTTTCCAGTGCTCAGAGCAGCCTCAAACCAGAGACGTATCTGACATCTGCGCTTTGAAGAGTCTGGGCTCCCAGCTGGGACGGTGGCTACCTGGGGGATTGGACTAGATGATCTTTTGGGGTCCCTTCCAATCCCAAATATACTGTGATACCCTGAGAGCAGAGCTCGTGTCCCTCGCTGAGGAACTGAAGGAAGTCTGGTTTGGACCTTGGGGTTTGGTTGAGTTGCAAGTTGGTGGCGTCCTGCCCCAAGGAAAACTGGTGCATGTATCACCTCTGCTGTTCTTTTCAGAATAGGATGAAGGTGTTGCTGAGCCTGACTCTGGTGCTGACATGGCAGGGTAAGCTGTAAGTCATTCTGGTGGTTTCCTTTACCTTGTCTGCTTTCCCCTCTGCCTTTGCCTAAAGACCCATCGGTTCCTCGGTTCCTGAGTGGGAGCCCCGCGGGGTTTTGCGGGTGCGCGGGGCCAGCAGCACAATGGGGGCTCCTGGGCACCAGGAGCTCCTCTGCTCTCCGGGTGCTGTGCGTTCCCTTTCTGCAGAGCTTCAAACTGCGATGGCACCCCTGGATGGGTCCTGTCCTTGTTCTGCCAGGCTCCAAGGCTTTGAAAGGCGCAGAACTGCTTTGCTAAGTCTAAGTACAGGGAGTGGTTTCCAAGGTATTGATTTTGGCTCTGCTCGAGGCAACTGGCTCCCTTGGTCTTCTCCGCTGGCAAATATTTGTCATTTTTAGCTCTGTGGCTGGTCAGGAGCAAAAGAAACCTGTTTGGGAAGCTGTAGCACTTTGCATTTATTATTTACAGAGCATCAGATGAATAGTTGGTGCTTTGCCAGGGCCCAGCCCTCAGTGGCTCGTGGACAGGCTGAGCAGAGGGGCCGAGACACAGCAGAAGTGACCTGGCCGAGCAGCTCCCGCCGCGTGGGCTCACTCGGCTCTTGCCAAACCAGCCGGAGCCTGAGCCGATGTTCTTGCGAGGTTCCTCCTGGCGAGCTCCAGGGGCATTTTCTGCCCCGCTTGTTTCCCCTTCCTGCCGCACGTTTTGCCGCCCGCCGTGCCGGCAGCTGCTCCGCGCCGGTTGTGTCAGCTCTGCGCTCTTTGATGTTCCTCCGTTCTGTTGTTCTTTTTCTTCCCCACTGTCCAGCCTCTCTAGAACCCCTGAGCAGCAGTATGTGGCCAGACAAGTCCAAGCCCAGGTCAGGAGCCCATGAGCAAGTGGTAAGGAAGCCAAATGGGCAGGTTGTGAAACAGGAACTCCAGTTCATGTGAAGTGGTTGAATGATGTAGATGAGAGCGGCACCGGTTCTCCCAGCCGGTGACTCACAGGAACAACCCTGCAGGAGACGCGCAGGGCTGGGGTTGCGCTTCCCCTCTTCTGCGCGGCTCGCTCAGCGAGCACAGCACCTGGTCAGGCGCTGGGAGGATGTGCTGCCCCGCATCCCAGGCTCGCCAAAAGCAGGGCTCAGGGACAGGCTCCGGACCGGTCAGTGCCGCTAGCCCCAGGCTTTCCTGGAGAGGAGGAACCGATGGGGACAGACCGGCTGCATCTGGCTGTCCTCCCTGGACTCATCCTGCTGTCCTTGTCCCCGGCAGAGCGATGCAGCGGATCGGCTGGCTGGGTGTTCACAGAGCCTCAGCTTCGAGCCAGAGCTGGGGACTCTGTTCTGCTGCAGTGCCTCTTCCTAGAGCCAGCGGCCAAGGGCTGGACCATGGACAAAGTGGACTGGCTGCGCATGGCGGGACCCGGCGCGCAGAAGGTGGGTTGGGATGGGGTGGGCGGTGGGGCAGGGGAGGCAGCCGGCTGCTCGGGGGGGCTGTGGGGAAGCCCATCCTGGAAGGTTCCCCTGTGTGGTGGCACCTCCACCGCTCCCCGTGTCCCCACAATGCAGGGGAGCTGCAGCGCCGGGTGCTGTGTCCTGGGGCTCTCCAGAAGAGCACGGGAGCGAGCTGGGCTCCCGTGTGCAACCAGCGCTCCACGGGGAGAGGGAGAGCATGGGTCTGAGGGCTCTGGAGCAGGGAACGCACGCAGGGCGATGTCCTTCCGCTGGGCTCCTTTCACCTGTTCCTGTCTGTGCCCCGGCAGGAGGAGATGGTGTTTTATTACTACAGCAACCGTAGCATCCCTGTGGGCCGTTTCCGGGACCGGGCGCAGTGGCGAGGGGACGTCTCCCGCTGGGACGGCTCTATCCAGCTGCGGGACGTGCAGGTGAAGGACAGCGGCACATACGTGTGTGAGGTCCGGCTGCTCAAGCACAGCAGCATCTTCAAGAACCGCACGGTGCTGCACGTCAGCCCCACGGGACAGAGGGGTGAGTGCCCTGTGACTGCTCCCCTGTCCTGTCGTCCTGTTCGGCCCCACGCAGAGGGACTGCAGAGCTTCTGGAGGCTCTCGGGCCTCCCACCGCGGTCCCTCTGCAGCAGGTCCCTGTGGGTGCCATCCCCTGCCTTGGTGTCTCCCCAGCAGGACGAGGAGCAGCAGGTGCCCAGGACTCTGCGGCCCCGGGACACCCTGTGCTGTGGCCCGTGACCGTGGGCTGTGCCTGCGTGGCGGTCGTGCTGGCTTTCCTGGCCGGACTCAGCCTGAGGAAGAGGTACGACGCCAGCTGGGGGTGCATGGGGCTGAGCAAAGCATCTCCTTGCAGCCTCCCTGTGCTCTTCTCCCTGGCCGAGCACCAGCTGGACTTGGCCCAAGCAGGGCTGGAGCTGCGGGAACAGAGGGTTTCTCACTCCGGGGAATGTGGGGTGCAGGCTCCTGCTGCCCTCTAGTGTCACGCTGCCCTGGCCGGTCCCCCCCTTTTGCTCCCAAACCTCCTGGGCTCCGGGCATGGCAGCAGCCGGGACGGCCTGGCCAAGGATCATACAAATGGATCCCGGTGTCCCAGGAGAGGGTGTGCGGGGACAGGAGGAGCAGGTGATGCTTCTAGCCGGAGATGACGCTGCTGTTGCCTTCCCTCAAGGTCTGCAGCCAACACCACCCTGCAGAGGACCGAAAATGGAGTCAGCAAGAACAAAGCAGAGGTGAGAGCTGAGGTGAGTGGAGGGGACGTGTGCCTGCGTGGAGGGGACGGCCGCGACCCGCGGGAGCCAAAGAGGAGGCACTGACGGAGCGAGTCGTCCCGCAGCCGAATGCCTGGGAGCCAAGAGGCTTGGCAGGGGGAGATGAGGTCCTGGGCACAGCCGTCGTTCAGGGTGGCTGCTGTGTTGTCACTGCCTCAGGCTGTGTCCTTACGACACAGAGGGATCACTGATGTGTATGTGCACAGGGCTGGGGACACAGCAGGAGGGGTCCTGCACTGGCTGAGCACAAGGTGCTGTTTGCTGGGAAGCCATGGCCATGGCTCTTGGGTTTAGTCCTATGGCCAGGATAAGGCAGCCCTCGTGTATCTGGGGACCGCTCAGTTCCAAGGGTCCTGATCTCCCCCTCGTAGGAAGCGCTTTACTCCTCAATCCCTGGAGCTGGGGTACCCAAGGCTGAACAGGATGCAGGGAAGAAGCGGAAAGCCGAGGAGACCTATATAACCATGGTAAGGAGGCGAGCAGTCACCCCGAGCTGCGGCGGGCGTGGGCAGTGCCTTCCTGCAGCTGTGGGGCTGGTGTGACCTCCACACCCCTCCCCACGTCGGACGGCAGCATCCCCTGCCCCCTGCCCTCTCCAAATGGGCCCCGACACCTGCGGCGGGACTCCCTCCCCATCCTTTCCTCCTTGCAGCATCCCTCCTCCTTCCGGGAGAACGGCGTCTACGTGGAGCTGGCCAAGAGGGCCATCCCAGCAGAATGGACGGGAGAGGACAGACAGGGTGATGGACAAAGCGAGGAACCCTACAGCACACCAGAGGCAGCGCTTCCCTGGGCTCCAGAGGGTCAGAAATAGCTGTGCTGGGGGCTGCAAGCCCCTTATCCAGCAGGTGTGTGCAAGGCTTCTTTGCTCCTTTGGGCAGGCCGGCGTGGTGCTGCTGCCGGCCCTTCCTCCGAGGAGCGGTGCCACCCCACGGTGTGCTCCGCGCCAGAGCCACCGCTGGACACGTCCCCCCCCGTTGTCTGCCGGGGGGACCAGCGGAGATATGTCTCAGGCTTTTGTCTCGTGGCCTCTGGAGGGGGCGCGGAGGGCACAGCCTCCATGCTCCAGCTTTGATCCTGCTCGTGCAGCCGCAGGTCCCCAGACATCAGTCTCCAAGGAGGACCTGGCGGGGGGAGGAAGGAGGAGATGCAGCAGGAGCTGTGAAGATGTGCCAATGGTATCTTGTGAATTCAATAAAACTCAGGGATTCTATCCTGTTCCTGGCTTCCTTCTACCTCCTGCCGAAGCGTGTGGTGTCCAAGTGTGCCAAAACCTGCCTGGGAGCCCCTGCACCCACGTGCAGCCTCGCACACGGCACCCGCCCCGCCGGCTGCTGTCCCTCTGCAGCAGGAGCAGACGAGCCTGCGTGGTTGTATGGAGCCCCGCGAGCTGTCCCGGTGCTGCTGGGGCTGGCGGGGAGCAGGGCAGACCCCGGGGCCGTGAGGTGCCCAAGCGTGGGTGCTCACACGTGTCTCCCACGCACCAACCGCTCCCCGTGGGTGAGCACCTCTGCGTGCACCCCACACCTGGCACCCGCTGTGCTGGCCAGGGGGAGTCCAGCAACCCCTCCCGGGCCTCCGGGGCAACGTCTCGGCGTGTGCTGGCTCTTCTCCTGCCCTAAATATAGATGTTTGACACCTCCAGGTGCGGCGCTGGGGACCACCTCCCACCGCCCGCTCCGCTCTCAGCCTGCAGCGCAGCCCGCTCCGCCTGCACTGCTTCGTTTCACGTTGACACCCTACTCTCTTTTCCTGAATGAAGCCAAGGAATGGGATTACCGGTGGAAGCGGCAACTGAAGCTGGTTTTGGGGTGTTGGGGGATTACATGTGGCGTTTGGTGCCTTTGCAGGGTCGTGGGAGCTGTTCAAGCAGAGCAGAGTGGGCTTTAGCTGCCCAGCAGGGTTGGGAAATGGTGCTGTGTGTGCAGTGAGTTTGCTGTGTTCACCCTGAAACTTCTCTGATGCCTTCTCTCCTGCTGCCCTGTTTCTCCTCCTGAGGCTGCTCAGGTATTATAGAAGAGCACCTCTGTGTCCCTCCTGCCTCCCTGTTGCCCCGTCCCTTCCTCTCCAGGGCTGTGGTGCCCAGGAACTGAGATGTGCTCTGGCCTTTTTGCTCACTGATGCTGCCACAGCGACCCCCACCATCCTGCGTCCCAGGGCACGAGAACTCATTGGCTGAGCAGCTGCTGTCACTGGCTTTCTGCTTTCCACGAGATCACACCTTGTCTCCTTCCTACACCCGTTTCGGCAGCCTGAACCCAGGCTTGGAGACTATGGCTCAAAGGCTTCCTCGGCTGATGGTGCAAAGGGGACCAAAGCCCTTCTCTAGCCCTGTTACTGCTGGGCAGGGCGTCCCCATCCCGAGGGCTGGATGACGACAGGACGTTGCTCTGGGACAGCACTTTGCTGGGGAAAGGTGAAGGTGCCGGCGGAGTCTGGCAGCCCTGGGAAGCGAGGGGGCTCCCCTTGCACCAGCACGGCAGCGCCGGGCACAGCGGCAGCGCTTCTATCCACTGCAGGCTGGCTGCTCGCAGCTACACCCGCCCGGCCAGGCCGCTGTGCAGGCTGCCTCCTCGGGACCCTCTGCGCTGCTCAAGTCCCCGGCTTCCTGGAGGAAGAGCTACCCTGAGCTTTGCTTCCTCCAACAGTGAGTTTGCACAGGCAGAGGGACCCCCGCAGCACCCCGCTCCTGCGCTCAGCGTGCTGCAGGAGCCGGTCTGCGACACAGCCTGCGACCAGACCCCGAGCACGGAGCAGGAGCCGCAGGAGCCGTTGCTGCCTGTTCAGGGGAAAATTTTTCTGCCCTCCCACTTGCTCTGCTGAAATTCACCAACCATAGCATTTACGGCTGCCTCCACTCCAGCACCGCTCCAACCAGCCATATTGGGCTGTGGAAATAAAGCAGCTCTAATGTTATATGTCACCTGCAAATAACCCGGGCGTTCGAAAAAAGCAAACCACCACCACCAAAATCCACACCTACACCAGGTTCTCTCCATACACAAAAAAGTCCTTCAAAATGAGCCTGGAAGCCTGGCTCCCGCCGCCCACCTTGCTCCTCACTGGCCTCAGCTTGCTCCTCTCGCTGGGTAAGTGTCGATTGACCCCTTGCATGCACACAGGGGAGAGCACCCGCTCTGGCCAGGAGCCCCCTCCCCACATCCCGGCCCTGAGAAGCCCCTCCTGTCCCGGGGATGCAGCGAGCCAGCAAGGGATGCTGTGCTGCAGTGATGGGATGGAGGTGGTCTGATGTGCACCTTGCTGAAATCCGCCACCCGGCTGACCTGCTTCTGGGCAGGATGGGGGGATCTTACAATTGCATCTTCCCCTAAAAAAAACCAACAAAAAGCTGTGCATCCTGCTTGCTGGAGGTTCTGCGGAGGTGCAGGGCTGTTTGGCTGTTTGCGTGCCAGGCAGGGCTGCGGGCTGCAGTGGGGAGAGGGGCAGCTCTCCTTTGCTTGGCTGGGGAGGCGGTGGCTGGTGGGCTGCGGGTGGCTTGTCACCGTCCTTTGGCTGCTGGGGTGGCGGGCTCTGGGCTGACAGTGCTGCATGGGGTGGGGGGGACTGTGGTCTCTGCGTTCCTGCCCTGCCGTGGAGCCAGCAGCGTGTGTCAGCAGGTTTGGGTCTATATTGATTGGAAACAGGAACGTATCACCTCTTTGAAGAGCTGTCCACGCTGTCCTGGAGCTCTGGGTGGGCTGCCTGTGCTGCAGGAGAGCCTGGGAACGGAGGATGAAAAGCACAGCAAGGTCTGCTTTAGGGGCTACGTGTAATCTTACCTCCCGAGCCCTGGGTGCAGGGTGTAGCGTGACAGAGCATTTGGGACAGTGCGCAGCACTAAAGGACGCAGCCTGGACAGTTGGTCCCAGGGGTTTCCGTGGTTTCTTTCCCCACCTCTGTTGTCCCCGGGTGCAATGGCAGCGTTAGGACCTGCACACACAGGCACTGCCAAGGCTCACGGCAGCTGCCCAGCTGCTGGTACGAGCCGTCCCCAGGGGTTTGGCCACACCTGGGGGGCACCCCTCTGCCCCCAGAGAGCCACCTGCAGAATGCGGCTGGTTCCCTGTGCCTCCAAACAGCCGCCTCTGCGACTTGGAAAAGCCTCTTTTCCCCGGCTGCAGAGCCTGGCCCCTTTCCTGCCCTGCTTGCAGATGGAGCGGATTAGCCAGTGGAGCAGCCTTGACATGCAGCCAGCTTGGCCACAGGGCTGGACTCAGGAGCACCTCAGGAAGAAGGTTTGAGAGCAAAGAGCAGCCAAAGGGGAGAGGTGAGGTGACGGGAAATGCCCCAGCTGCCAGTGTCCCTGTCCCTGCCCTGCGGGTGCCACCGCCCGCCCTTACAGCTCCTTCCAGGGCTCTCCATCCCTGGGCTCCCTGGGGCTCAGCCTCACACTTTGCAGCTGGCTGCTGCACCGGAGCCGTCTCCGCATGCACATCCTCCCCTCTGCAGGCTGGGCAGAACATGCTGGATGCAGGCGCTGGGTTTCAGCTGCTGCTGGGGCAGCCGGCCGACCGAGCGAGCTGCAGGAAAGGAATGGAGCGGGAGAGGGAGCAGGCACAGGCCCCTCATCCCTGCCCGCGCCGCGGCTGAGCCGTCCTGCCCTGCCCGCTGTGCTGGGGAGTGCCCCATTTCCCTGCCACAGCAAGGCCAGGGCGCAGGGACCGGCCTTGTCCCCTCGGGAGTGACTGAGATCCTCACCCGGTCATTCCCGGCTAGAGAATCCGTGTGTGAACACACCTGGGAGGGGAGAGCATCTGCATTCCCCTGCAGCCGCGGCGCCGGCCCTGGCACATCCCAGCCCTCGCCGCTGCGCTGCGTCCTGCTGGGAGCGAAATCTGATGAGCGCAGCCATAAATTTCCCCACGGATGTGGCGCCGAGCCCTGCATGCTGATGCTGCATCCAGCCCTTTGCATCGTGTTTTCGATTCTGCAGCAGGAAGGCCTCGTTTCAGTGGCACAGAGCAGGGGTTGCCTGGAGTCAGCAGAATTCAGCACTGGGCACCGTTGGGGCAGAGAGGGGTGATCAGGTTTGCAGAGCAGGGCTGAGGGACAGTGCTGGGGCTGGGACAGCTCCTTGTCCCCTGGGCCTGGCTGCCCACAGCGCGGTGTGTGCGTGGAGGAGCCTGGACGGCAATCGCGGCAGCAGGGTGAGCTCTGCGCGGGGCGGGATGGGGAGGGGGCTCAGCCGGCAGGACGGCTGCTCACACCCGCTTTCCAACCCGCCTGTTCTCATTCTCCGTGCCCGCGCAGCGCCCACGGGGTTGGGCATGGAGGTCATGGCTCCCCCCACCATCAACGCCCTGAACGGCTCCTCTGTGAAGCTCTCCTGCACCTTCAACTCCTGCTACAAGGTGGAGAACAAGCAGTTCTCTCTCAACTGGACGTACCAGGAGTGCTGGAACTGCTCTGAGGAGCTGGTGAGTCCCGCTGGGGATCTGCTGAGGCGTCCTGGGACCAGCTGGAAGCAGTCGCATGCGTTCTGTGGGGTCCAGAGCCTTCTCCTTACGTTTGCTCCTGCTCTCCAGCCCTCCTCCGCCACAGGGAACGTTAGCAACTGCGGTCAGGGCAGCGGCAGGACGGGCAGGCGGGACTGGGAGAGGTGCCGTGAGGAGACCCCGTCCCTGGCCGCCGTGGTGGCCAGAGCTGAGCAGGGACCGTGCTGGCTGTGGAGCTGGCTCGGGGTGACCGCGCAGTGTGGGGTGCACCCAGGGCAGTGCGTGCTGAGCGGGGATGCCTGGCTGGGGAGGGGTGCGCATGGGGTGCCAAACGCTGTCTCACCTCCTCTCCCGGGCGGGCTTCCCAGTTCCTGCAGTTCCGGACGAAGATCATGAACAAGCAGCTGGACCGCTTTGGGAACCGGGTGGAGTTCACCGGGAACCCCACCAAGTACGATGTGTCCTTCACCCTCAAAAACGTGCAGCTGGAGGACGAGGGCACCTACAATTGCTATGTGCTCAACCCCCCGGACCGACAGCGGGGCCACGCCAGCATCAACCTGAAGGTGCTCACCCAAGGTCAGTGGCAGAGCCGTCCCCTCTGCCGCAGGCACCCACGGGTGCCGCCCCGCGCCCTGCCTTCCCTCTGCTTCGCAGCCGCAGGGTTTGCTCCCCGGTGCTGGGAGCAAGCCCTCCCTGTTCCCTGTTGCTCCCACTGGCGGCCCCAGCTGGGGCCGCCTGCCCTGAGCCCCTGCCCTGTCTCCCCAGAGCCCCCGAAGCACGACTCGACAGTGGCGCTCATCGTGGGCACCTCCGTGGGCGGCTTCTTGGCTTTGGTGATCCTGGTGCTGGTGGCGGTGAAATGTGTGCGCCGGAAAAAGCAGCAGAGACTTAACACAGACGACCAGAAGACGGAGGAGGAAGGGAAGACAGACGGTGAAGGAAACCCGGAGGAGGGCACCAAGTAACGCCCCCCTGCCCGCCCCTCCCTCCTCACCCCCTGTACAGTGTGACCCCCTTGATGTGCTTCCCAGAGCAAGGATTTCTGTCTCCCCAGAGCATCCCTCCTTCCATCTAAATACCCCCAGCCCAGAGCAGGGTGCAGACAGAAGGTCCCCAGAGCCCGGCCGCAGGGCAGGGCTGGGGAGGGTGGCTGAAGGGCGGCGAGGCTGAGCTGGGACAGCTTGTCCCCTGCTCCCCTGGGACACACTCTGTGTGCAGAGCACTGTGTGGGGCCATGGAGAGGTGGTGGGGACAGGGTGGCATGAGAGAGAGGGAGGACAAGCACAGTCCCCACGCAGGGAGGTGCTGGAGCTGGGGGTGCAGGAGGGGCAGAGGAGGGCTGGGCAGCCCCATGCCCAACCTCTGCGCCCTGTCCTGCTAGAAAAAGAGAGCAGGGGCCAGCGGCCGCCTGTCCCCGGGCCAGGTGTCACCGCGAGGTGCTCCTGCTGTGCCTGGGGCACGGGGGCTGGCGTACGCGTCCCCAGGGATCCCCGACTGCTGCCACCTCCTCCTTGCAAGTCCTGTGTGCCAATGCCGAGGGTGCTGCGACAAGAGGCTTGTGCTCCTCAGGGACTGTCCCAGCCCGCTCAGAAGTGATGGCTGGATATTGACCATTAGCCCGTGTGCTGTCTCTGAGCTTTGCTGGTTTTTGGAGCCTCTGATGGCTTGTGGTGTATAATGGATGTATGTTTCTGCCTCTTGGGCTATTTTTGGGCCTGAGCATCTCAGCCGAAGGTGCTGGGCTGACTTTTTTGTGCTTGTTTCTTTCTCGGGGTGGGTAATTCTAATGGAAAATGTTCTGCTGATGTGCCAAACCGAGGTGGCGGGGAGCAGCAGGGGGCAGCTACTGGGGAGGAAAAGGAGTTTTTGGGCATTTGCGGGGAAGGACTGGGCACAACCACAGGCTCTGAGGCAGGACAGCTCCGTAACTGCCGAACAACCCTGTGATGCTGAAACTGCCTCCTCCAGCCTCCCTGCAGAGCCCTGCACAACCTGTAACTGCCACGGCACAGCACTGCCAGCCAGCCCGGTGCCGGCTGCACCTCCCCAGCCCGCTCCGTGCTCCAGAGAATCAGAGAATAGCTTGGGCTGGAAGGGACCGCCCAAGCTCATCCAGTGCCACCTGCCATGAGCAGGGACATCGTCACCAGCTCAGGTTGCTCAGACCCCGTCCAGCCTGGCCTGGGATGTCACCAGGGGTGGTTCATCCACCACCTCTCTGGCCAACCTGGGCCACAGACAGATGACAGATGACGTCCAGCGTCTGCCGCGTCCCAGCGTGAGCAGCGCCCCGGCAGTGCCGCGGTGGTGCCATCAGGCCCTGGGGATGAAGGGACAGCCGTGCGCTCCCTGCTCTCCCCCATCGCTTTCTGCCCCGTCCCCACGTGCCGTCCCCGCGCCGCTCGCCCTCGCTGGGCCCTGCACCGCCGCCCTTCCCCTCTGCAGCAGGAATGCGCCGTGTCCCGCCGTGGCTTCCCCGCTCCCGGGGGCTTTGCTGCCCGGGAGGGCTGGGCTGAGCCTGCCTGTCCGCACAGCCCCTCTCCGGATGGCGTTCCCAGCACAGTGCCGCTGGGTGCCAGAGCCGCTCCTGCTCGAAGCTGGGCTGCGAGCGGCTCCATGCGCCACTGTGCTGGCAACTTCTGTGGCCAAAGGCCTGTGACTGTTGCACATGAGCAGTCTTGCATCTGCCTTTCATTTCTTTCACGCACTATCCTTGGATTGCAACTTGCCAATGCATCTGTATGTACATAGCTGTACACAGCAGAGAGAGTCTCTACAAAAAAATATATATATATACACACAGGAGGCGCTGTTATCGGTTATGACTATAGTTTGGGGTTTGCGCCTTCTGATGGGTTTGTTGTGCCAAACACTCTCCTGAGTGTAGGATGTTTTTATTGCTCTTTGTACAGTTAAACAAACAAAAGAACAACAAAACGCAAACTTTGCACTCGGTGCTTTTGTGCTGCTGCCTGCTGGAGGGGCAGCACGGTCCCTGGTCTCTACCCTGCCTGTGCGTCTGTCCGGGGGGATGAAAAGCTGCTGTGTGCCCGGAGCTTGGTCCCGGCAGGGCAGAGCTGGGGCTGCGGCTGGTGCTGCCCGAGTGTTCATGCACTGAGGTTTTGGGGTGCTCTATGTGCACCGCGGGGTCCAGCCCTGCCCCAGGGCGCTGAGCCCCGCTGCGTTCCGCACCTCTGCTCTGCAGAGAGCGGGGATGGCGGCGGCGCGGGGCACGGCCGGTGCGGCTCGGTGAGCTCCAGCGGAGCCGGGCACGCACCGCGTGATGGACACCCGTAACCGCGCTGCTGTCTGACCGCGCAACCCAGCAACGCCGCCTGGACGTGCCAGAGCGGCGCGCACAACTGGGACACGGTTAATAGGCACATCCATCAATTTACCCACCGTGCAGACGCGAGGGTGGGGGGAGCGCTGACAGCCGCCTTCAGCCGCGCCTCTCCCAGCTGCCCTTCAACCGGGGCCGCCAAATGCCTGCGCACCCCGAGTCCGCACACGGGCACGGTCTGGCCAGCGCGCTACGGAGCCTCCGTCTTTCCTGGGCTAGTGCTGCCCGCCCTGCCTGCCCCGCTCCCCAGCGACCCCACCTCAAGCCTCCTGCTGCTCCAGCAGCCGGGCAACAGCAGCAGCACCGGCTTTTCCACATGCCACCTGTGCCCTGCACACCTTGCCGTGCTCCTGCGGGGTTAACTCCTCTGCAGAAAGCTCCCACCTCTCCCTCCCGGGAGGAAGGGCACCAAAATCACCCCCAGTGCCCTCTGCTGACACAGCGCCGGGCTGGTGCTGGGGGCCACGGCCCCGCCAGGCTGCACAGGGCAGCCCATAGCAGGGAGGGGTGGCTGTTGCAGAGAGGAGCAGCTCCCCGGGGAGGGCGTGTGGGTGTCTGCGCACCTGGTGTCCGAGGGAGTCAGCCCGATGGAGGGGGGAACATGGACACGGACAGAGGGGACAGAGGGGATGGGGGCCCCACAGGTTGGCAGTTTGGAAATGCCTCTGGCAGAGCTGCTGGCAAGAAACTCGTGAGGAAGGGAGGCACCGTGGGATCCCAGAGGAGAGCCCTGCGGGACACGGCAAGGGTGAGTTCTCATCAGCACACGGGATCGAAGGCAGTCGCAAGCCCCCCAGTGCCAGGGCTTCATGAATTCTCCAGAACCGGGGACAGTCCAGAGACCACATACATTTTTCCTTTACAGACCACATAAATTTCCTGGGAGCAGGTGGGATTAGAGGTGTTGAAGAGCAAGAGAGCAGGTCAGGAGATGCTGGGGGCCCTTCCCTGTGCTGTGCAGAGCCACGGGGATCACTGGGGTGACCCAGTGGGAGCCCAGAGCTGCCGTCCCTGCGATGCTGCCTGGCTGCCCGGCTCCTGGGGCTGGGACCTAACGAGGGGGCACCAGGAAACGAGGGGGCACCAGGAAACGAGGACAGCCCGGGGCAGTGAGCCCGGGGGAGCTGGGAGTGTGAAGGGCAGTGCTGGAGAGCGGGCGCTGGGGCTGGGGAGGGCCTGGGGGGTGGGCTCAGGCTGTGCTGGGGCAGGAAGAAACTTCCTCCTGGGACACAGGACAGTTGTCTCAATGTTTCTTGCAGATGCCTCTGCAGCGGCTGCTGGGGGACGCTGCTCCTGTTTCCCTGCTTGCATTAAAGGGTCTGTGAAAGGGGGTGAGGAACCTGCCCTCGCCAGGGGCAGCCAGATTTGGTGGTGGGTGCAGCGGAGGCAGCGGGCGGGACGGCTGCGCGCAGGGAGAGGGAGGTAAGGAGCAGGGACAGCATTGCTTGGAGGGAGAGCTGCAGGGAGCCAAGGGAGGGCTGGGAATGACAAAGGCAGCCAAGCACTCACCCGCAGTCTATGTGTCCGCGACCTCTCGCTCAGCTCCCAGCCCGGCACGCCTGGCCCAGCCGGGACGGTCCTGCCGAGTGTCTGATCACCGCGGGTCCCTCCTGCCGCTGCCAGCTCCCGGGCTGCTGGGCCACCTTGTCTTCAAAGGTCGCAGCCAGAGGACCTTGCAGTAAATATAAGGTGCTGATGGGAAGCTCTGTTGCAGCGTTGCCACCTCCTCCATCAGCAGGAGGGCTCTGGTCCAGGAGCCCAGCATCCCCTGGCGCCGGGAGGCTCCGGAGGGGGCCGGGACTCTCCTCCCGTTCTGGGTCTGCCCCTGGCAGGATGCTCCAGGGCAGCGGGGCCAGCACAGCGCCTGCTGCATTGAGCCAGGAGGCTGCAGCCCAACTGCTCTGCTCAGCCCTACCCTGCTCCATACCCACGTGGAGGGAAGCAGGAGCCCTGCTCGGAGAGCAGCCTGGCATTTTAACCCTCCCAGCTCCGTTAGTGCGAGGTGAGAGGGAGTGAGGGGTACGCAGTGGCCTGGCAGCTGCTGTGATCCCCTGGCAGGTGGCGAGCCAGCTCGCAGGACCCCTGAGCCCTTCTTCCTGTGCCCCTGGGAGGTGACAGTGTCCGAGCAGAGGGTGCTCGCCTTCCCTGAAACCAGACACAGCAGCCTTGTGCTGCACTCAGCAAAACAAGTTTCCGCTGAGCCACAGTATCCCCATGTCCCACACCGGACATGTGAGCACCGTGCCAAAATTCCAGAGCCAGCTGCCGTGAGTGCCCTTCCTCGCCGTGGCACACGCAGCTCCCGAGGCCGGGCTGGGGGACGGCAGAGCCTGTCCCAGGCGACGGCAGCGGCGGGTGTCTCACCGGATCACTCAGCTGAGGAGACGGGCCGGAGCTGCCAAGTGTGACGGCTCCATCAGGCTCCGGGGACAGGCAGCATCCCGCTCCCGCAGGGCACGGCTGGCGCCGGGTGTGCAGTGGGGTGGGCAGCGCGGCCCCTGCCCCTGCGGAGACGCTCAGCAGGGAGGCAGAGGCTGCAGGGACAGAGCAACACAGAGGCAGCTGGGTACCTGCCTGCCCAGCACACCCTGTTTGTGTCGTGGTCACAGGAGCCCTTTTGTATTTCCGGGCCAAGTCTCCCAGGTGGGTAGCGCTGCTCTTCCCAGCCTCCCTGCCCCCAAAAGGATTTAGGGCCACGCTGGGGGAATTCACAATGGCAGTTTGGCCAAAGCCATCTCTACTTTACCCACTGTTTTGGAATTAAACTTGTCAGACACCTGAGCATCCCAGGGAGGAGTCCTCCACACTTAATAACCTTTCCCTGCATCGGGGTGTGGGTGCCACCCCCTCCCAATTAGCAAGGCTCCGGCAGCCGCAGCGCTCCCGCTCCTGTTTCAGCACACCGCTTGCCTGGTCCCCAGCTCCTGCAGCTCTGCTCGCCACGCCACATCCGTCACCGAGCCGTACCCATCCTCCCGCCCCGCTCATCGCCTCGCTGTACCCGCACAGCCGCCCGCCGAGACACCTTCTGCTGCGTCAGCAGTACTCTCCACCCGCTCCCGCAGCGCCGGCTGCCAGCGCTGCCCAGCCCGCTCTGCCTGTACTTTTCCTGCCTCTGTTGCCAGCTCTGCAGCCCTAGCTCCTCAACCCACAGGCGCTGCTGGCATCCTTTCAGGGCGCCCTGGGATGCCCTTGTGCCCTGCAAAGCCTCCTGATTTCCGTCTTCCTTCCCGCTTCATGTTCCCAGCCAGGTGGGAGGGAGAGTGAGCTGCCAAGGGGCTGCAGTGGGGCAGAGGGGTCCGTCAAGGTGCCCTGGAGCTGACCGGCTGTGGCGTCCCGGACACACAGCATTGCTGTGGGTGAGCTGTTCTCACACATGAAAAGAAGCAATCCTGCTCAGGGGAGCCTTGCTCTAGCGCTGTACCCAGCAAGGAGGTACAGCTTAGTGCCTTACCCGCTCCCCAGGGTGAGCTGTGCCAGGGCACGTGGCTTGTGCCAGCAAGGAGTACAGCCCAGAGAAGCGGTCGATGCTGTTCCTGTACCCTGAGCACAGCAGCTCCTCCAGCCCCTTCCCGCCATGCCTGTACTCGGGATGCAAATTGCTGTTCTGCACAAGGGTCTCATTTTCTAATGGACCTGGGCGCAAAGATAAACCTCTGTCTTTGTGCACCACATCCTCTGAGGCCTCCATTAGGAGGGCCCCTACCACCGCCTTTTTGGATGTGGTCTGCTGAAGGTTCGGTCTAATGGATGTGACGGTGAGGAAAAGGTTGTGGAGACGTGAACTTAAGTGCAGCCAATTATCCTGGAACAAGCTCATCGTGAGAAAAATAAGTTTTGAAGGTGTTCCCTTTGGCGTCGGGCAGATTGCCCCTGCAGCCTTGCGCATCGGTGTTGGGCTGTGTCCCCGTGTGCAGCTGCAGAGCTGCCTGCTGTCTGCGTTGGGGCTGCACAGGGACAGCGGGCAGGGGGATTGCCCGTGTCACCCTGCTCAGGTGCACCAAACGACCCCTGAGCCCGGCCTCGGGCACTTTCCTTGTCCTCCCAGCAGCAGCAGGGGAAGCCAACGGCTCAGTGCTGCTTTGCCCCTTTGCCAAGCTGGTGTCAGGGCTGCACCAGCCCGGCGTTCCCGGGCCATCCGTACAGGGAGCTTCACCCCAGAACCGAGCAGAGGCACCGGCCGAGGCGCCGAACGCAGCGGGGGGGCAGAAAACGGGGCATCTCCCGGGGGCGGGGGGTGCGAGGGCAAGAGCCCCAGGGCGGGGCGGAACAAGCCTGGGTGTGTCCGGACCGAGCCCCCCGCGCGTGGGCGGGGGATGCGCGGGGGGGCGCGGAGGAGGGCGCAAGGCGGCCCCGCCCGGCGGCCCCGCCCGGCGCCGCTCGCCCTCCGCCGCTCGCCCTCCGCGGGGGCGGCCAGAGCCCGGCGCTGCGGGCAGCACGGAGCGGGGAGCAGGGAGCGGGCAGCACGGAGCGGCCGGCATGGACCGCGCCGCCCCGCTCCGCACCATGGCCCCGCGCTCGCCCGCCGCCGCGCCGCGCCTGCTTGCAGCGCTCCTGGGTAAGGGGCGCGGGCGACACCGGGGATGCGGGGACCTCCTGCCGCCCCTCCCACCGGCCGGCCCCCGGAGCCGAGCGGGCACCGCCGGCGACCCGGCTCTCCGGCAGGGATCCTGCCCTGGGGACCCGCGGGCAGCTCCGGCAGCCCGGTGGGGGTTGGCACCGCGGGCTGCCCGCGGCTTCCAGCCGCCCCCTCGTCTTCCCGAAGCGGGGTGCCCCTCGCTATGTCGCCCTCCCTTCGCGCTCGCCTGCTTCGCATCTGGCCCGCCTGCACCGCAAGGAATCGGACGCTGCTGCTCAGATGGATTTCCCGTCCACAGGCGCTAATGCAATGATCTCTGCTCTGCAGACGGAGAGTTCGAAGCACTGAGGATAAGGGACTTGTCCAAGGTGACTTCGCAGCCGCGTCCGAGAGCGGACTCCGAAGTCCTGGCTCCAGCCCCCTGCCCTGCCTGCATCAGTCGCTAACATCGCCAGAGCTTTCTTCTGTGAGCACTGCGGCTGCATCCCGCTTTGCCCTGCTCCGCTCTGCTGCTCTGCGAGCGGGGACCGCTGCTGCCTTCCTGCTAACATGAACTGGGGAAATAGCCGTAGGGAAGCAATGCACTGCTTCAACGCAGCCACCAGCACGCCTGCCGACAGGTCATTCTTTTTACAGTTCATTTTGTAAAACAACCATTTGCATGCGCTTCTCCCTGGCACGGGGATGAACCCATACTGCAGGGCCAACGCGTGCAGCGTGACGCCCAGACCTGTGTTCCGGGGTGCCCGAGGTGTCCCAGCTGCAGGGTGGAGGAAGGAGTTTGCAGCCATCGCCTCCCCACTGCAGCCCCTGGGGCTCCTTCCAAGCCACCTGCATCAGCCCTCACGCACCAGCTGCACTTCTGCTTGTGTAGGTCACCCTTGAGTTGATGGGCACAGGGAGCCTGAAACCCAGGGCTGCCTTTGCAGCATTTGCTGCTGGGAAACTACCTTGAGAGGTGTTTTAGAGGGCACTGTTCTTCAGTTTGTTTTAAGTGAGCTGGAGGCACGAAAAGACATGTAAGTACCTGATTCCCGGCAGGAGGTATTTGGGTGCTGGTCCCTGGTTGAAAGTGCCTCGTCAGATGCAGTGCAAGCTGCTTTCAGCCTGGAGCTGGCAGTGGGTGGTAGGAGATGCTCAGAGATGCTGGGGACCAGGGAACTTGGGGGTCTGGGGTCCAGGGCATGGAGGTGGGAACCTTGTTCCACAAGTCACTTGGGTGGGCTGGGAGCCTCGTGGGGGGTGTGGGAAGGGCAGAGCTGCTGGGCAGGTCCCTCTGTGTCTGCGTGTTTTGGGGATGCTCTCCAGGGAGTGGCAGTGGGCTCCTGGCCCCACCAGGGAGCCACCGCACAGCATATTCCGTCAGTGCCTGCAGGAAGGGCGAGGACCGGGCGTCCTGTCCCTGGGCACGTTGTACCTGGGCTCAGGCAGGCCTGGGAGCTCCTCCCTTCTAACCTCAGCGGCGAGGATCCTGGCCAGCACGCCCGGCACGGCTTGCTGTCTGTGCCAGGAGGTCGCATTGATTTTTATGGGCAATGAAAGTTCTGATGGAGCAGCTTTCTCGCAGGTGGTGGAGGCATCCCATGGCTTTTCGGGGAACCCTGTCTGCCATGTCCGTTAGGGCAGCGGTTCCCAGACCAGGTTCCAGACGGGCTGCAGGGGAAGCACGGGGCTGACAGCAGCCTGTGGGGTGAAGTCCTGCTCTGGGCCCTGGGCTGGGCTGCGGGGCTATTGCTGCTGGGGCTGGGTCCCGGGTTGCACAGCCAGCACATCTCTCAGTGGCTCTGGGACCCCTCAGCAGGGGGGCTTGTCCCAGGGGGTCTGCGGGGGCAGAGCTTGGGCTCTGCTGGTGCAAAGTGCAGCAGCTTTGGGCATACGGAAAAGTAACGGTGGCAGCTGGTGTGGCAGGTTCAGCCAGTGATCTCCCAGCCTCTCAAAGTGTTTTCCTCTGTGCTTTATTTAGTGGTAACAGATCTCTTCTGTCTTCCTGAGACCACAGCGTGATAGGAATAAGATCAGGCTCCATTTACCCCACACATTCAATTCAGATTACATTCATGGCTCTGTAACAGTGGCAGACAGGATTAAAAGTGTTAGAAGCTGCAAGGAATCGTCTTTCCTGTAAGTCGCTGTCCCCTTGCAGCACCCTGCCTGCTCAGGCGTTCCAGCGTGATTCCCCAGGGATTCCACAGCCCCTTCTGTAGCATCCCCAGGGCTGGTCTTTGAGCCTGACAACTGCAGGAGGCTTCCATATGGTGGAAACCACTCCCTGACGTTGGCTGAAGCCTCTCAGGCAAAATGAAAAGTGCTTCTTTGTAAAGTTAAGTAACTCCCTCCCTGCAGTGCTTGCAATGCAGCACTGCAGCAGGGCCCGCAGCCCAGGATGCAGGGCTCTCGGGCTTGGCTTGGGCTGCGCGTGCCTGAGGAGCTGTTAGCACAGGCACGTGTGCGAGAATAAATCGGCGTCTGAAGCGGCTGCAGGGAGATGCAAATCTGAAGCTGAAGGCAGTGTATCCAATTTAAGGTGTCAGTGGAGCTGGGACCAGCTTGTAGCTGTGGGAAGAGCTGTGTCCCCTTGTTCTGGTTGTCAGAGTGTCCAGGGAAAGCTTTGTAGGGATGTCTGTGTCTCTTTGGTGGCTGAGGTCTGGGAAGGGGGATTTCAATGCTGGGTTGTATTGCATCTTGGCTGTACCACATCACACAAGCGGGATAGGGCTCTGGTGGCGTGGGGATGGCGCTGCGCACCCGGCCCGGAGCAAAGCGTCCCCGTGCCCCCAAAGGGTTTGCATGGGCGCCGCTGGCCCAGCGCGGTGCACAGGAGCGCGGTGCTGGTCCCTGGCGTGGGGTGCGGGGCGCTTTCGGGCTCGGCCTCGGCTCTTGCAGCCGGGCTCGTAGCCGCTCCTCGGTGCGTTCCTCCCTGCTAGCGGGGAGCAGAGAGCGAGAGCCGCGTTCTGCAGTGTGAAGGTCACCTGGCAGCTCCAGCAGGAGGAGAAGCGCTCTGCTGCGAGAGCCCTTGGCCGGGGCGGGGGACGCACAGAGTGGCGGGCGGCCAGGACAGCCATGCTAATTAGTGCTGCAACTCGCTGCTTGAAGAACAGAGCTCTGTGCTGCGCTTTGGGCTTTTTTTTCCTCCCTTTAAGATTTAGCTGAAGGCTTTATGGATAACATGCAAATCAGGGCTTTCATTTGCATACTTTATTCGTGGGGATATTACGGTCCCCTTTGAATCAGTGCTGTGTCTGTGGGTGACCGCCAGCCCCTGCCCTCCCCCAGGAGCAGGTCCCCTGGCTCTGCTGAGCTGTCCTGGGGCTCAGGACAGGCATGTTTGTTCCTGCCATGCCCAAGGGGACGAGGGGTGACAAGCTCTCCCTGCCCCATCTGCTGCGAGGGTCCATACCAGCGCCATGTCCTCACTCTCTCCTCCTCTCTCCCTGCCAGGTTTGCACATCTTCGCCGTCGCCTTCGCCTTGGAGGTGACGGTGGGGAAGACCAACACTGTGACGGCTCTGAATAACTCCGATGTCCTGCTGCCCTGCAGCTTCATCACCTGCACAGGCTTTCAGGACCTGGTCTTCACATGGTATTTCAACTCGACAGAGATGGTGGGTGCCTCTCCAGGCTTTCCCTCAGTCCTTCTGGCAGGGCCTTTGCAGTGGAGAGCAGCACTGCCGTTCTCATGGAGTTCTCCTTCTCCTCCTGCAGGATGCCCTCCTCCCGACTGTCTCCAGCCCCGGGGGACAGGGCTGTGCAAACAGGGTGGCTCAAATATGCTGGCACGTCTGTGCTTTTGGCACAAAGCTGCTCTGGGCTTTCTGCTGCCCACAGGCTCGTTTATTTTCATAAACTGGCTGTGCAGGTGACATATAGTTAATTTTCTCCTCCTGCACTTGCTCTGAAAAACGAAAGGTTTGCTTCCTGCTGGGAATATTCTGCTCTTTGAGTCCGTAGCAGGACGGCCGGTTCAGAGCAGACCTGTCCTCACAGGCTGACCGGCTCTGCGTGGCTGTAGAGCCAAGGGGCTGTCTCTGCCCTGGGCTTCTCTCATCTTCTGTGTGCTCTGTGACATTGCTGCAGGGCAAGTCCGGTCAATCGGTTCCTTCCCCGGTGGGCTGTGTGTTGGGTCCCCGCCATGGCTGTTCCTGCTTTCATGGGGGTGCTGGGACATTTGGCCACGCGTGTCTGCGTACAGAGGTGGGAGAACTTGAGACCGCATCCTGCGTTCCTGCCTCTGCAGATTTACCACGGCAAGATAAAGAGCAAAGCCTCGGAGCCCTTCCTCGTGGGACGCAACCCACGCGTGGAGTTTGTTGGCTCGACCACCGGGAAGGAAAACAACATCTCCATCGTCCTGAAGAACGTGGAGTTCAGCGATGCTGGGAAATACACCTGCCACGTCAAGAACCCCAAGGAGAAGAACGCGCAGCACAACGCCACCATCTTCCTTACGGTGGTCCAGAAGAGTAAGTGCTGGCCGGGGGTCCCGTGAGTGGCTCTGGGGCGGTGGAGATGCAAACTGACTCACCTTGGCTCAGGGTCGTGGTGCTGCACGGGGTGTCCTGGCTTCCTCGAGGTCCTTGGCATCGCTGAAGGGCAAGGCTTGGCCTCGTGCCCCTCTGTGCCGTGGGGAAGGGCGCCGCTGCTTTTCGGGAGAGACATGCAGCTGGGAGCTCCGGCTCCGCTCCGGAGGCCCCTCAGCACCTTCTCTCCTGCAGTGGTGGAGACAGACAACACTCTGACGCTCATCATCGTGGGCGTGGCGGGGGGGCTCATCGGCCTCCTCATCCTCTTCATGCTCATCAAGAGGGTTGTCCTGTTCATCATCAAGAAGACCCAGGATGGGAAGTGAGTGCAGATGTCGGTCCTGGCGCCCTTTGGTGGGTGCTGCCGTGGGGCAGGGCTGCACCAGGTGATGGCGAGAGGGGCCGGGGGGCCGGGGGTGTCAGCTGCCGTGTGCTCTCCCGCAGGAAGGAGTGTCTGGTGAGCTCGTCGGGGAACGACAACACCGAGAACGGCTTGGCCGGCTCCAAGGCGGAACAAAAAGCACCACCAAAGGCATGAAGCAGCGGCGCCTCGAGCCCCAGCCCGCCCGGCAGCGGGGAGGGTGGGCAGGGGGACAAGCCTTTCCCTTTTCCTTTCTTTCCAAACTGCCAACGCTTGAGACATGTTTCTATTACACACGTGCCTGCAACCTGCGCTGCTTCTCAGAAAAGACTTCGGCTGCCGTGGGGACTGGGAGCTTCTTGTGGACTCGTACTGGGACGCCGCTGGGACAGAGGGAGCTGCCTGCTCCGTTCCGAGCGAAGGCAAGAAGGTGCTGGGCGGGCAAGGAAGGGGCCGGGTGCTGGCTGCACCCTGCTCTGCAGCCAGACGGGTGCTGCGCTGCCTGCGCCGCGCTCCGGGGGTGCAGGGTCCTGGTGTGCCGGGGGGGCAGAGGCTGCGAGGAGCTGGGGGGTCTTGTCTGATTTGGTGATGCGGAGCCGGGGCGGGCAGGAGCCGCCTGCCGCACGCAGATCTCTGGAGCAGAGCAAGGATGCACGGAGCTCGCTGCAGAGATAGAGGCTCCCGCCTTTGCTGCGTTGCTCGTGGGTCTGGCATGGGAGGGGGGAAGCACAGCTGTTGTGATGGGGCTCAGGTTCAGCTCTCCTGTTAAGCACACTGGAGAGCCAAGGCAGCGAAAGGCCTGTTGCTGTCGGGGCTGCCATCTCTTGCCATCAGCGCGCCATGCCCCCGTGGGCGGGGTGGCCCGCGGTGCCTCGGTTGCTCCCGTGCAGGGCTGGGGGTCCGGCGGCCAGAGCTGGCCATGTGCCGGGGCCTCTGCTCCCCTGGGTATCGCTGCTGCTCTTACTCCTCCTCCCCTCTTGTAAAGCTCGGCACGCAGAGCAGCGATGCTTTTGATGCTGACTCGCCAAGGCTTGACTCGTTACGTGGATAGTTTTTATATTAGACACCGGCGGGGAAAAACAGCTGATCGTGTTTTCCCTTCCAAGGAAAACCGGCACTCCATCCGCGATGCGGGACGCGGTGCAGCCCTGGCGAGGGAAGCAGGGGTGGGCTGTGCCGCCCCGCTCCTGGGCCGGCCGCCGGCCCGCGGGTGACCTCGGGCAAGTCACTCTGCCGCTCCATGCCTCAGTTTCCCCATCTGTAAAACGGGGCTAATAATACTGCTCTACCTCACACGGGTTGTTGTGAGGCTTCCTTGGCTAACATCTGCAAAGTGCTTCAAGTTTCTCGGGGCCACAGAAAACCAGAGGGTCTTTGCAAAGGGTACCCGCAGTGGGGACGCGGGCACACCAGCCCCCTTCCCAAGGGCTGTAGCAGGACTCGAGAATGAAGGGAATGAGCCGATCCTACAACTGAGCTTAACAATGTCCTTTATAATATGATTTGTTCCCCATTTCTCCTTTATCTGTGGGTGTCTGTCCTCACTCAAAATCGGGAATCAGAGCTGAGCCCTGAGTTCCCTGGCTGCAGGGGCTTGCACCCCGACAGAGGTGCCGGATTAAATGTGGGTGAGGATTTGATGGGCAAGGCAAACAAGGAAAGGTTGGGTGCTGCCTTCCCTGGAGACTGTTGTGGGAGAGCTTGGGTGCCACCTGCCTGCTTTGGGGCTGGTGGCACAGAGGGCACCTTGCAGGGCTCAGGGGCACCCAATGATCAGGACCCTGTGCTTGGAACAGGAGACAAGTGACAGGTACCGGCATCCGGCCCCAGGCAGGGTTCCTTGGCTGCTGATAAGACGGGCAAGTGGGAGCCAGGTCCCTGGGACCCTGGTCACCCGTCTCAGGATCTGTGGGACCCTCAGGCAAATCACTTGACTCCTCTGCGCTTCCGTTTCCCCATCTGTGAAACAGGGACAGTAAATCTGAGCTACCTCACAGGAGGTTTGAGGCTCCCCGCATCGCTTTGTGAAACGCCCCAAGATGCTGGGCCAAAGGCACTCTGTAAACCAAAGTGCTGCTAACGTACCGTTGTCACACGTGAGAGCCTGGGCAGGAAGGCATGAGACCTCCCGGTTGCCCCAGGAGACCCCCAGCCCATCCTTGGACGAGACCTCCGGTGGGAGAGGACAGAGAGGGGACGAAGGGAGTTTTTTAAATAACTATTTTTAGCTGTCCTAACCTGTTGGCCTTTTTTAGACTGTATCTGGACACGGTTCCACTTACCACAGGATATGCAATGCTGTACTATGCATGGATTACTCCTCTGGCTTGATGGAAAAAGTCAACATACGCAGTTTTTGGAATGTAACTCTATATGCATATGTGTGTGGGTGCTGTACGCAGCATGGGGGCCCTGGGGGAGCTTGTGCCAGCACTGGGGTCCCTGCTGTCACGGGGGCCCTGGGGGTCTGCGGAGGCTTTCTGGGGCACCTGGGGAGAAACCCCTGACGGAGGCACGTGCTGCGGCAGACACATATGTGTATAAGCATATACAATTACATGTAGGAGATACCTGCGGACAAACACAGGGTGTGTGCGACATGCTGTGTGATGACTGACAGCACATTTTTGCACTGTAGAGGTTTAGTTAGCTTTGCCCTGAATGAAATAAAGTTTATGTTTACTAGAGAAACTTGCTCTAGTTTGGGTTGCTGTGGGCGGCTGTTTAGCCGCGGAGCGGTGTGGGTGTGCATGCTGCATTGCAAGAAGGAGCAGCAGCGTTTCGCTTGTGTGCCGAGCGTGGGCTGCGGCTGTTCTCTGCAGCTGCTTGTCCCGGCTCTGCTGTGTCCTGCCGCTCCCTCCTGACACCCCGGGGCCAGGGCTGGGCGCTGCTGGCCAGCACCCACGGGTGTGCATTGCACCCACGGGTGTGCATTGCCCCCTCCAGCCCAGTGGCTGTGGGTGGCTGGAGCCGGGGATCAGCCCATTCTGACCAGCTTGTCTGGCCGGGCGGCCGAGGTCCATGCAGCGCTTTCTTCTGTGTGCGCAGGAACAGCTTGTTCTCGGGAGCCGGCAAACAGAGCCTGCCTTGTGCTGGGAAAGCCGCTCTGGCACCGCACAGGGTATTGCGAAACATACCCCTGCAAGCAAGAGACAAAAAGCCCTCAGAGGCTGCATGAAAAAAACATATACTTTCTTTTAATGGGGATACTCTACAGCACAAACATAGTTTCTCTCTGTATAACGGTAGTGAGCAAACAGCAGCTTATCCCCACAGGAGCCTTCCTGCCGCAGCAGGGTCGGCACAGGGCAATAAATTAATCTCTCTCCGGAAGGGAGCTTGGGCTGGTCAGATTCCTTCACACTATCGGCGGCCGTCGCTCCGAGCTGCACTTTGCCTCCTTGGCTGTTCTCTGGCACACTAAATCACAGCCTGCCAGCCGCGGTTCGGGAGGCACCGCTCACCTTCCGTGGCTTGAGATCCGTTTCCCAGCTGCTGCCAGAGCCGGGACAGCCGAGCGCGCAGGGACGGGAGGGAGGCTCGGGGAGGTGGACCTGTCCCAACAGGTCTCAGAGCTCCGACTGGAAGGAGAGAGGAGGAGAGAAGGAATCACAAGCTTTGAAGGGCAGCTGAAAGCTTCGGGAGCTGGCTCAGCTCCTGCGCAGAGCCCAAGGGGCCCATCCCCGCAGCCCACCCCGCCGCGATGCTGCACCCCGCCGGGGCCGTGCCCCTCTGTGCAGGGCCAATGAGGGGGCCCTGAGCCACCCCACTGCCCCCCAAAACCTGCGTGTTGCTGCAGCGGTGTCAGCAGGACGGCACTGACCCTCCGGACGGCGTAGATCCAGTTGAGGTAGGCACGGACGCTGGTGTAGACGCCGGGCGTGCTGGGGTCCCCGCAGCCCTGGCCCCAGCTGACGATGCCCACCACCTGCCAGTGCCCGCCCGAGTAGAGCAGGGGCCCGCCGCTGTCCCCCTGCCGAGGACAAACCGTCTGAGGGGGGCTCGGAGCCCCCAGCCTGCAGCACAGTGAGTGCCAGTGCTCACAGGTGCAGCTTGCAGACATTTCCCAGGAGGAGAGCTCTTCCCTGAAAGGGACTATGTCATCCATAGGTGCAGCCCAGCCCACCCCCTCTTTCCGCACCAGGCCCCCACCTGGCAGGTGTCCACGCCGCCTTGGGGCAGGCCGGCACACAGCATCTTCTCGGTGACTTCCCCGTGGTAGGCGGACAGGTTGCAGCTCTCCCTGTCTATGAGCTTCACCTCTGCCTGCTGCAGGATCTCCGACAGTTTCCCTGTGCAAATCACAGTTGCTCAGAGCGGCCCCCAGAAGGCTGGGCAAGCAGGAACCCCAAAAGCCCCCACCTCAGGCACAGCGCTTGTCCCGCTCACCGTGCTCCTGCGTGTAGCCCCAGCCTGTCACCCACAGGGATGTGCCAGGTACCAGCTCCTCATCGAAATAGGGCAGACAGATGGGCTTGCTTCTGTCTGCAAGGGAAAGGGGAGGTGGAGGTGTCTGGGGAGGCCCGCGGGTGCCACACGGCTGTCCGGGCACCCGCTCGCTGCTGCACCCTGGGTAAGGCACTGCTCGCATGTGGAGCTTTGCCTTCGTGAGATCCTGCTTCAAGGAGGCGTGTACCACGTCTCACCTGTGACATGCACAGGAGACCGCAGCTTCACCAGGGCGATGTCATTGACCTTGGCCGATGTGGATGTCGCCTCAGCCAGGAAGACCTTCTCCACAGCGAGGGTGGTGGTGCCCGAGAGGAGGTCGGAGCCGGCCTTCGCGCTCCAGCTCTGGATGATGGGGTTGTTCCTGTGCACGGACACGGTTGTTACTGCTCTGCTCTTCCTCCCCGTGCCCCTGCGGCGGGGACAGGCAGCAAAGCCCTGCTCAGCATCACTCAGCTGCACCGGACACAGGGGCACAAAGCCCCGTGCAGGTGTGTGCATTACACAACATTTAGGCAAAGCGTGCCTTAAACCCAGGTTTAAGGAGCCCGTGGGTGCAGCGGGGGGAGATTGGCGACTCACTTGAAGCAGTGTGCCGCCGTGAGCACCCAGCTGGGGCCGATGATGCTGCCCCCGCAGATGTGCTCCCTCCTGTACTGCAGGCTGACCTGCCACGGCCAGGCCTCGATGGCGGCCGGGCTCCCGCCCAGCACGCGCGGGGCGCGGACGCTCTCCCCGCAGTCCTCTGCCGGGCGGCGGAGCAGCGACAAGACACACGTTAGCTGCAGCGGTGGAGAGAAAGAGCACCCGCTCTGCCCTCCTCCGTCCGCAGGTGAGCAGGGACAGGGCTCCCGCACCTCCAGGGAGAGCAGCATGGCCCGGGTGCCTCACCCCCCGCCCCGTGACAAGTCACCCCTCCGTGGGACACTTGGCACGCCCCCTTTTGTTCTCTGTTTGCACATCAGCCCCAGGTCTATTCCTTTCCTTCTGCAGTCCACCGGGCGGATTAGGTTAATGAGGGTGATTCATCAACAAAAGTAAACCCATCCAGGCAGCCAGCTAAGCCTCTCTTAGGTGCTTAATTTTTTGGAGGTTTACATTGGCTTAGCAAGAACGTTAGCAGTAATTAAATCTAACTTTTCTCATGCAGTGCAGGAACCGGGGGGGGGGGGGCGGGGCAGGGCTTGGGCCTGGGCCTGAGCCTGAGCCGAGCTCTTGCGGCTGCAATGCCGCACATGGGGCTGTGCCAGGAACGGGGACCCGGAGCAGCACGAAGCCCTGCGCGCCGCAAGGTGCACACAGCCTCCTGATACTTACTGGAGCAAAAGAGCGAAACAACCCGTCCAGAGAGGCATTTCCTGCAAGGGGGAGGAGGAAAAGCGCTGGGTTCGGTGGAGGAGACGCTGGGGCGAGGGGCACGGGGCCACTGCGGCACAGCCCAGCACTCACCTGCCCGGCTCGGGCACCTGCAGGCTGCCGTTGCTCAGCACGACCTCGCGGGGAGGCAGGGGCTGCCCTGCGCCCACCTCCGCCTCCCGGAACGTGGGGGTGCTGAAAGACACGGGACACGGCTCAGCAAGAGCGGCCATCCCGCACCCTCCCAGCGAGGCACAGCTGCTGGGAGAGGACAGGCACCGGTGCCGCAGCACCTCCGGGAGCTGCACGCTCCGCAGTTTGGGCTCAGACTGAGCCAAAGGTGGTATAACCCAGCTCCAGAACTTCAGGACTGAAGCCTGACAGGTAGGTCCTAAATGTTTGTCTGTGGCCCCAACAAAGGGCTGGTGAGACAGGGTGGAAGCAGGAGCTTAGGAAGGGAACGCGAACCCTGTGCCAGTGAGCCAGAGAAAGAGCCCACAGAAAAAGGGGGTTCCTTGGGACAGGGACGCAGGGATGCCAAAAGAGGACCTGGGGCAGGACGGAGGACTGGCCACCAGAGCAGGGAGAGGAGCGCATCGCAGGAAGGGAGACAACTCCCTGCTCCTCGGGGACACATGGGCAGGTAGCTCCCAGGGGACCTCAGGGGTGTCCCTGCTGCTGTGACATTTGGGGCCTGTGCTCCCTGACTTTTTGGCCCCTCTTGGCCCATCTTGGGCTCAGGCTATGCTCCTAAATGGCCTCAAACACCAGAACCCATCTTCTCCCTGGTGTACCCCCAACATAACCCAAACTCTCCCTTAATCCAGGGCTGATACCAAACATGCAAGGCTAACACACTATTTCCCCAAATCTTGGCTTTAACCAGCTTTAGTTAAAGGCAGCACTCCAGATTTGCCACTAGCTCATGGCAGCACACAGGTGGGTGACACGGAGCTTCATCACAGCTGCAAGGACCCAGCCCTGCCCACAGCTGAGCAGCATCCACACCCCCAGCCACCTCCTGGGGCTTTAAAGGGGGGTGTGGGAAGTCATGTGCCTCCCCAGGTGAGTTCCATTGCTGGTGAGAGCGGGGCTGGGCTCTGCATGTGCTGCAGGAGGGGCTGCTCTGCTGAGCCGAGCGCAGTGGGGACCTGCAGACCGGGGTGTCCGTGGGCTGGGGACAGAGCTCATAGCACAGAGAGCAGCCAGTTCTGAGGGAGTCACTGAGCCCTCTGCACAGTGCGGGCGGACTGGAAACATTGCTGCAGAGCTCCGAGTGCTTTGTAAGAAAACAGCCCCACTCAAAAAGAGCTTTTGTGGGAGAGGGATAGATAAAGCAGGTGAGAGGTGCAGAGAAAGGAGCCGTGTACCTCCTGTAGCCCATTTCCTCGCAGGCTGCTTTCGCCAGCGCCAGGTTGAAGTGGTCGTGGCAGACACAGAACCAGGCTCCGGTGTTTCTGTTAAGCACCTGCAGGATGGATCTGTCTTTGGAAACACGGGCTGGAGACAGACACCAAGTCAGCTGTGTCACGGGTGAGTCTGGCAGGCTTGCTGCAGCAGCCCAGCCCCTCTGGGGTTCTAAGGGGGTGTCATGGACTCACCCCCAGCTGGTGGCCCTTCGCGGACCCACTGGGGACAGTTGGCCTCGTCCTCGCCCTGCAGACAGTCCACGTTCCCGTCGCACACCTGCTGCAGCGGCACCAGTTTCAGGGGCTGTTTGCAGAAGAAGTAGTGGTACTCCAGGTACACCTTGACTGGAGGGAAAGGGGGGCTCAGCACTGAGCTCCCACTGCTGGGCGGCCTCAGGGCTCGGGGTTCAGCAAGAAGGTGGCGGAGCGGTGCCAGCTGAGCCCTGGCTCCAGCGCTGTGTTTGCTGAGCCGTGGCTGTGCAAAAGGAGAGGGGAGAAGAGGAGCCGTACCCAGGAACCCTATTGAAACCAGGCAGGTGAGGCTGAGGACCGCTGCCAGGACGGGGACGCCGATCCGCTTGAAGGACTCCCGCCTCGTGGGGGCTTTTTGCCTTGTGCTGGGACCTGCAACACAGAGGAGCGTGGCGCTGCATTGCCGGGTCCGGCCTGCAGCACTCGCACCCTCGGCTCCCACGGGCATTACCTCCGCCATTCAGCCGCTCGGAGGCTAAATCCTGCAAACCAGAGGGGAAAAACAGTTACTGAGCTGAAACTGCAGCCAGAAATCAGGTGGGAAGGGTCTACAGCAGAGCGGATGGCTGGCCCCGTGTGATTCCCACACCAAGCACACAGCTAGAATGATCCTCCCCCCCGGGGAGGGCAGCCCTGGGAAAGCAGGGGGTTGTCTCAGCCTGGGCAGGTACAGAGGCTGTTGTGGTTTTGGCTTGAGTCCTGCCAGAAGCGTTTTCAGGGAAACTGCCCCAGTCTGCATCTGAGGTTGCTTTAGAGATGCTGGGAAGGAGGTGGCAGCAGGGGTTCTGGCGTGACAACGCTTGGCTGTGATTTTCCCATGGACACCACCTCTACAGTTCCAGTAAGTGCCTATTGATTATAGAGTTACCGTCATTAATGCACCAGAGGCTTAAAGTCACAGGCTTTATAAAAGAGGTGCTTTCTGATGTGCCAAGAAACCCTGAGTCAAAATACATATGCCTGCAGGGCTGTGGCACCCAGACACGTCACAATGGGGCTTATATCCTTCATCTGGCCCAGCGCAGGGTCAGAAACCGAGTGGTACAGCCCAAATCCTCCCAACAGACTGGCAGAGCCGCTGGAGAAAGCAGCCTGGCCCATGGGAACAAGTGCTCTCAAGGCAGGGGGGAGGGCTGTGCCGCTGCTAGGACACGCAGTAAACACAGCCCTGGTGGCAGTCAGCGCTGGGGCAAGTGATGAATAAGGCACTGAGCCCTTTTGATAGCTTCGAGTTTATTTTCCTGCAGTAGCCTCTCATATGAGAGATGCCCAGCTGCAGTGGGAAGGGTCCTGGGGGCTGCACCAGCCAGACTTTTTGCAGGAGCCCCCCTTGTCCTTGGTGCGCAGATTGATGCTGGGCAAAGATCAGAACCCCTTTGGGGGAATTTCAGGTGGACACTGTATGTTTCTTTTGCCCTGTTTTGCAGCCGTGCTTGAGCCGCGCTGCTGAGGGCTGCTCCCCGTCGGGTTGCGGTTCGGAAGCTCCTACCCTGCCGAGCCTGTGGGAAGCGGCGCACTTGGGTGTCCCTCGAATTTGAATGCCCTTCCAGCCCCCAGCGACCTCTTTGCTGCTGCTTCTGAACTCTACTGACACAGGTAAGACTTGAGCTTTTCTGCACGACCCGTATCCAGCTTGAACAGAGGTTGGCAAGATTAAAAACACTGCAATAAACCCACAGATCCAGGAGTACAGCTCAGAACGCGTCCCAAACGAGAGCAGAGGCCCCTGTGCGACCTCGGGGCTGGGGTTTGAGATCAGTGTGCCGTGGGGCAGTGATGCGGTAAGGCTGCCAAGGCGCTGTGCTCCAGCCCCAGGCTGGCGGGAGGGAGTGGCGCAGCCCTCCCTCCGCGGGTCACTGTGTTTGGGCATGTTTAGCCATGCACAAAGGCTCTACCAGCAGGCTTTTACAGTCAAGCGCCAAGTGATTCTTCGTGGGTAAATACACAAAGATGGTTTGCATTTAGTGCTCTGCTAGCTCAGCCGTTGCCTCTTGCCCAGCCCAGCTGTGTGGCTCGGGCTGCTCCCCAGCCTGGCAACAAGAGGTGACCTGTGCAGGGAGGGATGGATGCTGCGGTGATGTGGCTGTGCCCCAGCATGCAGCCGTCTGGCTCTTTTGAGGAAATGCCAGGGGCTCTTTTCTGAACAGCCGGGCTCGTCTGGCACTGTCGCCCAGCATGGGCAAGTTGTGGTGAGCACCCAGCCCCTGGCTGGGCTCTGCATAGCCCCTTGGGGCTTTTTGCCTCCTGGGAGGGCACTGCAGAGCTGCCAGGGGACATGGAGCCTGGCTGCTGGGGACAGGGAGCCAGGGACCTGCAGGGAGCAGGAGGGCAGGATGGGGAGCATCTCCTGGACCTCCCATCTCAGCTGCCGTTCCCAAGCTGCCCATCTGCAGCGCCCAGTGCCTGCAGGAGCCCTGGGGGTTTTGTAATGCTGAACAGCACCTGCATCCTCCAGCACAGCCAGCCGAGGGCACGCACAGCCAGTCCTTCCTCATGCTGACCTCTTGTGTCACCATGGGCTTGGGCCGGGCATGACCCAGATAATGGGATCCTAACGGTTCCCTGTGGGAGCGGTCCTGGGGCTGTGGGGCATGTCCAGGGCTCAGGCGTGTACTTGTGCCCATCACATTGCCAGGCGCTGGGCTCCTTTCTGACAGCAGATGGTGCAGATGCCGGTGTGAGGGATGATGCTGTGGTGCTGGTCACCTTCCCACATTGCGAAGTTATTGCGTTTTCTTCAGTCCACAGAAGTCCTCAGTTTCAAACAGATTCAGAGCTTGGAGCGGCCCCGGGGGCTGCCTCTCCATGATTGCCCACTTGCTCTCAAAACCACACACAAGCAGGAGCTGCACTGGTTAAACTCAAAGCAAGGCAAGAGCTGTGCCACCTCCTGCATGGAGTGCAAGCACCTGATTTCCAGGAGAACTCAAGGCTACCGTAACTAATTGAGCTCCATTGATGTATTCTCTCGAAGCACGTTAATGCCACCGTGGTCGGTCTGCACTCCAGCTGTGCAAATGCCAGCCCGCAAGCCATGGACTCCCAAGGAACTTCTGCACCCACACCGTCGGAGCAAGCTTGTGCATCCAGCCTCGTGCCGTTTGCCCTGTGCAGCGTGGGGCTGGAAGCTGCTGTGGTGCACTTCATAGCTGTGCCAGCTGCTCCGAATGGCAGAAAGTGCAAAACTTCCTGGATACTGTGCAGACCCCAGCTTCAAAGGGTGCAGGGTGCTTGGATCCGTGGCTAACTCCTTGGCTGCAGGGGATTTAACCCACGGTGAGTGGAGCCATTGCCGCCATACAGGGGGTGAGTTCCCCACTCCGGAGGGGACGATGTCTCAGCGCGGTGCTGGTGGAGGGTTTTACGGTGCCCGGTGAGCTGGGCCATGCGTGGCTGCCCCTGTTGAGGAAGCCTCTTTCTCCTAGGGAGGGACTGCATGCCAGGCTGGGGTTTGGTGGCCATGGCTTTGCTTGCAAAAGGCGCCGCAGGAAGCCGAGCGTGTCCCTTGTGCTGAGCAGATGGGCAGGCGGTTCCGCAGTGGAGGCAGGGACGCCAGGCTCTTGCCCAGGCGCTGCCTGAGAACCAGCCCCTTCTCAGGGGTGATAAGATGTCCCATGAGGGCACGTTCCCCTTGGCGAGCAGACTTGCGAGACGCGCTGCCTCACTCGTCTGTGTCCTGGTCTGGGAGAGGGCCAAGGCAAGCCACAGAGAAATGCGGCAGCGAGGGCGCGTGGGGACAGCCAAGCGCCGTATCCAACAGCCGCAATGGGGTGTTGAGGGAGACGGGTACAATCGTTCCCTGCCTGGGTGCTGAGGGGGGATAGGGGCAGGGAAATCAGCTCTTTTGACCCTGGGCTGCCCCATTGCCAGTAAACGGCTGCTGGCAGCCCCGGAACCAGCCGCGGGTGCGCGGGGGGCGCCTGCCTGCTCCCGGGGGGCGCCTGCCTGCTCCCGGGGGGCGCGCATGGGGCTGAGGCGCGGGGAGGGGGCAGAGCGGTGGGCAAAGCTGTCAGTAACTCACCATGTTCATCGAGCTCTGATGTGGTCTTGAGCCTGCAGAAACCTGGCAAATATCCTCCTGTTTGGGACACGGGGCGGCTGTGGGTGCCCTGGGAGCCCGGGGCTGGCGATGTTCCCGCCTCCCCTGTGCCTGCGCTGCTCTGCCCGCTCTGCACTAGCACTGGGGCAGGACCGCCCAAGCACTCCTTAAAACCCACAACAGGAGTTGTGAAACAGGAATGATGATTTGTATTGTAATATAACACCGGTCTATCAGCAGCACCATCACCTTCCATAATCTCCTGAGCATCTGCCACTAAAGGGTGACTCACCTGCAGAGCTGCTGTCACAAATTAGCTTATCAGGAGTGAACTGACTGACAGAGCAGGATTTTTCCTGCCTCTCTCCTGATGATAAGAAGAACCACAGCCATTCCACTCTTTGTCCGGCTCTTCTGTGTTGCACCAGGTTGTTTTTAAGTGGAAGCTTTAGCAGGTGGAGGAGGAAAGGGGAAGAGTTTACGCATGAGGTTACGGGGCCATTGCCTGCTGCTGTGTCTCAGGTCACTCGGTCTGTGTGTCCCCGTGCAGCCCCAGGTCACAGCTGGCAGCTGCTCCTGGCAGTGCCAGGGTGAGGTTAATGGAAAATGAGTGGGTGCCCATGGCAGGTACCTGTGGGGCTGCCATGCGGGCTGGGGACATGCGCAGTGCTGGTAGGTGTGGGGCTGTGTGGGAGCAGCTGGTGTCCTGGGCAGGTTGTATGGAGCTGTTGCTGCCAGAGGTCTGAGCGTGGCCCCCCCAGACTCCCTTATGTGTCCCCTGGGAGAAACCTCCTCCTTTGTGAGTGCTGAGGCTGGGTCTGCAAGGGAGAGCAGCGGGAGCATCCGCAGGGTGGGAGGTGGTGGGGAGCAGCTCTTCCTGCTTCGAGGTTAGGGGAAGGCTTTGAGGAAGCAGCTGAGGTTTGTAGCTGTTATGTCACAGCTCCGGGCACCTTCGGGGCTTTGCTTCCTGGAGTGCGGCTGCATCACCACCCTTCCCTGGCGTGACACAGGCTTCCGGGCACCCCGGCTCCGTCTGGGGTCAGGCAGAGGCCAGGCAGGGCTGGCCCGGGGCTCTGCGCAGCCGCCGGCCGCCCGGAGCCACATGGACACTCACCCTGTCCCTTGCCTCTCCACTGCCCGGCGAGGAGCCGCCCCGACCTCTCTGTCTGAGGCAGAGCTGCCAGAGCCTGGGGTCTGCAGTGTGCATCATCCACTGTGCGTCAGTCCCCCTGCATCCTGACCAGCGTCCCACAGGTCCCCGCGTTGCCCCTGGGTCTCAGTGCCACGGTGCTGGCTCCCGGGGAGGGCTGCCCAGCGCTCGGCTCCTGCCCCGGCTGCTCACTTTGGCACAGGCAGAGGTTGTGCCTGTGCACGCATGGAGGAGGTTTCACGGGAGGGAGGGGTTTTGCCCTCGGATGCCCAGTTTCCAGGCTGCTAATGGTTATCCTGGTTTGCTACCTTCTACCTGCAGGCACAGGAGATGGTTTTCCTCTCTTTCTGCAAGCAGGCAGTGATCGCCCCCTAATCTGGAGACTCCAGGCTCTGAGTGATCAAATACAGCTGTAAGTATGTCATAGCAGGAGGTGTCGGTGACTGGGGCCAGTGGGTGGGTGATACTGTGTCACCCTGGGGTCGTGCCCCTGCCTTGCGCAGGTCCATAACCTTTGTGAACAACCCCAAACGCCCAAGCTCAGGCTCTCTGTGGGACCTTGTCCCCCTTCTGGGTGCTTCTGTTTGCCAGGAGGTGGCAGTGGGAGGACACTTGGGCACCTGGCCAGGGCTGGACACTCCCTGCCCCTTGGGCTCCCAGTGCCACCAGTTCAGCCTCTGCCAAGGCTGCGGGTGGGGAGGCCGGGCTGGGAGCAGCCGTCAGGTCCGGGGTGCAGGCGATGTCCATCGTGTGTGGGGTGGCGTCTGCTGGATCTCCTCTGCTTTCTCCCCTGAAAACCAGTTGAACCAGTGGGCGAGGAGCGGTGCCCGGGCTTGCTGCGGCAGGGGCGGTGAGGCGGCTGTGTCACAGGGAGAGGAGGGGACAGGCAGGACGTGCCAGGCCCAGCACGCACCGGGGGCTGCGGCAGGAGCTCCCAGCCCGGGCTCGCTCAGCACCTCCTGCGGCACGGCGCTGGCACCGGGACATGGACCATGGGCCAGGTGAGTCGGTGGCCTTTTTCTCCCCTTATGGAGCAGCGGTGGGGATGCTTTGTGGCACCGATAGTGTCTTGGTGACCTTCACCTCTCCGCGCTCTCTGTGGAGCTGGGGCTTGGCTGCTGGTGCTGCTCGGAGGCATCTCACTGGGACGTGAGGACGTCTGCCCAATGGGTGCCGGGGCAGGGAGCGCCTCCCACACGGGGCAGGGCTGGGCACCGAGCGTCATCCTCCCACCAGCAGTAGGCGTGGGGTCAGGGCAGTTTCGGCAGCTGGCTCATCCAGGGAAGCTGTTGCACCATGCTCCTGCTGCGTGAGTCACTCCTGCAGCTGCCTCCCTGACCTCGCCCACGGCAGCCTGTGCCGGGCCGGGGTCCCGCGGTGCCCAGCTCAGCCCTGCCGAGCAGGAGCAGGGTGTGCTGGCTGCCTGCGGGTCCCTCGAGCCCTGCCGAGCAGGAGCAGGGTGTGCTGGCTGCCTGCGGGTCCCTCGAGCCCTGCCGAGCAGGAGCAGGGTGTGCTGGCTGCCTGCGGGTCCCTCGAGCCCTGCCGTGGGGGCCAGGAGCAGGGTGTGCTGGCTGCCTGCGGGTCCCTCGAGCCCTGCCGTGGGGCCAGCAGGAGGCTGGTCCTGCTCGGCTGCCCCGCGGTTTGGGAGCTGGTGGTGTGATGCTCCGCAGCTCCCCAGGCGTTTGCCAGATCCCATCAGGTAGAGCAAGTGCTGTGGGCTGCAGGATGACCTGGGACTTTGCTCACTATGTAAACACTGTGACCACAGGGGAAATGTTCTCACTCCACCGGCATCTGTCTAAATTTAGCTGCTGTTAGGTCATCCTTTTCCGCTGCCTCCTCCCTCCTGATGCTGCAAGGCACAGCACCCAGTCTCTGTGCCAAGCACCTGCCCAAACCCTATATGTGGGCAAGGCAGAGATGCAGGGCTGAGCGTGCGCTGGGGCAGTGGCCAGACCCCGCTGTCCCCTCCTGGGCACGCAGCCCCCAGGACTGTGCCCACCATCACCCCTCCTGCGTTTTGCTAATGGGCCGCACTGGGAGTGATCGGGTACCTTGCTGGTCAGGGTGGCCCTGCGGGGCTGTGGGGATGCTGGGGTGCAGGTGGGTGTGCAAGACGCTGTGCTGCCCGAGAGATGGGCTCACACTGGAGACAGTAGAGAAGGGTCTGCAGCGGTTTGGGTGGCCAGGAGCCAGTAGTGGCTGGAGAGAGGTGTTATTAGCAGCCTGGTGCTGACGATGCCAGGAGCACTGGCTGGCGCTGGGCTTTGCTGGACCCTGTGGTGTGGACCGGGGATTTGGAGGGGGCCCAGGGGTGCTGCAGAAGTCCCGTGTGGTCCTGTTGTTTCCCCATCGCAGCCTGGTGCCGGCAGCAGGAGGCTGCTCGCCCTGACAGATGCATCCTCTAGAGGGAACTGCCTGTCCAGAAATGGGTCTGTGCAGCTGCGGGACAAACCAGGGTACGGCACTGCAGGGCCACGGAGCACTGGGACAGCTCCAGTGCCACAGCTGTGGCACCCGCTGCTCTCCTGGCTCTTCCCAGCTCAGCCAGTGCTGTGGGGGCATGGCTGGCAGGGGGCACCACAGGTCCAGGACACCCCAGCTGCTCCTCAGCCCTGCTCTGCCACCTCCCTGCCCTGCCTGCGCTTTTGTTGATGAAACTATAGCTAAATTGCATGGCTAAACCCTGCTGAGAGCACAGGTGATGGCTATGCAACCAAGATCGAAAGTCTCCAGCACGGGGCTTTAGGGGGAGGAAAAACCGCTGTTCCACAATGCCCAACAGCCTTGTGGAGCACAGTCCCTCCGTGCCATAGGGACAGCACAGGGCACAGGGGTGTGTCCCCAGCGCCACAGCAGTCCTGTCCCTACCGGGGATCACCAGAACCCCCAGCCTCCCAGAGGTGTTTGTCTCCAGAATCTCTTTTCCCTCTGCTTTACAGGGCAAGAGCCCATCAAAGGGCTCGGGCTTGTCTTGGGTGTCGGGCTGGCCTTGCTGATCCTGGTGCTTTTCAGCTACACCATCGTCCGGTGGTACCGCAGGGGCCAGTGCTGGCGCCGTGAGTCCAGGCAGAGCGGGGGACGGTGGCAGCAGGGCGGGGGGGGCTGGAGAAAATAAAAAATAAATCAAGCAGGGATGTGGGGAGCATGTCTGACGTTTTCTGGTCCTGGGGTGGCTCTGGGACAAGGCGGCGGCGTGCAGGTGCTGGGGAGGGGGATGCAGTGATGTCCTGGTCCGGCTGGCTGTCCTGTACATCCCCGCACCACGGCACAGACCCGAGGCAAAGCAAAGGCGAGTTCGTGGCTCCACACAGCTCTGACACCCATTTTCCTGCCTCCCCAGGGCCCAACTTTGTCTTCAACCTCTACCACAACTGGTGAGTGAAGCTGTGGGGGCCTGGGGCAGGCTGGGTGCTCTCTTTGCATGGTGCCAAGGTGTCGCAGCCCCAAACCATGGGGCTCTGCTGTTTGCAGATGCCCTGGGCTCTCTGGGGACATCCATCCCGCGGGTGTCGGGGCTGGGGAGGGCAGGCAGCTCGCTGACACCCCTGCCATCCCTGCAGCGGGCTGGGCTCGGTGGCGGTGGAGCTGGCGCCGCCGTTCAGCATCAGCGGCTCGCTGAGCGGGGCCAAGGGCTACGCGCCTTTCCAGGACCACGGGCCGTGAGGCGGGAGCCGGGCTGGCATGCAGGTAGGACATCACCCCACTCCTCCCTGCCTGGGATGGGGAGCAGGTCCCTGGCCCTGTGTGTCCCCCCAGCAGTGCAGGCGGGGACCTCGTGGTGCCTGGAGCACGTGCTGCGTCCCAGAGCCTTCGTACCTCCTCGTAGTCCCTGGCCATTGCAGCTTTCCCTGGGATAGTCCCAAGGTCTTTCCTGCAGAAGTCATCCCCACATCTGTGGGTCAGCAGGGGCTTTCCCTGGGCTTGGGTTTTATTTCCCCGCATGCAGGTTTTGGTTTGTATTTCCTTCCCTGCGCCCGCTGTCCTTGTCTGGACTGGGTGCGTGGTTGGGGGCGAAGGAGCTCAGGGCTGGGGCTGAGCCCGTGTGCTCCCCACATCACATCCCGCGCTGCCTCGCACCCGCCTTCGGCAGCCACAGAAACAGCAACCAAAACCAGCCACGGGGGAATTCCTCTGCTCTCGCTTCTTTAAAAAACAGCCCCTGAATAGGCTGGATTTCTATTGAAATTGGAACAGTGCAGTTTCTGTTTTTTTTAAAAGAGCTTCTCGGTTTGTTCCCCCACAGCTGCGTGTGTCTCGCTGGCCATGGGCAGCGCTGGAAGGTGCCTGGGACCGGCTGCCACCCCCTCGCTTGAGACAGAGGAAGGCGCAGCTGCCTTATCTCAGCCTTCCCCAAGCACAGACCCCGGAGGGAAGAGCCGCCTTCCCCCTGTGTCCCCATGGCTCAGAGACAGCCCAGCGCTGGGCACCAGCCGGCTGCACGTCCAGGAGACCTTGGGCAGGCTGGTGGTGAACAGGGCATGCAGTGAACCAGCTAGAAAGCGTGACAATGAGCCACAGCATGGGATGGCTGGTTTTGTGCAATAGCGAAAATGCCATAAGGAAATGAGACTGCTTCAAACTTCCCTCCTTGGCCAAATATCTGGACCGATGTGGAAATTGTTCTCTGCCCTGACAGTGCAAGCAAACACCTCAGAAAAACCCTGTTGGCGTTCTCGTGGCTTCCTTGTGCCCGCCGCCTTCAGCCTCGGCAGAGCAACCGCTGCGGCAGCGCAAGAGCAGCCCCGGCACAGTCGCTGCAGCCCGTGGAGCGGCGCCCCTGCTGCTGCTGGGGCAGCAAAGGCGTTTGAAGGTGTTTGCACGGGCACAGCCCCGCTGGGGCTACCGCGGCGCAAGGAGGAGCGGGAGGAGAGCGGCTTGCAGGGGGAGTCAGAGCGAGCGTCCTCCGTGCCTTACACTGTGACTTAATTCAGGAAAATGTCAGCATCTGGGACTTCCAGGGAGTCGCAGGGACCGTCCATACTCTCGTTATCGAAGCCAAACCACGTGGTCTGTAGCTTTCTGGCAAACTCCTGGGGGTTTTGTTGAAAGGAGAGCCCTGGCTGTTTGCGGGTGGGGGGACGGCGCCTGTCCGGGCCCCGGTGCTGGCCCTGGACGCAGCCAGCTGGAGCCTTTCGTGGCGAGAAGGAACCGGCAGCACCTGCCGCTGCGGGGGATCCAGGCACAGAGCTTGACGTCAGGAGAATTTAGATGAAGAAAAAAAAAAACACGTAAATAGTTCCGCTTTGTTTTGATGACTGTTTTTCAGATGAAGTTTAAAAAAAGGAAGAAAACCCCCATCTCCTAAACCAGCCAGAAGCAGAAGCGATGGTGGACGCAGAAGGGCAGGAGGATGCCCGGCGATAGGAATGCGGCTGGCGCCGGCGGTGCCGCTGCACCAGAGCACCCACCGTGGCCAAACCTTCCGTGTGATGCGGGAGCACGTCTCCAGTGCGACGTCAGACGTAACGGAAGGAAACGTGGTAATGCATCAACAACCCTTCTCCCGACTGCAGTGATTCATGTTTTCACTTGAAAAAAAAAAATACTCCCCGAGCTGGATTTCCACTGACAGTTTTAATGGGACAATCCCACCGTGAAGGTTCTTAGAAACTTGGTGACTTTTGGAAAGACTCTCCGGTGACCTGGCAGCAGTCAAATGTAGTCCACAGTAAGTCGTTTCCATTCTGACAGAAAACGTCCCCCACCCCCCAGTTCCGACCTGCTCGCTCCTGGTCCTTCCCCGGTGTGTCCCCCCAGCTGCTGCCCTGTGGGACACACTGTGTCCCCGTGCAGACCTGTGGAACCACCACCCAGGACCCTTCCCTGCTCCTCCGGTGTGTGCTCCCGGGTCCTCAGGTGAGACTGAAGCTCTGTTCTCCTTTGTCTCCAGCTGGGATGTGGGAACATTCTCCCCCGCATGAGGCAAAGGCACATTGCCCTTTGCTGCAGGGGAACGTCTGTTTCCCAAAGTGGAAAGCGTAGCTTGACCTTAGAAGAGCAGTGTGGATGAATGGACCAAATAAATAACACCACATCCTTTGTGTATTTACAAATTAAATAGAATAAATAATGTCTATATGCAACAGTGGGAGGACACGGGCCCTAGAGCGGGCCGGGCTGCCCCGGCTGGCGCGGGGCTCGAGGAGGCTGCGCAGCACCCTGAGCGCTGTCGGAGGCGCCCAGCAGCCCAGGTCTGTGCCGCGGGGTCTCTGTAGGGTCAGGAAAGTCCCCCACTCCGTCGCAGCGAGGCCAGGGTGGCAGCTCCCTGCTCCCAGCAGCGGGATGCCTGACGTCAGGCTGCGCTTTGCTTTCGTTGTCAGTGTTGTGAAAGGTTTGGGCAGCATCCGAGGCACGAATGTCAGCTGGAGGAGGCCAGTGCTCCCCAGTGCAAGGGGGAAGTGGGGAGGGGAAGCGCGGGGCTGGCCCCAAGGGTGGCCCTGAGCCCGGGGGCTGCGAGCCCCGCACTGGGCTGCTGGGAAGGGCAGACAAGGCAGGATCGTCCCTTGGAAATGTCCCGGTGTGCATCCTTGGGCTTCGTGGTCGGAGGAGGTGGGGGTGAGCCCCTCATCCCCGTGTCTCACTAGCTTTACAGCCGACAGTTGCTGGAGGGAAGATGCAGGCTGTGCTGGGGGCTTGCACAGCAGCACTGGGGCCAAAGCAGCCCCAGAAGTAGCTAAACCGGTGCTTCTCGGTGGGTCTTGGCTGGGGCACTGCTCAGTTCTGTGCATTAATATTCAGGGTTGGCCGTAGCTTATTGGAGTAGCTGGTCCCCACAGGTGGTGGCTAGAAGAGGTAGTTGGGTGGCTGTGCGGGCTGGCGGGCTCCCGATCCCCAGCACAGGGTGCGTCACAGGCGGCTGTCGTTGCCGTCCTCACTGAGCAGGCTCAGGGGCGTGATTTGCAGCACGAGCCGCTGGTTGGTGCTGAGGCTGGAGACGAAAGGCAGCGTCCCCAGGAGGTCAGTGTTGAAGATGCTCGGGTCGAAGGGAGCTTTCAGGAACTCAGGGCCAGCTTTGGAGGCTGAGGCAGCTCCTGGAGCCCCGTAGCTAAGCAGAGCAGGGGCTCGGGGTCCCAGCTGGCTGGAAAAGTCCCAGGCAGGGGGGTCCCGAGGGCTCCCCCGTGGAGCAAGGTCCTGTGCGTGGCTGCAGGGGTGCTCGGGAGATGACTGCTTCAAATACCCTTTGGCCACAGCCAGCTTGGAGCACTCCACATCCAGCACAATGTCAGTGCTGCCCGGGCCCTGAGGGGATCCTGCGCAGCCCAAGAAGGGCACCCCCGTGGCTGGCTCCTGCCTTGGCTCCACGGTGCCCTTGGACTGCTGCAGGTACCCGCGGAACTCGACGTCTTGTTGGGTGTCCTGGCTGGCGCCGGGGGAGGTGCTGAGCTCCCCCCCGCAGGGCTGCCTGGCCTCCGCGGGGCTGGTCCCGCTGCCGGGGGGGTACGTGGGGTGAGGGCAGGTGGTCCCCAAGCCCACGCCACTGTCATCGCCAGCAGGGAGCTGCCGCTTGTAGCCCTGGGACTCGAGGCTGGAGGAGCAGCTCAGTTCCGAGGAGGAGGAGGTTTGCAGGCAAATGCCGCTGTCCGTGCTGGCGCAGCTGCTGTCTCCGCTCACCGCGGGCCCCGTCCCCGTCAGGCAAACGCGGTCCTCGGGCCACGCTGGGAGCTGCCAGCTCTTCTCCAGGGGCAGCTGGGCTGTGCCGGTGCTGCCGTTGGGAGCACCATCCTGCCGAGGCTCCTTTGGGCACAGGAACAGCTGCTGGACAGGGTCTGTGTCCCGGCTGCCCGAGGATGGGGACTCCTGCTCCATCCAGAGCGAGCTCTGCTTTATGAAAGACTTCTGGGAAGGAGACAAAAGAAAGGAGTGAGCTCTGCTGTGCCCCTGCTTGCTGCTTGCCTCTGCCGACAGCTACCCAAACCTGCACCCTTGTGATGGCCACAAAGGGTGCCCGGCTGCCTTACCAGGACGGACGGCGGTCTCACGGGTTTCTTTATGTAGGTGCACACCAGCAGACACCCCAGGAGGCTCAAGAGGAACACAGTGATGAAGGAAGAGCTGATGATGCCCAGCATGAGCTCTGAGGTCCCTGCAAGAGACGACATGCCTGGGTGAGCAGGGTGAGGCAGAGTCCTCGGCGCACATAGCAGCGGGGGCATGGAGCGGCTGCCCTGGTGCGGACCCTCATTTCTCCAGGGCCAAGAGGCTGAGGAGGATCTACATCCCACCTGGCCGCCCTTTTCCCTGGCACGCCGGTACTTACGGTCCCTCTGGCCGATGGTGACGCACTGCTCGGCGGTGCGCACGGCGCGGGCGGGCCGGCTGGCCACTCTGGGTTCCACGCTGAGGCAGTACTCCGTGTTCCAGAACAGGTTGGTGATGTTGAACTCTGGGGTAGTGTACTCCACTTCGTACTGAAAGGACCAGAGCACAGGCTGGTACCTGGGAGCCCCCAGCCCCGTGCTTTCCTCCCTCCCCCATGTCCCCAGGGGAAAGTCCCCAGGGTGCTTAGCAGTATAGCTGGCAGCAGCTAGACCCAAAATCCCAACAAGAGCTGGGGGATGTACTGCAGTAAAACATGCAGACATCTCTCTGCAATGTTGTGGCTGTGAGAAACCTCAACGTTCAGCTTTACAAAAGAGTGTACTTAAAAAATGTTTTTGTTTTTAACTTGAGCAGCGGTGCATGTGACAGGTGGGGACAGCATGAGACCAGCAACTCGTCTTACCGTCCGGTTGTCCTGAGCCCTCCTGATGTACACCGCGTATTTCCTGCCGTGCCTCTGTATGTCGTCGTACCGCACGGTGAGGTTCCCGGCGCTGAGGAGCAGCTGCAGCTGCACGTGGATGCTGTTGCCCTGCACAGACACGCTCTGGCCCGACAGGCGCAGAGTGGCTGGAAACAGCGGGAAGAGCACGTGAGGGTTTGCTCCTGTTTGCAGCCGTGGACGCAGCTGTGACTGCCCCTTGCAGCTGGTGCCACCCACGCTAGGTTAGTCCCGTCCCATCCTGCAGCCTGGCTGCCCTCCAGGAAGGTGTGGAGGGAGACATCCCTGCTCCCATCTGTCCCGAAGTTCTTCTCCGGCAGTTTGGCACCCTGACCTCTGCCATCCTCAAAGCCGCGGGATGAAGGCAGACACCCCACCTACCTTCTTGCGGGGAGAAGGCGTTGGTCCTTTTCCATGGGGACGTGCGGCTTCCAGACACGGCCCTGACCCGCGCGAAGTAGCGGTGAGAAGGATCCAGGGTGTAGTACGTGAGGTCACAGGAGCACCCTGAGATCTTCATGCAGTTTGGGACAGCTGTCCAGGAGATGTTTGTGCCATAGCTGTGGGGAAAGTGCCTGGCGTGAGGGTGGTGCGGGCAGGTGACAGGGACTCAGTTGTCACCGCTGCCAGTATCAGATCGCGGGCAGGGGACGAACCCCTGGCTGCCCCCTCGCTGTACTCACACTCTGTGCTCCACCTCGTAGCGGACGTCGCCGGGGGGGCCGTCCCCCGGCTCCCAGCGCAGCAGGTGATGTGCCGTCTCCGCAACAAAGCGCACGTGCCTGGGGCTCGCCAGCTTCTCACCTGCGGGGCCGGTGGCGAGCGTCAGGCGATGCCGCCCGGTGTCCTCCACCGCTTGCCTGCAGCTTGACCCCGGTGCTCGGCAGTGACCGCACACCCACCCACACAGAGATCGCGGGGAATTGCCCAGGTCTGTCTGCTTCCATGTTTCAGTGTTTGTTCATCCCCTTCTTTCCCTTTCTCTCTCTTCTGGGGGGAGCTCATTTCAACCAAGAGGATCTCGGTACTTTTGTGGCCCAAGGAAGGAGCCGGCTGTATCTGGAGCCCTGCCTGCCCCTGCCCTTCACCAGCAGCTCTCTTTGGATTCACCTTTCCTGTTTTGCTTTTCTGCTGTCTGGAAGAAACAGACTTTTTCACACCTCCTGCTTCAATTTCAGCATTGTCACCTGGCAGCCAAGCATTAATAGATAACATCTGTCACCCTTTCCCTGCTGGTTTCCTCAGCAGCCGCCATCTGATGGCAAACAGGAGCCGCATGGCTGCCCGGGGAGCAGGGCTGTGGGCACAGCACCGCGCCGGTGACCGCGAGGCGTCACCGCGATACAGGGCACCGCGATACAGGGCACCGCGATACGGGCACCGTGGACCACGCTGCTGGGCATGAGGCCAGCTGGCCCCTGAGGACTCACGCAGCCTTTTGGCTCCCAAACGGCAAAGACAGGTGAGTGGCGAGCAGGGAACCGCGGCCGTATCCTGCTGTAAGCAACCAGCAAAGGTGTCTGGGCTGCAGCGCCAAACCGCAGCAGCTCCGCTCGCCAACATCCCCAGTCTCGATCCCCACCCCAGTGCCGGGCTCCGGGGCGCAGAGGGGAGCGGAGCTGTGGGGCTCAGCCGCAGCGAGCGGGGGCTGAAGGACAGCAAGGGGTGGGCAAGGGAGACTCACCGTCCGTGCGCCAGGCGAGGAGCAGTGCCAGGCACAGCGCCAGGGCTGCGGCGGAGGGGCCCATGCTGGCTCAGCATCCTCCGGGTGAGCAGGGTGCCGAGCTCTGCTCGGGCAGGCTGCCGAGCGCTTGTTTTTCCCCCGGGGGCTGGCTCAGTGACGTCTCGGAGGCGTTAGTGCAGCGGGAGGAAAGTAGACGTATAGCGACTTCCACTTTTCTGTACTGTCCACCCACTCACCCACAGTTAATCACTCAGCCCAGGCCGGGCATTTCCTACAAGCAGCCTTAAAGGAAAAGCTTTTTGGGGCTTTTCTCACCAAAACCGAACATTGCTGAGAAAGGGAAAATAGGAGTAAATCACGTGTCTGCCTTTGCTGCTTCGTTATTAAATGAGATGTTAAAAACACAGGGGGTGAGGGTTAGCAGCTGGGGTGACCTGTGGCAGGGATTTTACTGAGCAGCAGTGTCCCCTTGGGCTAATGCCCTGTCCTGCCAGGGGCTAAAGCCACCCAGGCCATAGCCAGGTTCTTGCTTTCTCTGCCTTTGGGCTCAGCCTGTACCCTCCTGCTTCAGTCTGCCATTTGTCATTCCCCATTTCTGGTGCCAAGTGACAACCTCTGGGCTATCACGCGTCTTGCAGCCATCTGTGCGCATGGGTGGCATCGCGAGCCCTGAAGCTGGGTGCAGCAGGGGGTACAGCTGTCCCCAGGGCTCTAGCACCTGTCAGCAAGAGCAGGGGCCCCAGTGTGGCCACAGTGCACGTGGCTGCAGGGCTCTGGTTGTGTGGCAATGTCCTGCCTTTCTGGTGACACTGGCCTCAGGTGCTAGCACCCAAATTACCACAGAGCAGCCTGTGAGCCCTCTGCTTTGCCTTCTGGCTGGCTGAGTTACAACGGGAGGTTGAGGGTGTGAAAAAGCCCTGCTTGAGGAATTTCCTGGGACCTGTGCAAACCCAGGGTTCCTCATGTGATGGAGAGAAATTTGACTTGAGAAAAGAGGGATTTCCCCCTGGGGAATTAGTGAAAAGGATGTAGATTTAAAAAAAGCAAGAGAAACTGAGAGTGCTCTGGCCAGTTTCAGAAAGCTGCAGAGTCCCTCGGGTCCCTGCGCTGCAGAGCGGCTCCTCAAAGAGCCACCTTAAAGGCCCAAAGTGAGAGATCTCTGCTTTTGCCCCTGACTCTGAACTGAGTCTTCCCCTGATTCATCCTTCCTACTAAAAGCCAGAGGCTCCCACGAGCTCGCAGCCCTGCCGGAGCACCGCGAATCCGCCAGCTGCAGGCTGGCTCCGGCAGTGCCCCCGAGCTGTCCTCCAGCGCCTGGCGGCAGGATGGCGGGCATGGTGTCATGCCTGGCTCTCTGGGCACCCAGGGACGTGCCGGCCCCAGTTCCGCTCTGTTGGGGCCATGAGGAACGTGGACATGGGGCAGCGATGCTGGGGAGAGGCTCCCCCCCACCGACAGCCATGGGGATGGGCAGGGAGGGCAGCTCCGGCAGCAGATCCCCCCGGCTTCACCCCAACTTGGCTTTGGTGTCCCCTCTTTGGGAGCTGTTGTCCTCTCACTGCTGTCAGCTCCTGAGTCAGATCTGGCATCCACTGAACGTAGGAATCCTGAGATGAGGCATAGCCCATCCCACACAAAGCCACAGCTCATGTTTCATGTAAACGAGTGAAAATCAAAAGCGATGGGACCAAAAATGAGGAAGGAGGGAGCCGTGTGGAAAAGAAACCGTGGGGCTGGTCCTGCGGGTGAGGTGGTTCAGCAGCTTGGGAAAGATGGTCGGCTATTCAGTGGAAAATGAAACAGGCTGAGGAGAAATGACAACTGGGCTGAGTGCCTAGTCTGTGAGGTGCCTTCCCAGCCCGAGACAGGGACGCCGCATGTCCCGTGTCCCATGGCCACATGCTGTGCTAAGGCAGTCCCAGCATGGGCAGGGGACCCGGCCATAACCACAGACGAGCTTTGCATCAGGCGCTGCTGACCACCCGAAGCACCGCGTTAAAACCAAAGCATCACGGCAAAGGGCAGTTCCATGTTTTCAGGGTTGGCAGGAGAGGTTTTGAGTTCATAGGTCAAACCAGCCCTCAAGAACACTGCTGAGTTTCCTTTTCACCTTTAAAATTACTGACTAATCTTTGAATAGGATTAGCTGTGTTTTTAATAACCTGGAAATCACCTGCATCAGAACTGCACAGCAGGTCTTTCCCCAGAGCCTGGGGTGCAGCGAGCGCTGGGAGCTCCCTGTGCCCGCTCCTGCCGGGACCCTCCTGCCGGCCACCAGCCCTGGGCGCCCACCCGGCGATGGAGCTGCCGTGTCTGCGGGGTGAAGCACGTCCTTGCTCCAACCCCCTGCCTGGCTGCTGCTCCCTTGCCCGGTGCGCATGTCCTGCAGCTGCTGCTCTGCAGCCTCGGCAAAGCCGACAGCTTCAGCACGGGCAGGGCTGGAGCGGGGCTGGGATTCCCAGGGACGCCCGAGCCTCACGGGTGACACAACCAACCCTGGAATAGCGGCTCGTGGGCCGCTGGGAAGGGCGACAGCACCGCAGGGAACCCTAACGCTGTCCTCCCTGGGGCTGGAGGGCTGGTCCTGCCCCAGGACAAAGAGCTGTGCCTGCAAGAGCAGAGTGCTCCCCATCCCAATTCCCTTATGCCTGGAGGTTGAGCAGAGAGCGGAGGAGCCGCTGGGCCCTCCTGGGCTGGTGGTGCCGGCGCTGGCTCTGTGTGCTATTGGCACCTCGGTTTGCTGACTGGGAGGGTGCAGTGTGGCTTGTAGGAGCAGTTACCAGCAAGAAAGTGTGAGGATTTAACCCGAGAGGTGTTGTGCGTGCGTGACATTTAACATCAGGTTGCTGGGGTCAAGCCCAGACACATGGTTCTGTCATTTGCTTTCCGTAGGTGGCTTTGCAGAAACACCAGCCAGCGATCATTCTTGGAGCTGCTTTCTGAGAACCCTTTGTCAGAAGAGGATGTGGCAGTTTGTGCAGACACGGGGTAAGGCAGCGCGGGGCTGGCTGGGGGGCTGTCCCTCCTTGGCCAGCCCCACGTCCCGCTGCCCTGCACCCGGAGACACAGGGCAGCTGCAAAAGCTGCTTGTCTCCTGCTTTACTGATGAGCAGGTGTGGGTGGGGAGGTGGTGAATAAGGGACTTATGCTATGAATAATGCCGGGAGAAATGTGCCTGGAAAATGGAATGTCGGGACAGGGTTCACGGGAGGCAGCGCGCTGCCACATGGAGCCTCCTGGGACAGGGACATCAGAGGGGCTGCCCTCCTCTGTGTTGAGAACCGAGGGATGTGGGTCCGGGCATCAGAAAGCACATGATGGAGCTGGGATTTTTGCCTTTTAATCTGGATGCTTTTACTTGTTTCTCCAAAATGTGAGTTCTGGGTTAAGCAAAGCATCTCCCAGCTCATGCCCACAGAGGACGTAGGGGCTTTCTCCTTGCACAATGCAAAAACATCTCTCTGTTAGCAAAGGAGTGAAAAAGCCTCTAGGGAAACTAGAGGGAAACAGGATTTCCCCTCAAACAGGGCATTCTGGACTTCTCAGTCACCTGGGGCACAGCAGAGGGCTTTTGCTGGGGTTGGACATGGCTGTGCATCCCCTCCTCTCCCACCTTCAGCTAGCACAGGGGAGATGTGCACGGTGGGCACACGGTGGAGAACGGGGGGTCTGGGCAGGCAGGCAGCCAGGAGAGCGACGAGGAGCCAGCAGGACCCTCGGCACCTGGGATGCTGCTGATGCTGCTCACCCCGGGCCAGACCTCACCTGCTCCCGCACCTTTGGCCGCAGCCGGGGCTCCTGCTGCCCCTGCCCAGCGTTCCCCATCGCCCGGCTGGGGTGGCCGGCAGAGAGGCAGGTGTTTTGCATGCTGTACCGGAGCAGTTGGGAAACAGGCAGCAGTGGAGCCGGGCGGCAGGTTGGACTGGTTTCCCTCTGCGCCCGGCGCTGGCACTGACGTACGAACCTGCTCGCCAAACAGATCCTGCCCCGTCCCCGTGAACCTGAGCTCGCGCTGCGCCGCGAAGGATGGCTGTGCCGGAGCTGTGAGCCCAGCCCAGCGCTGCAGCGGCCCATGGACGGCAAAACCACTCCGGTAAGGTGGGGGCAGCTCCCTCAGCTCTGGGGGTGGCTCGGTGGCTGTACGGATTTGTTTTCCTTGGGCCTTGTTGGAGGGCTGGGTTTCTCCCTCCTGCTCCCTGGGGTGTTGGTTTTGCTCGTGGCTGTTGGCGGGGAGAAGGACCTGGGGTGAGCTGAGCGTGGGGTGCTGCCTCCAGCACCCCCTGGGCACATGGAGGGAGGAGGGTGGCTGCCCGCATCCCTGGTGTCAGCCCTGTGCCAGCAGAGGAGGGTCAGGGCCCCAGCACCACCGCTTTCCCATGCTGGAGCGGATCTGTGAGCCAGGGGGACGGGCTGGTGCTGCCAGCGGGAGCTGGTGTCACTTGGCACCCCTGGGAGCTGCAGGTTCCTGAGCCCTCTGGCAGCTCCTGCCAGCCCGTCGGGAGCAGCAGCAGCACGCTGGTGGCCTCAGCCCCTGCCGCTCTCCCTCCCCTGCTCTCCTGACTGTTCTTTCCATACTCTTTTTGGGCTGGGACCTGCTTGGTGTCGGCTGTGGAGCCTCGCCGAACATCCTGTAATGAGGAAAACATCCATCCCCAGCTGGGCACGGGGCTCAGCCTGCCCGGGTGAGGCAGCGGGTAATTACCGTGCCGAACGCTGCCGGCTGTGCCAGGGATGTCCGGAACGTGCAAAGCCGGCAGCCACGGGCTAGATGTGGCTCCAGGGGAGGCAGGGCCAGCTGTAATGCCACCTTCATCCTGCCCCTTGGCGCACGGTGCCACGGAGCAGCCGGGGCAGGGCAGGGTGGGCTCGTGCCCCATCCCGGCTGGATCCGGAGGGAAGGGCAGCCGGTCCCCAGCACTGCTTTGCAGTGTGAACCCGGCTCTGGGCAGCGCTGAAAGCAGGCAGCAGCACTGCATCTTGGTGAAAACAGGGCAGAAATTGGGATGCCCACGTATGGAGACAATTACCCAATACTGGACATCCCCACGGTGCCACCTTGGCTTTGTCACTTGGATTAAATGGGCCATTAAGAGTCCCAGGTGCCACCCTCGGCTTTGCAACTGCAGGAGAGTCGCTTCATCTTTCCGTGCCTCCATTTGCCCATCTGTGGAATGGGCTGAGCAGCGATTACTCACCTCCTGGAACATTTTCTGATCTCTGCCTGAAGAGCTGCTCGCACTGGCATAGGGCAGCCTGTCCCTGGCCAGATGGGGCTGGCTCAGTTGGCACAGCTTGTCACCTGCGCTTGCAAAATGGCCCTTGCATGCTTTGGGGCTTCTCTTCCCTGTGCTGCCCCTTTACGGCATCTGGGTCTGGGCAGCGTCCTCCCGCAGCCCCTGCCTGGTTTGTCCGGGGGTCTGTCCCTCCCAGGGACACACGGCTTGGCCGCGGTACTCGAGCAGGGCAGGTGTCCCGGGAGGGAATGGGGGCTTTTGCAGGCTCAGCAGGGTTTTGTCCCAGGTGAGTGTGAGGACAATGTCGCCCTTGTGTGCTTGCTGAGCTGATCTGCTGCGGACAATCAGTGCTCCACAAACAGCTGAAGGCGCCGGTTCCCTGCCCCAGTCAAAGGGCTGCCGAGCTCAGCTGGGAAAGGTGATCACCTGTTTAGGCAGCTTCCTCCAGCTTAGTTAAGCCAGGCTGCTTCCCTCCCATCTTGCTGCTCCAAACCTTGGGTAGCTGCCATGCCCTTCTGCTCCTCCGAGACACGCTGGGCCTCGGCTCCGGTTGCAACACCCCAGGTGTTGCCTGACTCCTTCCGCTGTGCCTCCCACTCCGAAACTGGGTGACTGGTGCCTGCTTTCGCTGCCGCCTTCCCCGTCCCGCGCGGAGCTGAGGCTCCCGCCGGCTGGGCTGCCTTCCCGCGGCTGCCCTCGCTGCTCTGGCTTTGGTGGCTGTCCCTGCGCAGGGAGCCAGGGCTGCGCGCATGGCGGCTCCAGGTGCAGAGGGGGTGGGCTTCTCTGGTGCTGCTCTTTGTCCTTCAGGTGCTTTTCCCAGCTCTGCTCAAAGCCTCCGAGCAGAGCAAAGGAGTGAGCTGGTGTTCATGCTCATGACAGGTCTAGCAAAGGGCCCGTCTTGCAGACAGGTACAGTCACTTGTCCCCTGTGTGTCCCCAGCACCGCTGTGCCCCGTTGTCTGAGCGTCAGCCCGGCACGGGGCTGTCCGTGCCCCCCTCCCCACACATGACTGTCAAACACCAGCCCGCAGCAGCGCTTAAAGCTCTTGCGGCTGGTGGGACCTTCGCAGAGAGAACGTCAGAGCAGAAAAGGGCTCAAACCACAGGCGCATGTGAGCCAGGCTCCACTGGCTCTGGCTTTTACTCAAAAGCCAGCAAAGGATGAGCAAAGGTTTTGTGGGCAGAAGTCACAGCTCGCTTGCTGCTCCCTAACAGAAATATCTTTGTAAAGCAGCTGCTGCTGTTCGTTCTCAGCTCCACTGCCTGCACAACAGCAACCAGTTAATGCTGCTTACCAGAAGCCCATGGTAAAACTTTTTTTAGCTTCTGCGGTAAACCTAAAAAGAATATACTTGGACTTTAGACTTTTAAGGAAATAAGTGGCTAATGGTTCACCCAAGTTTAAGAAAGGACATGTGTTTCCTGCTAAGGAATAATAAGAGCAATTTAACCTATAGTGGGAAAGGTGATCCGTGATGCCGTTCGCTTATAAGTTCACTTATAGTGAACTTATGTGTTAGTGTGAAATATTTGTAGACTGAAGGTAGAAGTGCATTAGCATCCAGCATCTCTGGCTTGCTGGTGAAGCTGGGCTGTGTTTTCTGGTACACTGGACAGGTTTGTCCTTAACAGCATTGTAGTTCTGCTGAGCCGATAACCGAAGGGTTATGCTTGCTTTCAGGAGGAGGCATGTGAAATACCAGACATGTGGAGATAGCATACAATGCCAGCGTAAATGATACTGCCTGGGTATTTACAAAAACCTCATTTATGCATAGACAGGAGAAATTCTTTTCCTAGGAAGGGTTCCTGGTATCTTGCTTTTATTCTGCAAAGCAGCGGTGCAGGATGTGCTGCAGCTCTTGCTGATCGCACACACTTTCTAACAAGCACTGAGGATACCCAGGGGTGTTTCACAGTGCGGGTGTGCAATGCTCTGGGGAGCTGGCATCCCATTGCTGTGACTGCGCACGCTGCAGCCCTGCTCCTCCCATGCACACAGGACACAAGGAGCTGCTCGCTTGGTCCTTGTCCCCTGAGGTGAGCAGGGAGGTGTCTCTCAAGAGCCAGGAGACGTTGGTGCCTGTGCCAAGGTTCCCCTGGGCCGCGGGAAGAGGTCTGTGCCGGGGTGGCCCTGCGCACCTGCTGCTGCCCAGGGTGGGAGCCGGGGGCGCTGCTGCCCGCGGGCCACGAGCAGCTCCCGAGGCACGGCTCGAGGCACGGCTCGAGGCACGGCGTGTCCCCGGGATGTGCCGTGGGGGATGAGGCAGACCCCGTGCCAGCAGCGTGCGTGGCCGCGCCGGGCTGCGTGACTCACGGGATGCTGCCCAGGAAGTTACACCACCGCCTTGTGAGGAAGGGCACAGCCGTATTTGCAAAGCATGAGCCTGAGCAGGCTCCCGACGTGCTCATTAGGGCTCCCGGTTCCCGGCAGGAAACACGAGGGTAGAGAAGATGCAGCTGGAAGGGGGTGATTCGGCGGCAGCAGCTCCCGATGCTGCTCCTGCGCTGCCCGTTCCGGAGCCGTGCGCCGGCCCTGGTGCTGCTCGCTGCCTTGGCAGGGAAAGGGATGTTTTCTGGTTACGGGGCAATGTGGTCTCTAGCAGCTGCAGGGCCAAAAATCAGAAACAGGCTTCCGGAGAGGTGTGTTTGAGCCCCATGTGCAGGCTGGCAACACCCTTGCAGTTTCTCTAAGGCACGCAGTCGTTTCTTATTGCCAGAGCTGTATCTTAGTTTTACAAGTGGCAGAGGAAACAGCTTTATTTGTGGGCTTAGTACACACGTCCTCTCTGAAGGAAAATGAGAGGCTTCTGTAGCTGATTGAACCTGATGGAGCACTCAGAAGAATGTGTCTTGAGGAAAGGAAACAAATACATATTCTTTTGTAAATTCACGGATTAGGAGTGGCACAACTGCAGAACAGCATTCCAGGGGGCAGGATGTTTCAGGGCTTGGAAAACACTGATTATTAAGTATTACTAAATAACAGCTGGAAATTGCACTGTATTTTTCAAATGGCTAATTAAGGACAGATGCATAAATTGGGGCACTAGCCCCATGGAACTGGGCCACAGCGTGACTGACGTGAGGCAAAGCAGCCGGCTCATTGCTCTGAGCCAAGCCATCGGTTTGGGAAATTCGGCCAGCGGCCACCTAAAGGGGGAAAGCTCTGTGACAGAGGTTTGCAGCTGTCCCAGCTGGGGCACAGCTGGGAAGAGGCGCTGCAGCAGTAACTCTCCATGAGGCCCATGGTGCTCTGGAGGAACAGCCGCCACGTGCCAGGGACCTTGTCTCCATGTCGCCTTTGCTTCACGGCTGCCTGGGCAGCGAGGGGACAGCGGGGGGACTGTCCGGTGAGCGACGGTCATTGCCGGTATCGATCTCCTCTGCTCACAGTCCACGGCATCACCCAGCAGCGTCCCTCCCAGCCTCCATGCCTCCACGGCCAGCAGCATCTTCAGCGCCCGAGCTCCGCAGCCTCGAGAAAGTGTCCTGGGCATCAGCTTCAAGCCCTACAGCCCCGAGTCCAGCCCGGCGCCGGCGCCCTGCACGACCTGTGAGAGCACACGTAAGAGGATGGTGCCGAGGTGGCCTCTGCCCGCCCTGGCCCCAGTCCTGGGGAGGGAGGGGGGAATGGTCCCTGTGCCGGTGGCTGGCACAGCCTCAGCCACAGGCTGGTGTTTCGCTGGGGGTGTGAGGGATGTGGGGGGCAATGGAGAGGCGGGTGACCGTGGTGGGATGGGGGTACACCGGGGCGGTGCAGGGAGTGCATGGCCCTGCTCTCCCACTTCTCAGGGGATCCCTGGGGAGCTCCTGGCACATGCTGATGGGCGGCGGGGGCTGGGCACCCTGGGGAGGCGGCTGCTGACCCTGCGCCCACCCTGCTGCCAGGATCCTCCATGTTCAGAGCTCCCTGCATGAGCCAGCGGCGGCTTGCGCTTATCTTCTGCGTCTCCATCCTCATCGTGCTGCTCGTCGCCCTCATCCTGCTGTGTGAGTGGGGTCCCAGCTGGGCCAGCTCGGGGCTCACAGGGGGGACCTCGGAGAGGGGCTGGGAGGTCAGCAGAGTCTGGGGAGACCTGGGCAGGGAGGTGCCCAGGGAAGCCCCGGACAGCAGGCAGCAGGCAGAGACGTCCCTTTTCCTGGGTGTTCCTGACATCTGGTGGACACTGGGAAAGCAGAGCTGCTGCTTGTGCTCCTGCGCTCTCGGGGGGATCGCGCTGCGCTTTCCTTGCCCTGGGCTTGCTTTGGTGGGTAGGGCACCCCCAGCAGCACCCAGGCTCGCCCTCCCTGGGGCGCAGGCTTAGCAGGCAGGGCAGTCCATAGGCAGAACAAGCACTGGGGGAATCACTGTAATTTAATCTGCCTGACATCCAGCTGCTGGTTCTCCAGCTGCTGTAGCTGGTGGGCTTGAAGCATTTGTGGGGCTCAGTCCTTCTGCAGGAGCAAGTTAGAAGCAGGTGGAGTGAGGGGGGCTGGCAGCAGCCGAGCGGCTGCGCTGGCACAGGGGGTGCTCAGGCTGGCCAGCCATTCAGTCTTGGCTCAAAGGGCAGATCTGTTCCCAGCCTCACGCCTTCCGAGGTGTTTGGGAGAGCCCCTGTGTGTGGCAGAGCTCCTCCAGACCCGGCCCCGGGGGTCCCAGCACCTTTGCCCAGGCTGAGCCCCTGCCGCTGGCCCTGGCCTCATCACAGCGTGTACTTGCTTGTAGTTATGTTCTGGCGGTCGCAGACCGGCATCGTGTACAAGGAGCCTGCTGAGAGCTGCAAGCACAGCCCCGTGCGCTGTGACGGCGTGGTGGACTGCTCCCAGAGGAGCGACGAGCTGGGCTGCGGTGAGGCACGGGCAGCCGGGGCGGTGGGAATGGGGGGAGACCCCGGGCTCTGAGTACCACTGACCCCCCGCTCCATCCCCACAGTGCGCTTCGTGTCCGACGAGTCCCTGCTCCACGTCTACTCCAGCACCGAGAGCCAGTGGCTGCCGGTGTGCAGCAGCACCTGGGATGATTCCTTCTCCAGAAAGACCTGCCAGCAACTGGGATTTCAGAAGTAATTCCCTGGGAGTGGGTTGTCCTGTTTGGCTGCCGGGGTCCCCCCTCACTGCCTCTGTCCTCTCCCCTCCCAGTGCGTCACAGACTGAGTACATCCCCCTGCACTTCTCCGGCAAGAGCCTCAGCGTGACCGACGAGCGAGAGACCATCCAGCAGAGCCTCAACAGGTACCGGGCAGCGTCACCTCCTGCCCCTGCCCTGGTGCCGCAGGGCTGGGGCTGAGGCTCCCCCCCTCTTCTCTCCGGCAGCTCGCAGTGTCTCACGGGAAAGTACGTCTCCCTCCGATGCACAAGTAAGGGGGCTGGCTGGCAGCGTGCATGGCGGAGGGCGGGAAGGGCCAAATGTTTGCTTGGGAGCACTTTCCTCCTTTCTTTGCACAGGGTTGGGCAAACAGGGCGTTTTCCAGCAAACACCCTGGGTAATAGAAAGCTACAAAGATTTCATTCCCTCTGGCCCCGATGAACGTTCTGAGTGCCTGCGGGTGGTGGGGATGCTGTGCATCCTGCTCCGGGCTTGCCCCCGCTCTGAGCCCTGCTCTCCCCCCAGCCTGTGGACAGAGGATTTCTGGCCGGATCATCGGAGGAAAAGAAACCTCTGTGGCCAAATGGCCCTGGCAAGTCAGCGTGCAGTACGGGCCGATCCACATCTGCGGCGGCACCATCATCGGCGCGCAGTGGGTCCTCACCGCGGCGCACTGCTTCTTCATGTGAGTGCTGCCGCCAGCCCTGGCGCAGGCTGCGGGAGCGGCGCCGGCGCGGCCCCAGCGGGCGGCTCATTCCTGTTGTCCCTGCCTCTCCCGCCCAGGAACAGCATGAAGATCCTGGACGACTGGAAGGTCTACAGCGGGGTCTCAGACCTGAAGCAGCACGCAGAGGGCATCTCCGTCTCCCAGGTCATCATCAACTCCAACTACAGCGATGATCATGATGACTACGACATCGCTCTCATGAAGCTCTCCAGGCCGCTGACGCTCTCAGGTGAGGTCTCTGAGCCCGGCTGGGGCTGGTGTTTGGGGGCACAGAGGGAGCCTGGGTGCTCCCCAGCCACAGCGCTGATGACTACAGCAGCTGTTTTGCTCCTGGGTGACTCATTCCTCTCTCCTCACCTGCTTTTCATCATGTCTCCCTCCAGCTCAGGTTCGCCCAGCCTGCCTCCCCATGTACGGCCAGCGGTTCCAGACTGGCAGGTCCTGCTTCATCACTGGTTTTGGGAAGACGAGGGAAAACGAAGGTGAGGAAGGATGCTGGCGCTCTGCAGGCAGCACCCGAGAGGAGCGAGCGTGGCTCTGCTGCAGAACTCGAGGGCTGCTCTCACAGGGGTGTCTCACAGCACTTGCTCCTCCTGCCTTGCAGATAACACATCCCCAAAGCTGCGGGAGGCCGAGGTGAAGCTGATCGACTACAAGATCTGCAACAGCGACAAGGTGTACGAAGGCTACCTGACCCCCCGGATGATGTGCGCTGGGTACCTGCAGGGAGGGAAGGATGCGTGCCAGGTGAGGCAGAGGGACATGGTCCTGCCAGGCAAGGTGGCACAGCATCAGCAGGGCTTGGGTGCCAGCAGAGGGGCATCTCCTGTCCCCTCTCCTCACTGCTCTGCCCCTCTGTGCCAGGGTGACAGCGGAGGGCCCTTGGTCTGCGAGGACAACGGCCGCTGGTATGTGGCTGGGGTGACGAGCTGGGGGACAGGATGTGGCCAGAAGAACAAGCCTGGTGTTTACACACGTGTGACAAAGCTTCTCAGCTGGATATACAGTAAAATGGAGGTGAGGCGGCACAGCAGGGCTGTGCTCGGGCAGGGAGACTCATAAGGTGGACCCGTGTCCCCCCCAGCCCCTGGCACCTCACCCTTGCTCTCTCCTCTCTCCCTTGCAGAGCGAGAACGACTAAGACCGGGATGGACACTTGCCTGGGCTGTGCCCCTCTGGCTGGCGCAGACCCCTGCCTTTGGTGGCCACAAGCCCACGATGCTACCAGCAGATCCCCCCACCTACCTCTGGACTGTCCATGCAGCCGGGGACCTGTCACTGCCCCAACCTCTGAAAATACATCACCTGCAAAGTGACTCTGCCCTTGCCCTGTGCAAGGACGGTGGCTTGGAGGTGGCTGGGCAGGATACCCAGCCAGCCCCAGCCCAGCAGCGCAGGGACAGCTGCCCGTGCCGGCTGTGCCAGCCGGGAGCCGCCTCCTCGCCCCGTGTCTGCGGTTCTCCTGTCAATAGACATGTCTGGATGGGGGTGTCGTCAGCGCGTCCTGGCAGGACTGCAGCACGCTCGGCGGGCCAGGGGCTGCTGGCGCTGCCCGTCCATCCGGAGGAGGTTGCGGGTGGAAGCGCGGAGCAGGGAAGCCGTGGGGTGCCCGTGGCTCGGGAGCCATCTCCTCCGCACGCTGCTGCCAGTGGTGGCCGTGGCTGGCAACGTGGGCGCCCGTGGGGGGAGCAGAGGCTGCCTGTCCCGTGCCGAGGCTGCGCTCCTCTCCCCACGCGTGTGCTCAGCTGCAGACGGGCCCTGGGGCACCCGGCCACCCCGCACACTTCTCAATAAATGGTTTGGTAGTGCTCTGCATGGAGAAGGCTCTTTTGGACAGGCTGGAAGGGAAGCCCAGTAACCCCTCTGGGTTACTGGTCATGACTGGGAGAAAGGGGCTGCCTCTCCTCCTGGGGAAGGAGCTTGGTGTGGCGTGGGGGGACAAAGCCCCAGTGCTGTCGTGTCCAGCAGAGGAACTGGGAACGGCAGGTGCCCAAATGCTGTGAGTATGGGACTTTGCGTGGGCCAGGCAGCCTGGTTTCCAACCCGCATCACTTGCGGCACTTAAACTTGGCTCTTTGTGGACTGGGAAGGCTCATTTCCCATAACAGTGCCGGAGATTGTCATCTCCAACTGCGCACAGGCTCCAGAGCTGCAGGGGCCAGTGCAAAGTGAAGATGAGAGCTTCTCGGGGTGCGTGGGCTGCTGGAGGCACATCCCCTCCTCAGCTCCTGGGAGCACCCCCCGGGTTCCCAGAAAGGCTTATCTGCAGGCAGAGAGCTGCGGTTTGCATTTGAATTTTGGGATAGCAGGTTGAGTCTGGCTCTACGTGCGCAGAAAGCACCTGCCCCTCCCGGGGCCGGCAGCAGGTCCCCGTGCGCAGGGCGGCGCTTGGCGCCGGCTCCAGACCTGCACCGAAACAATTAGTGTTGTTGCCTTTTGGGAAACACTGAGTCAGCCTGACCTCAAACAGCTTTTCAAAGAAGCAACCCAGAAACCTCCCACGGCGTGTGCGAGCCTCTCGTGAAGGGGGTATGCGGAGGCCACGGGACTGGTTTGGCTTTGCTTTAGGGTGTCTTTGCGCTCTGCCTTCTGGTAACTTACTGAAATTCTCTGTGCCCGTTGGGTGCCCTGTGCGGGGGCTCGGTGGCACCCCTGCCCTGGCCACAGGACACGTGCCAGGGAGGAACGGGGGCTCCTGCTCCCCGGCACGTGGAGTCAGCGCGTCTCTGCTGGCAGCGCTGCAGCCCAGTGCCCCGCACGTGCGCCGGGAAGGACTCGGGTCCTCTGGCCAACACAAGCAGCCAAGACGGGGTAAGAACAGGGGCCCTGTGTGCCTTCCCCCTTCTACATTGGCCTGATTAAACTGTGAATTCAATGGGTCTTAAGTTTCAGACACAGCTTACTTCGGTCCAAAGGCTCTCTGGGATCTTGGGGTTTCTGCTCATAAAAGCCATAGTGTGCACTTGCAGCAGCTCATAACGTTTTATTGCTGTCTGAGATGGTATGCTGGAGAAACAGATCTTTTGAGAAAGAATAAAACAAAAATGGGAACTTAATAAGAGCTGATCTTTCTGGAATTATCTTCCTTGTAATTGCCATTTCAGCCCGCGGAGAACCTGCTGCTGTGCGGTGGCTTTCACCTCCTCAGAGGTTATTGCTCTTCTGTTCTCTGAAATAGTCTCTCAAAGTAGAGAAAGTATTTCAGCCACTAATACAAATTGGATTTTTTCCTAAGGCTGCCATCCAGCAGCCTCTCCTCCCGGGCGCGCACCAAGGTGTGCCGTGCTTTCCCAAGGGCTGAGTTTTTCTAACCGGATCAGAAGTGATGGGTTTCTGGTGAAGCTGCCCGGCCACGGCTGCGGTGCCCTGCTGCTCCCAGAGCCAGCACCGTGCAGATGGAGCAGATATCTCAGGCACCGCTCCCCCTCCACTCCCGGAGCGCTGAAGCGTGAAGGTGCTGCTGTCTGTACCCCCGGGGAGCCCGGCCGTGGTGCCCGCCCAGAGAACCCTGGGACCAGCACAGGGCCTCGGCTGCAGCTCTTGCACAGCCCCTGTGCTCAGGACCCTGCTTGCTCGGCTGTGTCCTGTCTGAGTGCAGCTCCTTCCACATTCCTCTGTGCTTTGGAAATCACAGGCCAAGGAACATAACTTACAAAAATACAGTCTGGCGGGCACCATGTGAATTACTGACCATTAGCGGTGCTGTTCCCAAACTCTCCTTTTATAGCTCTCTGTTCTGTTGTGTTGAAGCTGATTTGTTTATATGGTTTCAGAGATGATGTTTCTCTACAAAAATGTTTTTCCCCTAGTTTCAGATTGGTTCCTTTCCGCGGTCAGTAACATCATTACTTGGCACGGAGTCGCCGAAGGTCGTTTTGTGCCGTACCCACGCTGGCTGTGCTCAGCCGCTCAATGTGCTCCGCAGCAGCTGCAGCTCACTCTGCTGCTTTGCCGTTCGCTCCGGGGGGAATTCAGAGCACCAGGAATGACTTAGGCCTGATGCAAGAAGATGTTTTTGTGTTAAATGCAGCCGTATGGCTCTGCACAACTTTTGTCACTGCCCGGTTCTCCCGCGCCCCTGAGCAGGCTGAGGGCTGTGCTGCCGCTGAGCGGGCAGTCTGCAAGCTCGGCTCCCCGGAGAAGGGAAAGACCTTAAAACGGGAGGGGAAAGTTCTGGACAGCAAGCAGTTGCTTTCTTTGCCGGCTGCCCCAGGGAGGAGGCGTCTGCTCCACCCCTGCTCCAGTCTGAGACGCACATCACGCCCTTGGTGAGCTCCTGGCAGTGCTCCCGTTGACTCAAACAGCGTGAGGAGATCAGCCCAGCCCCTTCATCAGCATCAATCACCATCGCCAGCCTGGCCGCTGTGCCGCTCGCCTGCCCTACGCCAGCGGCTCTTGGCCCGGTTTCTCCGGGGAAGACGCCGTTGCTCGGTACGGCTCTGTCCAGAGGAGCAGGCGTTCACCGCCACCAGCCGCCAGAGCTGCGCTCCCTTCGTGGGAGTAGCACAGCGGACACTTCACTTCCTACATTCACAACAGGGTCTCTATTTTACCTGAGTTTGTACAGAAAAAAAAAATCTATGTTAAACATTTTTTTCATCCTTCTTACTTGGGGCAGCACCCTGCACAACTGTTAACAGAGAACCAGAGGAAGGAGAGCATGAGGCACATCCAGCTGTGCGGACTGTGCGCTGTGTGTGCACCTGCAGAGACCCGCTGCAGCCCCGGGGCATCGTCACAGCATCAGAATATCGTACTGTGTGCAGTGGATAATAACAGCTGAGGAGTAAGGTCAGAGAAGCCCAAAACTTGATTATAACTGCTTGATCCCTGCCTCATTCACTGCAGAGTAGCTGACAGCCTTATCATGTTATCCCTACGCATTAAGGAGACGTTGATGTTGTCCAGCTCCTCTGTGTTGGTCTGTATCTCTTGACCCTTCTGAATAATTGCCTTGAAATGCCACTGCTGCTTTATTTTCTTTTTATATTTTACTGGAAACCGGGAAATGAATGTCCAGTGGACTGTATGCCGTGATTGTCTGTGAGGCTGATTTCTATCTAAGATGCCTTTGAGCTCAGTGATGAGCAGCTCAGTGGTGGCAGCATGGCTAAGGTGTTGTTTTGCAGAAGAAATGGCTCTCCAGGCCAGGTGCCCAGGCTGTGGGAAGCTCTGGGTTTGGTCGGACAGCAGTGAGCAGCTTTGGTGCTGTGCCTCGCACCGCTCTCAGGAGCGCAGGGCAAGCCCCCGGCTCACTGCTCTCCCGCTGCCGATGCCCACGGCCAGAGGGTGGCCCTGGCCAAAGCCCCCCGGCACCTAGGTGGCTCTGAGCAGCGCAGGGCCTCAGCTTCCTGCCCTGCTGTGGCTGCTCCCGGCTCACCAGCAGCTCGCCAGGCACAGGCTTTTCCTCTGGGGACTGTGCCACGCTATATTAAACACGTATCTCCTCTCAGATCTTGTTCCTCCCAAGACAGCTGGCTGTCCGACGGGAATAAACCCGTCACTTGGCACAAAGCTCAGTGACAGGGCGTTTGTTCACAACAGCAGTGGATCCAGCTCTTCTCCTTCTGCTAGACAGGGTTTTGCACTGACTGGCTCAAGTATGTGCTGGTTCCTGACCTGCTCTGTGTAAAACCCAAAGGGTCTTTTGGGTGTTTTTCTGTAGCTGCTAAATCATGGAGGATCTGGGAGAGTCAATGCAGGTCTTGAACGTGCCACAAACCAAACCAGGTGCTACTACTGCTGAGCCGGGCCAGGCTGGACGTGCCTCTGCTGTCCCCTGCCCTGTGCGCTGGGCCACCCGGCCTGGCAGCGTGGCACCTCCTTTCCCAGCTACTCCTTTCTGCTCTCAGCAGGCAGCGAGCAAGCGACAAAGAAAAGCTTCAGCACCGTGTTTACCAATGTAGCTGCACAGATGTTCTGTTGGCCCCAGAGGAGCTCCGGCAGCCTGTTGTGCGCTCAGTTTTCCCCGTTACCTGCACACCAGGTGTGTGGCTCAGGGCAGAGTCCACGCTGCGCTCCGCTGCGGGCAGGGCTGTTTCAAAGCCTGGCAAGCGTTCCCCCTTCGGGGCTGCCCCTGCGTGCAGACTGACTTTCGGGGATGGGGGTGATCGGAGCATGTAGCAGAGCAAACCGCGCTCCACCACCACCCTATGAAGCGCGCACATGATTGGACCCAGCTGAGGATGGGCAAAGGGGGCAGAGCGGTCTGAGCACGTCCCAGGGGGACGGCGGTGGGGGGCGGGGGGCCGGGCCCCCCTCCGCTCCCAGCCCGCGCCGGCCCCGCGTCCCAGGGCGGTGTCCCGGACCGTCGGGCGGGTCCTGGCAGACGCCGTTCGGCTTTGGCGGTGCGGCGGCCCCAGCTGCCTTCGCCCTGAGCATCTCCCCCCGCCGGGGGCCGGGCTGGCCGCGCTCCGCCCGGCCGCTTCCAGCGCCGCCCCCGCCGCGCCCGCCCCGCTCCCCTTTGTGCGGCGGCCCCGCTCCGCGCACTCGCTGCCCGCTCCGCTCCGCTCCTCTCGCACCGGCACCGCCCGGAGCCGCGGGTTCCGCAGCCCAGCCCGCTCCGCGCCGGTACCGCCCGCCGCCCGGCCCGGGGAGCTCAGGTGGGTCCGGCCGTCGCGGAGCCTCCGGCGGGGCGGGCTGGGGAGGGGGCGGCGGGGCGGGGGTGCCCGCCTTCGGGTGTCGTGCCCGCGCCGGGCGGCTCGGCGCTCCGGGGGCGGCGGTGTCCGCCGCGCCACAGCCCGCTGCTGGCGGGGAGGCGGCGGGACACGGCCCGAACCCCGCCCCGCCGTGCCCCGGGACATCGCCCTGCGCCGGGGGCCGCCCGCACCCCGGCCCTGGCGGCTGCCATGGCAACGCGGGTACCATGGTTTCCCTCGTCCCACCGTTGCCTGGTTACCAGCCCCCCGTGCCGAGAAGGATGCTCCGGCGGCCCGGCCCGCCCCGCTGCAGACCCTGGGGCACGCCCTGCCTGCCCCGGCGCTCCCCGGGCCGGCTCTGTGGGACACGGGGATCCCGGGGAACGGGGAGCTATCCTCCTCTCCCAGCGTTTGGCAGCATTCTGGCTTCTGTTGTTAAATATTGTACTAACACCGTAGCAATACATAAACAGTGGAGTGCTTTATCCTGGGAAAGCGTAGCAGAGGCAGGGAAGAGCGTGTCTCTCAGGGTGTGTAATTAATGCTTCCTGCAGAAACAGATATCAGAGTCCATGTGGTGGAACTCGGATCTTGCAGGAATATTTCTGTGGGTGGGAAAGTGACAGGTGGTTTGTGTGGATGTGAATAAGCTTTGCATCATGAAAGAGCAGCCTCTTGGGAAAAGCTGCATGTGGACTTGAAGCTGTCCCCTGCACCCATTTCAGCAAGCTCCCAGTGTTCTGAGGCACCGTTGGGACTTTTAGCTCCCCTGGGTGGTTTCATTCCCAGCTTGAAATGAAGTCAAGCGCAGAGAGTCCCTGCCTGCACGCAGAGGAGCGTGGCTCCGAGGTGAGTGATGGGGAGCGCGTGAGGGAAAGCTGCCAGCAGAAAGTGCAGTCTCTGCAGAGCCTGGCCACCTGTTAGAGCGTTCGTGAGCCTGCTGGAGAACACCCCTGTGCCCAGGAGGCGTGGGGCTGGCTGCGCCTTCCTCTCCTCAGGCTCTTATTTCACGCTCGCCTTGGAATTTCAGCTGCCTCCTTGAAAGTTAGCCGTTCAGGTGACACATCGTGGAGTCACGGTTTTGCTTGGAGTTTAGACTTGGCTGCAGAGGACAACTCCCCAGCATAGCAAACCCGCATCTTTGTGTCTGGTTGTGCCCCGGTGTTTGCCTTTCGGGCTGTTGGTGTGTTTTCAGTGTGTAAAGCAGCCACCAAGCTCTGCAGCTGTATGTCACTGTGCCACCCCGCCCGGAGCGGCACTGCTCACGCCAGGCAGCACGAAGGTGTCCGGCCGAGGGGCTGTGCCGCCCGCTGTCCCTTCCCACAGCGTGCAGCCGCAGCGGTGCTGGCCGGAGCAACAGCCGTGCCGGTGGGGACCGCTCTTTGCCTTGTGCTTGCTGGTGGTCGTGACTGATGGCAACAGCGAAGGAGAGAACGGAGAAAATGTCCGCTCTTTGATGCTCTGCGGAGCGTGGCAGCATTGTGGTACCCCAGGACAGCCGAGAGCTTGAAACAGCTTCTCTTACGCTGCTGTTTCAGTGTTTTCTGGTGATCTGGATTTCCCTCGCCGCCAGGACCCGCCAGGTAACCTCTGCTTTTGACTGACCTGTGTGATTCCCGTTGTGCTGATCCTGGGGTTCAGCCAGCGCGTGGCGGGGGCTGGGGACAGCTGGGTGTGGCGGGGGACGGAGCACCTGGGGCGGATGCTCTGGTCAGGTCTGCAGCGCCTGCTAATCTGCTGAACAAACGAGGAGGGATCCGGAGCAGCAGGCTCCTGACGGGAGGTGCGGTGTTTACTGCCTCCCCGGAGCCAGGGGCTGGGATCCCTGCTGCTCTCCCGATGCCGGCGCTGCCGGGCAGCCATTAGCTCGGCAATCATTCTGCTGGAGGTTTGCTCCAATGAAGGGCTGGCCTCGCTGGTTCACGCCTGCCGCTTCTCGTTTGGGGAAACGTGTATCGTCGGGGTGGGCTGGGGACTGTGCGTCAGCCAGATACGGCTGCTTTGGCTAAGGCTTCCTGATGTTTTAGGGCCAATTGCCCGGGGCTGGAAGAAGCCCTGCAGTAGGCAAGTTTACTGCTGGGGTGCAGGTGAGGGGTGCAGCACAGGGTGCGCTCAGAGCCTCGTTCAGCCAGGTTCAGTGATTCCATGTGATTGTGGGTGCTTGCAGACATCGACCTGGTAAGGGCTGGTCTGGGGGGGTCTGTGTATGAGTCTTGTTCAGCAGAAACAGGGCTGGTTGGGGTCCTGGGGCTCGTGGAGAGGGTTTCCTTTGAACATCCCCTGCCTTGGGGAGACACCGCAGACCCGGTCTGCTCTCTGGCCAGCCTTTGAATCGGCACCAAATTCGGGAAGTGCCGTCCACATCGGAATGGCAAGGGCTGGAAATCTCCCCTTCTCTCTCATTTAGGAACACGAGGCACAACAACAGGAACGTTAATAGCCAGATTGATGCTGACGTGAAATGGCAGAAGAGCACATCTATGCGGAGCTGGAAATGTCCATTCACACATGCACACTCTTGAACGCTCCAGGCAACGGAGCGCGGCTGTCATGGTCTTGGGGGCTTTGCACAGAAACTAGAGATTTTAACTAGGTCTGATCTTCGGGAGATGCCCTGAGGACTCCTGAAGGAAGGAGGAGGCTGCGCAGCGTTACGCTGTGATGGCTGAGACTTGACAGGGCTGATCCAGGCAAAACAATGGAGAGGAAAACGGGCCTTCAAGATTCAGCCCCATTACAAATGTACCTGCCTTGCTCTGGCATGATTTGCCGTGCTCCGGAGAGCTGGTCAGTGGGCAGCAGAGAGCGGGGCTGCCTGCCTGGGCCCTCCGGGCACCCACCCTGCCATGCAAATGGGCAAGGCGGGGGAAGAGTTTGGTTTTCTCTCTTAAAACTACAGATTGGGTCAAGGCGAGAGGGAAGGGAGCTCTGGGCACCCCTGCCCCGCTTCCTGCGCTGCCTCTCTCTGTGTTGAGGCAGATCTCGCAGTTTTAACAGGAAAGAAAACATGTTTTGCTCAAGTCTCCTGCAAAGCGCGCTGTGCTGCCCGTTCCCCGCGGTTTGCACGGGTGCAGGGCTGCTTGGTTTGGTGGCTGCACCTTTGTGTCACTAGTGGGGAGGAAGCGGGGAGGTTTCTGCCCGGCAGAGCAGCGCGGGTGCGGCTGGGGCTGTGCGAGTGCCCGGGCATGGGGCTCCATCGCTCGCCACACAGCTGGTATTTTTCTGCCGCCTTTGTGCAAAGGCGCATCTGGATTCAGCGTGAACGGAGGGCAGGGAGTGGCGCCTTCCTGTCTTGGAACATTGCGGTCTGGAGGCGCAAGCAGGGAAACCGGCAAACCCTTCGCAATGTTTGCTCTTCTCACTTTATTTCAGCTTCACAAAAAAGTGGGTGGGCCAGCTTGAAACAACCCAAAAAACCTGTGGCACTTCGCAAAGCATATGCTGCCTTGGAGGAGAACTGGGCTCGTTTGCACTCCAGAATGCTGTGTTTGTTTTTCTAGCAAGGACACTGCCAATCCCCGTGGTTAACTCGCGCCGAGATGAGTTTTAGTGTGCGGAAGTGTGTCAATTCTAAGAAGCGAGTTAGAAAAACAAAGAACATATGTGCGCTGTGCGCTTGCCTTGGCAAAAAGTGAGCTCTACTGCGCTAAACTTGAGAAGCCAAACGCTGAGCAGAGGAACTGGAAACAACATCTGTGGGTGAGCGGGTCTCCGGGCTGGCCCGTGTGCGCGGTGGGTGCCGGAGCTGGGGCACGCTGGTGCTGCCAAGGCACAGCCAGGCAGCCGGCACCGTGGCTCATGGGTTTGCGAAGTGGCTCTGGGAGCCGTGCCCCGCGTGCCAGACCCTCTCAGCATTGCAGGCCTGTGCTGTAAAGCACTTTTGCGGGTGTCAGCGGGAGCAGCCCGAAATAGAGAAGGTGTGAGGGTGTCTGGCTGGTGTGTGATGGGTGAGCGGAGCGCGAGGGCTGCGGGCGCTGGGGGGGCTGTCGGGGCCCCGCGTGCTGGGGGTGCAGGGGCTCAGCGCGGGACGGTCGCTGGCGCTGAGCTGCTGCCACAATAGGACTCAAATAACGGCAAAATAAGCAGTAAAAAGCTGATGAGTGATTTGTTCAAAAAATAAAAGGCATCATTAATACGCTACAAGAGCCAATTAATATCGTTCATCTAGCAATGGCATGTGCTGCGTTGCATCTCCTTGTGCACATACAACACCCTCATATCGGGTAATGACACTGATTTTTGTGCTGGCAGCCTCAGCAGTAAATAGATAAAGGACATAGGAAAATGTGCAACTAGAAGTTACTGTATCACCAGCTGTTGGGTTCTTTGTACACGTTTCTGAGACCTGGTAATTATCCAGAATTACGTGGCTCTGCAAATGAGGGGGCTTGTCTGGGCACCGGGAGCCAGCGGCACGCTCCAGCGCAGCCCCGCGCTGCACAATGGCAGCAGCAGCTGCAGGCGAGGGAAATTAAACCCTCCAGCGTTCAGATAAAGCACGTTTACTTCAAAATGACAAGACATGGAAGGGGAGGGAAGGACGTGAATTATCATGGGACGCAACTTGTTATGATGAATAAATTGGGTTCTGGAAACGTGCTCCCTGCACTGGTGGGGTGAGCGCGGTGCTGGAGGCGCCTTCCTCCACAGGCGCAACGGGAGCAGCACCGGGGACCAGCCGCAGAGCCAAGCACCATTCCCGGGCACCTTCACGGCACAAACTGGGACGGGGCCGCGGCAGGAAGGGTTCAACAGCCCCGTGCTGGGGATCTGCATCCGTCAGCTAGCGGAATTCCTGCTCTGTCGAGGGCCCCTTGCTTATCGGCTCTAATCCAGCGCAGCAGCTGCAGCAGCTCTGTGACACTCGGTGCTATCAGGGCTGTGCAGGGTGCCCGATGACCCCCCCTTGCTCTCCTGCCCTGGCAGCAAACCCGCACCATGTATGGCCACCGATCCCCGTGCTCGGGCGCTTCGTGCCTGCCCGGCGGCAGCGCGGCACAAACACACGGAGCCCTGCGGGCGGGCGGCACCGGCGCACCCCTGCGCTCCCGCCCAGGAGACGCGTCTGCCAAGCCCTCTGTGCCTGGCGAGAGGTGTCCCCTGCACGCGGCCACCGCGGAGGGACGGCCGGGTCCCCAGTGCCAGCTGGCAGGACGAGGGCAGCTGCTCCCCCGGCCCCTCGGGAGGAGGAGGAAGGACGATGGGGGGCAGTTCATAGGTACCGTGCCGGCAGGGCTGTCCCTTTGCAGAGCGGTGGTGCCGGGTGTTGGCTGGTCCCAGCAAGGGTACGTGTCCCACACGGGTGCAGCAGCAGCTCGGGGTGTGGGGACATGCGTGCCCGAGCTGGCAGGGAGCATCTCAGCCCGGCCAGAGCGTTGTTAAAGCCGGCTGGCACCCTGGGGAAGGGTCCGTGCTCCAGCCGGGTGTCCCTGTGTTGGTGCTCGTGAAGGGACAGGGACAGGCTCAGCTGGGAGGGGACGGGGAGGTTTATGGCCTCTCCTTGCTGCTGCAGGTGAGCGCAGGGAGCTGGGGGGGGCAAGTGTGGCTGCGAGCTCATGTCCCACCAGGGCCACTGACCTCGTTGTAGGAATGTGCCATAATTACCATGCTAATTGGGACAAATTCAAGCATGCTCTGGGTGAAGGGCACAGTACTGACCTTGATGGAGAGATCACAGCCCTTGTGCTGGCCCCGTTGCCTGCAGTGCAACCTTGAGGCTCCACCGAGAGCAAACCTAGCGGTGCAGAGGTGCTTGAACATATACCAGAGCCCTACAAAACGGTTGTCTGTCTGTCTGTCTGCTCAAACCCTTCTCCTGCCACCGTGTCCCAGTCGGGCTGGGTGCAGATGTGGCAACAGGTATCATGGTTGGCTCCTGGGCGTTTCTGTGGCTCCTTCCCCCAGCGTGGGCTGCAAGGACACAGGCTGCCCGTGGTCCCCCCTGCACCCCAGCCCCATCGCGGTGCCCCCCAGCCAGCCAGCTGATGTGCCGCTTCTCCCCTCTCTCGCAGTGGCCATGGAGGCAGCGCTCATCTTCCTCTGCTCCCTGCTGGTGCCAGCGGCCGTGGCAGACGGTAGGTGACAAGAGTTTCAGGGGCATGGGGACAGCTTGGGGGACAGCTGCTCCGATCCAGGGGGGCTGGGGCAGCGCAGGGTGCCTGTGCCGGCAGGGGGGCTGTGGGGCTCAGCTGGGAGAGGAGCGAGGCACTCACCTCACCCTCCGTGTCTACTTATCTGCAGTGGGCACCCAAGAGAAGGAGAAGGAGGAGGACCCCTTTAACTATGGTGAGCAGCACGGTGCACGGGGATGGGTGTACATGGGCGGTGGGGAGCAACAGAGGCTGCGCCCTCCCCCGAACCCAGCAGGAACCGCTGTGTGTCCTCCCCACAGATTACCAGAGCCTGAGGATCGGGGGGCTGGTGTTTGCTGTGGTCCTGTTCACCGTCGGAATTCTCCTTATACTCAGTAAGTTGTGGACCGGGCAGGTTCTGGGTGCGGGGGCCGTTCTCCTGGGGGCAGCCATCCAGAAAGGCCATGGCCCGTTCCCTCTTTGGCCACATTCACGGTGTTTCTCTTCCTTCACAGGCAGGAGGTGCCGGTGCAGTTTCAACCAGAAGCCCAGGTGAGTGAGGGCAGCCTGGTGGGAACATGTGTCTCCCTTGGACAGCCCCTCTTTCCCAGGCTCCCTCCCATGCCAGCAGAGCGGCCGCGCTCTCTGAGCATCCCCTTGGGGTGCCTGGTGCCCGAGCAGGGGGATGCTGTGTCGCAGGGCTCCTGGGGGCAAAGCAGCTGTGCATGCTCCCAGGACACCCTTCTCTGCATTCCCCTGTGCTGTCGGGCGTCCCCCCCGGGATGGGCTGCAAGTCCCAGCCGCTCTCACTGTTCTCTTCTTGCAGAGCTCCGGGGGATGAGGAGGCTCAGGCGGAGAACCTGATCACTGCAAATGGTAAGGCCACCGTCCCGCATGCTCTGCTGCTGCTTCGGCACGGCACCAACCTGCAGCAGAGCTCGCAGCTCGGGACGGGGGGTTTGCCCTTGGCTGGGTGCTGCAAACCGCTCTGCTCTTCCCTTTGCAGCCACGGGAGCGCCGAAAGCAGAGAACTGAACACGAGCCATGCGGTGAGTCCCAGGGCGGCCACGGACCGGCCCAGGCCAGCGTGGGTGGCGGCACCGGGGCTGTCACAGCCGCGGTGCTGGGAGGGAATGGGGGAGCCTGTGCGGCTCCAAGTGGCCCAGTGTGCTGGGACCGGGCAGCTCTGCAGCCCGACGCTGCGGGGCTGAGCGCTGGCAGGGGCTGTGGCAGGGAAACACTCAGTGCTGGCCAGGTCCGAGGTGTCCTGTGCTCAGCAAGCCCCAGGCAGCCCAGCAGGAAAGGGAAGCATCTGTCCGGATTTTTGTGTGCATGACGTTTCCGTTCCCTGTGCTCCTCCACCCCAAAGTGGTTTTATTTTTAGGGCCCCTGGAGATCTGAGTACGAGTCCCCCGGGGCGTTTGGCTCCTCGGCCGCAGCCGGCGCTCCCCGCGCTCCCGGCTGTGCCCGCGCACAGACCCTGCGCGCCCGGTGCTGCCGGTGGACCAGCCCGCGCGCGGCGAGCGGAGCTGCTGCTCCCAGCCTGACTCGCTGCTCTCCTTCCGCGCAGACCCGCGGACAGACGCTGGGACCGCAGATGCCAGCGGCCTGCGAGGAAACTGAAATCGCAGCAACAGGTCCCTTTAAGGAGATGCGAAGCTGCTGTGTCTGTGTTACCCTCTGTACTCCAGCACCGGTTCTCTGTTTACTAACCCGACTAAACTCTGCTCTGCCTCCCGTGGTGTGTAACGTTGATGTGAGATGACCATTACCTCTAGGGCTAGTCGTTGCTGATGTTGTAATCGTGAGTCTCTTCACCTCTGTCGTGCTGTGCGTGTGACTCGGGCTGTGTACGACTGGCAGGGCTGCCCCGGCTGCCCCAGCCCCAGGCGGGGGAGCTGCAGGCAGGGCGGCTCGAGGTGCTGCGCTTCACCCCGGCTGGCTCTGGGCAGGGCTCAAGACCAGTCCCACGGCACTTCGGGGACCTGCCCAGCGTGACTCTGGGCCGCACGTTGCCATTTCAGCAATAACCCCCCTGCACGCCCCCAGCCCCAAGGCAGCCATGGTGGGGGGCGAGTCGGGCAGGGACACCCCGCGCCTCGACTTCCCTCGGTGGTGGCACCTGGGTGCTGGATTTGAGGCTGAAGGGAGCTCCCCTTTCTTTGCTCAGCACTCTCTGTTTGTGTCCCTGGCTAAAGTCAAGCCCTTGTTTATGTGGGATGCTGTTCTAAATGTGAGGAAATACTGTGGTGGCAGAGGAGCCCGTGAGGTCCCCCAGCACGGTGACACTGTGAAAGAGGGCAGCTGTGCGGCGGTGACCCTGCAAACCGGCGCACAGCGGCTCCTCGCCAACGCTCTGCCTGCCCGAGAGACGGAGGCGAGCAGGTTAAACAGCCTCTGAGGGCTAAAGAGGAACACGGACTGAAATAACGATCCTGCTTGTCTCTGGCAGGGAAGGGGCAGTGGCGTTCCCTCCGTGCTCCGTGCCCTTCCCGATGCCCTGTTGCTCCCTGTGCTGTGGCCCAGGACACGGCCACCTGTGTCCGTGCTGCGTGTTGTCCCGTGGCGGTTCCGTGTCAGCAGCCCCCGATGCCAACTGCCCGCTCTCCCCGCGGAGCAGCGGTGAGCGACGCTCGGGCTTTGCACGTCTGAGCTCGCACAGCGCCGGCTGCGGAGGAGCTGAGCCCTGAGTCCATCGTCACCTTGTGTCTGCTGGTGGGTCGGAGGCAAACCTGCGCGTCTGGCCCCTTCCCCAAGGCCACGGGCGTGCGGAACTGTGGCCTCCGCCAGGCCTGGGTCTGCTGGCTTGGTTGTGGGCACTTGCCAAGGCATGGTCAGCAGCAGGAGATCCCCAGGGCTGCATTGAAACATGTCAGAGTGCCGTCCTTGCGCTGGGAAGAGGTTCTTGTCCTCCGGGGTGGTTTTGAGAGGAGTTTCTGCCATGCGCACCCCACCATAGCGGCCCTGCCTGCGGCGTGGCTGTGTCACCGTGCGCTCTGCAGCCCTCGGTGGGGCTGGCAGCACGCTCTGCGCCGGGCAGAGGGACCACGTCTGCCGCACTGCGCCCCTTCCCCTCCTCCTGGCCATCGCACGGAGCCGTGCTGGGCGCCCGCGCCGCGGCAGAGCAGACCCGCGCAGCCCCTGTGTGCGTCCCGCGTCGCGGTGCCCGTGCTGTCTGTAGTGTGCGCTCGGTGTTAACACGGAACAAAGAAATCCCTGTGGTGTGTAGAAATGGCAAAAATCCTGACTGTTGTAAAATAAACTGAGCTATTGTGTTTCCTTTTAAATAGGCGAGTGTGCTGCTGTGCTGAAGGACTGGTGTGTTCTGTGCTGTGACCTAAGGGGGGAAAGGAATAAAATGTCGTTTTTATTGGTGCCTGGCTGCGTCGTCTCAGAGGCCGGGGCCGTTCAGGTCTGGGGAAGCGGGACCAGGGCTCCAGCCCTGTGGGGACACTGGCTGGGCAGGCCGGCGAGCAGCTGCCCACGCCGTCCCTGTGCCGGCAGCGCCGGCAGCCAGGCTGGGCGGAGGGGAGCGATGGCAGCGCGTCCCCCCGGCAGCACAGATGGGCTTTGTGCTGCCCGCGGCAGGCTGGGCGAGCCCCCTCCCCACCGCACTCTTTTCTGCAGCCAGCAGCACTTTCAACAATGGCCAGAGACTGTGTGAAGGGAGCAGCGAGCCCGGCTGCACATCCCTGAGGGATGCGGGCACAGAGCCCCCTTGTCCCTCGGCCACTGGCACACCCACCCAGGGGCTGCTGGGCAGTGTCTGGGCTCCATGACAGCAGGGTGGCCCCATGCAGCACCCTCCCAGGGCTTGGCTTGACCCACTGGCACTGGAGCTGAGCTGTCCTGAGCACCAGGCGCCCGCACCCCTCGAGCCCTGGGCATTGCGAGGGGGGCACACCCTGCGCTGGTTTCCCCCGGCCACCGCAGCCCTAATCGGCTTGGGCGCGTGACTCCCGCTCCCTGATTGCCAGATTAGAGCAAACTGGATTGAACAGCCCGCCTGGCAGCTGGCCTGGCTGCCCAGGACCAGCGCAGCCCCCGGGGTGCAGCATCCTGGTACCCACTGCCAGGCAGGGGTGCAGCACAGACGTGGCCGTGCCGGCGTGCCGCGGGGGACCCCAGATGGCTCAGCTCTGGGCTGGGAGGCACCGACCAGCCGTGGGGGACCCGCAGTGCCAGGCTGCGGGGACGGGGTGTGCCAGCTGCTTCTCTCCAGCAAAATGCAGTCGCAGCCTGTACCCGAGCCCATCCCTCTGCCCCCCGCCTCGGGCTCGCCGCCGCAGCGGGGGGTGAAGCAGGGTTGGCCCGATGTTTGGAAAGCAAGGGAGGGTGTGCCGACCCCCTCCCAGCTGGGACAGGGCCACCCGCAGCCCCAGGGTGCCCAGCTCTCCCGCTGGCTGGCACGGTGGGCGCGCTCCCTGCCCTCCCCTCCCAGGCCTCCCTCCCTGCGCCTCCCCGCGTGACTGCGATAAACATTACACCGAGGCCATTAATGTTTAATGAGGTTTGCCTCTCAATTAATGTGCTTTCCCGTGGGCGCGGGCTGCCAGAGCAAGACGCCCGCCGGACGCCACAGCGACGCGATGGGTGACGGTAAGGTGCTCGGGGAGCGGGGTGCTGCTGCTCAGCCCACCCCAAAGGGGCTTCCCTGGGAGGGCAGACACTTTCATGGGGGCATCTCCATGTGAGGAACAGGGCTGGTCGCTCCTGCCACGCAGGAGCCTGCACGGGAAAGCTCTCACGGGGGATTCGGGGGAGACACGGGGATGAATCCCCAGAGCTCTGAGCCCGCTGGCGCTCTGGTGCTGGCTGGCGTTCGGCTTCTCAGGGGGATCGCTCCTTCCAAATGGCTCCTGCAGAGGGATGCTCCATCAGGTAAGGTGGCTCCGTCCTGCCGGCGTGGAGGGAGGCTGCCGGGACGCACAGCGGTGCCAGGTGTCTGCCCGAGGGCTTGTTGGGTGCTGTGTGCCACCGGAGCAGGGTCATCGCTGCCCCACTGCGTCCTGTGGGCAGCGGCACTGCCCGGGGCACCACCGAGGCTGCTCTGCCCGTGGCGCAGCCGTAGCAAATAGCAACCAGCTGCTCGAAGCGATTGAGCTGGGTGCCTGTCTGCAGCTTCACCTGGCGCTCGACTGCTGTGCATCCTGTGAATGCATCCCGCGAAACTTTAAACTTCCTGGGGTGAAAGACAGGAATTTGGGAATCCTTTACTGGCTCAGCTAGACCCTGAGGATATTGGAGCACTCTTGCTTACAGCCTGCGTTCCTGATCTTCCTCACCTCGCCTCTTTATCCAGGTGCCCACCATGAGCGCAGCACCCAGGCCCTGGTTCTCACTTTGATTTCTCTTTTCCAGAGCAAGTGCCCGAGCAGGGCCCGGACAGGTTCAGCTACGGTGAGTGTGTGCCCCGTGCAGCCGGGGCTGGGGGCGCGGGACGGGCAGCGCACCCGCGGCTCAGCCCCGCAGCCCGGCCGCGCTGACACCCGCTCGCCTCTCCTCCCCAGACTATGAGACCGTCCGCAACGGGGGCCTGATCTTTGCTGTTGTGGCTTTTGTCATCGGGCTCCTCGTCATCCTCAGTGAGTGTCCCGGGTGGGCCGGTGCCCCGGGTTCTGTTCCCTGTGCCAGGCGCTGGGCGGGCGCCGGGGCGGGGGGGCTGCCAACCCTGCCCTGCACATGAGGGGTGGGCATTGCCCGCCGCTGGGGCAGCCTGGGAAAATTCCTTCTAGGCAAGCTCCCAACAGACAGCGAGTTGGGAAGGAGAACACATAAATATTTAGCGTTGCCCTGTCAGCGTCAAGGCTTCAGAGAGAAGGTCACTAATTAAAAATAGCAGAGAAAACTCTGACATTTCCAGAGTGAGAAACCAGCTTTCCCAGAGCCCTCAGACCTCGGCAGCTCCCAGAAAGACCCAGTGCTGAGGGTGCAGGGCACCCTGCGACCCTGCCCATGCATACGGGTGCTGACCGCCCCGCTCCATGGGGCTGGGGACAGCCACAGCGTGGGAGCTGCACACAGCCCACCAGTTTTAGGGAGAAAGATAAGAAAACCACCTCCATTTGCGGGGGCAGCTTAGGAAAATAGGCAGACATCTGAGCAGGATCTCGTGGCTGGTGCTTTGCTGGGCAGTACCAGGGGCTTCAGCTTTGGGGTTCGGGGCGGTGCAGGGGGGGGTCCCGCAGGAGCCAAACCCGGTGGTCCCCACTGGGGGACCAGCCTGCGAGCAGGACTGCTTCACCGGAGCACAGAGGGGCAGGTGAGATGGGGCAGGGGGGGCGGCTTCATCCACAAGAGGCCTCAGTTGCTGCTCTTGCCCCAGGCCAGCGGTTCCACTGCGGGGGGAAGAAGAAGAGGAGGTGGGTATTGCACGGTTTGGGGTCAGCCTCACCTCTCCTCCCTGTCCCAGTCCCGCGAGCTGAAGGGGCTCGGGTCTCAGCTCGTGCTCCGTCCCATCTCAGACATAACACACCTCCCCTTGCTTTCTGCTCCACAGACAAGGGAAGGAGGAGGACCTGTAGCTGCAGGTAGGTTGCAGGAGGATGCACCCGGATGGCAGCCAGACTGCCTGCCTGGCTCTGCCTCTGCGTCTCGCCAGGCAGCGATGCTTCGAGGCACCCTGCTTCAGAGAAGTATCCACTGGGGGTGTATGTCAGGGGAACGGGAGCTCGAACACGCTGGCCCTGTCCGTGTAACCCTCCCACTCTGTCTGGTTTCAGAGCCGCCATGGAAACAGAACTTCATCCAAAGCAGAGAAGTCCTTGCCAAGGGCCACCCCTTGCCCCGCTCCAGTGGATCCATTACCCCGCTAACCCCAGGCCGGGCCAGAACGCAAATTGCCCACGTGCTTTCCCCTCGGTTAGATCCAGCAAGAGTTTCTTGGCTAATAAAGTTCAAGCTGAGAGCGGTTAAACTTTGTGCCTGAGGCATTTGAATCACCCACTCTCCTGGCCCAGCACCAATGTTTTTTGTGCCCTGCAGATATCTTCCAACACAGACCCAGAAAAGGTTTCCGCTCCCTCCTTCACACAGCCAGGGCACGGAGCAGCTGTCCCCAACGGGCTTCGCACCAGGGCCTGCAGAGGAACCTTCCTGCTCCTGGCCACCCTGGCTGCTCGGAAGAAACACCCCTCTCACCCAGCATGAACCCGGCTAATGGTGCCCAAATCCTGCAGCGCGTTCCCTTCCCCCGGGATTCACAGCCAGGGCTTTGCAGCACCGCCCTGCCCTGTGCAGCCTGCGGGCCGTGTCCGCTGCAGAAATGGTTGTGCGGGGCTGTTGGTGTGCGGGGCTGTTGGTGTGCGGGGCTGTTGGTGTGCGGGGCTGTTGGTGTGCGGGGCTGTTGGTGTGCTTGCCTTCCTGCAGTGCTTGAGCCAGGGGTCACTATTGGGAAGAACAGGTTTGGGATGGTGCATCCGGCTCTCCGCTCTCACAGCCTCTCTCGTCTTTGAATACAGACGGAAACACCTCTTTGAATAAAAAAAAAAAAAAAAAGGAGGAACAAAACTCTCCCGCAATTGGGCGGCGAGCGAGGAGGAGGGAGGGTCCCGCGGGAGCGCCGGTGCGCGGGTCCGACGCGGCCACCCAGCGAGCAGCGCGGTGGCCCCGGTGGCACTTCCGCTGGGCCCGCAGCTCCCGGGACCCCCCGGCACCCCGAGCCTTGCCCGGCATCCCGAGCACCCGCGGCTGCAGCGCCGGGCACAGCGCGGAGCTCGGTGCGCTCCCGGTGCCGCTGCCGGTGCCGCTCCCGGTGCCGCTGCCGGTGCCGCTGCCGGTGCCGCTCCCGGTGCCGGCGCGGCCGCGCTGCTGCTGCCGCCTGGCGCCCGCCGCGCTGCGCACACGCGGGAGCGGGCCGGGCTGCGAGCGCCTCCTGCCCGGCGCGGAGTGTCCCCGCTTTGGGAAGGCTCCGCTGGGTCCTCGGACCTGCGTGGCCCCGCGTTCTGGGAGCCCCAGCGTCTCGGCGCCGCTGGCGGAGGAGAAACCGGCTCACCTGGTCCCTTTGGGCTTCGATTGAGGTCAGGCATTGACAGTAAAATAGGATTAGCCGGGGGAAGGTTATTAGACAAAATCCGTGCAATTTGTCTAATCTGAGGTGCTTATTTAACACAGTAAGGAGATTATTTTGAAATATAATTTTGACTTGACACTGACCCACTAACAAAGATTCGTTGCAGCTCTGCACAGCTCCAAGTCACAGCGTCTGTGGGCAGGAGAAGAAAAGCTCCTGTTGAACAGCACAGACAAGCTGAAGGGTTTGCTTGCAGCACAGGCCTGCCTGCTTCCCGCTTTGAGCCTGGTCCTTGCCAGCAAGGAGTGCAGTGTGGCTGTGTCCCCCTGAAGACAGAGCTAAAGGACACGGCAGCCAGCGGACTAAATGAGCCCCAGCCGCAGTGGGCTCTCACATTCCTGAGGCCCAGGGCTCCCCATCTTCCGCAGTGCCCAGCCATGCCGGGGCTCGGGGCACAGGGATGCCCTTCAGGGCGCACGTCCCCTGGCCCCCCAGGGAGCCCTGCAGACTGAGCCCTGCAGCTCCGAGGGAGGAGATTAAGGGGAACGAAAAGCCGTGTCTGGCTCCCTGCACGGGGGGATCTCTGTCTCGGCACCAGATGGCATTAATAGCATTATTCTGCACGGCTTGCGGACACGGACGTGTGCACGCACACTCGCACAGCCCTTCGCACCTCCAGCTGGGGCTTGGGGGCTGTGCCACGGGTCAGAGAGGGTGGCAGGGCGTGCAGCAGCAGAGCAGGACGTGCTGCTGGCACCCGAGACTTGCCCTAGGGGTTACATCTGGAGGCCAGGCTCTTAGAGCCACACTGCGAGCAGCCCGGCTCGGTGCCCCTCCAGGCTGGCACCTGGGAGCCAGGAACAGAGGAAAGCCATGAGCAAACGGTACCATGTGTGGTGAATGCGGTGCCGCTGTGGCAGGGCAGGTGTGCTGCCAGCAGCCCCTGCTCACCAGGGCAGCACAGAGACATGAGCCACTTCTGCGGCAAGGCTCTCTGCGCCTCACCACACTCCACGGGCCTTTGCTTTGGACACTGAGCCTGGGAGCTGTGGGCGGGGGTGGCCATGGTCCCTGCAGCCCTTTCCCCGTGGCCGCAGCCCCACGGGTCAGCCAGGAGCCGCCGGCCTCGGTGACGAGCGTTCGTCTTCTCCCCTGAACCAGGCAATCTTGGAGGATTTATCTCACAGTCCCTTGAGCCATTAATCTTCTCAAAGTAAATCTTTTCGGTGACACAAAGGGGATTGGGTAAATAATACAGTGGACAACTGGAGTGTCCTTTTCCTCTGGGAAGACTTCCAGTTTTGAACAGCTTCCCCTTGGCACTGGCTACTCCCTGTTTGCTTCACCAGTCTCTGGACAGACAGGTACGAGATGGGGGGCTCCAACTGGCTGTGCCTTGGCCAGTATGTGTGTCTAATCCCCAGCTGGAGGGGAGGAGATGAGGCACGGGCGCAGGAGCAGGAGCAGCAGCCGGGAGGATGGCTGCTCAGCTCGCCCAGCCTGCAGCTCGCCAGCACCGCTCCGCCATCTCCGCCGTGCCGGGGCGCGCTTGGTCCGCCAGCGCAAAATGTCTCCTCATCAGTTAAAGCAGGAGGGCAGCAAATGGTGGCTGGTGGAGCCAAAGAGGACCAGTTGTTGGAGACGTGGGGCCGGGCTGGCGAGGAGCCAGCCACACGCCTCGTTCTCCCTTTGTTCTGCTCCCAGGAAGGTGGCGCATCCATCAACAGCAACGTGTCTGCCAAAACAGCAGTGCTCCACAGTCTTAAATTATCCTCCCGACCAAAGTAAACAGCATCTCAGGCCTCATTTCCAAGTCGCACATGCCCCAAAGCAGTGGTTATTAGGAGATGACTGCCCACACCGGGACGGACGGCTGTCCCGGAGCCGGCCTGCGGAACGGCCACGCGGCAGCGATGCGGTGAGAGCACAGCCCCAGCACCCCAGCTGCGGCACCGCCAGCCCAGGGATGGCTCCCAAATCACTTGGGCGACAGGGAAATCCAGCCCTTGGCTGCACGTTGGGATGGCAGGAGCCAGCCAGGATGCTGTGACACGGCAACACTAGGGGGAAGCAAAAATCAAGCTTTTTGCCTGGAAAATGCCTTCCCTGGGAAGCGGGAGCACGGTCCGGTCCTGGCACATCCCAGCTGCCCGCCCCAGCAGCAAAGCCCGGCTCTGGGCACCGGGTCCCGCTTGGCCCCGGGGCCGCTGGAGCCCTTCACAACCCGCAGGGGACTCGAGTCTCATCCCTTATGGTAATGTAGCTGATTCTGTGGTGCAAGTGACCAAGGGGCTCAAGGAGGATCCAGTTTGTGGGCATGTTGACCTGTGGGCACCTGCCTGGCCAAGGGCTTGCTGGCCTCATTTGGCCGGGTACAAGCCCCTCATCACCTCCAGGGCATTTATCTTTGCACCTCCCCATGTGGCAGCTGCTGCAGCTGGGGAAACTGAGGCACAGAGTGGGGTGCAACATGGTTACAACAAGGTGGGGGTGTTTCCCCCTCCGCAGCATGCTGTGCAGCCCCTGCACAGTGCCAGCCCTGGGAAGGGAGCAGGGGGCAGGACAAGCATTGCACACAGCTGGCCCTTTCGCATCCAGGTGTGCCCAGCATCAGCCCAGCTGCAGCCCGTCTGCAATTACCCACAAAGCCTTTTTCTTCCTCCACCTTGAAGGCTCCTGTTTCTTGTGTGGAGTTACTGGTGGGGCTGAGCTGGCGGGGCACCCCACAGCCTGTAGCCTGGCCCCATGGAGCAGGGCAGCCAGCGAGGGGTCACCGTGCGCTGGCTCTGGTGCTGCAGAGGTGCTGTGAGGCTAAGTTCGTGGCTGCGTGGGAAGTGCTTTGTGGAAATCGGCTCACACCAGGTAAGTAGCCCTGTTGTTTTAATGACTGCTTCCTGCGGGGGATTTGTCTGGGAGGGCGGCTGGGGGCACAGGGCTGGGGCTGGTGGGGGGCGAGCGTGCCCCGGCCGGAGGGACAGGCTGCGAGGGATGCTCCCTGCGGCGCTGCGTGTCCTGCGGCGCTGCGTGTCCTGCGGCGCTGCGTGTCCTGCGGCGCTGCGTGTCCTGCGGCGCTGCGTGTCCTTCTGCAGCGCCTGCTCCCTGACCCAGGGCAAAACTGTGGGCTGCAGCTGACCCTGGGAGCTGGGGGGGACCCTCCTTTTGGCTGCTTTCCTCTATGACCCTCTGCATGCTTGTATGGAGGCTGTTTTTAATGTATTAGAGGAAGAAATATCTGTGGGGGAAAGCAGCTGGTGGGCTAACAGGGTATGTGCGCACGGACACCCCTGTGACCCCCAGAGATCTGCACTTTGGGCATCCTGGAGCTGAGTGTAAATGCTGCCCAGAGCTGGAACAAGTGCTGGGGATGGGGGTAAAAGGAGGCTGGTCAGGTTGGAGTGGTTGTGGCAACACTGCTCCTTGCCCAAGGGGAGAGGCAAAAGCACGAGGGAAAGACCCCGATGTGCACGTTCTGCTATGATGAAATGCAGAGGGTCCCTTCTCCCAAAGTGGGAAAACAGGGCTCAGAACTGCACGTGGGGATGTGTTGCTGTAACTTCTTATGTGTCTTGTGTGGAGTTTGGGCCAGGGAAATGATTCTTTAGGACGAGCTCTTTGGCTGGCCGTGCAGCCGGGCTGCTGCGGGCTCTGCCAGGCTGCTCGCTCTGTTAGCAGCTCGGTGGCTGCAGGGTGTGGGAAGGACTTCTCCGGTGTGTTAGTGCCGCCCTCGCTTCCCGGGAGCCTCTGCTGTGCTGCCAACGTGCAGGTCAGCGCTGCCCAGATAACTGATGGGATGAGTTGCAGCCCGTCCTGATCACAGCTGTCTGATGGGATGGATGTTAGCAGGATACCAGCTTTCCGGGCTGGACGCTCGTGCAAAGGCGATGCGCAAATACTTGCTGTGCATTTCAAATACGGGAGCTGCGGGCAGGCCAGGGTCCCTAAATGGTGGCGGGGGGAAGGAGCCGAGTCCCAGGTGTGGGCGTGCAGGAGGCAGCTCGGGCTGTTTGCCCTCTGCTGCCAGACCCACACGTGCGCCCGGGAGGCTGACAAAGGCCTGGGCTGAGCCATCAACGGAGGAGCAAAACGGGCCGTAATAAATGGTGCACGCAGCTCAAGGGTTCGCCATGGCTCCCCAAGCGCGACCGGGGGCTGCTCGGTCACCCTGTCAGCCTTTAGCAGTTGTCTCTTCTTGTCTTGCCAGCAGATGCTGCCCTGTCCTGGAGGAGGGAGCTCTTGGCAGGGGGAGGTTAGTGCTCTTGGTGCAGGCTGATTTTTCTGAGCTGCAGATGATGAGGAAACTCACTGGAGATGCTGAACAGTCAAGGGAACTAAAAATGAACTAGTGAGTAGTGTTTACTCCCCTTGCACAAGCCTCAAATGGAGATCAGTGGGTGCCCTGCCAACCGCCCCTGTCCCTCCTGCCACCCCTTGTGCCCTCCTGCCGTTCACCGCTGAGGGCAGGAACTGCAACCGACCCCAACGCGCTGTGTGCCGGAGAGCTCAATGCTGTAGCAGATAATGCTGTAGCAGATTTTGCGGCTGTGCTGCCATCCTGCAGCAGCTGCTGGGGAGGAGGAAGGGGGCAGGTGCCTGGCATGCGGCTGAGGCTCCCCAGAGCCGGAGCTTTGCTTGTTGCCTTGGGTGTGGGTCTGAATACCAATTTCCTTGCGAAGTATCGGCTAACATCTGTACGTGGATGTAGGTGGCGATTGAAATGCACCTCGATTCCTAGAGGGATGTGTGGGCACCGGGTGTGCATCAGCTGCCGCTTCATCGCCTCTCGGGACGCCGGTGGCGCGGCCGCGGTACGAATGAGCCAGCAGCGAGCGGCATGGGGCCGCGAGCAGCACGTGCACGCGTGGGAGGGCTGTGTGCCGGGGACGCCCACGCACTGTGACGGAGCGGAGCTGCCGAGGCGGCCTGGGAACGGGCCGAGCAGGGGGTGGTGACGGAGCTCGGCAGCACCGAGCAACGGGAAGCAGATCCTGGGAGAGGAGGAGGAGGGAAGTCCACGGGGTGTCAGACCCACGCAGCACGGGCTCGGTGTTTGCTCCCACCTCTGCTCTGGGCTTCTTGGCACGGAGGTCTGGGCAGGTGCGTGTCCGTGGGTGAGGTGCCAGCTGCCCTTGGCGTGCTCGTCAATAAAAGGAGGGGATCTCTGGTGTGGATGGTCTGGAGTAGGGGGGGATGCGGGGGGCGTGCGGGAGCCTTAGCCCTGCCAGCTTCTCCACGTCCTTTGGCTGCGTCCCTCCTCTCTGCAACGGGAATCGCTCCCGCACGCTGTGCAAGTAGCACCTCAGCGAGAGGGGGGGGCACTCTGGCTCCCCCAGGGGACTCCCAAGTATGGAGAATTGCCATGAACCACCGTGAGCTGAAAATGGCCAAGGAGCTCGTTTTTCTAATTTATTATTTATTTTTTTTTTAAACTGGGTGATTGTGGTTAGGTTTTCAACTGCATGTAACCAGTGTTTTTTTAAAAAAAATCAGACCATAATGTTTTTTCTATCTGTTGTTTTGTTTGAAATTAGAATGCTTCAGCCTTTCGGTTTATTTTCCAACAAATTTGGATTGGAAAGCAAAGAAAACCTGCTATAATCACTTCAATAAAAGACATTCTGAACTGCTCTAATGGTCTAGACAAATTGGCTTTGGTGCAACTAAGTCTTTGGGAGTAAGATCCTAGGCTTGAATTAAGCCTTAGATAAATACACCTCAAAGTAAAGCATTAACTAGTATTTATTTGTTGTTTGCTGGCTAGAGGGATGCATGTGTAATGAAGTCTGCTAGGCCCTGTCTTGCCTATGTTCCCCTGTTCGGGGAGCTGCCTGGTCTGGGGCTGTTTGTGTGGTGGAAACTTCATTTCTGCCCTCAAGCTGCTACAAAGTGTCCGGGGGCCCCAGAAGGAGGAGCGCTCCAGCTGCAGGTTCGAGGTGTCCCGGCCATGCTGCTGTATCTCCAGCGCTGTGGCCGGGGAACGGCTCATCCCGGGAAAATCCGCCTTTGTGCAGCCGAGCTGCGGGGCTGCGGAGGATGGAGAGCGCGCCTGCTGCGCTCCGGCCGCCGGGAGAGCTCGGCTTTATGGGCTGTGACCGGCACGACCCAGCCGGCATCACCGCCCCCGGGTGCGCCCGCGGACACGGCGGCTGTTTGCCCCGGTGCGAGCCCGTGCCGGTGCGGTGCCCACCGGGGGAGGGTGTTCCCGAGCACCCCCTGCCCGCAGCGGGCTGGCCGCCGCCCGGGGGCGGAGGACGCGGAGGAGGTGGGGGGCAGCCGGGCGCTCCCCCTCGGCAGGGGAGCCCTGCGGGGCGCGGGGGCGGGGAGTGGGCGGGCGCCCGTTCCCCCCTCCCGCCGCCACTCGGGCTCCGGGAGGAGGAGGAGGAGGAGCGGCTGCGAGCTGGGCTCTGGGCACCTCACCCGGGCGGGCAGCGCGGCGGCAGGGAGCGCGGCACGCCGGGGCACCGCACCGTCCGCAATTGCGCCGCAGCCCGGGGCCATAGCTGCTCTTTATGGCATGTGGCTGGTAACTTTTTTCCTGCTGTACTCTTTGCGGAAAGGTACGTGGCCCCGGGGACGAGGGGGGGGCGCGCCGGGCACCGGCCGGGTGGCGTCGGGCTCGCCCCGGGAGCGGAGCCCCGGCCGCGCGTCCCGGCGGAGCGGCTGAGCCGGGCTCGGGGCTCGGCGAGGAGCGCTCCGGGTGCGCGTCCCCCGGGCTCCGGGTGCGCATCCCGGGGCTGGCGGAGCGCTCGGTGCGGACGGCGGCGCCGGGCCGGGGCAGCGCGGCCCGGAGCGATCGCGGAGCCGCCGCTCGGCCGAGCCCCGCGGGTCGCCCGGGCTGAAGCGCCGCACCGACGTGCGCAGCATCCCCGGCCCGGGCGCGCAGCGGCGCTTCCCAGAGCTGCGCCTTGTGCCCCCACTTCCCGGGACTACTCAGCCGAAATCCAGCGATGCTTTAAAAAGCGCATCCTTCCCTCTGGGAACGCTGTGTTAAGTGTAACCCAGTGGCTTGGTATAAACAAGATTGGGTGGGGGGGGAAATCGTGAAACAAGTGTATCTAGGAGACGCTGTCCTGAAGATTAGAGATGAATTTAAAGTTGGAGATTAAGCGAATTCTGCCCAAATCTATAGAGGTAATACTCTAAACCGAGCCTCTGCTATAGATGCAATTAAAAAAGAAAGGCAAGGAGCGGCACGTAACATGAGTAGTTAAATCACAGTGCATTTGTTACAACAATCAATCGATGTTACATAAAGGACTTGCCCATTTCCGAATCTGCGGGAATTTTTAATTACGTTTCTGTAATAAATTATCCCTTTGCACATGACCTAACCTGCAGATACGGTAATGGAAGCGCCCACCTTTTGGAAAGTTGTCTGCTCGGAGGATGTAAAATGTCATTTAACCTAATTATCTTTTTTGACATTTGAGAGCAGCAAGGGGGAAATTTTAGGAAATGAGGAGAGTGAAAGAAAAAGGATGGAGCTGCATCTTTACATGAGACTTCTCTTGCTGCCTATTACATTACCCATTCAGCTGAATGTTAATCCAATGAAAAATATTTACCAAGGTTTAATAAGGCATCCTGTCCAGTTGTGTGGTGATGATCAATTATTCCATCAATTATTAATTATGGAATAGCTGCTTTATTTGAGCTGGAGTAAGGCTGCGTTTGGGAGCTTTACCCAAAATCGCTATTGTGTTTAGGATCTGCTGAGCTGAATGTGCCAGTGTCTGCTTTGCTTACATTTGCATTTTTTACTGTGCTAAAAGGAGAAATCAAACCCAAATAACCACTGAGGATGCTGCAATTTCTTGCCCCCCAATAGTCAAAATGATAAAGAGCTGCACCGGCTGTATCGCTTTTGCATGGTTTAAGCCCCAGCTTCTTGGAGAGGGATCTCTTCCCACAGAGCTATCTCATCTGAGAACGGCAAATTAAAAGCCTCCATTAGCACAACTCCTCGTGGCCTCATTTTCTCTTTTTTAAGAAATAAAATGTATCTCCAGTGTTGAACAGTCCTGGTGATGGAAAGTGTTAAAGCGAGATGGTTCCAAAGAGAGGACCGCGATACAATGGGAGTTTCATTATAATAATAGGATAAAAAAATGAATTGCTTAATGCATGATAAACCTCTCAGATACTTAATATTTCTGGGCATTGAAGCACATCCTTTTTAACATGTTTCTGCTGTAGAACAAGAGCTCAAGTAGAAACAGAAAGCAAATAAACATTTGATCCAGGGACCACTGAAGTTGAGAAATCCCTCGATGGGCTGTAGCTGCTTATTTCTCCCCTGCTTATAAAATAAACCAAAATGGGCGGTTGGCAAGCAAACAAACAGGGGGCTGAGCAGAAGGACGGTCTGGCAGGGTGGGTGAGAGCAGCCAGGCAGAGGAGGAGGGGAGGCGAGTGGCGTGATGAAGAGCACGCTGGTCAAAATTGAGAGCTTTGGAGCTGGGGAAGCATCTCCCTGCGTGTTCTCGCTGGATCCCTCTGCCGCCTGATTTATATTGGCATTATATTTACATTATGTTCCTGTATTGGGTGCAGTGAACTATGCAGCTTGTGTTTTTTAATCTCTCCCCATCTCGGCCCCCCAGCGTGGCACAGCGCTCGTTTGTCTCTGAAATGAAACATGGAAACCTCATTAAATGCACGGAGGAGAAGCCTGCAGTGCTGAGCTCCTCGCCATGCCCGGCTTCGTTTGCCCTGCGGAGAGCCAAAATTTCCCCGCATGAGGAGCCACCGTGGCCACTTGCCCACAGCCCTTACCTGCACCTGGCGTGGGCTCAGGGCTGCCCCTGCCTTTGGATGAGAAAACCCATGTCGGCAACCCGAATGTGTCTGGTGCATTTGTTGTCTGGAGGCGCAGGCTGTGCCTGGCGCGGGTGCCGAGTGCCGGGGCTGTGCGGTGGAGCTGCGGGCTGAGCTCCGGGCAGCCGCGGCACCGGGTGTCTTTGTGCCGTGGCGCTCGGGTCCCTGCCCGGCTGGTCCCGGGGTCCAGGGATGGTGGCGAGAGCTCCGTCCTCCTTTGAAGCAGCTGATGAACCGAGTGCAAGAATGAAGCTGGAAGCTTCTGTCTGTGGCAGGAATTCTTTTGACGTGGCGGCACGCGAGTTCCGAGCCGTGCCTTGGATCACATGAAGTCATCTCGCAGCCAAATAAGCAGGCTGTTAATAAGCGTGACTTCCTAGGAGGGCACGGAGGAGGAAGGTGTTTGGTTGTTGCAGTCGTTACGGCACGTGCGTTGCTGGGAGGCTTATGCAGTGGCAGCTTTGGGTGCAGAGTGTTTCTTGTCTTTGGAATCTAGATTATAGCCAGCTACATATTTTTACATAATCATGATTTTGTCAGTTATCCTTTCCCTGCCTGTAGATCCTTAAGAAATATCCCCCACCACATACAATCTGCATGTTGCCGCCATCATCTGCCAGCAGAGCTGTACCAAATATTTAGGAAATGCATTTCCCGGCTCTCGCTTGCTGCCTCAGCTGCTGCCTCTTGAAAGGGCCGTGTTGGCTCCTCCGGGAGAGGAGGGACTGAGCACAACTTAGAGGGGAGAGGGGAGTGTGAACGAGGCTTTGGAGCTTGCTCCATGCCCCTGTTTCTCATACCTGTTGGCTGTATAATAGAAGTCCTCGTCCCCACCTCGTCACAGCAGCGTGCGGGCTGCGGCGTGCCGGACGGCATGGGCCAGTGGCTCCGTGGGAAGCCTGGTGGCAAGTGTGCGTGGCCTCTGGTGCATCCCGTGTACCCGCTTGGCCTGGCCCTGGCCTCCCCGGGCTCCGTAATGTCACCAGATGTCCTTTTGGGACTTGGTTGCTGCCCCTCGGGCTTCACGTTCAGCGTGGCTGTGGAAGGGGGAGCCTGGGCTAGTTCCTCACCCCCGAGCACTGAGGGTCCCCGGGGAGGCTCGGGCAGGTTTTGGCGCTCGGGAGGCGGTGCAGAGCTGCAGGATGTCCCGCTCGGGCTCAGCCCCCTGTCTGGATGGGGTGCTGAGAGCGGTACCTCCAGCAAGCCAACGTGGGCTGTTCCAGGGACAGGCAAATCAGCGGGGAATGCTTTTTTTTTTCCAGGCAAGGGTTACAGCTGCAGCCTGGGTGCTGTCGTAATAGCTGTAGGTGGTTCAGGCCTTAATTTCCATGCAGATGCACTAAGGAGCAGGCGGCTCCGTGTGTGAGCGATGCCCTCGCCCGCGGGGGACCAGAGGCACCGTTCTCCTTGGCTCCCTCTCCGGGTCGCGGTGACGGCGGCTGCGAGTCCCGAAGGACCGTGGTGTTCAGACCAGAGGGGCTGTGCCCCAAGGGTGGGACTCCTGCGGTGCCCAAAATACAACGCTGCGGGGCAGGAAAGGTGCTGGGGCAAGTGTTTGCTGCGCTGGGCACCAGCTGAACGCCTCGGGCCTCGCTCCGTGTTCCACGGCACAGCTTCCAGCCCCAAGACGGGAGGCAGGCTGCGTGCGCCTCTTGTGCTCCGCTGCAAAGGTCTCGCGTTTCTCATCTCAGCTGCCTCTCTCCCCGTCCCTTCCGTGATGCTCCTCGCAGATGCCACTTCTCGCTCTGTCAGCTCCAAGGTCACTCCCTTCGTTAGGAGAAAAGCTATTAAAAGTGTCCTGAAGATGAGGGCTTGAAGGATGCTCGTTGCAGGGAAGGCCAACCGCTGCCCCAGCATTACAAATGTGCGGGCAGGCTGTGATGGAATTACTGTCGAATCTTGAGGCAGTAGAGAGGAAAGATTAGGACTTGCCACCTACCTGTGATTCCCACCCCACGATGCGTGCCGAGCTTCGGTTCACTTTCTCCTTGAACAGGGCAGGTGTCAAGCACCCTTAATGAGGATAATAAATGAGCGACTAGGTGGTGATTAGCCTGCTGTTCTTCACAATGTCCCTGCAGCCGTCGCAGCCTGTGGCTGGAGGAGCCCCGGTGGCTCGTGCAGCCCCTTGCTGGCTGTGGTTGGGGTTGTGGAGGAGCCCCGGTGGCTCGTGCAGCCCCTCGCTGGCTGTGGTTGGGGTTGTGGAGGAGCCCCGGTGGCTCGTGCAGCCCCGTGCTGGCTGTGGTTGGGGTTGTGGAGGAGCCCCGGTGGCTCCTGCAGCCCCTCGCTGGCTGTGGTTGGGGTTGTGCCGCAGCAGTTCACCCACGACGGGCACCTGGGCGCTCAGAGCGCCGAGCCCAGGGAGGGAGGGCTTGGGAAGGGTGCAGCTGGTGGGATAACGTGAGCTTGAGTGGGCGCCTGCCCTTCCCAAGGTGCTGCAAAACCTCCTCTTGAATGCCAACAGCGCGTGGAATTGTGGCAAATAGTCCGGCCTCCCGTGGCCAGCGTGTTGTAAAGTGCTCAGGCAGTCAGTGGCCTCTGCCACCCCTTGAGGAGCGGTGCCAGCCCTGGCTGGATTGCCTGTGCCTGGAGGATTGCGTGTGCACCCCCAAAATGCACCTTGTTTAGCCTTTTCCTGTCTCTGGGGGGTTTCCACCCAGGTACTGATGTGCCAAAGACCTTGTTCAGCCTTGAGGAGCTTGCTGGGGTTGGCACAGGACTGGCTCCAGGGTCCTGGGCAAGTAGCTTGCTGAGATGGGTGATGTGTGTGCATCGTGGTCAGAAAGGGCTGCTTAGCTCAGGAGAAACGTCTCTGTGACTGGGCTGGCATGCAGCTGGTTGTTGTGTGTCCTAGAGCCGCGTCACGGAGAAGGACGGGCTCTTCCCGTGAGCCCGGGGGGAGAGGAGGGGTTGCATTGCTGGGCGCTCGCCGGGAGGTGATGGCATTTTGTGCTTACGCGGGCTGGGCTTTCGCGCAGGACTCGCACCTCCATCTCAGCTGCCGCTTCCAGGAACGTGTGGCTCGGTGACAGATCCTGGGGTCAGCTTATGGCCGCTCTGCCTCAGCCCCACGTTAGAGCAAATGGGCGGTTGGGTGCAGCACCGTGCTCTGCGGTGCCGGCTGCGCCACCGGAGCTGGCGGAGTTTGGGAAGTCCAGCGAGCAAGACGAGTAAATATTCTGAAGGGGTGATAGCAAAATGGCTTGCTTCTCCCAGCTCAGATAGAGATATTAATATTTCAATACCTCTAGGTTGTAATTTACTACAATTTAAGAAGATTGCACTGTGATAACTTAAAATACTAGATAACTAAAATAACTAGCGAAGTCTCCGGCGGCGCGCTGGGCTTTGTGCAGCTTCCAGCTGCCGGTCTCGGGGCTGGTGCTGCGCGCCTGCGCCGCCGCGTCCTCCTCAGCACTAACTGTTCCATTTTGGCTCCTCCAGCCTCCTCTTTTCAGGTTCATGGGAATTAATGCCCTCGATATGTAGGTTAGGGTCAGCACATCTGACCAGATGTGAGCAGTGATTTCTGGTTTAAAAATATTGCAGTGCTATTTCTAAATGTTTAATCTCTCTCAGTGATTTGGAGACAGTTTTATGAAACATGGAATTAGGATGGTGCTCAATGCTAAATGGTAAAGGAGATTATGTGGATTTAACTCTATGCGTCTGTCACATAACTATTGCCAATCCCATAACTTCCATTTTCTATTAAAAATCCGTTTCCCCCTTTGACCTGAAAAAGCTTTACGGGTAATCTGAATTTCTCTGTTTATGAGGTATTTTTCCACTCTCGCCCGTCCCTCTAGAGCCGCCTGGGAGGAGAGGTTTCCCTGGCAGGCTGTGGGTGCTCTCCCGCTGCTATGGTGCGGGATCCCTCCCCGGCCGGGTTTGGGAGATGCCGACAGGGCGTGGGGCAGAGCCGGGCGGTGTTGGGCGCTGGGCACCGCGGGATGCTCCTGCTCCTGCTCCGGGGCCGGCAGGCGCTGGGTGATGGCTCCAGCCACCTTCTGCTGCGCTCAGGCGACGGCGGTGCCGCAGATAGCACAGCGCTGCTCGCACGTGCTCCGTGCTCCTTCCGCTGCCTGCAAACGCGCCACTTCCCTCTTTCGTGTGTTTGGGAGAAGCACCGCGCTGTTCCCATGAAGGGAAGTGCTGATTCGTGACGACAAACCAGCCTGGAGATGTCACCAAGTGACACCTGCAGGGCGTGCGGTGGCCCCGTGGCTCTGCAAAGCCTGGCTCTGCAAAGCCTGGCTCTGCAAAGCCTGGCGCTGCTGTGCGCCGGGCTCGGCTGAGCACGTTCCTCCTCTGGTCCGTTGTTCTTCTGGTGCTCGTCAGCAAGGGAGGAAAATTAAATGGCTTTGTCTACTTCTGCCTGCGTGTGGACGCAGGGAACTGGGGCGTGGGGAGATATGGAGATGCCTTTTTCACCTGTAAATCTGTTGTCTCGTGTGGTGGCAGCGCTGGACCTTGCTGGTGAGCTAATCCGCTCCATGGTGGCTTTGCTGGGCTGAGCGATGCCCCTGACGTGGGACAGCCGGGCTCCGAGTAGATGAGGGAGGAAACGTTGTCATTTTAGGTGACGATTCAGTGCAGAGTACACAGAGAACAAGAACCAGGTGCTTTTGCCTCTGATTTAGTGGGTCCTGAAAGAGACGTGAGCTGGGAGGAGGACGGAGAGGACTCTGCTCTGGGAAGGGGTGAGGTGTCTCGGGGTTTTCTGTCTTGACGTGGCTGAGGGCAGCGTGGAGCGGGCTGGTGGCACAACACGGAGCCAGGACAGGCACTCAACCAGCCTCTCCTCCGGCGAGCAGCTGTGGTGGCCTCGGAGCTGAAGCAAGGCTCTCCAGATGAGGCTTTCCTTCTCCCCCCAGCTCCTGTCCCCTCCTCCCCAAGTTAAGAAATCGAGGTCACGGAGGGTCCCCCGTGACTCGTTTTGAACCGGCGGCACAGTAGTGATCTGCTTATTGGCTCTGCGGCACCACGAGCCGTGTTCTCAGCCAGAGCTATTAATACACCCGCCGAGGGCCGCTTGCTATATCCCTGTCCTTCCGCCCACTTGGAAAGAGTGCGGCTAAAAAAAGAAAACGGATCTAAAGTGACTGGGGGCCTCCTCATCCTTATTTATAGGCAATCTTGCTCGCTTTGGTGGAGCAGGGGGAGCTCGTGGTCCTGGAGAGTGGGAAGGAGGGACGGGAGCAGTTGGGTGGAGAGGTCCCTTCCCTCGCTGTGGAGAAGGGAAGCGCGTTTCTGCAGCACTCGTGGTGCCCTGGAGAGATGCTCCTGGGCATCTGGGCGATGCCTTGGACTGTGCCCTTGAACCTGCGCATCTCCATCTTCCCATGGGCGATGTGGCGATGCCAGGCGGCCGCTCAGGCTTTGGGCAGGGTGGACCTGGGCTTCCCGTGGCTCCGGCAGAGGGGAGCAGCACGGAACCCAGTTTTCCTGCCCCTCTCCCGGGGCTGCAGCGTTTGGGGGCAGTGGCAGGGTGGTGGGCAGAGATCTCTGCCCTGCTTTGGGAGGTTTGCACGGGCTGTGCTGGTGTTGCCGATGGGCAGCGATGAGGCACAGGGGTGCTGACTGGCTGCTGCTCCGGGCTGGGGGACATCGGGGTTTGCAGGAGAAACGGCGTTGGTTTGCTGTGCCTGGTTCCTCGTTGCTGCACGTGGGTGTCCGCAGCCCTGTGGGTGCCGAGGCACGGCCGGACCACGTGCTCAGCGCTGCCTGGGCGCGTTCGGCCACCTGGGGCGGCCTTGGGGGGCTGCCCTGCGTACCCTGGCTCGCACAGCCCCTCGTTGTCCTCGCGAGGTGCCTGTGAGCCCTGGTCCGTGCTGCCAGCGAGAGCGCTGGCCTGTGAACGTGGCCGTTACGCTTGCAGCCCACGCACGGGGGCTCCTCCGCTCCCTGCTCTGCTGCGCGGGCCGGGGCTGTGCCGGGGCGCTGCCGGTGCCGCTGGGGATCGGCTGGTTCTGTAGTAACCCCGCGCCGTGTGGCCTCTGCTTTCTCCGCAGCACATGCTGAAGATGTTGGAACCAGCCTCTACTTTGTGAACGACTCTATCCAGCAGGTCACCTTCTCCAGCACAGTGGGGGTGGTGATCCCCTGCCCGGCAGCAGGGTCACCCAGCGCCATCCTTCGGTGGTACCTGGCCACGGGCGACGACATCTACGATGTGCCCCACATCCGGCATGTCCATGCCAATGGGACTTTGCAGCTCTACCCCTTCTCGCCATCAGCCTTCAATAGCTTTATCCACGACAACGACTACTTCTGCACCGCGGAGAACTCGGCTGGCAAAATCAGGAGCCCGAATATCCGTGTTAAAGCAGGTAGGAGCTGTCTGTGGGCGCTGGGGTTTGGATGAGGTGTCGGCGACAGGGCTGGGGTGGCAGCGGGGGGGACACGCAGCCTGGGGGTCTGCAGCGGGTGCGTGGAGACCGCGATGTGGCTGCAGACTCACAGCCAGAGGTCGTCTCCCCTGGAGCTGGTGTTGCACACCCAGCTGTGCACGGGGCTTTCTGTGGCTGCGGAGCAGCCGGAGCACATCTGTGTGCGGCGGGGAGACCCCACCGCGCCCCTCAGACCCGTCTGTTCCCGCCGGAGCATCCAGCCCCAACATGCTAAGGCTTATTAAGCAAAAAAGAAAGAAAAAAAGGAGGAGTATGGCAAAGAGTTGATTCCAAAAGCCATTATAGTAAATTATTGACTAGGCTGAGGAGGGCTAATAGCTCAGGAATGGCTTCATTATGTAACCTATTAAAAGTGGGGCTAGCAGAGGGGACATGACAGAAGTGACTACAGGGTTTTTTAATTTTAATACCTTGTACTGCAGAGTAAATTGGTACTAACCCCCTTCTGCGGAGTGAATGATTTACCAGCGCTATCAGGTCACCCGTAAGCCAGAGCTCGGTGAAGAAGGGGCGGCAGGCGTGTCGTGGCCCGTGCCGGGCGGGCAGCCTTCCTTGGCTCTTCCCCTGCATGCCGAGGGCTTGGCGGGGTCACCGCAGGGCAGGAGCGGAGCTGAGCCCTCTCGCCATGGGGTCTGGTGCCCCCCTGCTGTCGGGGTCAGCTGAGAGCGCAGCCGCCCCGTCCCGCAGCCGCTGCGGTGAGCAGGAGCTGTGGGTGCGTGGTGGGGACGCACACCCGGGGCTCTGAGGCCACCAGGACGGCTCCGGCTGTGGCAGCGTGAAGTGCTTCAGCTTTATGGCATTTGGAAATGGTCGTGAAACGTTCCCCTGCTTCTGCTTCCTCCCGGTCGTCTTGCATCCCAGTCACTCCCCAGTGCTTTGTAATGGCAGTGCACTGAGCAAAGCCAATTAAAGCTGTATAAAGAAAGCAAATGAAACACAGCTGAAAATATAAGGCATTGGGAAAATCTCCGGAAGCTTTGGAGGAGCTGTTGGTGAGCACACGGAGCAAAGCTCTGCAGGCAGAGGAGGGTCTGAAGTGTGCTGGTTGTGGCCATGTGTTAACCTGGGAATTATTCCCGGGGCAGCAAAAGGCCAGGAGCCCCAGTTCAGAGCTGGGCGGTGTGGGGACCGTCTTTGGGGACAGCATGGGGACAGGTCGGTGCCCATGCAGCAGGTCTGCGCCAGCTCAGGTCACGGCAGTGCTGGGTGTGTAGGAGCTGGGCTGGATGTTCCTTGTGGTCCCCGCTGGCCTTTAAAGCCCGTGAATAAACCTGCTCCATGTGGTTAAAGAGGCTTTGGCCAGCTAATCTGCTTTGGAGTCCCTTTCCGTGGCTTCTCCCCATGTCCTCGCGGCCCTGGCCTTCGTCCTCTGCCAGGGCGCCGGGTGGATGGCAGAGCGGGCTGGAGGCGGCTCCCAACCCCCCTGCAGCAGAGCAGGGTGCCCCGCAAACCTGGGAGATGGAGCCGCCTTGCTGGTTGGTGTGAGGAACGCAATGCATGGCCAGCGGTGCTTTCCACGCGGGAAAACACCTTCCCTTGGGGGCTGCTGAGGAATTCTGTCACAGGAGGTTTGTTGAGGTGCTTCTGCTCTGGATGAGGCTCTTGTTAAATGACGAAACGAATTCACGTGTGTCTCGCGATAGCGATGCTGCGGTGCCTGCATCCTGCAGGGCACAGTTGTTGTCACAGTAAGGAGACACCTGCACTCATGGTGTTTTATACTTAAACTTGAGGAGTTTATGGTGTCTGTGTGTTACTGGGCACAGCGACTCCTTGGTGTCTTTCAGCAGGGGCCGGGGTGGGTCCAGCCCACCTGGCGAGGGGTGGCCCTGGGGAGTTGTCGCTGGTCCAGGGATGTCAAGGGTTGTGCAGCTCCCAGAGGAACAGGGCACGTGGTGGGAACAGCTGGTGGCTCCCGCTGTGGCATGGCTTGGAAGATTGTCACCTGCTTCCCGCAGTGTTCCTTCGGCGGGTCTAGGAGGGTGCCGGGCTCTGTGTCACCGGCTCTCACTCCCTGGTGCCCTGTGGCTGCGTTTTCAGCATCCAGCAGTGAAATGATTAGGGACCCTGAACCTTAGGGCTACTGAATGCCCTTGGTCCCTGTGCTGGAGCTGCAAACCTCTGCCTGAGCAGCTTTGGTGACCGCAAAGCCAGCAGCTTGTGTCAGCGGGTGACACCGGGGACCGCCGCAGGGTCCCAGCGGCAGGGCCGGGCATCCCCTCGGCACGTTCTCCAAAGCAGAGCCGCTTCCTTCCCCGGGAAGGTGGGCCAAGTGTTTTGGGTGGAAGCCGCTTGCTGCCGGGTGGGTTGGTTTGTTTGGGAAACGTGGGATTAAAGCAAGAGGAAGTGTGTTTTCTCCCAGCACTGTCATGCTACCAACCATCTGCTTTTCTCTACAGTTTTCAGGGAACCGTACACTGTTCGGGTGGAGGACCAAAGGTCGATGCGTGGAAACGTGGCTGTTTTCAAGTGCCTCATCCCCTCTTCAGTGCAGGAATACGTTAGCGTTGTGTCCTGGGAGAAAGACACCGTTTCTATCATCCCAGGTAAGAGACGAGCCACTGTTTTTTTGGAAACTCTGACCTGTTTTGCCATGTGGGAGACTCAGTCATGGAGGGTCTTTTTTTTGGCGCATTGTCTGTGCCTGTGCTGCCCAAGCAAAAGCTTTTATTGATGATCATCTTGCGGCTTTGTACTGGCAGACATTGGCGGTGGGAGCAGACGCGTTGTGCTCAGAGTCTCCTTGGTGATGCGGTTAGTACTGTGGTGTTTTGGGGCTGATGGATGTTTGGTGTGTGCCAGCACGTGTGCCCTGTCCGGGCTTCCCCGCAACCCAGCGCGTTTTGGGTTTGGACAAGGGGAGAAGCGTCTGCGCGCGCTGCCCGTGTCCCGGCTCCCACGCTCAGCGCCGGTTTTCACATTGTCAGGATGGCGCACAAGTAGATATTCCAACTTCTCTCGCAAGTTTTCACAACCGTTCCAGCCGTGGGGAAAGGAACGTGACCACAATGGCATCGTGTGCCTCTTCGCCGTGTTGACACCTGCTTCGTGCCCCTGTGCCGTGTTGTCTGCCCCACAGCCCGGGCCGTGCCCTGCCCAGCGCTGGCCTTGCCGTGCCTTGGTGCGCAGGGGGACAGCGGAGCCCGTCTCTGCAGGGACTTTGCAGCTGGGGGTGTTTTGCCTGGGTGGTTTTTGGCCCAGCCGTGCTGTGCAGCAGCGCCTCGGTACCGCCGCTCGGGCTCGTCGCGGCTTCGGAGCAGCGCGGGGGCTGCGGGCAGGTGCTGGCGCAGCGTGGGGCCGGCCCCGTGTCCTCGTGTGCCGGGGTGACCTCGTGGCTCCCTCCTCAGCGCCAGTATTGATGGCAGCGCTGGCTGCCCTGCACAGCATGTGTAAGCTCGTAGTAAAGCAATCAATACCGCTTTCCCCGGGGGGATCCGGAGAGAATTAAAGGATTTTGCCTGAAGTGAATGCTCCGCGCTTGATATTTGCTCACAGGTCAGCAAGTCCCGCTGCTCCTGCAGCGTCGCTGCGCGGGCAGGGCCGTGGGAGCCGGTGCTGCCGGGATCGGCACGAGCCGGTGCCGCTGACCGGGCACCGCGGGCCGTTCGCTCCCATCCCTCTGGCAGGGACGGTTCTTGCTCCAGGAGCTTAAGGAGCAAAGGGCTTCACCTGGAGGGGGGTGGCAGGTTCTCCTGAAGGCTGCGGGGGCTCTTGCCGGTGGCTCCAGAGGGCAGCTCGTGTGCTGACTCAGCATAGGCCAAGGGAAGCGGGTGCCGGGGCTCGGGGTGCCGGGGCTCGGGGTGCCGGGGCTCGGGGTGCCGGCGCGGGCGCTGGTGGGCGATGGGCTCTTGGGCTGCGGGCAGCCGGCGGCTCTGGAAAACCCTCGGCACCCTCGTTTGCAGAGCCCGGCTGCTCGGCCGCTTTGGTGCTTTGCTCGGCAGCAGCTTTGTCACCCGTGCACTTGCGTGATCTTAACCAGACTTGTTCTCAAGTTTGCCGTGGCAGTGGATTTTGTAATACGATGATTTAATTAGAGTGGAACGATTTTAACATTCTAAAGCAATAATTACCCTAAAGACAGAACATATAAATTGTGTTACAGTGCGGAGTCAACACAAGCAAACATGTTTTGCTGTTGGATTACAAATATAGTATCTGCCTGGAGCTTATTTTTTTTATTGCACTTGTGATAGAGCTAAAACTGGCTTTGCTGTTACCAAAAACATGGTCTTTTCTTGACCGCTGGCGAACCTCTGCTTCTGTCCTAATTCTGAGTGAGCAAGAGGAGGAGGAGGAAGATGTGGAGGAGGAGGAGGAGGATATGGAGGAGGAGGAGATGGAGGAGGAGGAGGAGGCCCGTGCTGTTGGGAGGGAGCGGCAGGAGAGCCGGAGCGCAGCCCCAGCAGCTCCTCGAGTCGCAGCCGCGCTCTCTGAACTGTCAGATCAAGCGGCTGTTGCACACACGGCGCTCACAGCTCTGCTCCTGTCAGCCCGCAGAAAGCAAAGGTGTGTGCGAGCACCGCAGCTCGCTCAGAAGTGCGCCCGAGCCCTATTTACAGCTGCATAGCCTGGTGTGTTTTCCCAGCTTTGATGTGCCACACTAGCTGCTTTTCCCAAAACTTCCCTCTGGGGAGGACTGTGCGTCCCCCCGCAGGCTTGGTGCAGCAGGGGTGCACAGTCCTGGTGCACAGGAGCGGGAGAGATCCCCATCCAGACCTCTCTGTGGCAGAAAACTCTTGAAGCAACTGTTTCCACAGTTAATGTCTGCTTTTCCCCGCCCAAATCCACACATTTTGCAGCTCAGCAATGGGGCAGCAAGCGCGTCGCGTCCCCTGGGGCTGCTGCTCTGCCGAACTCAGACCCTGGGCTGTGTTTGCGGGCTGGGTGGCCCTTTGGTCAGCTTCCTCGGGTTCTTTTTGTGCTGAACTGGGATTAGGGGCTCCCGGGCTCTGCTGCTGGGCCCCCGCGCCGTGTCTTTTCACACAAGCCTTGCTGCTCTTTTGGCGGCGGTTTGCTGGGGATGCCGCAGAAAGCCCCGCTGGAGACCATCCGCTGTACCGTGGGGTTCCTGGGTGACAACCTGCGTCCCTGGGGGTGTCCGGCTGCTGGGGACGGGCTGGCGCGCGGGTCGTGCGCAGCATCCGCAGCCATGGGGGCGCGGGCGCTGCTCCCCGGTGCAGGACGCGCCCCTGCCCGCCGTGTCCCCGCGTCTGGCAGGGGGTGTCTCTGCTCTGCGTTGGAACAGACCCCCGAGCCGCTGCAGGGAAACGCTGTGTCTGCGCGGCCCTGCTGCACCGGGGGGGTTTGGTGGCAAGTTGCATTATTTGGTTAACTTGGCAACGCTGTAACTTACCCTGAAATCAAAGATAAATTCTTTATGGAAGGTTATCCCGCACATAAATCATCATTAGTGCGGCTCATTTTTGTTTAATGCCTACCTAACTGTGCTGCAGTCTAAAAATGTGTGTTTAGTGAAGTCAAGGGTTGCAGAGAAATTATAGGGTTTTCAAAAACCCATTTGCCTTGCTGGTGCTCACATCAAAATCAATCTTGCCTTTCGTTCTCAGCCTTGTCGCAGACATGCAGCAGCCCTTGCAGGACATTTAATGTAGGCTGGTGGTACTGGGAGCGAAGCGGCAGTGCTTGCAGAATTTACAGAATGGGGACTGCGTGCAAGGTTGTGCTTCACACCCGCGCTGTGATTTCAAACTCTGTCGCTACTGATGAATCTTGATATGTATTTGGGGGGGTCAATGGGAGGGACTGCAGCTGAGCAGGGTGCTTTACAGGACTCCATTGCTTTTCCGTGGGGAAGAGGGGGAGGCTCCTGCTCCAAGCCGTTTTAAGAACTCTATGTGGTAAACAGCGTTTAATTTTTAAAGCACTATTGCTAGGCTGGGTGACATGAAGGCTCTCAGGCACATGCGTGGTTTGGGTTTGTCTTGGAGGAACTGTGGTGTGCATGTGGCTGAGCTGCTTTAGTTCCTGTGCTCTGGTTGTGGCACCGGAATGGAAATTCGTGGCACCGGAATGGAAATTCGTGGCACCAACTCATCTCTTCGGGCGTTGCGCGGCTGTAACTCGATGTCAGCGGTCGCAGGTCCGAGCCCTGCGCTGAGCTGCTGTTTGATGCTCGTGTCGTGTACTCGATAGATTGTGTTGGAAGGAATCTCAGTGCAGCACTTCTCGAGGAACGGCCCTTCAGGGGCGATGCTCTTCTCAGCAGCCCTAGTGCGGGTCCTTTGAGGGCTGCGGGTACTTGGGTGTCCTTTGTCACTCATTATCCACAAAGTCATTTCTCTGGAAAGCAAAACATAAAGCTTACCAGAAGGATGGAACCGAAACAAATGAGTTCTGTGAAGTTTTACATATGTTTTTGTGTATGTTCTTGGTTGAACAGCAGCCTTTTAGGAGTTTGAAAAACACCTAAGCTCATCTGTTTGCGGCGGTTCAGATATGAGCTTAATTTGACCTGAGCAGCCCTTTCTGTCCCCTCCTCTGCAGTGCCCGAGTCTGTTTATGGGGTTCTTAATCTCATCTGAGCAAGTGTTTAGTGACGTGGGAAATGAAATTGCAACAGCTTTCTCGTGGGGTTAAACGTGGCCGTTCACCCCGAAGATGTGCGCTCGGCTCTCCCGCACCTCGCAACACCTGCAATGTTCCGTTTCTCCCTAAAATGAAGGGTACGCGAGTTCCGCTGCGGTGCGTCTGTAGGTGCGGTGTCTTGAGACACAGCACGAGGCTCCCGGCAATTGCCGGTGGGGTCTGGGGTGCCCGTCGCCTCCCCAGGCTGCGGCTCTGCTGCTGGGGACACAGAGGGACGATCCGAGGGGCAGAAGAGCCAGGACCCGGATAATCCGGCATTGTCCTCCTATCAATAGGCTTGTTCTGGGGAACGTCAGGCTCCTGTTACTGCAGAAAAGCTGGAAGCTGGGACAGAGCAAACAGGGCGAAAGGCAGCCCTTGTTTTGGTGTTTGTCTTCAGTGAGAGGGTTTGGGACAGGAGAGGAGTCGCTGCGGATCCTTCCGGGCCGTTACCATTTTTATTTGGTTCTGCCCGAGTAACCCCGGCTGGTTTAAAGCCGGGAGCCAGCAGCCCGTGGGGTGAGCAGCCCGTGGGCTGAGCGTGCCGGTCGGAACCACCGCGCTGCCCGTCCCCATGGCCGCCTGTGGCCCCGATGGGGATGGGGCCGCAGCCGCCTCACCCAGCAGCTCCAGCGGCAGAGCTGTGGCCACTGCGCAAAAGGCTGCCGGAGAAGTGGCCTTTTCAATTGAATTTTGCAGCTCCTGCCCGGGCCGGGTTGAGTCGCCGCGTGGAGCAGCCTGATGTGATTTAAGCGAGCGTTGGCCTCCCCTCCCGTGTCTGGGGGGGCCGCGGAACCTTTTCCCCTGTCGGTCCCGAGATCTCCAAAGGTGTCCTGGCTTCTCCCCCACCCCTTGCCACCCTCGCCGGCTGCGACATGTGCCCAGACCTGTTACAGAGGGAAGTAGCTCCAGGCGTTATTCTCACCAAGTGGGGTGAGATTCTGTCTGAAATCATTTCATCCTTCCCCAGAGACTTGGCGTGAATTTTATCTAATCGCCATGGCAACAGATAAAAAAAGGTGTGAGCACATCTCCTTTTGCTGTGATAATTCAGATTTATATATTCAGATCAGATTGGAGTTAGAGATTTTAAAAGGAGCAGATGCAGCAGAAGGTGTGACTGCAAATAATGTGGTGAGAACGTTTGATGATCCTGCCCTTTAAGAGGGGAGAGCGCTTTCCCGCAGGTTTTTTTGGAATATAATTATTCCATCAAATCCACTTTAACAAGGACTCATTATAGCCCTGATAATGCAGAGTCACGTTGGAGACGATCTCGCACACGCATGCACACACACCAGAAGAAGGGACCACAACAAGTAAACAAAATGCCCGTGAGGGGCCGGCACGAGCGCCCGGTCGCTGCCGGTGCCCCGGGACGTGACCCGCGCTGGGTCCCCTCCTGGGCGCAGCTTTGGCAGCTGCCCCGGTGCCAGGCGCCCGTTCCGCAGGCTCCAGCCTGATCTCAGAGGAACTGCCTGGGAGTGAACTCTGGCCATCCCGAGCCAAAGCTTCGGCTGCTCCTGATGCGCTTTGCAGCTCCTGCGGGAGGGAAACGCTTCGTCCGAGCTCAGAGCGAGGAAGCCTTTGGCTGCTTTCTCTGCAGGGCGGAGGAGAAAGGATGTGCAGGGTTTGGAGAAGGAAAGTTGCTGTTGATGCAGCACTTGGCATCCCAGGCCCTCATGATGTCCTTGTCCCCACTCCAAACCCTGCGGGATGATAGAGCACGAGCCAGATATGGTACAACAAGCTCCAAGTCGTGAAATGTAGAGGAGTGGCTGTTGTTGGAGCTGCCACCTCTTTGCGTACCTGTTCGCGTAAATCTTCGGCCATCCCGAGCAGCGGTTGTGCCGTAGGGAAGGGAGAAAAGGTGCGTGGAGTGTAGGATGGATGGCTGAGGGTTTGGAGGCAGCTGGTCTGTAAATCTGCCTGATGCCCAGCCCAGACCCAGCGGCAGCTCTGGCTCCTACATTGCGCTGCTGAGCATTTAGGATCCACATCGGGCTCGCCGGTGCTGGAGGCGAGGGGGTGATGAGCACCAGGAAGGCTTTGCTGCAGCCCTGCTGTAAACCTTTAGCAGTCATTGTGCCGTGAGGATTGGGATGATTTATCTGAAGGAAGTTGGGCCAGAGTGCAGAGGGCAGGAGGAGGAGGAGATGAGCAGGAGATGCCGGAGGACCCTCGCTGGGAGCAGCCAGCAGCATGTGTTGCCTGCGCTCCCCCGAGTCCCAGCGTGACTCTGCATGCTGGGGTAGGTTTTGTTCCAGTTGTGCTCTGAATTGCAAATGGGGATTTTGCAGGAAATCGCAGGGAAGTTGGGAACAAGAGGCAAGTTCTCTGGAGCAGCCCTCTGGTGGCACATGGGACAGGGGGGCGACCGGGGCCGGAGGGGTGCGCAGGCTCATTAACATCCCATCCCCTGACGGGTTGGCTGCCTTGTCTGGAGGAGCTGGAGACCCTTGGACCTGCGCACCCTTGTGAGAGGCTGCTCTGCCGAGAACCGGCCCTGGGAAAAGGTTACGGGGCCCAGCGAGGAGCAGCACTGAGCTGTATAATGAAATCTGGTGCTACCTCTGCACCTTGCTGAACACGCTGCTGCTCCGCCTGCCTGCGTAACCAGCTCAGAGCACGCAGCTCCCTGCTGGATTACGAGGGCTGTGGTCTCATCTCCCTGTTCAGAAGGTGTTTGCTAAGTTGTGATGCTTTTGTGTGTTTTGAAGACCTTCCCGCCGCAGGAGGGCGGAAATCCCCTGGACACAGGTCTGTGTGGGGTGCTGGAGCAGCTGGGGCAGCGCTCAGCGCTCTGTGCGCCGGGCACGGGGCTGCAGCCCCGCCGGGCTCGGGGGCTGTGCCGGGCTCTCGGTGCAGGGCCGCCTCACCCAGGGGATCCTGGTGACATCCCCCTCTGCTTGGAGAGCTCTGCCGCCAGCTTGCATGGCTTGGGAAGCACTGAAGTCCCTTTGGAAACACCCACACCAGCTCTGAGAGGTGTGTTTGGAGGGACAGGGTTTGCGTCACCAGCTGTTTGCTGGCACGTTCGGGTTCTCCACCCTGTCCGAATCTTTCTCCTTTTATGCCTCTTTTTAATTGTCATCTGATGGAGTGAGGATGGTGCTGGTTCCAGCCCGCACCCCCCGGTCTCTGCGGGGGTTTGTGCCGACCAGGGCAGCGCAGCAGCAATCGCTACAGCAAAGCCAAGTGATGTGAAAACTGCAGGTCAAAACTTCTCATCAGAACCACATGTTTCCGTGAGCTTGAGCCGCCTGCCCCGGGGCCCTGGTGCAGGGACAGCAGCCCGCGCTGTGTGTAGCGGAGCTGAAGTCATCGCGGCTCCGTGCCGTGTGTCCACGGGGATGCTCACACGTGCGTGGCCGCCGAGCCGCGGGAGCAGGGCAGGGTGCTGTGGGTGCGGGTGCGCGTCCTCCCTCCTCCCTGCGCACACACAGATGCAGAAACAATCACGGTCATTATTCCTGCCATGGTGACAGTGACAGTGGCAGAGATGCCAGCTTCCTAACACAGACGGCTTTATTTCATCTCCTCTGTTTTTCAAAGCCTCTTTCATTTTGTATGAGGAGACAGATGTGAAGGGCTGCAGGCTGATAAATTCTGCTGTCTTATGAAAAGAGAGGGTGGGTTTTTGTTGTGGTTGCTTCTCTTCCTCCCTCCCCAGCCCCCTCCCGCCAGCACAGCCACAGCCTTTTTCTGTAGGGGTGCTGCTGGGGTGGGGTGCTGCGTGATGGTCACCGTGCTGGGGCAGAGCGGCTGGGCTTGGGGTGGAAACCCTGGGGTTGTGGTGGCGGGCACCCGGTTAGAAGCAAACGAGCCCAGGGGTGCAGATGCCTCCCTGGAACGCGTCCGCAGCGCCTGGCCCTGGCGCGCATGAGATGCGACTGAGGCTGCACGTTTGCTGGGGAGGAGCTGCTCTCAGCTGGCGGAGCGAGGGCCGAGCTTTGCACGGGCTCGCAACCGAAATTGTCTGTCTCCTCGCAATGTTGCAGGGGCACTGGGGCTGCCGGGTCGGGGTGGGTGCCGGTCGGAGGGGCTGCTGCGGTTTGGTCCGTGCCAGCTGGCAGGATGGGGCATGGAGGTGATGCGCTGCTGAAGGTGCTCCGAGCGCCCGCTGGTGCGGAGCTGCGGCCGCGGTCCTGCCGCGGGGGGCACCGCGCCCCGTGGCTCCGGCGGCGCCTGCCCGCGCTGTGCCGGTCGCGGTCCCCGTGCGGCTCCCGTTCCTCCTTCCTGCGCCGCTGACGAGAGTGCTGGTTTAAAAATAAATTGCTCCATCTTTAATTGCGGTTTAAATAACTGCTTCATTTTTATTTAAATGTGGCTCTGTAAGGCTTGGAGAACAATTAGGAGAAAATACAGGGCATTGCTCTGGTGCATGTGTTCAAGCATATAATTAATTTTTTTTATTATACTGATGTTTGCCGAATCTGGAAAAAGATCTTATTGTTCCTCTTGATTTAGTCACGCACAAGGTCTACAAATACACCAGCCATCTCAGGGCTGCATTCGGGCCGTGGGTGCCAGCGGAGGGGGCTCTGGGGCCGCTGCCCCGTGACGCAGCCGGGCGCCGAACCGGGGGCTGTGTGCCCGCGGTCGGCAGCCCCAGAGCCGCAGCGCCGCGTCCCAGCCCGGGACCGTCCGCAGGGGCCCTGCACCGCTCGGGAGCCGCTGGACGTGTCCTCAGCCCCCCCCGAAGGCCTTTGGGAGCCCCCGGTGCCGCTCCTGCAGGCTCGCTGGGGCGGGAGTCTGTGCTGTTGGTGATGGACGGTGTTAAGAGTGTAATCGATGACTCGGGGACGCTGGGTGAAATCTCCGAAATGACCCAGCGACCTCTTCCACAAGCGAGCCAGCCATTCAGGAACGTAAATCTCGTTGCGAGTCGATAGGGATTAGGTTCCTAAGTGCCCGACATCGCTCAAGTGCTTCTGAAAACGTTGCTTGTTGGAGGGTTGCGGAGGAAGCTGCATGTGGTCTGGCGGACTGTGAGCTTATCAGTCAAAGGTGCTTTACTTGGTGACAGAAGCCACTTGTGGTAAACAAGCTGCTGGCCCTTTGCACTCCTCACAGTCCTTTAACCATTTATTAGAGCAGCTATGAACTCTTCTTGGAAATGAAATCTTAATAGCAAGCGTGGCAGAGATTTTTCACAGATGGCAGCGCTGCCAAAAGCAGGCATTCAAGAAAACATTCATCAAAAACATTCATTTCTTTCAAAAAGAATTTGACGTTTATAGCGTAGACAAATTTGGGACTCATTTGCTTTGCCTTTCAGTTTCTGAATTTTTAGAGGTCACGTTTTTCCACACCTTCGAGGGTTAGAAACTGTGTTATTTTTAACTGGAAACTGAGATTCCAGTGTAACCGCGCGGCACCGAGAAACGGGGTGTGTGACAAGGCTGGGGACCCGGCGTGCGGTGGGGGTGACAGGTCCCCGGCAGTGCCGCGGTCACACACAGGGTTCCTATGGCCCATCCTGCACCCACGGCCGTGCCCGCTCAGGATGCTCGGAAAGCCGCAAGCTCCCCTAAGAGGAAGCGATTCATTCGCAGCTCGTCTCCATTTCATCTGAAGGCTGCACCATGCTGGGCTTCAGCCTTGTTCCGTTTTCTCTTGAGCAATACCTTTTATTTCTGCGGTGTTTAATATTCCTTCGCAGAGCCTGCCTTGCCTCTTCTGGGCCTTTCCACTGAAGGCAGCTGTGAAACTGTGCGTTGTCGTGGCTGAGCTGTCCCTGGTGTTCGCGTGTCACAACCGGCCGGTCCCCTGCCTGCTCGGCGCTGTCACCTCTCCCCGTGCCTGCTGTCCCCTCCCTGCCTCGCGTCCCCGTCACACTGGTGCTCAGCTTGCCGAGCTTGGGCTCGCAAAGGACCTATTTCTGTGGCCCAAGGGCTCTCAATGCCACCTGGGGCATCCTGCAGCAGTGGAGCCGTCGGGTTCTGGGGAAGCGAATTGAACCAGCCTGACCTGGGCTGACGGCACCAAGATCTTTCATGTGTTGGTCGAGGTCTTTGTTTCCCTGGGGCTGCGGAGTTTTGGTTGCAGCTGAAACGGGAAGATTCGTGGTAGTTCTGGCTCTGCCTTCACCAGCGCCTGTTTCAGACCCTGACTGATTGCTTGGAACTGCCTCTCCCTGCAGACCCGATGTCATTTGCATCTTTGGAGGAACAGTGTGCTGCAGGCAACGAAAGCTGGTGCCACCACCGGAGATTGCTCGTTGTATGTCATTTAACGTCCATCGGACTTGCATCTCTGGCGCTCCGTGTGCAGTGTTACCCGTGAGCTCGGTGCCATGTGCTCCGTGGGTGCCATCGCAGTGTCTTGTTTAATGCTGCGCTTCCAGAAGCGCTCCCTGGGCGCACAGAAGTGTTAATGTTCCTGCAGATTGTCCTCCACGGCTGCGTGTGTCCCAGCGCAGGAGCTGTGAGAGGTGTGGGTGTTGACAAGAAGCTGGACCGGGGGACCGGGTGCGGTCCCGGGCGGTGGGTGCCAGCGTGGTGCGAGCCGTGGGCTCCTCGCGGGGCGGTGGGGGCCGGCGGTCCCGGGCGGTGGGTGCCAGCGCGGTGCGAGCCGTGGGCTCCTCGCGGGGCGGCGGGGGCCAGCGGCTCCAGGTGCGGCGGCGCTGCCGCCTGGCTCGCTGCCACCCACTTAGCGCTGCTCCCCGAGCTCGGCTGTTGTACGATCGATCGGACCTCCTGGCACGTCCCGTTGTTTAAACAAGAGCTATGGCTATTGCATACAATATATGTCCGACACGCTCGTGGCGGTGTCAAGAATTAACTGCGTAATCATCTCCGTGATCTTTCTTTTTTATGACAGCAGGACGTTCTACGATGACTGTAGCCTGTTAGGGAGGGAGGGGACTCACCTGTCACAATGGGCGAGCGGTGGGCTCCAAACCGAAGGGTTCGGGGGGTGGGCTTCCAGGTGGTGAACAGAGTCAGTTCTGTATCTCGAGCGCTGCACATCTGACAGTCTCACTTCCAGAAGCTGTTGAAAATGCATGTGCATTTCCTTTTCCTGCAGGGAAGAGCTCTTTGGGGATTGTATTTTTGTTGCAGTCAAGACCAGATTTCACCAAATGCCTCTCTCCACCACATTGGCAAGAGCATCTTGCGATGCCAGCGTCCTATCAAATGGGAATGGCTGAGTTTCTTCTTTATTTATACATATATGCACAATATATGAAACGAAGAAGCTAAAAATGATGAATTGCAGCTAATGCTGCTGCGTGATGGAGATAAGACCATAATTATTTGTTTGGGCAGCTTAAATCCACACCAAAAGCCTGATGGAAAACAAAGCGATGATTTAAAGCTCTTTGTGCAGGTCTCCTGGGCTGTGTGACCAAGCGTGAACTTGTATCATAGGCTCATATGGTTTCTGTGTTCGTGCACGGTTAGAGCAGGTCATTTGGGTGTCACGCTTCACCTGCTGCCCGTGTTTGGGGGCAGCCGCACGTTTAACTTATTTCTGGCCGGGTTTAGCTCCTCTGCGCTGCCTCACTCCTGGCAATTTGCTGTTACTATTATTACTATTTGTGCTGCACGTCCTGCTGAGTGGTGATGGGTTCTACCCAAGCGCAGCCCATCCTGCCTTGTTGGGGGAGAAGACGAGCGGGTTGAGCTGGAGCTGTCTGAGCTCCGGATGCACCTGGACCCACAGCAGAGGTTGTAAATTTTCCCATTTGTTATGTTTGTTTTGCTTTGGTTTAATGAACTGATCGATGAAAGCCTATCGAGCTCCGACCTCTCCCACAGCCACCGTAAATCAGCTCCATCGCAGCTCTCGGGGCTGAGAAGGCGCCGGGGAGAGCGGCAGAGCCCCCGCGAGCAGCAGCGTGGCCCTGGCTCTGCCTTTCCTTTCCCTCTGTCTCTCGTATGGCCGCCGCGTCGCTGCCCGTGCCCGCTCAGGCCGGGGTTCAGGGCCTCTTTGCTGGCGCTGTGGCGCACGAGCAGCCTCCGTGTTTAGCAGGGAATCCCTCACTGCCGCTTCCTCGCCGCTCCCCCTCCGCCTCTCCCCGGTCTTCACCTCTGCCCTGTGCGTCTCTGCCCCTTCTGCTCCTGAGCAGCTGTGGCTGGAAACCTTTGGTTCTGTGGTGGCCCTGGAGACTCATCATTTCCTTAGAAAGGAGGTTTGGAAACCCCCACCCCGCTTCCCTTTTGCCCGGCCAAATCTTTCGCCTGTGGCTTCTCCACACGTGCATTAGCTTGCTCTTTTTTAAAAGCACCCCTCCAGATGCCATCTCTGCTCAGCTTGGCTCAGCCATCGGCACCCCAGGGTTATCTGTGGCGATCGCCGGTTGGGAGCGAGAGGTGCTGGGACCAGCAGCCGTGCCCCTGTGTAATCAGACCCACCAAACAGCTGGCGGGGGGGAGAGATGCACCCCCAGAGATAACGGGGCTCTGGTGCATCCCCTGGGCAGAGCCGGTGCTGCTGTGCTCTGCCGGGAAACCCCTCGCACCTTCCGCAGGGCCTCGTGTCCTTCGTGCTTCCAGCGCTGCGCCAGGTCCTGAGACCTGTTGCAGCAGCTGCTGCGCCTCCGCGTTAGGAGACACCGACCCGGCCGCGGGGAGGGCAGCAGGGAGGGCGCTGCTGGGGCTGCAGGGAGCTCCGAGCTGCGGGGTTTGGCATTTAAATATAACAATAACTTCAGTTCTATAATGTGTGTTTAAAATCAGGCAAAGCCTGCCTCGTTCCAGCGCTGATCCTGCTGTCCAAGGGCTGCTCACGCTTTGAACGGCTCTTCCCGGCAGAGCAGCGCAGGGGCTGAGCGGCTCCGCACCCTCCCCAGCAGCAGCTCCTGCAGCCGAACCCCCTTCCCACCCCCGTTTCAGACCCCGCTGTTCCCCAGCAGCACGAGCGCTTGTGCTTCTCTTCCCCCTAAAGACAAAGATTCGACAGCTACAGCTTGAGCCATTAGCTGTGTCTAAGCAACATCTATTTTACTGAAATCTGGAAAAATGAACGGGCTGTACTTGGAAGATGTTCCTTTTAATCCTGGCCTTTAATGCAATACTTTTTCCTGAAGAAAAGTGCTTTAAGGAAGGGAGGAGCTGCCAAGGAGAGGGACTGGTGCATCTGGGGGTCAGATCGCAGGATCCACGCTGGATCGCTGCAGCGGAGGAGAAGCTTTTGCGTCCTGCATTACCATATGTATTTATATTTCAGTGTAAAGGGGAAAAACGCACATATTATCAAATGATGCACTTTTTTATCTTCTTTATGGCTTCTAATGCTATAGCTGTTTTTTTTAAACCACTAAAAGCATAAGCATTAAAGCAATTTTCCAGACTAATATAGCAAGAGGTCTCCAAAAGCTCTGCAACATTTGATAATAGTTGCCATCTTCGGCTGAAGATAATGATGTTAACAAATGTAATGGGAGTAATGAGTGGAGATTCAGAAAGCAGCTTTTGTTTAATTTTTTTGTAATGCAAATGAGTTTGGGAATAAAGAAGGAGAGCAGAAAATAATGAAAACTTCATTTGAAATGAGTCTTAATCCTTGCAGCCAAGCGCTGCGGGGGCAGGAGGGAAGGAGCAGGGCTGGGGGGCTGCGCTGGTGTCGGAGCGGGGCCAGGGGTTGCTGTGAAATCCGATGGGGAGGGTCTGGTGGGCGGCTGTGCCCCGTCCTGTCCCGTGGGACGGGGACAGGCTGGTCCCCGCGCTGCGGGGGTCCCGTGTGTTCGCGCGGGTCGGTGGCTCTGCCGTCCCGCAGAGGAGGGGCTGGGGGCGGGGTGCGCCCCGGTCCTGGCACGGCAGAGCTCCCTTCCTCCTGCTCCCGGGAGCCTGGAGACGCGGTACTTGGTGTTTCCGCAGCACCTTCCACTTTAAAATGATGCCAGCTGAGTTCAACCTTATGACAGCCCAGCGACTCCCTCTCCCCATCAGAACAAGTGAATTTGCTTTATTTAGATTGACTCCCAGCCAAAGTGATAGGTATGAGGCTGGCAAATAAGCATCCTTGTGATGAGGACTGGCACTTATGCATGTGCAGAAGATTCAGGTCTGTCAGCTTGTGTCAGCTCGCCTTCTATGGAGTGTTTAATCTCCTAACCCTTGGCCAAGAAATGCATTAAGAGATCTGCGGCAAGTAGGAGCTCGAGAACTGAGGGACGCTGCTGCCTGCCCCTCTTCTGCGCGTCTGCTCGCGGACTGATGGGGAGGGAGCTCGAGGAGGAGCAGGTATTGCGCCGGCAGGAGAGCGGCAGGCGGCGCAGCTGGAAACCCGCCGGAGTCCAAGGAACCGAGGAACCCTCTTTCTCCTGAACGGGGTGGAGCGGCTCCCAGGGACATCTCGTTGGGGTGGGACTGTGGGGGGCAGGGAGCGGTGGGTGCTGTGGTAGCACAAGGTGCTGTGGTTGCGACGACGGAGAACGCGGCTCCAGGTTGGATGCCACATCTTGAGGGGACAGGACGTGCTATAAAAAGAGAGGCCTTCATGTTCTCCTTGTCTCTCTTGTTCTTTGGAAGGGTGAAGATGTGAGTTATCACGTCTGGCTTTGCAATTTACAGCTTTTAATTAATCTGAAATTTCAATGTAGATTTTTATGATAAGCAGAGGCATCTCTGCAAGCTGGGGAGGAACCTTAACGATGATCCAAGATGAATCTGCAGGATGAAATATCCGTGCTATAAACAAGGCTATGTAAAACAGAAACGCAGAATTAAAAAATGCCTAAGATATCAAAGCAATGATCTACAAATGATATTTCTTCTTGGAGCCCTTCCCGGTCACAACAAGAGCAGTCCCTACTTGTGGGCATTTGTCAGCTGCCCGTCGGTGTGATATCCAGGCGAATACAACTGCCGTCTTCTTAAGGATTTGTTGGGTTTGCAGCGGTCACAGCAGCACTGCTCTTTGTCGCGGCATCGAGCGAGGATGCACAGCGGCTCAGCGCCGGCGTGGCTCTCCGCCTGTGATGGATACTCGGTCCATCAGCGGAGCGCGGTCAGGCCGGGGCGGGAGAGCTGCGCTGGGGAGGACGGTGGGTTTGGGTGCCCGGTGAGCGCTGCCCGCAGGACGGGTGAGCAGGACGGGTGAGCAGGACGGGTGAGCAGGACGGGTGAGCCGGTCACGGTGTGGTGCCCAGCAAGTGCGGTGGGGTCCTGTGCATTCTGGGCCGATCATCCCCTCTGTTCTGATGTACATGGCTATTGGTACTTTGCCGTCCTTCCTTGGTGTGTAGGGTCAGAGTTGTGCTCCGTGCCTAAATCCCAATGCGATAATTTGTCTTTGCTGTATAACAGGGCTGCTTTAGTCCCTCCAGAGGGTCATTCATGGTTACTCCATAAACCGTTGCTACCGAACTCCTCATTATCTGGCGATTCGTGCCCAGCAGCAGCTCCTGGCGGGATGTGCGGTGCGGATGTGCCCACGGGAGCGTGGAGGCGGGCGCGGGCTCGTGGGCACGCAGCGCTCTGCCGCTGCCGTGCGGGTGTGGGGCTCGGCCGGGGGGGTTTCTGCCCGGGAATCCCGTCTCTGCTCTCTGGGGCTCCCCGTGCTGCTGGGGAGGTTGACCCAGCTGGAAATGGCTTCGTTTGCCCAGCGGCGCTGGCGAGCACGTCAGAAACGTGCTGATTCCCCCGTGTTTGCTCGCGCGCGCAGCCCCTCGTTACCGTGGGATGCAGCGCTGGGCTGGCGCCGTTCTGTGAGGGTCCTGCAAGACGCGGGCACCTGCCAGCGAGGCGGGACGGGGACATGGGGTGTTGAGATGGTGGGGATGGTTTGGCCAGAAGGCTGCAAGCTGGGCTCGCTTCTCTCCGTGGTTTTCCTTCTGCAGCTCTCAGAGTGGTGCATTATCCTCTGTTTTCCTTCTCCAGCCACCTCGAGCCTGGCAAATTGCAATAATGAAGGGTAATGATACAGTGTGGGGAGCAGGCTTCCATTTGGAGCCTTTTAAAGTTGTATAAACAGAAGCAGGGAAGCATTTATTTACAAATATTTTCTCGTTAAAAAGCTTAGGGGAGAACAAGCTCCTTTTGTCTCTTAGACACAGCTCTGGTGAGCGGGCCGGGTCCTGGGGACAGACGGAGGGACAGACGCTGCGGGACGGGCTGGAGATGCTCCCGGATGCCTGGGGTGGCTTCTCCTGTGAACCCCGATTGCCCACCCAGGCGCGGTGACAGCGAGGTCCCTTTTCCCCTCCGACGTGGTGGCTCCGTGGGAACTTGGGTCCTTGTGGCGTGAAAATCTCATTTGAAATGCAGGCGAGGGGCAAGCCGGGAATTTGCTTTTAACATCAATATTCAGAAATATAGTGCGTGTAAATAATTGATGGTCCTGTGAGCTGGGGCTTGTCTGTCTGTCGCAGCAAAGCAGAGGTGACAGAGTGACAGGCTGGGGTGGGGGAGGCTCCCGTCCCTCCCGGGGCAGCACCAGAGCACAGGGTGGGCTCCTGCCTGCGTCTCGCTGAAAGCTGCTGGGCTTGAGGCTGCTGCCGGCGCCGGGCAGGGCTGCTGCCCACCGTGCTCTTGGTCTTGGCCGGGGCTGCCCCGTTGTCCAGCGGGGGCCGTGGGGCCGGCAGCTCCTCCAGCTGCGTCCCAGGTCCTGCCGGGCTGCGGCGGGCGAGCGACCGATCTGGATGTTTTAGGTGAAAAATAAACTGTCAGCAGGATTTGCCTGACCTTAAATTAGCTTTCACAAGAAGAGCTTAACCCTCATTGCTCCCTTCCTGGGTCACGTCCCCCTCCAAGTCACCCCGGCTGTGCACTTGTGTTTCTCGCTCTTTTTTCATCTCTGTTTGTATTTCTTCTTTTGGGCATCCTTTGTCTTTAGGGCGGTTGCGCGGTCGGCCGCGTTCTGAGCAGGCAGAGCCTGCCATGTTTTCCGTGCGGCGCTGGCAATTAGACCAGAATAGCTGTCTCCCTAATGATGCCGTACTGTGCAGCGTGGCTGCAGCGCTCGCCGCAGCAGCGGTTTGGGTGCTGCAGGACTGGGGCTGGCGAGGGCTGGCCTTGCGGGAGTTCTAACCCACCCGTGTCCCGATGTCCCCAGGGCTCGTGGTGCGGGCCATCCCGTGCCCCTTTGCAGAAGCCTTGGGGCCGCCGCGGGGGTCGGTTCTGGCTCGCTGTGACCTGGTGCTGTGGGACGGTGACCCGCTCCCCGAGCACGGCTGCTGTCACCCGCCGGTGGCACAACCTCCCGCCAGCCCTGGGACGCGGCAAAGCCTCGCGCTTACCCCTTCAAAGCCTCTGGCGCTTACTGCACAAAGCAGGGGGAGGAAAAAAGACCTTCCCCCAGCAAAAAGTGCACAGGAGAAGCGGGAGCCTTTATTGCCGGAGCCCTGAACGGGAGGGAGGAGCAGGGTTTGAGCTCCCTGCCGCTCGCTCTGAGCCGCTCTACAAAGCAGCCTCCCAGCTTGGCGAGCGAGATACAGTGAGAGGTTTTAAAGTTGTGACCTTAGCAAATGTATTAGACGGGAGAAAAGAGCTTTTTTTTTTCCTTCCCTCCGTTATGGTGTCAGCGTAGCCGTGGCTTTTAAACCGCATTACACAGGCTTGTCATCCAAGATAAAATGTTATTAAGATAAAATGCTACACAGGGAACAGTAGGGGACTTCCCACCGCTGTATTTCAGCGCAGCCGTAGCACTGCGAGGCCGTGCTCTGGCGCTGAAAACGTCGCCCGGAGCTGAGCAGCGGGGCCGTGGGGCTGTGTGCTGGGCAGGAGTGGGGCCATGGGGCTGTGTGCTGGGCAGGAGTGGGTCTGTGGGACTGTGCAGTGGGCAGGAGTGGGGCCGTGGGGCTGTGCATTGGGTAGGAGTGGGGCCGTGCAGTGGGCAGGAGTGGGGCCGTGGGTCTGTGCAGTGCGCAGAAGCAGCGCCCTGGGTCCCTGCGCTGGGCAGGAGCGGGGCCACGTCCCACTGCACGTTCGCATGGCGATGGGCACGGGTGGGTGTTCTCCTGCATGTGCCCCAGCATCGCTGTCCCTTTGCTGGGGGGGATGTGTGGGCATCAGGGCACAGATGTGCGTGGAGCTGACAGCGAGCATGTGGGGGGCCCAGGGCCCTTCCCGGGGTCCCTCCTTCACGGGTCAGGGGCTCGTCGCCTGCCTTCCCCTCCCCTGAGCCGCGCAGTCCCCAGCCACGGCTGGCGCGGCCGCTGTCGTGCACCGTGCATTCCGGGCACGGCTCCTGCCGCGGCTCCGACCGCACAGGGTGACGGGAGGTGGGCATGGGGTGTGCAGAGCGGCGCTGAGCCAGCCGAGCATCACCTGCCTGAGGGATGCTGGAGCCTCTTTACTTCAACTGACAGCATGTCGATAATATTAATGTACTCCAGCCTCCGTTAATGTCCGTGCTAAGTCTGCTCCTGCCCTTTGCCATCGGTCCTGCGATGCTGGACACCTGCGCGGTGTGACCGTGACATTCATCCGCGGAGCTGCGCTCGCAGCACTCGCTGCGAGGGGCCCTGGGAGCGCAGGTGCGGGCGGCTGCTGTTTGAATGTCGGAGAGTTTTCCAGACCCGTCTGCCAGTTACAAAGACATTGAGGTGAATCCTTTAAAATACTGTCGAGCAGTAGTGCTGTGGTGCCCCCTCCTCAGCAGCTACTAAAGGAGAGGGCAGGAGGCATCTCGCCTCTGCTCCAGCGAGTCTGGAGGGACCCCGAGGTGTGTGTGTGATCTGCAAGAAAAGCACAAAGCAAAACGCGGAGGGGGAAGAGCTGCTTTGACCGGACACCTGGAAAGAACAGAAAAAGGGAAGAAAGGGGAAAAGAGGCGAGCTGTAGTTACAAGGCTGGCTAATCCCTCCGTTGAGCCCAGCGAGTGCTGTAGTTGGAACGTTAACTTGTCCTGGCCATGTTCAGCTTGTACCAGGGATGAATGTGAAAGCAACGCTGTTAGCTGCCTTATTAAAGGCTTGGGTCTAAGTCAATATGCACGTGTCCCTGGTGGCTCGGTGCTGCAGTTCCTAAAGCTTCACAGTTCTTTGCCAGCACTTTTTGCCTGGAGGTTCCTCCGTGTCGTTTGAACCCTCCTGCCCCTTCGCCACCCTGGGTTTTTGTCTCGCGTGTGGTGACAGGACTGACCCGGGGCTGGGGAGAGGCTGAGAAGCCTCCGAGCGCTGCCAGCCCGTCCAGCCCTTGCTGTGGGTCTCGCCCCAGCCCCGGATGCCATTCAGTCTTGGACAGGGCTGGAGGTGGCAGTGCCAGGGCTGTCCCACGGTGTCACGGCTGGTGAAACTTCCCCACGCCTGTCCTGGTGCCCCCATGGTGCCAGCATCGTTTCCAGCCGTGTGTGTAAGATGGGGCTCGGATATGTGGTCCTGACCCCCAGCATCCAGTGCCCGTTTGCTCGCAGAGCCCGCCTGATTAAGCCATGAACAGATCCTACAGCCTTTGGTCACCGTGCGATTTATGGAGCTGCCAGAGCGCCTGTGATTGCATGTGTAAGGCTGCATGTCTGACTCGCATCTGCTGTATCTGCTCTGGTGAGCAAATATTTGCAGGCAGAAGGAGATAATCCCTGCTGATACAGGTATTTACGCATCGTGTTCAGCTTCCTTCTGCCTCCCTGCCAGGCTGAGCGAGAGCCCACACGTTACCTGTCCCCCCTGCCCACCCGGGAGCTCCCCTGGGTGGGATGAGCAGCTTTAGTCCCAAACTGGCAATATCGGTACAGCCTCACACAGCCTGGCTGTTTGCCACACTTTTTCTTCACCTTGCCGTGCTCCGCCGTCCCCGCTCCTGCACCACGGCCACGCCGCGCTGCTGCAGACGCCCTGTCCCCGGCAGCAGGGCTCTGTGATCTTTCCGGTTGCCCTTGGGTTGATTTACGCGGAGTGCGAAGCTCCGCAGAAGCTTTGCTGGCGGGGCAGCTGGGCGGATGCAGCCTGATGGCTCTCGGGGGCTGATTGCACACACGCACAGCTGGTGCCGGGGAGCTGAACAATAAAGTAGCCACTCTGGACTGATTGGGCTAATCCGCACTGCAGACCAGGGCCTGTTTTCATTAGTTTTCCCCCGCTCAAATTAGATTTCCAGACAACAGATCCTATTAAAGGAGGGGAGACCTCCAGCATGGCGTGTCCTGCTGGTCCGGGATGCTGGCCGTGGCCGGGAGGAGGGTGCTGGCGCTGCGGGTGCCAGGATGCGCTGTCCCGGGAGCAGGGGGCTGTCCCTCGAGGACACGTGGCTCTGACCCTGCCTGGCACCCCGACAGAGCGCTGGCTCCGTGGGTGCGAGCGCTGCCGTCTCTCGCAGGTGCATCATTCCACATCAGGCACCGAGCTGGCTCCTGGCCTGTATTAATTTAATTTGGTTTTTAACTCTCTCTGCTCACACGCAGGGCGGCCCCAGCTGTGAGCCTTGGCACGAGGCTCGTGTGATGTGTGCTCCGAATAGCAGATTACGCTGTCCCTAATCCGGCTGCGCGTTCGGGGACCCAGCACCGGGTTTTGACTAAAGAGACGCGTAATGGGATTTTGGCCTCCTTGAAATAGATTTACTAGCAGAGATGATTGATCGGTCTATTGATGAACTGCCATTGATTAGCCTTATGTGGCTTTGAGGTGGCCAGGCTGCAGCCTGCCGTAATCCATCAGTAATGACTCCATCCTGCCACAGGACCAGTTGCCGTTGGGAGATGCTGGTGGGGCTGGGGGTGCAAGCGGCTGTTTGGATGGACAAGACCATAGTGGTGCCACTGGACTGTGCCGAGGAGCCTCTGACGGCTCGTTCCTACCAGGCTGAAGTGGTTTATATGGTTTATACACCTGTAAGAGCAGCTGGGGAGGAGCGGTGGTGCACTGCCTTGCTCGGTGTCCTTGGGGAGGGTCGGGCTGTCTGGGGGGAAAGGTCTCGGGTGCGAGGGGCTCCCGTCCCTGTGATCCAGTCCCGTGTTGTGGCCGTGCAAGTGTGGAGGGTCCGACATCGGCGGGGATTGGACCTGAGCTTCTGGAACCTGATCCCTTCTGCTTTGAAACCGTAATTTCATCCCGGTGCTGGGTTTATTCGGCTGGTGTTTCTTCTCCTTGATTGAAGAAAGAGGCACTGCCGGGGTGGATAGAATTGCCAGCAAGCATAATTAATAGCAATTTCATTACTCTGCTTATTGATTCATCATGGAGTTACCTCTTCCAGGAGGGCTTCAGCTGTTAAACCCGTGGTGTTACTTTACATTTCAGTGCTACAAAGCCAGGTCCAGTTTGGCCACAGGAATATTCCCATCAGAGCCTCGGGAACACCGGTGCGCTGGGTAGCTCTGTGTAGGAATAAATGTTTCAGTTGCGCTATAAATAATGGAGCGAGTAACGATGTTGTGTAAGTGGTGCTCTGGGTTTTGCCAGAAGGTATGCAGTTTGTTGTGGGGGTTTTGTTTTGTTTTTTGTGCTTCTGTTTTACCTTTTCCCCCACTTTATTTTTCCTTGACTCCAACTCCGAGAGCTTCACTCAGGGGACTCGAGGGCAGGCAGCCCTGCTGCAAGGGAAGGAGAAGATTAAACTGTTGAAACTAAGTCAATCAATTCTTGTCGGTGCGCTTTGCAGTGCCGTGAACCGGCAGCGGTGCTCCCCGCGGACAGGAGCCTTCCAGGGCAAGTGGTTTTTTGCATCGCCTGCGTCCAGAGAGGGGAAAAGCCACGAGGGCTTTGGTGTTTTAGCTGATACCCCTCTCCACATGTCTTGGGATCTGTGTGCTCCCCCTCGATGCTGCCACGGCCCCGTCTCTGCCGCCGTGGGGCCGAGGTCGGCACTCAGCGGTGCTGCCAGCCCGGGAGCCCGTGGGCTCTATCGTGTCACCCAGGAGGTGCCACCCAGCCAGCCTGGGCTGCGCCCTGGAGACGGTGGCTCGCAGGTACGCGTGCGCTGCTTTGGATGCTAAAGCAAAAGGTGTCCAAGCGCTGCGAGCTTGCTGCTCATTCACAGAATTGCTGGTGTGAAATGCGGCTGAGCCTGAATTTACAGCTCCCAAACCCCACTGAAGGGCACAGATACTCCGTGTGCGGCTCTACCGACCAGGAGCTCCAGTCCCAGTGTCTGCGTGGGGCACGAGGACCTCGGTGCGGGGCTGCGGCTGCACGCATAGTTTCCATCGTGCCTGGTGTGCTCGGCTCCTGGTCCCGGGTGGGACCTCTGGATGCCGCTGGAATATATGCTCTTAGCAGTAATTACCCCCAAGCAGAAGATACGGTGTAATTGTGGTGGGTAATGCTCTGCTGTTGGCGCCAGAAGCCCCAGCAGTGGGTGAGCGTGGGCTGTGGTTGCGGTGCCAGCGGGACAGCAGGGGAGCCGGGGCAGCTTTGTCTGCTGCGCCCAACCAGAGCCAGCAAGGGGGGTTATTTCTCATTGTCTACCAGCAATGCACAGCCCCAGGTACAGCAGGGCAGCTCCTGCCCCAAACCGTGGCCGCCAGGGGCTGAGCAGGGCTGGGTTTCCTGCCTGTGATGTCTGGGGTGGCTGGTTTGGCGCGTCGTGATGCTCTGAGCAGCGTGCGGGGCAGGGCGCACGCTGTCCGGCTGTCCAGCTGTCCAGCTGTCTTGCTGTCCAGCTGTCCAGCTGTCTTGCTGTCCGGCTGTCCTGCTCTCCGCCGAGGGCCAGGGCTCTGCCGGCCACCCGGCAGCCCCGTGTGCAGGGGCGAGTGGATTAGGAAGGGGCTTTACTTCTCTGGGAGATCAGTGCTTTTAAGCACTCGTGTGTTGTTGTGCTGAGAATGAGCCAAATGTTGAGACAGCTGGCCAGACCCTGGCTTGGGTGGGCTTTGTCTGTAGGTGTTGCAAACAAGATCTTAATTGATTTATCCAGACACATGACTTTTAATTTCATGGTGGAGTTAAGAGTGTTGCCCCAAATCAAGGGGGAGGCAGAAAGCATGGATATTGCACAGCTCTCTGCGCCTGGCGGGAGCAGGTGGATGTGGTTAGAACATTTCTTGACCGGTGCCATGTTTCTGGGGCGTCCCGTTCCGCGCTGCCCCTTCCCAAAATGCAGACTCCCTCAGCGAGAGGTGAGATTAATAGAATAACAATAGGAATGATAATAAAATAGAATATTTGGGGCTGAAGGGACCTTCCCAGCTCCCCCAGTGCCCCCCTGCCATGACAGGGACATCTTCACCAGCTCAGGGTGCTCAGACCCCGTCCAGCCTGGCCTGGGATGTCTCCAGGGATGGTTCATCCACCTCCTCTCTGGGTACCTGGGTCAGGCTCTCACCACCCTCAATGTAAAGAATTTCTTCCTCATGTCCAGCCTCAATCTCCCCTCCTTTAGCTTAAAATCATAACCCACGGTTCCGGTGTGCGGGCATCGCGGGGCTTGGCCGTGGGCGGGGGGCAGGCGGGGGGCCCGGCAGCCCCAGACGGCCGCGGCCCCGGCTCCGGTCTGGCCCCCATCACTTCGCGTAGGAGATCAGGCGGCTCACCCAGATGCGAGCGTACAGCGCGCTGCCGGCGGGCTGCCCGCTCTCCCCGCCGAGCCCCCGGCTCCTGCGCAAATCGCTTTTCACGCTTCCTTAATTGAAACTGTCAGATGGGCTTTACCTTTTTTCTTTTTTTTTTTTTGCGGCGATATAGACGTATTAATTCCACTATGGATATCCCGGCAGCTAGGAGGGATCAATAAAATGAGGTTGCATCTGTGACATGTATATTACAGGAGCCGAGCCAGCAATATTTCATGGGGAGAGCCGACCCGCAGACGCGTGTGCAGAGCCCCGCGGAGCACGTGTGGCCATGGAAAAGGTGCAATTAGTGACTGGCCCTAGTGACGCTGCTTTTCCGTGCCCTGCTGGCACGGGGAGGGGGAGGAGCAGCTCCCCCGGCCCCACTTTGCTCGTGTCTCTGCACATCTGCCCCAGCCATGGGACCCCAGACCCACGGGTCATTTCTCGGTGTGCTCCGAGTTCCCTTTGCTCCGGTGTGAAGGTGCGGGGCCGTGGCAGCACCGGGCTGGGCTTCCCGCCCCCCTCCAGAAATCCCCGCGGCAGGGATTTGCGCTTTGATTATTTTTCAAATACCGGTTTGTGTAAAATTTGATTTGAGGAAACATTTTTCTCCCACATGCTGTAGGATTGAGGGCGTGTAATCCCTCCTAAATCGCCCGGACGAGGTTTGTATTGCAGTGCCAGTATCAGAGCTAACAAAAGGGGATTAGACGGGAAAATTCTGCGTGAAAACCTGCCGCTCTTTGAGGGCTTTTAGTACAAAGAAGATAAGATAGGTAGAGCAGAGCCATTTTTAACCCAGTTTTTAATGCACTCGGCGCCTCTCCTTTCCGAGGCAGAGGAGCGGGGAGTTGGTGTTCACTCGAACCCCTTTCTCTGGCTCTGGGGTGCAGGAGCAGCGGTCCCGGGTCGCTGTCCTACCCGGCTGCTGTCACTTGGCTGTCAGTCAGGGGACAGCGTCGCGGCGGAGACAGCTGTCAACCTCGGCGGGAGGATCGCCGCCTGCAAATATATTAGAGGAGCTCAGCGAGTGCCAAGGCGCATCAGGCCAGGGGAAGAGATGCTCCAGGGGGAGATGAAAGGATCCCTTCAGTGGAATTCATGTGGAATAAGCTTTCCACAGGAGATATTGCCTCCTAATCCTCCTTAGCGCTCAGCTGATGCCTTGAAGCATCGGGGGTTTATATGCCTTTTAAAAATTCATTCTCGCTGTGATGACAGCAGGTACGCGCGTTACCAGCTGCGGTGCCCGGGCCAGGGCGGCGCGGGGCTGCGCTCCGGGGCCCGGCCGGTGTCCCGCTGCAGGTGGACCCGCGGCGCTCCTCTGCTGGTTTAAATGTGCCTCCCTGGCGGGGCGGGGGGGAGCCGGGTCGCGCTATCGTGCGGTTTTGGTGGCGAGTCTGTCTAGGGCAAGTGGCAAAAGCGTTTGTGAGCAGCGAGCGCTGGCTGGCGGGCTGGGAGAACGCCCTCCGTCTGCCCCTGCTAACGGCAGCTGGACTTAAAACATCATATTCCACTTATCTGGTCAAGGCATACATGTTCGTTATTACAATTGATTATCACTAAAACCCGTCTGATACCCAGATTTACAGCGTGGCTGGAGAGCCAGGCGCTCTCCAGCTCCCAGCAGCCAGCATCAGGCAGGCTCTCCCAGCCCAAGCCTCTCTCCATCGGCGCTTGGCCGAGGAGAACAGGTGAACAGTTTCTTTGCCTTCCCATAACGGGCGAGAAGCGGCTCGGGAGCTGCCCCTCGGCCACGCCGGTGCTGCCGCTTGGCATTTCCGAGCTGCCAAAGTGTTTTCCGGCGGTGGTTCACGGTCCTGCCCATGGCCAGGGCGATGAAGCTATGGGAGCTGCCGGGTGCCGGGTTGTCTTGACTCGGCCACCTGTGCCCGAGAGGTGGTAGATGCTGGTGCGCTCGGCCCCGTGGCGGGATGGGATCCTGCAGATGTTCGTGCTCGCAGGCTGGGTTCAATAACGAGTGTTGCGGGGCGGAGAGGGGCTCTGCTGCACAGCGCCCTCGTGCTCTGCTGGAACGGGGTGGGAGGAAGAGAGGAGCCCCTGCGCCTCCTCATCTTCGCGGCGGCTCCATGGGTGCGTGATAAACAACTTGACAAAGTGCTAAAATCCTGAAGGCGGGGCTGGCAGAAGGGAGGTCATAATTGCACGGGAAAATAATGAACTGCGCTCTTCTTGGAATCTGCGGCGGCCTATCAAGAATCAGAAAATTAATTATCTTCTGTAATTAGTGTAATGACCTACACTATTAGAGGTTATTTACAGCAGGAATAAAGCTTCCCCCTATAAATGTCAGGCTGTGCCGCTGGAATACAAAGGCTGGAGCAAACCTGCGCCGGGCGCAGCGAGGGTCCGCAGGCGGAGCAGGGTGCTGGCCACCGTGCCCGGCCGGTGACAAGGTGACAGGGGTGCTGATATCCCTGCCACCCCGCACCAGGACAGCCTGCTGTCCCCCAGCTCCCGTGCCCGCTGCGAGGGCCCTTTCCACGCCGCAGGCACACGCCAGCTGCGCCTGCACGCCTGGAAACGGAGCCATTAGGCGGCTATTGTTCCTCAGCGCGGGCCTCGTGCCTCGCAAACTGTCCTTTTCTGGGGCCGGGATGCGTGAAATGGGTCTGAAGCGCTGTTTGCAGCGAGCTGCACGGGAGCGAAGCGCAGCCTTGGCGGGGCGCTCGCCCTTGGCCTTGGCGATGTGCGTGGCTGCCGTGCTGCCTGCCCTGCGCTGTCCGTCTGTCCGGCGGGCTGCGAGGGCTGCGAGGGGCTGGGAGCGGGGGGTGCGATGCTGTGTGCCGTGTGGATGGGCAGCACCGCGCCGGTGTGCCTCGTGGAATCACAGTGTGTCCTGCGTTGGAAGGGACCTGCAAGGATCATCGAGTGCAACTCCAAAGACAACCCCAAAATTCGCACCATGTCTCTGGGGAGGTTGTCCAAACGCGTCTTGCATCCTATCGGGCTCGGGGCTGAGATACCTCCCTGGGGAGCCGGAGGTGTACGTGAGCACGGCATTTGGGTCAGTTCTCGAAGGAACCGGCAAGCTCTGGTTATCCCTTCTCTTTCCTCTGCTCCCGTTGCTGCTCTAGCGCTTGCTGGCCAGATGGGTCCCATGGGGAGGGCAGTGTGACCACGCTCCGGGTGCTGCCCTACGGAACAGATGGGCGCTGGTGCTGAGCCCTCGGCGCCAACAAAGACGGGCAGGACAGGGAAGAAGTTCTCCATGTGGCGAGGGTAACCTGAGAATTACTTGACATTTCAGCATGAAGGATCATGACTCTTGCATTATTAAAGACACAGTGATAAAATGCCTTACCTGTCACTGAGAACCTACATCAATAATTTAGTTTGGCACCTGGTGATTAAAATGAAATAAGCACTGGCCCGACTCCCTTCCTGGGGACAGCACAGGAACCGCGGTGGCTGCGTCCCCAGTGAAACGCGATGCGAAACCTTCCCTGGTCCCCGGTCCCAGAACGTGTGTCTGGGGACAGGTCACCTCCCGTGGGCTCAGCCTGGTCGGGTCTGTGTGGGACCCGAGCTGGGGATGGGGCTGCTGCCGCGGTATCGTAACATCTCATGTAACCTCGTTGTACAACCAGAGCAGAGCGGGGCTCTTGAAACTGAGAGCGTCTTCCTTCCAACAGACCCTTAATGTAATTTGAATGTACAATCGAGGGTTTTTATAGCTTAATATTCCAGTGTTTGTGGTGCATCCTGGAATTTAAGTGTCTTAAACGTAATTATTGTTAATTGCTCGCACGATTCTATAAACTCATCCAATTAAAAAAAAGTTATTAACTTTATAAAATATCACAGGCATCCCACAGTGCAATATATTTGCAGGAAATAGCAGCTCGAGCAGGCAGAGCTGAGACGCAGCGAGGTGAGCGGGTGACACCCCGTGTTGCTCCCTCCCTGCTCCCCGTCCATGCGGCACCTCTGTGACCTCGGGGGGTCCCCGACGTGGGCATGAGCCGAGCAGGAGTCCCGGGGCAGGGCAGTGGGGCTGGAGGCTGCCGGGGAGGAGAGCCAGCCGGGGTGACCGTCCTCGCCTCACAGTCCAGCGCCAGGATTTATAACCGGGGATTTATTGTCCCCCGGTTGCTTTGCGCTGCCATTTAACTCGTGCCCTGGAAGAGTTATTTAACACGCAGCGAGTGCAGTTGTGCTAACGCTGCCCGATGCACATACATCTTCTGCAGCCTCTTCCTCGAGCTTTCCGAGTGGGATTGCGGTCTGGGTGCCAGCTGGTGCGGGTACAAACACCATCGGGCACGCGTTTCGGTCGGAGCTGCCCGGTTCTGTCTGGTCCCCATTAGCCAGTGTCTTTTCCCCTTTCCATCTTTCTGCTTTCCCAGTAGAGCAACCAATGGTCTGTAGGAAGAAGAGATGGGGGAAAAGGCAAATTTCTCACAAATGAGGACAAAATTGAGTTGAGTTTGTGGCTGAAACGAGAGAGCTCCACAAAAGCTTCATTTTGGTGAAGAAGTATCTGCTCTACAAAAGCCTTGGGAGGAAGCTGTTAATGTTGGAGCGGGTCAGATGCTTTCTCCGTAAGCTGTCTGTGGTGCTTCCCTTCTCCATCTCCATGCGCATCCCTCGCTGGGGTCGCTCTCCCCACGCAGTGGTCCCGGGAACAGCGGCCACCGGCCGGGCCACTTGAGCAGCCGACGGGAGAATCGGTGGCAATTAATCCGTCCTTTAAACAGCAGGATTTTGCAGGTAGATTTTCCATCTGAAGTAGCAGGTGATATAGTGGCTTCTGGGACAGTGACGGGCTGATGGAGAGCACGCATGAAGCGGCATTTGTCAAATTAATGAGGCATTATAAATTATAGCCACAGTTTTCTCTTGGTTCCCGCCGCCCTCTCCTGTCGCTGGCAGGGACAGGGCGCCTGCGAGGGACCGTCGGGTGGGTCGGGAGGATGGGGATGCAGGTGGATCAGATCCCTGTTTGCACCAGGAAACTCGATGTAACGGGTATTGATCTCTCTATTACCTCTGCGAAGGGCAGCTTCATTTTTCAAGCAAAACAACCTTTGTATCTGAAATATCAAAATTGATTTTGAAGACTGAAGGGGGTGGGTAGCGATGGGCAGGAGGAGGCTGAGCAGTAGCATGGAAGAGAGTCCTCCCCAAGTCAGGAGACACGTCGGGCTTGTCTGATTGTATTACCTGCGACCCAGCAAGGAAATAATGGTGTTTGAAAGTCAGCAAATGAACTTTGCTGAGGGTCCTTTCGTTCTCCCCGCTGGAAGCGGAGCGGGCAGGCGAGGGGCCGGCGGGGATGGGGACGGGTTTGGGAGGAGACCCGTCGCTGCTGGGAGGTGTCAGGCGGCTCCTGGCCGGGAGCTCCTGGCTCTGGCCGTGCAATGGTGGGCGACGGTGCAGCACGAGCCGCAGGAGCTGCGGTGGACGGGGAGAGGGTCCCGGAGCCGCCGGGGAGGGCAGCGCGTCCCCACACCCACCCCAGCCGCGCCGACCGCTCCGAGCCCAACCAGGCACGCAGCTTCGTTTTAGGATCGTTACAGTCCTGCTTAATTGGCTCTCGGGCTCCTTGTGCGAGGCGTCCAGTGCATCTTAATGAGGGAATCTCAAAGATTGGCTTTTTTTTCCCTGGGACTAGAACGAGGTGGTGTTTAATATTCATGTGTAGCTGCGCTCATTTGAAAGGTAAGAAGGGAGTTAGATTCCCTGCTGGCAATGAATCGTGATGGGGTCCGGGCTCCTAAATCCCCTGCGCCTCGCGGTGCTGCCTGTGCCCCGGATGGGCGGGCGATGGCGAGGTCTGTGTGCACCGCAGCGTTTCCAGGTCAGCGCTGCACTGGGAACTGCTTTTCCATGCCACTCGTGGTCAGGAGCTGGCATATCTTGCCACAAGCAGTCGCGGTGGTTGGGTTATTAGCCAAAAGGAGGTGGATGCTGGCGTGACAGGAGCTGGTGCAAACGGCGAACAGTTTGTAGAATCAGAATGACTGGCTGAGGTTCTGGCAGAGCTGTCGGAGCCCTTGCTGAGTCGGGGCTCGGGCTGGTCCGTGACCACTCACGTTACTCCGTGCCTGCCCACGCTGGGGTTTCGCGGGTGCCGGCCATGGGCACAGGCGGGAGGTGTCGGAGGGGCTGGGTGCTGGCAGTCCGAAGTGCCAACAGCCACCGGTATCATCAGCACACACGGGGGTGCCTGGGTGCTGGGAGCGTGTGCTGATGGAGGGGTTGGGAGCTGGAGCCGCCCAGCAGTGCCCCGCTGTCCCCGGGCCCTCTCGAGGGTCCCAGCCGTGCTCCAGCCACGGGCACCCGCCTCCCGCACACGGCAGCAGCCTGGCCTGGGCGAGGAGGCGTTTGCCGTCCCTGCTCATGGCAGGAGGCAGGAAATGGCCGCGGGCAGTGGAGCCTTCACGGGGCTTTTGCTTTCCATCTGCTCCCCTGACTTTGCTGCCATCCCCATCTCGCTGTGCCGGGGAGGACGGGGGGAGGACGTGCTGGGCATGTGCCCGTGTCAGGGAGGACTGGGGGGCATCTCTGGACTGCACACGTACAGCAAAATGGTGGCTCCTGCAGCCCCTTCCAGGGGGTCATTCTGTTGAGCAAATTCCAGCTGCGCAGAGGGGACCAGAGCGATGTCACCTGCGCACGCTGCCCATATGCACTGTGCCCTCCATCATCCCTGCGCAAACCTTCGCAGCATCGTGTCTGGCTCGTCAGAGAATCAAACTCTTGTTTGTGGAAAAGATGCTGTCCCCAGTTCCCTCTCCTGCCTCCTTCCCGCTCTCTCTCATTGTCATTTTAGCCTAGATTAAAGAAAATAGGGTGCAGCGCTGTGCGCATGTTCTGAGCGGTGTCTTTTCACAGTGCTGTACTGATGCCAAGCAATAATGACAGGTTCAAGCTTTTCTGCATCACAAATGAACTGCATGCAAATGGCTAGTCCTGAACGGAGAATCATTGTCAGTGCGGAGCGTCCTGGCTCCGCCGATCCGGCTGCACCTTGTGTTGGAGGGGAGAAGCCTTCAAACGGTTAAGGGGAAGTGGAGAGAGCGGGGAGCTGCCGTTTCCACTCTGCTAGAGCCTAACCTGTTAGTGCAGAGCTGTGTGAAGAATGTCAGGGATTTGTTCCAAGCGTTATCGAGATGTGGCTTTACATCTGTAAATCCTTTTACGCATCGCAGCCCAGCCGTGAGGCTTCCCCGCGCGGCGGGCGGCGCTCGAGCCTGCCCGGCGCTGCTGGACACGGCGCTCTGGGCCGCCCGCACGCACGCTCCCTCGGGGTGAAGCACCCGAAAAACCCTGTGATTCCGGCTGCAGATCAGCCACGACCTGCTCGTTCTCTTGCACTAACTCACCTCTCTCTCTATGCTGTTCGGTGGTTTAATGTTAATTAACACTGTGCCAAATGTGCCGTCTCCCTGCGTACACACGTTGACTGTTTTTAGTCAGGGTGGTGTCTGTGAGGAGCCGAGGGTGGGCAGGCACGCAGCTGACCCTTGGGGGGCTTCTCCTGCCTCTGTCAGCTGAGGGTTTGACTTAGTGCTACTTGCTTTGCTACCGAAATATCACTAGCAGAGCTGGATTTAGCAAGTGATGGTGGCAATCTCCAGCACCATCAGAAAAACATGCTCTATCATTCACTGTGATGTGTGCTGATGAGGGGAAAAAAAAGGCTTGTTCATCCATCAGGAATTCAGTGATGCTGTCTCTAGGTGAGCAATTTGCCAGCGTTACCTAGTGTCACTCATTAGGCGCGATATGTAACAGTCTCATTTACTCTTTGGGCTTCCTGCCACTTAGTTCCTTTTGCATTTGACTTTGCATGTGAAACTTAAGCTCATTTTTAGCTTCTGTCTAACTCTGCTTTCAAATTCTTGCTCATTAAGCCCAGTCGCAGTGTGTGGGCTCCACGCACAGGAGAGGGGCTTGGAAGCCAAACCCGTGCCCTGGCGCCTGCTGCCGTTGGGCTCTGCCGAGCAGCGTGTGTGTGTTTCAAAGGCAGAAGAGAAGCGGTTCTTCCCGCCCATCGGTAGGCTTTAGCTTTCCAAAACACCTTGGCTTTGGCTGCGTTTTTGCTGATTTTTTCACAGATTTTGGGCTTATAACTTTTTAATACCTCTGCATCTTTACACTGAATTTGATTGATGCTCTTAGGCCATTTAGGGTTTTTTACTCAGACATAAAAGGGGCAGAAAGTGCAAGGGCTCGGTTTGCTCTGTCGTGTGGGGACGCTCGAGTGGCCGTCGCAGTGCAGCTCGTTGCTGTCCCTCTCTTTCCGCCCTGTTTCTGTGAACAGGAACCATCCTCTTTGTTTTTAAGAGAGTCCCTCCTATTCGTCTGTCCCTTAGTGCGTCATCTGAACTGCATCCTATCCTTGCTGATTTTCATGCACTGGCTTAGGATGAATTTCAGGCTTGATAGAGGCAAAGGCCCAAGTAATTCGAGTAACATTAAACTGAACCGTAGGATGTATAAGCAGTGACTTGGGAAGGATTCTGCAGACTAGGAAGCTGGAATTCCAGAGCGCTGGGGTTTGCGCAAGGCAAAAAAGCCCATCAGAAGCAGCCTTCGTATCTCTGCACTCTTGCTCTGGTTGTTGCTGCAGCTGAGCTGTTCAGGAGGAAGAGGATGAGGAGCAGTGTCTACGGCCTGATGGGGGAGAAGGTGCCACTGGAAACTCTGTCTGCCTCAAGCACTGCAAAAGGGGCTGATTTCTTTACCCTCAGCAACAGGAAAGCCCTTGGTGTTTAACACGGTCTAGAGCTTGTGTGCATGGCAGTGGAGGGACTGGTGGTGGGATATGCATTACAGTGGTAATTCTGCAAATTCCAGAGCATTAGGGTTATTAAAATGTCAGGCTGATATCTTCCTCAGCGTTAAAACTCCTAATGCACTTTATCCTTTCAAACTCATGGTGCTCCAGGTTAAAGTGTGAGGAAAAAAGTGGTTACAGAGCACAGGATTAACAAGAAAGAAACAGGGGATGCGCGGTTACAAGGCTGCTGTGCAAATAACTTCCTTCAACACTTGCACCTTTCAGTCAGGTTAAACTCCAGCAAGACACGTTTGCTCTTGTGACAACAGTCTCAGACTTGCTTGCGTTGCCCAAAGGGAGGGTTAGCAGCAGTCCCGAACCTTTAATGTTGTCGGAAATGAGCTGCTACAGTCGAATTTGGCCAAAAATCCCAGGTGTGTACATCTGCCACCTCTCTGGGCAACTTGGCCCAGGGTTTCACCACCATCAATGTAAAAAATTCCTCCCTCATGTCCAGCCTGAATCTCCCTCCTTTAGTTTAAAACCATCACCCCTTGTCCCATCGCAACAGGCCCTGCTCAAAACTCTGTCCCCAAACATCTCAGGGGAGAAACCGTTGAGGAAAATGCGAAGCGTATTGATCGTATCTCCTCACATCCGTGGCGCGTGTGCTGGGTGGTTGTGCAGCTGCCTCAGACCATCTTGCATGGCACTTCCTACTCCTCGGAGCTTCCCAGGGAAGTCGCTGTGTCTGTAGGTGGAAATACTCGCTGGCAGCTGAAGGGTTTTCGCAGGGGAGCAGAGATGAGCAGCTGAGTCCTTCCTCTGCCGCCTCGGCACGCTCGGAGCCCCGAGCGCAGAAAACCCCCCAGTACCCGGGGTGTAAAATGCCCGTTCGTTTCCCAAACGTGCTCGGAGGAGGAAATAACCCGAGGGCACGTGTTTGGAGGGGTGGGGAGTGGGCGGGGTCCCGTGGGCGGTCTGGGGCGCTGTCCGCGGTGCTGAGGCGCTGTCCGCGGTGCTGAGGCGCACTCCGCTCTGCCAGGGGACACAGCCTCCAGTTTCTGCTCTTTCTCGTCTTTCTTGCCCTTGAAGCCCTTTATCTCGAAGCCTGGAGTTTGCTGCATGTCCTAAACCCGCGGGACTGGGCTCAGGACGTGCACTTTGCACCAGCTTACTATTTTTGCACAATGGAGTGGGCTCTTCTGCAATAGAGCTCATTTCCTGCGCGGCGCTGCTTTCAGCGCTTCTCCTCACACGGCAGCAGAGAGGAATCCAGTCCCCAGGCAGTGAATTAGGAGGTGGTAGCTGCTCATTTTTCATCTCTGTGATAAAAAATCTAATGCAATCATCAAAAAAATAAAGCCGCGTTTTTCATGTCTCTGCCATTAGGAATGTCTCTTGCTACTGCTCTGCTTTTCCTCCTACCCCCAAATTATTGAGGTCTCAGCAGTGTTTAAAATCTCGTGGAAATTTACTTTCAGATGCCAGTGAAGGGGTGGGGGTTTGAGTAATCTCTAGGGCCGTGACATTCCAGAAGCATTATGTTCCCTTAATGAAAATGTTTGCTGTTTGGAAACCTAAATGTTATTTTTCTAAAGGCATCATCCTGAATGGGGCTCTCCTTTCTTGTCCTTTAGTGTAAGATATTACAACTCTTGGGAGACGTTCTCCTGGTTTAGCAGCCATAACCTTACATTTATTGCACGTGTGGCCACAGCAGCCCCCTCAGATAATTTTGTTTAGGACTGTGAAATTTGCCTTCAAAACTGAAATTGAATCCATTCTCTGCTTTCAGCAGCGTGATGGGTTTCTGCATGTCTCTCTTTCCCAAGGATGTTTGCAGTTATTGATGCTGAGTGTGGCTATTTATCACAGACAACACAGAACAAAGAAGAATTTATTAATAGGTCTCCCGTTCCCATATGCTTTCCTGAGGAACCTGAAGCATGCTATTTTCTCCTGGCCCCATTTATATCTACATGGTTTTCCTCCTGTCCAGTCAAATTAAATGCTTGCTGAGGAAAAGAGGTTGCTCCGTAGCGTATGGAGGGGTCAGACTCAGTGCGCCGGGCAGGCTCCGGGGGTTATGGGCTGGCAGCAAACGGGGAATGATGTGGAGTCCCACAATGCCTGACACCACCATGGGACCCAGGTGTGCGGCCAATCTTGGTATCCCCAAGCAGCACCAGGGCTCTTGGGGATTGCTCTGCTCTGCTTTTTGGCAGGGGTTAGTTTGCCCCCCAAGGAGGATATCCCGGGCAGGAGCTCTGCTCTGTGTCTGAGCAGCACATACCAAACGGCTTTGGCTCTGCTCTTCCCTCGCGTACAGTACGATCCTGCAAACACCCATGGTGGGAGCCGGGAACCCTGTCTGCCCATCCCTTGCCCTCCTCTTGGCCTTCCCGGGAGGCAGCGCAGGCGGAGGGAGGAGAGGATGCTTTGTGGGAGCTCCTGCCTGGAAAATTAGTCAGTCGCTGGCATGGGGACACTGTGATTCCTGCTGCTCTTGAGAAAGGGAAGGTGCCTAGGGAAGTTCTGGTGGTTTTTTCCCCCTCGTGCCTACTTATGCACTAATTAAAGGTCAGTCGCCATTTGCATTCGGCACATTTCTATCCTTCCCTGGGCGGTTGCATCGGCAGAGGGTTGTTTTCCGTGTGACCAGGCTGCGGTGGCGGTCGCCCTGGGCTGAGAGCGCCCGCTCCCACCTCCGGAACGCGGCGGGGCCGCCGCGGCTCAGCCCCGCGCTGCCGCGGCTGCAGAGGGAGGCGCGGAGCCCCTCTCGTGCCGCTCCCGCTCTCCAGCCCCACACGGGGAGCGTTAGGCATTTATAGGTTTTTTCTCCATGGATACATGTGCGGGCACGTTGGTAAAAATATACACGCGCACAAGTATATTTCTGTATAGTGCAGGGAAAGCAGTGCGGGCTGATTCCCCCGGGTGAAACGCCATCCATCCCTCCGAGCGCTTTCAAAGGGGAACTATGCTGATAATTAGTGCAAATATTTTGAATACAGAACTCATCACGGGCCTTTGTCGCGGTGACAGGCGGTGACCTGAGATGCATTTCTCCTTTCTTAACGTACCCAGAATATGTAATTAAGAGGTGACTAAAAGATTCTTTATCGTTCTTTGCTTTCTGATGCGGCAGGCTGGGAAATGCTACCCCCCCATCCGCAGCCCTCGGTTCCCCCTGACAAACGCAGGGACTGATATTTGCCCTGCTCTTCAAATTGCTCCAGGATGGCTCCTTTGATTCCAAGACGTTGTCCTTGCGTTCGATTTGGCCAGAGCTGCTGTGGGAAGGCAGCGCGTGTGAGGGGTGCGGGGTGTGTCCCGGGGGGCGGGTGGCCCCGCGTTGGCCGATCCGTGCGCTCCATGCGCTGACAGCGTGGCAGCACCTGAGCGCGTCTGCATGCACAGCAGATGTCTGCTGGCTGGGCTGGGCACGGCGTCGTTTCATCCATTATATATCTCTCCCCCTGCCATAAGCAGGCGCTCAGAAGCGGGACTGTTAAAGGAGACATAAAAAGATTAGGGAGCAAAAGAGAAACTTTTGAGGAGAGGGCTTGGTGTTTGGGCTTGATTCTTGGCTGGGAGGTGGCAGAGCGTTGGCCGCCCCTGTCCGTGCTCTCGGGTTCCCCGTCCCCATGCACCTCTCCATGATGGGACCCTCAGCCCCGGCACCGCTGTGGTGGGCAGGGTCCAGATCCTGCTCTGCGATCCCGGGATCGCTGCCGCAGCCTGACAGCCTCCCCACAGCACCAAACCCCTTGGCTTTTACTCGCCTATTTACTTATTTGTTTAATCGTTCCAGCTAGCTGCCTTTACCTGGCACTCCTGCTTCGTTAAAGGGAACACAGGGCTTTTATTATGACTGTAGAGTGTCTAGTGTTTTCACTGAACGTATAATTTGCCATGTATGAAAACCATTTCCAGAATTAATTTACCTACTGCAAACAGTTTGTATTAATGAAAATGCATTTTTCATGTGGGTTTGCTGGAAAAGCTGGCTGGGGCTCAAGAGCTCGCTTCATCCGTCCAGTGTGAGTAGGAGATGGAATTTGTTTAAAAATTAAATAAATAACACACCCACCCCCCATTTTTAATACAATATGGCCCAGCAATAATCTCCGAGGCAGACTGCAAAGGCTGCAGAAAGCTCCATCTGTGGCATTTTAATATGCAGCATTGTCTCCATTTTTAATATCCCCCCCTTCCCGGCTCGTGTTTGTGTGAGTGAGACGCGAGATGCTGTCATCTTCCCGGGTCACATCTTGCTGCTCGCAATGAACAGAAGTGGAGATGGATGCAGCCGCGGCGCCCTTCCCATCTTAACATGCATATTTTAGAATAATTGATGCTGAATTCATTTTGCAGCCTCATTTCTCCTCAGCCTTCCCCCACCCCCTCTTCCATATATGCACGGGAACAAAATCCTGTTATCCGTCCAGATGGCAGCTGGGGCTCTCGGCTGAGCGGGGCCGCGCTGCCGGGGCTCCTGCTGGCCGGGGAGGGAACGGGCTGCGGGGACCCCAGCGCCGCCGGGCGCCGGCTGCGTCCGCACCGCGTGTCCTGGCACCGGGGGACCAAGAGGCTCCTGCCCGGATCCCTCACCCGGGGCCCTGCTGGCTTTGGGGTACCCGCTCTGGGCCGAGCTGCTAAAGCCGGGCTTTGCACATGGCCAGGTCGGGCTTCTCACTGGAGGCAGCACCGGCTGGTGGCACTGGGGTGGCATCGACGGAGCTTCCGCAGAAACGCGTTCGGCAAAACGCCACCTGCAAAGTTTAAAACACCGTGGATGAGGTTTTTGCAGATACTTTAAAACAAGAAGGTTTGAAAAACGTCGCAAGATGAGAGCGCTATGGAAATTTGCCTCTGTTTTGGGATTGTCGTCAATGACTGTGTGCTGAGAAAAAACTAAACAAACCTCTCTTGTATAAATAACTTGAGAATTGACACAGGGCTGTCAAATGTATTTTTTTGAGGGAACTGAGGAAAGCATTTGGGAAAATGCAGGTGTGTTCAAGCAGAAGATGGTTTGTACTGACCACGGTGTTCTTGGCCTTTGTAAGGTGGTTTTGAGCAGCTCGGCTTCCAGCCTCAGTGACAGTCCCCGTGCTGGGTGGGCCCCCCCGGCCATTTTGGCTGCGCCCCCCCCTTTGTGGGGTTTGTCGCTGCCTTTTGTCCCTGGGGTGTGATGCTGAGCAGCCCACCCGGTGCATGCGGCTGAGCCTGCGAATAATCCTTTGGAGATCAGGGGACATTTCATGTGCTTAAAGTTAAGCCCGTGCTTAAAGTTAAACCCGTGCTTAAGCGTGAGCAGGACATGAGCTCGGCACCGCGGATCTGTGTGTACCACCCTCTGCACCGCGCGTGGGTGACGGTGGGGACACTGCGCGGCGGGGGAGGCTGGTAGAGCGCGGAGCGTGTTTGGGACGCCCCTCGGGGCCCCGCACGGCCCCACGTGCGGTTCCTGAGCCGCCGGCCGGCGCTGTCCCCGCTGGAGCCTGCAGCTCCCTAATTGGGGCGCGTTGCCGAGCACACGCGTCACCTGCCACTGCTGTTATTACAGCCCAACCTCGCGCGTTATGTTTATCTCGTTCCAGGACTACTGTCAGCAACGCCACTCTAGGCAGAAACTTAATTATATCTCCTTGGGTAGCAGCAGGGAAGTGATTTATTGCTGCCTTTTGTTTCCACCTCCCCTCACCTCTCTGTGATTGCGTCTGCTCCCATTCGCTGCTCTGGAGATGCTGGAGCACTTGTCGGTAACTTTGCCGGAGTTGCAGAGCCCGTGACTGAAGGTTGGTGTTGGCAGAGACCTGTGCGGTGGCCCTGGGGCTCTCGGTGGCCACGGAGCTCTCTCTTGCTGGCCCTGGCCCTGCACCACCGCCAGGCTGGGGCTTGCCAGCCTGTGATGGTTTTCTTTTAGAATGATTAGTGCGTGAAGGAAATAATCCCCTGGATGAAACGGGTCAGGGGGAGGTGTGCCAGCTCCTCAGTGCCTCCTCAGCCAAAACTGCAGAGGTTTCCCATCCAGCCCTCTCGTGCCAGCTGCTTTGCTCTCGTTCCTTCTCTCCTCTTTGGGTACACACTGATAAATCAGCCCTGAGGATGCTCCGGAGCGGCAGCTCCGCCTGCTGCCCGGGCAGCGCGGGAGGAAGGCAGAGGAGCTTGGGAAATGGTTTCCCCTCCCTGTGCCACCCGCTAAGGCCCTTGCTCTCGCTCTCCAGGGAAAGGGAAGGTGCTTTAATTATTCCTGCCTTTGGAAGTGCTGCGGTAATTAGCAGCGCTGCAGAGAGCAGGGCCTGGCTGGGCTGCCGAGCGCCGGGGGCAGCCCCTCGGTGCGGAGCCGTCGCCTCCTGCACCTCTCCTCACACCAGCACCGGGATGGAGGCGGTTAAGGGCTGGAACGTTAATTAGATCTGAAAAGCAGTCGAGTTGCCTTTTGCCATGGGATCCACCGGAGGGGTTTCATGTTCAGTGTCCTGTGCGGGTTTTGCTGTGGCTGTAATGCATGGCATACACTCCTCAAAAGGAGCTGGAAGAGGGTAGTTGAGTGCTTTCTTGTGTCCCATCCCTTGCTGGGAGCAGCCAGGGGGCTGTGGCTGAATCGCCGGGCCCCTCCAGCGCAGGGCGAGCTGTAGGTTGTGACCAAGCTCCGTACAAAACGGGGATGCCCTGTCTGGCCGTGCGGGACACGCCGGCTCCGGTTTCCATGTGCGGAGCAGGGCGCTGCGGTAACGCCTTCAGTGAATGTCTCCGCGAGCTTTCGAACAAATTGCTTATTATTTTTCCCCTCGTTATTCACCTGACAGAGGAGCAGGTTGAGTAATCAGCGAACGCGCATGAACTTTGCAGTGTTTTTATGAATAGAAGGTTTGTGAATTGGCGGGGTACCAGCCCTGCTTGTGCACCCGCTAACGCGTGTCAGCGAGGAGCGTCCCTGCCCTGTGCCGTGCGTCCCTGCCCGTCCCCAGCCAGCTCTGCGTTTCGCAGTGCAAGGTGCTCGGCTGCTCCGCCGCTCGTGCAAACCGCGCTTGTGTTGCCTTCACGTCCCTCGTGGGTGATGAGCCCCCGTGCGTGGCAGCGGATGATGCTGCGCTCGCCCCTCCTTGCTCCCCAAACCACCCCCTGCCCTCTGCCCACCCTCGCAGCGTCAGCTCAGCGGCGTGCGAGGCAGCAGCTGCTGAAGGGCGGCCAGATAGGCTTGTACAGCAGCTGAAAGGGAGGAATAATTTGTACCCTGTCAGTCTGGAAAGGCTCTTTGGAGGCGAGATCTGGCTGCAGCGCCGCAGGGGCAGCGCGGCCGGGGTGGATCAGGGGAGAAGGGCGAGCGTTGCCAGGCTGGGGAGGGATGCAGGTGTGCGCGGTGCCCTGGGCAGGAGGGCAGTGCTTGGGGCGTCCCGTGGTCTGTCACCAAGCCCTTTGGGGGCAGTGCCCTGTGGTCCGTCAGAGCTGGATGCGTGAGGCTGGACGCTGCGTCCCATCCAGGGAGGGACCCTCCAGCTGGTACCACACGCTGTCCCACAACATCTGACTAATTCTTCCAGCCCTGAACCATTTTTGTGATCCTGCTTGGAACTATTTGGACCATCTCCCTGCCATCTTTGAAGCGTATACGGTTACTCACCAAATCCCGTATGGCTCCCTAGTGCCAGGAGGGGATCGCTTTGCAAACACAGATCCCATCGCCAGGGCAGGAGGGGTGGATTAGATCCATCCCCGGGCAGCGGATCCATAAGCAGCTACTGAAAAGACCAGGCAGGGCTGTCCCCGCTCGCACCCCTGATGCGACGGGGGATGCTGGGCAGGCGGGAGGGATCGGGACTGCAGAGCTGCTCGGGCTCGTGAGCCCTCCCTGCAGCTGCTGGGGCTGAGCTCTGGGCACAAGCCATCGCTCCGGCCCACGGTGGCGTTTCTGACACTCTCGGGTGGTTTGGGAGCAGCCAGTGCCCTTTCTGCTTGGAGAAGAGGGTCCCCACTTGCAGGGCGAGGGAGCGCGCAGCCCTCCAGCGCTCCGCTTTCTTTGTGAAAGCCACTGCCTTGCGAGAGCGGCTAAATACGCTGACGATAATGACAGCGAGAGGCAGTCTGGGTAGCGCGCTCTCATCCTTGTTCGCAGCGGAGGACGCTTCGGTGGGGTTGCAGCTGGGCTGCGGCTCACTCGCGCTGTGCTGATTTGCAGCACCAGCACCTCTGTTCCGAGCCAGCCTGCTCCGCTGGGCGCAGCACGATTGCTGCTCCAGATGCCAAACCCGTACAGCAGTTCTGCTGGGTGAGCAGGTACCGGCGTTGTTCCGGGCTCCCCTGGCACCGGGCTCCTCTCCCGGGGGCTGCAGCAAGAGCGGGCTGGCGCAGGCACGTTTCTCATGCTGGCGCAGGCACGTTTCTCATGCTGCCATCTCAGACCCACGGAGTTTGGGTGCTGCTGGTGCTCGCGGGGTGCAGGTGTCAATGCTGAGGCTCCCCAGCACCCAAACAGGCCTGTCTCCTTCAGGACTGCCGGGGCGTTAAACGAAGCCACCGTGCTGGTTTTGTTCTTGGACCTCTAACTAGGTCAACATACGTTTGCCTTGTCTCAATAATTATTGATAAGATGCGGGGGATCGTGTGCAGTGCAGGAGGGGGTGCTCCTGCTCCCAGCTGTGCCGCCGTCGCCACAGCCCCCGCGCGTGCCAAAGATGCTGCTTTTTAGTGTATTTGTGCCGCGTCTCTGTTGGGAGGAGCAAGGCTAATGCAACGCGCGGGTTGTTTCCCCCTGTGAACGCGCACAGCTCCCCAGTTGCTCTCTGAGCCTTTTCAGCACTAAAATGGGGGTGGTCTTGGGGGTGCCTTCATTGGCATGGGCTCGCATCAGTGCCTTCTTAATAAAAACACGCACACCAACTCTTTGAGCGAGGTAAACGCAAAGAATAAATGCAGCCACCCTCTCCAGCCGCTCAGACTCCAGAGCTGAGGAGGAGGTTGTGTCCTGGGGATTTTTTTCTGTTGCTTTTCCAGCACTAACGAGCGGGGAGGAAGTTCTGCTCTTTGTTCCAGTGGCGTTCACTGATTTTCTTGCCGTGGTGCGAGGCGGGGAGGGGCGCGGGGGATGCGCCACGCGTGTCTGCGTGGACACGTGGGACCGGGCGGTGAGTGGCAGCGCGGGATCGCTCCACTTCACTCCTGAGTTCCTTTAGCAAGGCTTTCAGTTTTTCTCACGAGATCAAAAGAAGGGCTTGGCTTTCGCAAGCTCTATTTAAGCCTGGTGCAGGGCAGCAGTTTGTAGCTCTCTTGCAGTTTTCCATGTGGCAGGGGGAGCTTTCTGGCCTCTGGACTTTCCCCAAAGGGTCTCAGAAGCTTCTCACTCTCTTTTCTGGAGCATCAACATTTTGGCCTTTGCAAACAGGTCTGTTTGTGCTATTCTTGCGCTGCCGAGCGTATTTCTGGCAGTAGAAACAGTCTAGAAGAGGAGCTCCCATCACCGGGAGCGATGGGTGCTGCCGCCCTCGCCCGTCCCAGCCCCGCTGCCCCTCGGCCGAGCGCTCAGCACGGCAGCATCATCGTGCAGCATGAATTCCATTAGCTCATTTGTCTCTGGCTCCCTGAGCCTGCAGATGATTTAATCCAGAAGTGGTTTACAAGGAGGAAGCGCGGTTTAGTCGGCAAAGCTTAATAACCCCCTCTGGCTGGCGCGGGTAAAGCCGAGCTTTGGGCTCGGCCGGGGCAAGGGAGCGGGGTCGGGGGTAGACGGTCCCTCCCGCGCGCATCCCCGCTTCCCCCCGCTCGGCGCGGGAAGGTTTGCTCAGCAAGCTGCAAAAAATCATTACATATGCTGCTAGTGGCCTGGTTAATTAAGATCTACAGTTCTCTGGGTAGGAAAAGACGACCTATATTTACTGTATGTAGGAAGACATCTGTCAGCTCGAAGCGCGAGATACCCCAGTGCAGGTTTGTCCTGCTTTCTGCAGGCTCTGAATTGCAACTGTTTTCAAGCTCTGATGCAGCCCGAGTTAATTTTAAGATGACTGTTACTATTCTAAACATAAGGAAGGGCATATTTAGCCTCTCAGTACTCAAGAAGGCAAAACCCCCTGCATGTTTCTAGTAATTTTTCCCTAACAGTTTGCACAAAACAACAACAACAAATCCTATTTGGTTTCTGCAGAAGAATATGTTCGAGGGTGATCGTAAAATAGATTATTTTTAAATCTGCAGATGGTTCCCACATATTCCCCCTCAGCTCACTGCAGCTTTCCACCTCAGTAAACCGGTTTGTAATTTAGCCGAGGGCTGTGGAGCAAGCGTTCTGTCGTCTTGTTTTTCTTGTTCTCCTCCTTTAGCCCCCCCATGATCTTTCTGTCCCCTTCCTCTGTGCTTTCCCCGCCGAGGGCGGTGGGTGCTGCAATGGGCGCAAGGGCTTGGGTGCTGATGGGCGCCATCCTCCGCCTCCCAAGCAGCCCCGTTTTTGGTGGGGAGCCTCCTCCACAATGGCCCCCCCAGCCCAGGGGGTCTCGGGGGCTCCCCCGGCTGCTCGAGCCTCGGAGAAGGGCAGTCGAGGGTTCCCGAGCGCTCGGGTGAGACACGCGGCCCTGAGAAAGACAATTAGAGAAAGGACGCGCTTCCAGCCCCGCGATGCGGTTCCGTCCCTCCCCCTCCTCCCGGCAAGAAAACACGGCTTTTGCTATTTCTTTGTTCTTTCATGGTTCAGCGTTATAATTATTGAGATTTCACTGCAGGGCAAAATGATCATTTGACAATGTAAGTGGGGAAAATAATTCTCGTGTTATGCAGCAGCCTTACTCTTATTATAATTACGGCGAAACTCCTGCAGACTGAAGTGGGGGCAACGAATTTCCTCCTATGCGGGTATTTGTCTTTTCAAGATTTCTCGAGATTTGATTGCAGATGTGAGGGGTTTTTTCCCCTCCCGTATTTTTAATAACCCGAGGTTCTTGATGGATGGCAAAGGACTGAAGTACCTGTTGTTTTCCCCTTTGTTTTCATTAGGCGTTTTCCATTTCTGTCATTCTTGGCGTTCGTGATGGATTTTTATGAGCAAATATCTTGGTTAGAGCTATTCAAAATTGTTTGTACAGCGATGTCTACAGCAGCAACAAAACCCAATTAAAAAAATCAGGGAAAATTTGATGATAGGCTGCAAATTAGCTGCTCTGGAAAGGGGGGACAAGGGTTGCTCGTCCGTGCGGCCGCGGGGGCCGGTGCCGTGTTTGTGGCCAGCGGTGCCCTGTTTGTGGCCAGCGGTGCCCTGTTTGTGGCCAGCGGTGCCGTGTTTGTGGCCGGCAGCGCCGTGTTTGTGGCCAGCGGTGCCCTGTTTGTGGCCAGCGGTGCCCTGTTTGTGGCCAGCGGTGCCGTGTTTGTGGCCAGCAGTGCCGTGTTTGTGGCCAGCGGTGCCCTGTTTGTGGCCAGCGGTGCCGTGTTTGTGGCCAGCGGTGCCGTGTTTGTGGCCAGCGGTGCCCTGTTTGTGGCCGGCGGTGCCGTGTTTGTGGCCAGCGGTGCCCTGTTTGTGGCCAGCGGTGCCGTGTTTGTGGCCAGCGGTGCCCTGTTTGTGGCCAGCGGTGCCGTGTTTGTGGCCAGCGGTGCCGTGTTTGTGGCCAGCGGTGCCCTGTTTGTGGCCAGCGGTGCCGTGTTTGTGGCCAGCGGTGCCCTGTTTGTGGCCAGCGGTGCCGTGTTTGTGGCCAGCAGAGTGTGTTCGCTGGCAAGGCTGGGTGGGGGCACCTTGGGGTGTTCGGGGGAGGTCACGGCTGCCGTCACCCCAGGGTGCTGCAGTGTTCCCTTCCTTGGGGTGGGCACGGGCGCCCGCGGCGTTGGCGGCGCTGGACGAGCCTCCCCAGCTGCGCATCCTCCCTCCCCATCCTCATCCCTCGTGCCAGGGCTGCGAAACCATCGCGGTGCCGCGGCGAGGGTGGGGAAGGAGCCTCCTGTCCCCCGTTACCCTGGGGCTGATGGAGATGAGCTGACAGAACAGAGGCAGCATTAGCCTAATTATGGCCGCGCGCGCTACCTCGGCGCTGGATTTTCCTTTCTCGGTGACTTCCTGTTTTCCTCTTTGAGATGCAAATTTTTGCACAGTCCTCGATCCAGATTCTCGTCTCATTAGCATGAAATCTGACTAGTTCCGCGCGTTTTTAAATAGCAAATTTAAAAAAAATTAAACGTTGCGCACAAAGCGGCAGCGAAGCCCCCGCGGTTCTCAGCGGCCGGTGGGGAAGGCGCTGGCACGTTTCGGGAGGCGTCGCTCTGCTTTGCTGTCGTGGAGCTGAACGGGAGCGATCGCGGCATGGAGGGGCCGGAGCCCCCCGACCCCCAGCCCACCCCAAAGGCAGCCGTGCGTTCCCCCTGCCACCGGAGCCTTGCGTTCTGCTTCCTCCTGGCAAACGAGGCTCGTCCTGATAGGAGGTTCAAAAAAAATTACACTAGAAAAATCATTTTTTTGAAATGAATGTTATCTCGATGGATTTTATATATTTTATGCCTGCCGTAATCTCGACCCGCTGCCGCTCCGCGCTGGGAGAGGACTGGTAATACATCTGAAGCAGACGGCACTATTTGGTGGTAAATGTCACTCCAGTAATGTTTAGCTCTCCTTGGAAATAGAAATACAATCGTCACTAAGGCGATGAGCGCGATGGAGACGCGGGGCCGCGCGTCCCGTGTGCCCGGGGATGCCTTTCGCCCGGCGTCGCCTTCCGCCCTCCCCAGCCCTCCCTCCCCTCCGCTTTCTGCCACATAATGAGTTTGATAAGAAATTGTCTCGTTAACAGGATTAGCCATGGAAATCTCTAGTCCCCTCCTATTCATTTTGTAATGCTCTTCATCCTGTTCTGTAATTTTCTGCTGGTATTAGACGGCTCCGGACCACCTCGGGAGATTAATTCCTCCTCCTCCTTCGGTGGTGCCGGCGTGGCTGGTGCTGGGGAGGGGGCGAGCGCTGGGTCGGCCGCAGAGCTGCCCCCGGGAACTCCTGCTCCTCGGTGTGTTTTGGTAAAAGTCGCTGTCACCATGGTGTGCTCCAACACATGGAACCGTCCCCAAACCCTTTCGTGGTGCGAGTCGCGCTCTTATTGGAGCCCACAAAGAGCTCGGTGGCTCCGAGGTGGATCAAAACCTGGGAAGGCAAACTCTGCTCTGGGCTCTGCCCCTGTGGATCAGTTCTGTGGGCAGCGTGACTCTGGATTGACTCCTATGGAAGTGAGTTGCAAGACGGGCCCTTCGGTCAGTAACGACTCTTGATGGGATATCTGCTGCCAGCCCGGCAGGACACTTTGCTTCTGAGGGAGTTAATGGGAGCAGATGTTTCTCAATGTCTGTACTCCCAAGTTTGCCGAATTGTGAGTCTTTCCCTTGGAAACTGTGTCCAGGTAGCAGCAAACTGCGGGTGAGGCAGGAACGCTCGGAGCCGCCGCTCGGAGCGCGGTGCGGATACAAAACACGGCAGGAAGAGCAGCGTCTTCCGTTGGCTCCGGTGAAATGGAGTTCGTGCTTGTGGTTTCCTTGAGCTCCTACCTGGATTGCGTTCACACCTCTAAAACGCAACCTTTCGCTTTCCCTTCCAAAAAGCTTCCCATGTGCAAAATTCTAACATGGCTTTGGTGCCTGGAGAGAGAGAAATGCAGACAGTACGGACATTGCAGCGGGAGTGAAGCGGCAGAGGGGCTGTGAGGTGGACTGTAAGATTTGGGGAGGCAGGGAAGAGCCCGGCACGGAGCGGGAGCTTCCACACGGCGCGTCCCACCGGCCCGTTCTGTGTGAAGGCGCTAATTTATTCACCGACTTTTCGCTCCCTGCGATTCGCGTGTCCGTGAACAATTACCTTCCCCTGCTTCGCCGGAAGCTGTTTGTCATGCAGCTGGTGATTAATTCTTTGCAGCGGGGTTTGCACCTGAGCAGCTGGCGAGAGCCGCGGGGTCTGGCCGCGGTGCTCCCGGTGCTGGGCTCAGTGTGCGCGCCGGCGTTGCCAATGCCGACGTCTGGTCTTACCGATCCCCTGTTCGTTTTGGTGTGCGTCTTCTGAGGCCCGCCAGGCAAACCCCTTGCTCCGGAGGCTGTTTGTGCCCGTGAAGCTGGTCGCTGCTGCAGCAGATCCCTCGGCGCGATGCCCCAGCCCGGAGCCCTCTCTGCTGTTCTTTGCAGAGGGTGTTTGTGCACCGCGGTGCCACTGGCTCTCTCCGGGACATAAATTCAGTGCTCAGAGCCAAGCCTGATGCTCAGAAAAACCCCACCACATTTCCTTTGGCGTTTGTTGGCTCGTCACCGGGTGCTGGGCTTCTGCAGGTAGTTCTGTGAAGCCTGTAGAGCCTGTTCGGCGGCAGAGGATGCGGCGCTGCCGGCAGCTCTGCGTGCGCGGGCTGAGTGAGCGGAGAGCGGGTCCCGTCCCGGCTCATCCGCGGGGCCAGAGACCTGTCCCTGCCCGGCACCGGGGACCTGGCGCTGCGGCTGCGGGCAGCAGTGTGACAAGGGGTGACAATGACATCCTCGTTTTAAACCGTTCCTTTCTGCTTCTCTCTCTCTCTTTTTTTTTGTTTCATCTCTCCCTCTTGGAAAAGCCATTTAAATGCAATTCCATTCTTAAAACCTCTCCCTCATGCATGCCTAATGACTGTCAGGCAGCGGCACCGGGCCCGCGTAGGATCCAATCTCCCCGAGTGTCGACAAGTCATTTGGAAGAAGCCCTGGGAGCGCGCCTGGTTTTATTACAGCGTAATTAGAAATAAAATCTTGTTGCAAGAGGAGAATGAGAGACGGGTGTTAATCCTGTAACGGGAGGAGATGGAGCCGTGCTTATAAAGGAGATTAAGGAGGGGAGGCGGAAAGCCCGTCACGACTCCCCGAATTCCCCCCTCCGTGGCTGTGTCCCTGTTCCCGGCTCCGCTGGCAGCAGACGTGCCAGATGCATGCCCGTGCCTGTGCCTGTTCTTGTGCCCATGCCTGTGCTCGTGCCTGTGCCCGTTCCTGTACCCCTGCCTGTTCCTGTGCCCGCACCTGCGCCGGGACGGGGCTGGGGCTGCCTTGGGGTCTGCGTCTCCGGGTCTGCAGGATGCTCCCGGCGCAGCCTGCGGTGCCTGCAGTGGCACGGTGCTCTCTGGGGTGGATGCTGCTGCTCCTGGAGCCGGGAGGAGGAGGAGGAGGAGGGAGGGAGCCCTTTGGCGCAGAGCCGGACAGGGTGCTGAGCAGGCAGCGGGTGTGTTAGAGATGCCCACAAAGCTTCAAGGTGGGTGTGCGGCAGCGACGTGCTGCCTTCAAAAGGGAGCGGTGGCTGCCACGCGCCTCCCCTGGGACCCCCGCTGTGGGCAAACACGTACAGAAATCTGACAGATATCACGCGGCTCTTAGGAAATTTGCATTGGGCTCGAGCCGCGGTTCCTCTTTCACATCTCCAGGGCGGATGGAGCTTTCATCTCGGTGCCCGGTCCAGGCTCTCTGTGCTTTCGGCGCTGGCCGTGGCACGGAGCTGGGCTCAGCCTGCCGAGGTGAAAGGCGGCTCTGGTGCACGGCCACCGCCTGCCAGACCCCACCTGTCCTATGTCCCCTACCCGCCTGGCCGCTGTGTTTTGGGGAGGATGGCGCCTGCAGCCCGTGCTGCAGCTGGCAGAGCGGTGGGGCGAGCGGTGCCATGCCGTGCCGTGCCATGCGGTGCCGTGGGATGGGCAGGAGTTTCCCCGCTGGCTGGCTTTCCCGACCCACCCGGGAGGCTCCTGTTCCCGGGCCAGCCCCGTGCCGGGCAGCCGCATCCTGGCACAGCCGCCGCAGCGACAAAGCGCCGCTACGGCAGCGGCGGAAAAGCACAAGCTTTGTTCTTTGGGGCTTCCCCCTCCGTGTCTTCCCCCTGGGGAGGCGTTTGTCACTTTAAACGTGGCCAGAAATAGCACCAAACAGTTATTGGATTTGTCCGGAATGCCTTGGGATGCTTATGCTCCAAGTACAGCTAATTCATAAACGCTGGCACCTATTGATTCTCCAGCAGTTAAAATAGACTGCGTAAGGAAATAGTGGCCCCAGAGTACCAAGGGAAAGTTATCTCATTAGTCTTATGAACTATAAAATGTGCTCTCTCCCGAAGCCCTGACCCCATTGTTTTTATAAATCTATATTGGATAGAGAGTAGCTGGTAACCTATATCGACTGTAATTTTTCTCTTGAAATTGGAAGGCCCTCGGGACCGATGCTGGAGCTTCATGACCACCACGGGCAGCGGGATGCAGGAGGGGACTTTGGTCATAGCAAACACGTCTGCATGTGTGTGTGTGTGTGCACAGGTATCGAGAGCCCCTCCTGCTGTTTGCCGTGCAGGAGCCCCCTCGCTCTCCCGCGGTTCCGGGGGCTGGCGGCTCTGGCCGCCCCCTCCTCTCCCCTCCTGTCCCGTGGGGTGGGCGCGGGGGCTTTCTGAGGCATTTCCCGAGGCAGCGCCTCAGGTCTGGCTGCAAGAGTTATTAGAGGCACATCCCTCCGGTCTGGCCGCGGATGTACTTAATCCTCTGCTTCCCGTAAAGCTTTTCCACCTCCTGGCAGGCGGAAAGATCTGATTTTATTCGGCGACCTTCAACGTTAATCTCGCTAGCAAACTCAGCAATAAGTCACTTCGGTGAGGTCTCTGTCGGAGCCGTTTACATCAATTATTGCCCTGCATCTCTCCCTTGAACCAGTGTAATGCTCCTCGGCGGAGTTACTTGTCCCTTTTTGAAAAAAAAATATGGCAGCTGTGTTGTCAGGTTATAGACCTCACGTTTAGCGTAATGGCATCTTTAAAGCTGTGGCTTGCAAGGGGCAGATGCTCCCCGGCTGCACAGCCCTGCGCGGCTTTGTTTGCGGCGCCGAACCGCGCGGCGTGCGCGGAGCGGGGGCCGCTTGGGGCTGCCGAGCACTTTGGAAAATGCAGCCCCCCCCGTTGCCGTGGAAACCGGCTCCCCCCACCTCAAACTCCAGTGCAAGCCGATGTTCTCCGCTTACTGGTTTGATGGGAGATGAAAAATTAATGTTTGATTTGCATGTGATTCCAGTGGCGCTGGCGGGACTGCTCCCCTCCCCTGTGACGGGGGTTCGTGCGGGTCCCGCGGTGCCTCCGGTCGCTGGTGCTTGGCGAGCGTCTCTTGCCGCTGCGCATCGGCTCCCAGTTGCGTACCGGTGCAGCGTGCGCCGCTGCGCTGGCGTTGCCGTGCCGTAGCGTGGAGGCAAAGCCGTGCCAGAGGTTTTGGCTGGGGAGCCCCCGAGCCCTCCAAGCTGGGATGGAGACGTGGCCCCTCCGTGAAGCAGCCAGCTTCACGTGTCACTAAGGTGGCTATTTCTGTGCTGTTCAGGGTGCGTAATGCTCTCATACCAAGCAATTAGAGTCACGTCTAAGCTGCAGCTGGAGTGGGGCAGTGCCAGGGGAGCGCGGGGCTGGTGCTGGGACGTGCTCCGGGATGTGCTCCGGGACATGCTCCGGGATGTGCTCCGGGACATGCTCTGGGAACAGCCTGGTGTTTCGGCCCCAGCCCCGGTGCGGGCAGCCAGGCTGCTCGGGAGCCCGTGCCTTTCCTTCCCCGATTCCGCCCGTGTTCCTCCTGCTCCTACGGCTTCCACCTTGGCACTTTCTTCCCCCTAAGCCGAGAACATCCCAGTGCTTCTAAAAGGCGCCGTAAGGAAGAACAGCTGATTCTCCTCAGCAGCTAGGTCCTGGTTTGCCAACCGTGGCGCGGGACTTGAAGGAGCCATTTGCAGCCGTTGCTGATTTAAAGGCTGAGCTTAAAGGTTTCAACTCTGAGCGTTCAGCTCTGCTAATTACCTTCTGCTTCTCTGCGTTTGCAGTGTTTGGCAGGGGGTGCCTTGGCTGGCAGCCGAGCAGATGGACCACCCTGTCCCGGCGGAGGCTCCGTGCTGGCTGGTGCTGGAACCAGCGCCAGGGCCCCACAGGAATGGGGCTCAAGGCTGCGGTTGCTGTTCGCAGTGGGGCAGCGTAGAGGGGGTTTTCAGGTGGGCAGGGGAGCTTGTCTCCAGTGCCTCTGCTTACCCTGCGCTCCATGCAGCCACTGAGTTGTGCCACAGCGCACGCTTCCTATTCGTGTTAATTACTGTTAATTCTTGATGAATTCTGGCGGTCAGGCTGGCCTTGCGAGGGACAAACACTTTTTTCCCCATGTTTCCTGGCATGTGCCGGGCTCCAAATCCCACCGGCCAGGGGGCTGCAGTGCCCGGGGCTGCGCTGCCCCGCCTGCTCCCGCCATCCTCCTCCCAGGGCTCCCCTAGCAGCTCAAGCCCTTATTTGTTTTCATATGCTTCTAAGTAAGTTAAGCTAATTATTAACTCAGCAGGACGGATTCACTTTTAATTGCCGCGTTGCTATGCAGCACGCGGCGACGGGACGGTGCGGCGCAGCGTCGTGCAGGTGGAGCATCATGACGCTCGCAGGTTGTCTGAACCCCCCAAATCTGGGTCCTGGGGTGCTGAGGTGCACGTGAGGACACCCCGAGCTCCTCTGTGTGCCCGGGGCTGTGTTTGCCGCAGGATGGTGCCGCTGGGGCACACTGTGCCCGCAGCCACGTGCTGCTGTTGCACACACGAGGCTGCTCCGGCGAGTGCTGCTTCTTAACCGCTTTGGCTCTATGTCGCCATCCTGCCTGAAACGTCAACCGCGGGGTGAAGCCAGAGCCCCGCTTTGCCTGCCCAGAATGAGGGGCTCTACCCTGCTGAGAGCCTGGGAGATGAGGTGCTGGTTCAGGGCTGGCTCGCTCACCCTTCTCCCCGCTTTTGTCTCCAGAAAATAGGTTTTTTATTACTTCTTACGGAGGTTTGTACATATCGGACGTGCAGAAGGAAGATGCCTTGTCCACCTACAGGTGTATCACCAAGCACAAGTACAGCGGGGAGACGCGGCAGAGCAACGGAGCCCGGCTCTCGGTCTCAGGTGAGCGACGCGGCTGCTGGCGATGCTGGCGAGGGGGAGCCCGTGTCTGTGGGGGTGTCCCGCCCGGCCTGCCCGCCCTCGGCCATGCCCGTTTTCCCGGCATGCAGGAGGAAGCAATGGCATCTCTTCCTCCCATCCCATGGCGAGGGGACACCCCGGTTGGGGGGCAGGAGTTCCCGTTGGGTTGCGCGGGGGGTTGGTGCTGCCTCGCGTGCGCCCCGGAGCGCTCAGCCCCCCCATGGCGCCCCCGACGAGCGGCAGCGCGGCGCCGCACCCTGAGCGAGAGGGCGACGGGCCGCGCGGCGATGCGATGTGACAGCCGGCGATGTGAGCAGCCTGACGCGATGTGACGAAGATGCAAGCGATACTGCGGCGCAGGCAGTGCAGTCCGAGTGCCGGCTGTCTCGGGGCGCTGCCGGCTCCGCTCGCTGCCCAAATTACTCTGCTCGGGAGGGAGTTCGCTTGACTTGCAGCCACGGCGCCGCTCCCCCCGCTCAGCTCCCTGCCATATGCTTTTTGTGTCCTCGCGGGCTGTGGCGCCCACGTTAGCTGCTCGTATGAACCGCGCAGAGGGCAGGGAAGGGGCCAGGGACAGCCAGGCTGGGGCTTGCCCGACCTCGCCCCAGCCTCTTAGAGACCCGAGGGCCCCGTGTCCCACCCGCCGGGTGTATCGTCCCCTCTCCACGTGCATTTGATCTGGCCCGGTCCCCTCCTGGCCGCTGTCATTATTTACACGTCACAGCATTTTACTTCTGCTTGGGAGTAATGAAAGAGGTTTCTTTCCCCTGGAATTTAATTTCACGCCTGAGACTTGGTGATTAATTTTCTCCTTTCCCAGCTGCCTGATGGGCCCCTTTGCTTGTAAATTTTGAAATGTGCCACAGAATTTGTGTATTTTGCACCAATTAGGTGTCACCTTGAGTAATTTCCGTGGTGCTGAGTTAGTGCATCCCATCAGTTAGTGAGGTGTGTTGTCCCTCCCAGCCCCCACAAACCTGCTGCTCCGGCCACCAAGGGCCGTGCTGGCTGTCCCGGGTGGGACAAGCCACTGTCCCCATGCCCAGCGGAGGATGTGGCTGTTGTCCCCTGTTCCTGACGGGCAGTCACATCTCACGGGGGAGGCAGCGGTGCGGATGCCGAGGGGGCACGGTGGTGCCGCTGTCCCTGTGGGGAGAAGCCTGGCCGTGTCCTCTTCGCCGGGCGACCCTGTTTCCTCTCCCAACGCAGACCCGGCGGAGTCCATCCCCACCATGCTAGACAGCTTCCAGTCGCGGGAGGTGCGGACGGGCCGGCCGCTGGAGCTGCCCTGCATCGCCTCGGGCTACCCCAACCCGGCCGTGCGCTGGATCAAGGACGGGCGCCCGCTCCCCGCCGACAGCCGCTGGAGCAAGCGCATCACGGGCCTGACCATCAGCGACCTGCGCGTGGAGGACAGCGGGACCTACATCTGCGAGGTCACCAACACCTTCGGCTCCGCAGAGGTCACAGGGACCCTCACGGTCATAGGTGAGCGCCGGCCAGGGGGAGCGGGGCACAGTGCTGGGGACGCCTCTGTCCTGCTGTCTTCTTAAATACAAAGCTTTTATAAACGTAAAGCCTGAACGGTTGTACACAGCCGTATAAAATACAAGCCCTGTATTCAGCGTGGCACGCTGGAAGCCGCCGTCGTGCGCCGCAGCGTGTCCAATGTGCTCCGGGTGCGTGCAGGAGGTTTGTCACGCTGCGTCTGCAACCGTTGGCTGATTTACCGCTTCAGCCGGGGCAGGGAGAGCGGCCTCGGGAAACACCAGAGCAACACCGGGGATGTAAATTGCTGGATGGCGACATCGCCTTTATGTTAGGTGCCTCTGTGCTTTGTTTTGTTGATATACATAAAATAAACTCCAGCCAAACAGTAAATACCATCTGGGCAGGCTGAGGATTTATCATGTGCTTTGTTCCTGGGGGTTTCTGCTGTCACCGGGATGCTGGAGGGACCGGGGCCGCAGCCACCATGCACCTTGACTTACCTGGAACAGCAGTGTGGCGAGCACACCGAACCTGCTGCGAGCTGCCGTGGCGCGTCCCCAGCTCAGTGCTGTCCCCGTCACACCTGCCACATCTTCTTCCAGCCATCGCCACCTCCCGCCGGTGCCTGCTCTGCCAGCGCCGCGGGGCTGGTGTAAAAAGCAGGGGCTGGCAGCAGGGAGGGCAGGGGACCACCTGCCTTATTGTGTGGTGGCATTTTACACAGTCTGGCTGGCGCTTCCAGGGCAGGGAAGGCAGAGGGGCTCAATAGCCATGAGCCGCGTCCTGCCACGCTGCCCAGCACCGCCAACGCCTCGCCCGCTCTCGCCCTTTCTCGCACAGACCCTCTGCGTGTGACCCTCACACCAAAGAAGCTCAAAACGGGCATCGGCAGCACCGTCATCCTCTCTTGTGCCCTCAGCGGGTCCCCCGAGTACGTCATCCGCTGGTACCGCAACACGGACCTGGTGGCGGTGGATGACTACATCTCCATCCGCGGCATCAGCAACGAGACCCTCCTCATCACGGCCGCCCAGAAGAGCCACTCGGGTGCCTACCAGTGCTTTGCCACCCGCAAGTCCCAGACGGCACAGGACTTCTCCATCATCACGCTGGAGGGTGAGCTGGCTTCCTGGGGACGGCGGCTTTCCTCTGCCCCTCTCCGGGGGCACCGGGACGCTTTGTGCATGGCTGGAGGGCAGTGAGACCCACTGGGGTGGGGGCTCCTGGGGCCGGGCTGTTCCCAGCCCACTCAGTGCGCTGTGCTGTCCGTTAGCACCTTGGGAACCCAGCACGGCTGGGACAGGAACGACCACAGGAAGGGTTGGCTTGCTCATCCTCAGCCCTTGGTGTCCCCTCCCCGCTCCAGATGTTTGGGCAAGGGATGGGCACCGCCAAGGCTGCTTTCCCCTTGAGCCAACGGCCATATGGACCAGCACGGCCCCGCGCGCCCTCTCAGCATTTCCCAGGGATGCTGTGCCGCGGCTCCCACCCCCACGGGAGCTCCACACCCCCCACCAGTGGGTGACTGCTGCTGCCTGTGGCTGCCGCTCCCTGACCCCCCTTCCCCCGGGTGCCCCCCAGATGGGACCCCCCGCATCGTCTCCTCCTTCAGCGAGAAGGTGGTCAACCCCGGGGAGCAGTTCTCCCTGATGTGTGCCGCCAAGGGGGCCCCCCCGCCGACCGTCACCTGGGCGCTGGACGACGAGCCCATCGCGCGGGACAGCGGGCACCGCACCAACCAGTACACCATGTCGGACGGCACCACCGTCAGCCACATGAACGTCACGGGCCCGCAGATCAAGGACGGCGGCGTCTACCGCTGCACGGCGCGGAACTCGGTGGGCAGCGCCGAATACCAAGCGCGAATAAACGTAAGAGGTGCCTGTCTACTTTTAAATATCAGAATAGGAACTTGTACCGGGCTTTTGGTTTTGTTCTGTTCCTCGGCCGACTGCTTCTCCTCGCCTCCCCCGTCCTCTTCCCAGCCGCTGCCCTGAGCCCGTTCCCAAGCTCCCAGCACCTTCCCTGCTCCCCCCTCATTAAAAGCAGGGAGTTTAACCAAGTGCAAAGCAGTCCTGCAGCCTGGGAGGGCTGGACTTTGGCTTTGCACGGGCAGAAGGGTCAGCAAACACCTCCCAAGGGACCCCGGCACGGAGAAGGTGGTGGTGGGCACAGGAGCATCCCTCCCCCGCTGTCCCCAGCAGCCCTGGCAGCGAGGGCGCCCGCCGGCACAGGTTTCTACATGAGAAACGGTGATGAGGCAGCACGTGAAATCGTGGCAAATGAGCTTTGATTTGTCATGTCTGTGTTTTCTTTGTCTGCTAAAAGCCACGGCCGCGTTAATCACCGTGTTATTACGGCGGGAGCGCGTTGCTCAGCGTGTTACGGGTGCGGTGTGAGCCCCTGCCCATTCATAATCGCCAGTTAAAGCTTCCAGGCTGCCAGGTGGGAGCGAGGCAGAGACAAGGTAGCATTTATTTGTCTGTGGAGAAAGAGGGTTGAGAGGCTGTGTTTGTGTCTCAGGTTTGAAATGGATCTGGTGGCTTTTTGGCTGGGATCCCAGGAGAGCCTGAATTTTGCTGCCGTTTACTGCTAAATTTGGAGCGAGTTCATCCCTCAGCCGCGAGAAGCCAGAGCAGGGTTTTCAATGAGGACGTTCCCTTGCCTCCCTTCTCCCCTTCTCTCAGCTCTTGACGGGCTGTTACTAGAGAAGATTTGGGTGGTTTTTTCCCTGGAATGGAGCAAGGCCCTTGCATGGGCCCGAAAGATGGTTACAGAGCCAGATGCCAATTTCTTTTCTCGTCCTCCTTTTCTAAATGTATCCCAGTACGAGAAACACCATCCATCAGCTTATCCGGAGTGTCTGTTAAGCTGTTACCTTGCTGTGCCCCGGGGACGAGGAGTCAACGTAGAGTTAATCTTTAGATTAGTTTGCTGTTTTATGTAGTGGCCGGGAGAACGATGTAATTATTGATGCATTAAACCTCCTGTTGGCACGCTCACCTGCAGCATCCTCGCAGCCCCTGCGCCAGCCAGGCCGCGGTGGCTGCTCCAGCGCTCGCTGGAGGTCACAACGATGAGCGGCTGTCCCCACGCACGCTCGGAGGAGCCCGTGCCCGCTGCTCACCCAAAACCAGGCCGGGCCCCCACTCTTCTGGTTACCTCCTTTGCCTGTGAAGCTCTCTCAAATAGCAGCAGATCTGCATGCAACCAGACCGCCCTTCGGAATTAACCTAGCCTGCCTCTTCTTCCTCCTGCATATGTAGGTCCCCCGAGCATCCGAGCGATGAAGAACATAACGGCGGTAGCGGGTAGGGACACTTTCATCAACTGCAGGGTGATCGGGTACCCATATTACTCCATCAAGTGGTACAAGGACTCTTTGCTGCTGCCCGATAACCACCGCCAAGTGGTCTTTGAGAACGGGACTCTCAAGCTGATGGACGTGCAGAAAGGCATGGACGAAGGGGAGTATCTGTGCAGCGTGCTGATCCAGCCCCAGCTCTCCATCAGCCAGAGCGTCCACGTCACCGTGAAAGGTAAGCGGCCGGAGAGGCTGTCCCTGGCTGTCCAGGTCACGTTGGGGACGTCTCTGCTGCAGGACGGAGGCAGAGAAGTGTCACACGGGGGGCTGTGTGGCCTGGTGGTGGCTGTGCTCCACAAACCCTGTGCTGATGGGACCTCATCTCCCGAACCAGCGGCCTCAGCTCCTCCGGAGCGGCTCCCGGGTCCTGCCTGCACGGCTGCCCCGAGCCACACTGTATCCATTTCCCGGTACAAGCCGTGGAGCAAGGATTTACGGTGTAAACACAGCGTATTAAAACATCTAACCTTTGCTCGGATCACCTTCACTGATGTTTTTCTGTGTGTGTTAAGCTTTTAAAAAAATAATACTCTCGGTCTTCCGAGCGCACAGAACATCTTAAAAGCTTCTCGGGGCCATCAATTATTCAGCCCCATTGAGGGAGCTATCAGTCCTAATGAATTGAGCCGGATGCGTTCCCTCCCAGTGAGCGGCTGAGATTGTGCCGCCGGTGCGCGGTGCTCCCCTATCTCCTGTCCTCAGAGTTGTCGGGTCGGCGCTGCCCGTCGCCAGCTCGGCGTTGGCAGTAAATCATTTAGACAAACACCGCCGCGCTGGGGAAGGCGCTGGCCAATTCTCTCTCTCTGCCTCACCCAGCGGGGTATTTATGGACCGGATTTTACTCCGATCCCCCTCCCTCCCTCCTTTTCCATCCACCATTTTCTTATTAGGAATCAGGTTAGCAAGAGAGCGCATCAAGCTGATTAGAGATGCTCCCAGTTGATTAGCTAATGCTCTCCTCGAGGCTTTGCGAAGGGCAACAACCTGCCCAAGGGCGCACGGTGAGCGATGCGCTCCCCTCGGTCAGCGCGCAGGGCACGGCGGCCCCCGCTGTCCTCACCCTGGTCAAAACCCCCATCCCTGGGGAGCCCCGGGGCCTGGACACAGAGCTGAGGAAATGCTGCTCTTGTCCTGGACCGAACGGGACAGGCAGGGCTGCTGTGGTGAGCATCTCTAGGGACGTGTGCGCGTGAGGTTAAATAACGGGATGCACTTCTTGTCGGTCACTGGGAGGTGCTGTCGGAGGATGCAGGGCGCTGGCATTCAGCCGAGGATCCGTATGTTCCACGATGCTACTGCTAGGGAACCCTTCCGAGCCGGAATTTACTGCCTTGATTAGCAGCTGGTGACGGGCTGAGGAAGGTGAGCAGCTGTAAGACGTGTAGATGAGGTTCTTAGGGACGTGGTTTAGCGATGGACATGGCAGTGTTGCGTAAATGGTTGGACTCGATGACCTTAGCGGTCTTTCCCAACCAAAATGGCTCTATGGAAGCGTGGTGTGCCGCTCTGCTGCGGCCAGACGTCTCCATCCCGTTCAGCACGGCTGCTGGACATTGACAGCGGCCCCGCTCACTGGGTTCCTTACGCGCTCCAGCATCAGAGAAAAGCCCTTGGAAAGGCATCGCAAAGGCCCTAGAAGATAGAACCAGCTCCACAGAGTGAGTAAATATAACTGCGCAGCGAGGAGCACAGGGTGACACGGAGCACCGTAAAGCGTTTATTGCCACAAGTGCCTGGCGACCACATGAAGTGCCATTGGTGAGTTATGCGGGTCCTTTCCACGCAGGTGGCAGTAAAAGCTTTACAGCTCCAGCGCCTTTCCCAGCGGCGTGATCTGAGCGCCCAGCCTGCTCCGAGGTGCCCCGGCGGCTCCTTACTGCCACAGACACCGTGGAGGGTTTTCGTGAGTCGTGTGTGGGTTTGGCGCTGTCCCGGGGCACTGGCGCGGCTCTGCTCGGTGCCAGCGGCGATGCGGCGTGCTGACACCAGCTGTGGGTGCTGCAGCGCCAGGGCACGGTTTGGGCGATGCTTCACCCCACGGGAGGGCTGGGGCTGGTCCACCTGGAGGAGCGCTGGCAGGAGGAGAGTTGCAGCGGGACGTGAGCGGGGCGGGAGCGAGCTGCACGCTCTGCTCTGGAGGCTCCGGTCCTGCTCCTGGCGGCTCGGGAGCGGCCGGCGGGGCGTGTTTGGAGAGGCACGGAGCCACACGCCCAGCCCTGCTCTGCAACAGACTGCAGTGCGTTCGCAATTAATTATTCATTAATTATGGAAAACAGGCAGCGCTGGCTCCGTGGCTCCGGCAGCTCGAGCCGTGTTGCTGTAGCCTGTGAAGGGGCAGGTCAGCCCTGCCCGCGCTGGCTGCGCACCCTACAGCCGGGGGGCGGTTGGGAGCCCCCCGCTTGCCCACTGCTCTGCTTGGCTGGGACGGAGACCTGGGCTGTGGGCTGGAGATGGGAGCCCAGGGACACGCGTGGGGGCGCGGGGACCCACTCATGCGCCTGTACAAGAGGGCAGCTTATTTCTGCCGAGGGGACAATTGGCAGCCCGCTAATTTAATTATGGAGGCTGTGGAAAGAGGAGCTCATCTACCAGGTGCTGAGCCTTGTTAAGCTAATTGTCTCCCTCTCCTCGCTTTCTTCCCCCCTCCCACATTGCCAGAGATGCTGCGGTTGCCTAATTAAGTTATCAGGAAGATAATGGCTGGTTCTGAATCCAGTGCCTTTAAGAAAAGCATCCATCTAATAACTGCTTTTCTGCGAGCAGATAAATGCTGAGGCGGAATTTCGGCCGGCGTGGGGGGGTTGGCTGGGGCTTTCCCCGGGGCAGGGCTCGTTGTGCTCGTGGGTCAGCCTTTCTCCGTCCTGTTCTTAGTGTGGTGGCCCTGTGTGTGGAGACGTCTTCCCTCTGTCGTCTTCTCAGCAGCACCTTCCACTGCTCCTGGGAGGAACAAAAGCCTCAGTTTCTGGGCAGTGAATCTGGGACGCTTCTCCCCCTGGGGCAGCATCTCCCCCGAGCCCCGCGGTGCCCGTCCCCACGGGAGGAAGGTTCTCCAGCATCCTCTGCCTCTCCCCTCCGCAGTCCCGCCGCTGATCCAGCCCTTCGAGTTCCCGCCAGCCTCCATCGGGCAGCTCCTCTACATCCCGTGCGTGGTGTCCTCCGGGGACATGCCCATCCACATCACCTGGAGGAAGGACGGCCACGTCATCCTCTCCGGCTCTGGGGTCACCATCGAGAGCAAGGAGTTCATGAGCTCCCTGCAGATCTCCAGCGTCTCCCTCAAGCACAACGGCAACTACACCTGCATCGCCAGCAACGACGCTGCCACGGTCAGCCGGGAGCGGCAGCTCATCGTGCGGGGTGCGTCCTGCGGGGGACCAGCTGGTCCCAGTGCTGTCACCGCCTTGGGCGGGGAGGTGGGACAGTGACAGCAGAGCGCGGAGCCGAGTGACAAGGCTGGAGGGGACAGTGTTGTTCTGTGTCCGCGGGAGTGGTGGTTGGGACGCGGGGCTGAGCCTGAGCAGCCGCAGTCCCGCAGGCTGGGAGGGGTTGCAGGGAGCCGGTGGGGTTTTTCTTACACTGTCCGTCTTTTCTCTCAAATTACTCAGTGCCTCCTCGTTTTGTGGTCCAACCCAACAACCAAGATGGCATTTACGGCAAAGCCGGGGTGCTGAATTGCTCCGTTGACGGGTACCCCCCTCCGAAAGTCATGTGGAAGCACGCCAAAGGTGAGACACGGGGACCTCCGTGCGGGTGGGAGCATCCCCTTTGGCACGGCCGCCCCGGCGCTGAGCCCCCAGCTCTGCTCTGCCCGGGCTGAGCGCCGTGTCCCCGTGTCCCCTGCCAGGGAGCGGCAACCCCCAGCAGTACCACCCCATCCCGCTGACGGGCCGCATCCAGATCCTGCCCAACAGCTCGCTGCTCATCCGCCACGTGCTGGAGGAGGACATCGGCTACTACCTCTGCCAGGCCAGCAACGGCGTGGGCACCGACATCAGCAAGTCCATGTTCCTCACCGTGAAGAGTAAGTAGCCGGACCCCGCCGGCAGCGCACGGGGAGGGCATCGATTCCCCTCCTCCAGGGACCCGCTTCCCTTCTGCTATTAAACACGCTTTGTCCTTAATAAAACCCAGCAATCAATCTACATCATGCAGGAGGAAAGGAAATAGCTGGGCTAATTTGACAGGGAAGGGCCGGGAAGCGTTGTTAGACACCGTGTTTGAACTGCGCTTATTATTGGATTCCTCTCCCGTTGCTATCAGCAGAATACATAATCTCCCGCTCCTCTTTATTTGTTTGGATTGTTGCTGCCGTGAGCGTTCAAACCTCAAAAAGAAGGTGGTGGAGGGGGGACCAGCCCCATCACGTTTGCTCCCGCGTGTCGCCAGAGCTGAGTGGGGACAAGCTCTGTGCAGGACGAGGCGAAGAGCGAGCAAAGAGCGGGTCCCTGGCCGCCTGCTGTGCCCTCCGTCCGCTGCCACCGGCTGCCGTTTCTCTCGGGGCCTCTCCCCACCCGCCTCTGCTCTCCTGGCTTTCTGCTCCCCGCCCTGTCAGCTGTTTAATTTATCCCGCCGACTGATGAATGGGAACGAGGGACTTCAAACGGCGCACTTCAATAAGGCGCAGGTACAAAGTCGAGGCGATTAATCCCGAGCGAGTGTGCCGAAGTCTGGGAGCTGCCGCCGCTGCCTTGTCCCCGCTATCTGCTGTAATTGCATCCCAGGACAGGCTGCTTGCTGACTTGAATAGCACATAACCTTATTATGCGTGTGCTTTTCCATTTCCTGGAGACCTCGCAGCCTTTGAAAAGGTTTGGATGAATAGGTAGATGAGGCGCCACAGCCCATTAAGCATTATATGGGGCTCTTTGTTTTGTTTCATTTTTGGATATTTTGTTTGTTTAGTGAAATGTCAGACCAATTAAAGTGAGATCAGCGCTGGCTTTCCTTGAAAGTCAGGCCACTGCGGACAGAGTTAAATGGAAGTTAATCAGAGCGCAGACAGAGCGCGGGGTCAGCGGGAGAGGGGAGCAGCCCTGGCGCGGCCCCAGCCCCGACTCCGCGGTGATGGGCTGGGGCGGAGGGGCAGCGGTCCGCACGGCGCGGGGACAGACGTGTTTGCAAGTTCATTGCCGTACGGCGAGAGCATAACTGATTGCTTCCATGCAATTTGAATTAATCTCATGCTTCAGGTGAAACTCGGCTAATCAGTGTAGAAAGGAAGCTGGAATGGGTGCAATCAAATTAACATCACAGAGCCGGCTCCAAACAAGAAAGAGGGGGGCGCGGGAGGCTGGCACAGCCCTTGTCACCCTTGTCACCGTTCTCGTTCAGTTGTCACCGCGGGCGGGTCCCCAGCCCGGTGCAGGATGCTGACATCTCCCTTTGTCGCCAGCCTTATCTCTGCCCAGCAAGCAGCACCAGCCCTTGTCGGGCCGTGTTAACAAGCCCGTGGGCGCAGGGAGAGCACAAGGGGGACGGGAGCATTGGAGGCCGGGCTCTCCTAGAGGAAACGCGTCTGCACAGGAGACCCGGGCTCTGGCTGATGCTCTGATGGGCAGGACCCAGCGTTCCTGGTGTCCCTGCGCCTGGGAAGGCTCCAGTGGCCGGTCCCAGGTGTTCTGTCCCTCTCCAAGCGGCAGGGCAGGCGTCAGGTACCGGTGTCCAAGAGATGCTGCTTGTGCACCCCAGTCTGTGCCGTCTGCATGGCTGGTTGTTGGGGTTTTCTTTGGGTTTCTTTTGCTGCTTTCCCCGCCCTGGGCTGCTTGCCGCTCTCCTGGGACCCCAGCAATTGAGAGGAGTTGATATGTTTACATCCAAGGAGCTGCTTTTAATCAAACATCAATAAGTGCATTTCAGCGAAGCAGAGCCTGAAACGGAGCTCCTCTCCCGGGCTGCTGCTCCGGGCAGGGCTGGCGCCTCGGGGACCGCCACAGCCCGGCCGAACCGGGGAGCAGCGCCACGTGTCCCCCGCCAAAATCTGCAGGGTGGCCTCTCGGTAGCCAGCGATAGCAAGAGAGAGATCGAGAGGAAACGGCCTCAAGTTGCACCAGGGGAGGCTGAGGTTGGATCTGGGGAACAATTTCTTCCCCAAAGGGCTGTGGCGCATTGGAACAGGCTGCCCAGGGCAGTGCTGGAGTCACCATCCCTGGAGGGTTGGACAGACGGACATGAGGGTCTCAGGGCCGGGGGTCAGCGCTAGGGGTGGGGAACGGTTGGACTCGATGATCTGGAGGGTTTTTCCAACCAAAATGATTCTGTGACTGTCGTGGCAGGAGCCCAGTGAGGTCCCTCTGTCCCGGCCGCCGGGCGCCTGCCCTGCGCCCCACACACCCGGGCAGCTGGGGAGCAAAGCTTTCCTGAGCTGCTAATTGAATTACATTGCCACAGAAAGCCGAGAAGTCGTAGCTCATTAGAGCCTCTTGTGTCCCATTATAACAGTGTGTGTTGCCTTTGCGGATTGTCATTATCATATATTACTGCGGGACTCAGCGCCGCTGTTTGTTTATGCATTGCATTTTTTTTTGCTTACCCGGGCTGCCCTCGCCCCCCAGCCCGTTTCCCGTGGCGGTGCCAAACCCCCGGCCGGGCGGCAGCGCTGTGCCGGGGCTGCGGCACAACCAGCGGCCGGAGGGGCTCACCGGCTGTGCCGCACCCGCTGTGCCGGGAACGCGCCCGCGCTGGGCGCTGCAGCCCGCGGCCTCCCCACCAGCCTTGTGTGCATATTGGGGTGCCCGTGATTAAAAAATATATACATTATCCCTGATATCTGCAATGCAAAGCGGCCTTGCTGATGTGAAATCGCACTCTATATTCTGCCCAGGTTTATACGAGTGAATTATGCAAATCTGTGATGGAAAACATTCTTCCTCTCATCCTCGGGAGTGTAAAACCTTAGTCAATAATTCATACCCGCACGTCTCAGACTGGAGGCTTTCTCTTCATTATAGCGTGCACTTGGTTATTTGTCTTTCACGTTTTATTGTCTACCCCGGTGTAATGCTATGCATTATAAAATTTATCTGCTTCATTATTTTATGATCCTGAGGTGTATAATGCAGCGAGACGGTTCCGCTTCGGGCTGCCCAGCCTCTCGGTGGGACCCGCATCCGTCCCCTCCCCGGCGGGGTGTGCGGGCCGTGCCGGGGCCGGGCAGCCGCAGGTGACACCGAGCTGTCCCCCGGGCTCACGAGTGTCCCCGCCTGTCCGCAGTCCCGGCCATGATCACCTCCCACCCCAACACCACCATCGCCATCAAGGGACAGACCAAGGAGCTGAACTGCACGGCCCGGGGCGAGCGGCCCATCATCATCCGCTGGGAGAAGGGGGACACCGTCATCGACCCCGACCGCAACATGCGCTACGCCATTGCCACCAAGGACAACGGCGACGAGGTCATCTCCACCCTCAAGGTGAGGGGATGGGGGTCGTGCGCCCACCTCTTGCTCAGGTGATGGAGGGGACGGGTGGCACAGGGGGTGCCCGGCGAGGGGGTCAGTGGTCCCCGGGGTGTCACAGAGCTCGGTGCAGGCAGGTGGAGCACCTGGCCAGCGCCTGGGCTTCTACAACCAGCCTAAGAGTTAGTGCTGCCCTGGTGTGGGGAGCCGCGCTTCCGACTGTAATTACACCGATGAAAAACCAGCCGCTGTCCCCCTGCTGTGAGAAACCACTGGGGTTTGCACTAATATCAGCTGCCTGTTCAGCTCTGGCTGCAAAGGAGTTCTGCAGCACCAGGGACATCTGACAGAACAAACGTTCAGGGCACGTCTGAGCCGGGGGTTTGGGGGTGACCTGTCTCTGCGACACGGGGACAGGCGGGGACACGGTGCTCGGGGCAGCCCGGTCTGAAGTGGCCCCTGTTCTCTCCCTGGACGCTGCAGCTGAAGCCAGCCGACCGCGGGGACTCCGTCTTCTTCTCCTGCCACGCCATCAACTCCTACGGCGAGGACAGAGGCTTGATCCAGCTCACCGTCCAAGGTATTTGTTCCCCTGGCCTGCAAAGCCTCACCATGAGGATCCCCTGCTCCCGGGGGGCTCCTCTCCCTCTTGTCCCCAACCTGCCTCTCTGTCCCCAAGAGCCCCCGGACCCGCCGGAGCTGGAGATCCGCGAGGTGAAAGCCCGGAGTATGAATTTGCGATGGACGCAGCGGTTTGACGGCAACAGCATCATCACCGGCTTCGACATCGAGTACAAGAACAAATCGGGTAGGTGACGGCTGATGTCCCCTCCCCTCCCTGTGCCACCACAGGTGCTGTGTCCCGTGCTGGGCTGTGTGGGCAGGTGTGGGGCTGCCCCAAGGGAATATTCCACATCCCGGTTCCTTTGATGAAGAAAGGAGAGAGCAGCATTAATGAAATATGTTGATTTCTGTTGGATGGGAGCATTTGAAAGGGAATATTAAAAGCGACAACATTGGTGAAAGAAACCAAACCTAGACTGCACAGCAGCGAGGAGGGGGAGCAGCACCTCTGCGGGGGGCAGGGACGCAAGACGGGGTGCTGGGGGACTGCACCCCCTTGGGACCGCTCACCCTCCTCCTGCTTTTCCAGATTCCTGGGATTTTAAGCAGTCTACACGCAACATCTCCCCGACCATCAACCAGGCGAACATCGTGGACCTGCACCCCGCCTCGGTGTACAGCATCCGCATGTACTCCTTCAACAAGATCGGGCGCAGCGAGCCCAGCAAGGAGCTCACCGTCAGCACGGAGGAAGCAGGTGCCGCTGGCGGGACGCCCGGGGCCTCCGACCCAGGAGCAGCTTTCCCTGATGAGTTTCAACGTGTTCTTTTGGGTCTGTTTCTCCGCAGCTCCCGACGGGCCTCCCGTGGATGTCACCTTGCAGCCGATGACGTCCCAGAGCATCCAGGTCACCTGGAAGGTGTGTGGGCTTTCCTGGGCACGGGGGCTTGGGCCGAGGTACAAGGACCAGGAGGGATTTCCAGGGCAAAGTATAAACCTGTGCAGCTCACACAGGGTCCCGATTAATCAGGTTTTGTAACAAGCTCATTATCTCATAGCATGTCCATTGGGGGTCCATGGGGAGAGAGGGGATAAATATGTAAAAAGTGAGATGCTGGGTTGCAAAGTGTTTGAGGAAGGATCAATAAAAGTTAGAACTGGATTTATTTTTCCAAAGGTGCATAATGAAAAATAAAATCGATTATAAAGTTAGGGCTTCAGAATGAACCGGTAAGTCAATAAATTTAGGGTTCCAGCTTGTCCCCCCAACTCCCCTTAAGCACTGAGAAACAGTTTAATGGAAAATAAGATTCACTTGAAAGATAAGTCACTTCGTTTTAAGAGTATTTCAGTGAGATGGATCGCCCTGGCTTTGTAACATAAATTTGCAATCAGCCCTATTGATTTCTTAATGCTTCAGAGAAATATTGTTAAGATTGATCTCAGCCTGGCCTCGTGCATTTTTAAGGCTGTCACACTTGGGGGTTTTTCCGTCCTCCCATTGAACTGCTCCAGCTGGGGATCGGCCCTGGCCAGGCACGTCCCACCTCTGGTGGCCCCGAGGACCCGGTGGGCCTTTTTTGTCACAATTCTGCCACTCGGGCTGTCTGCTGGAGCGCTGCCGGGGGACAGAAAGCTTAACACATTGCGAAAAGGTGCTGGGGAGAGGTGGTGGGGCAAGGGAGCCGCCCCGGCCGCGCTCGCTGAGCGGGCACCGCCGCGTCCGCAGGCCCCCAAGAAGGAGCTGCAGAACGGGGTGATCCGCGGCTACCAGATCGGCTACCGGGAGAACAGCCCGGGCAGCAACGGGCAGTACAGCATCGTGGAGATGAAGGCCACGGGGGACAGCGAGGTCTACACGCTGGACAACCTGAAGAAGTTTGCGCAGTACGGGGTGGTGGTGCAGGCGTTCAACCGCGCGGGGACGGGACCCTCGTCCAGCGAGATCAACGCCACCACGCTGGAGGACGGTGAGGCTGCCGCGCTCCCCGGCGGGTCCCCGGCCCCAGCAGGGTTTGGGTGCGTTTGCCATGGGCTGTGCACACGTGTGCGCCCGCGGCTGCCCCGGGGAGGGGTTGTGAGCACGGGGACACCGGCACATCTGGATGTGCCCCTCAGTTCCAGCAGGACAGGGAACTGCTGGAGAGGGTCCAGCGTAGGGCAACAAAGATGATGGAGTGGAGCATCTCCCTTGTGAAGAAAGGCTGAGGTAGCTGGGTCTCTTTAGTTTGGAGAAGAGGAGACTGAGGGGTGACCTTATTAATGTTTATAAATATATAAAGGGTGAGTGCCACGAGGAAGGAGCCAGGCTCTTCTGGGTGGCAAACAATGATAGGACAAGGCGTAATGGGATCAAGCTGGAAGACAAGAGGTTCCACTTAAATTTGAGAAAAAACTTCTTCTCAGTAAGGGTGGCAGAGCCTGGCCCAGGCTGCCCAGGGGGTTGTGGAGTCTCCTTCTCTGCAGACATTCCAACCCGCCTGGACGTGTTCCTGTGCGACCTCACCTGGGCGTTCCTGCTCCAGCAGGGGGATTGGACTGCATGAGCTTTTGAGGTCCCTTCCAATCCCAAACATACTGTGATACTGTGATACTGTGGATGGTGATGGCACCGGGTGTCTGGGGCGATGAGGAGGACGTGGAGGTGCATTGTGGCGCCAGGGAGGTTTCCGTCTGGGGGGGATTGCTAGTGGCCTCCGTCATTGTAAAAACAAGAAGAAAAAAGTTTTGCAGCGTGTTTGCACAGCAGTTTTTCATACTTAATTAAGGCCCTCGTTAGCCTGTCAAACCACAATCATTTCCTGGCTACATTAGCACTCCTCCTGGGGTATTCAAGGGCCCCTGTTTTAGCAATAGTGTCTTTTCCATAATTATATTACCTTCATTTTGTTCAAACGGACTATCTGTATTAGTTTATTATGCTCCGTCCCTAATTACACAGTGCTTATATTTTTGCACCTAAGTAATATGAAACAATAATCATTTTCAAAGAGAATCGTTACGGTGATGTATTATCATTTAAACGCTCGTAAAAATTAGCATTACCTCTTATGGGGCAATGGGATCTCATTACCTCGCATCCAGCCAGTTCTCCCGCTCTCCCCTTGCTGGGAAGTGCCGTGTGTCCCGGTGGCCTCTCCCTGCGCCCTGGCACCTGCCCGGCACGTGTCACCTCCATTCTGCTGACCGTGCCCCTGTCCGCCCCCTCAGTGCCCAGCCAGCCCCCCGAGAACGTGCGGGCCATCTCCATCACGTCGGACGTGGCCGTGATCTCCTGGTCGGAGCCCCCGCGCAGCACCCTCAACGGGGTGCTCAAGGGGTACCGGGTCATCTTCTGGTCCCTCTACATGGACGGAGGTGAGTGCTCCTGGTGGCGCGGGGCGCACCGAGGGTGGTGTGGGGGCACCGGGGGCGGTGTGGGGGCACCGGGACGGTGTGGGGGCACCGGGGGCGGTGTGGGGGCACCGGGGCGGTGTGGGGGTACCGGGGGCGGTGTGGGGGCACCGGGGCGGTGTGGGGCTCACAGCCCCATCTCCCCATAGAGTGGGGCGAGATGCAGAACATCACGACGACGCGGGAGCGCGTGGAGCTGCGCGGCATGGAGAAGTTCACCAACTACAGCGTGCAGGTGCTGGCGTACACCCAGGCGGGCGACGGCGTCCGCAGCAGCGTGCTCTACATCCAGACCAAGGAGGACAGTAAGTGGGTTTGCTCTCCTCGCGTCCCTCCTGATAAACCGCGGCAACGTGTGTTGATTAGAAGAAGACTGAGCGTTGGGAAGGAGCTGTTGGCAATGACAGAGGTGGCTGTGCAGCCCCGGAGCAGGCAGGCAGGGCTGGCTGGGCTTCTCCATCCTTGCGGTTCACGTCTTGCTGCCGTCACTTGGGGCCGCAGCCGTCGCCAGCCAGTGTCAGGAGACGAGAGCGCTTGCTCGTGCTGCAGCGCCTTGTGTTGCTGCACCAGAGCGTCTGGGGGTGCAGAGGAAACCCCCCGTGTGCAGCCATGGCCAGGCCATTTCTCTTTTGATTTTTTTTCTTTTCCTTAAGTGCGGATATTTAAATATTTACACCCCTGCTTGCCCTACTTTAATGCATTAACTCGTGGCAGAGCGTTTCTGGGCCCGTGGGCTGGTGCTGCTGCCTCCCGTCCCGGGGAGCGGCAGATGCTGGGGGGACGCAGTGGGCAGGGGAAGGCTGAGCCGCTCCGGCGGGTTACGGAGACAGAGGAGACGGCCAGTAAAAGCCAATCATGGCTTCTAAAGCAGAGCCTGGGCTGCAGCTAATCCTCCTGCCTCCGGCTCGGCAGGGACCGGAGGTGCCCGTGGAGAGGTGTCCCGGGGCGGCGGGGTGACGGCAGGTGACCTGCAGACCTGGCCCCGCGTGCTCTGCGCAATGCTGGAATGGAAGCGCCGCCGCAGCGGCTCCCCAGCGCGCAGTCGGCACGGCCGCAGCCCTGCAGCGCGCGGGGCCCGCGGGGACGTCCCGCTGCCGGCGCTGCCACCCTCTCGCTCCTGCAGTTCCAGGTCCCCCAGCTGGCATCAAGGCTGTGCCCTCGTCCGCCAGCAGCGTGGTGGTGTCCTGGCTGCCGCCGGCCAAGCCCAACGGCATCATTCGGAAGTACACCATCTTCTGCTCCAGCCCCGGCTCGGGGCAGCCGGTACGGGATGGGGACAGGGACGGGATCATCGGGCGTGCGGGGGATGCTGCGCAGTCCCCTCCTCGGGCGCCTGCCCCGCTCAGCGCTCCCTCCCGAGGGGAATCGTGCCAGCAGCTGATTGAAAATAAACCAGGAATCAAACCTGGCCCCAGCCCTCCTTCGCGAGGGAGAGGTTGATGGGAGGTCTGCAGACTAGTGCTTATCAAAAGCTCCTTCTCAAACTCATTTCACTATCTGAGCCTCTGGTTTCCAGGGCAACATAATCTTTTCATCAAAGCAACTGGTAAAACCGCTGGGATCCGATATTGTTTTCTTGGCATCTTGTCAAAACTGTCATTTGGGTAAAAAAAATTATGTATACTATACAATATTCATATAGGCGCCTGCTTGTGGGGTACATTTCCCTGTGTGGACCCCACAAGGGCACACATTTGGAGACGGTGAACGCGCAGATACCTGTGCATGCATAAATACCGCACCCATCCCGTGCAATGGGGACAGGTGCTGGGCGGCCCTTCTCCATGAGACGTGCTTGGGGCACGATGGCTTTGGCCACAGTGTGATGGAGAGCGGCTCCGGCGCGGGGCAGAGCCCTGCGGAGGAGCCTGGCGCAGGACAGTGGCGGCATCGCTGCGTGCGGTGCAGGAGGCGATCCCATGCGGGGCTGTGGGGACGTCCCGGCTGCTCCCTGGGTCTGCACAGGGGGTTTGCAGCCCGGCCAGGACTTGCCTCCGTGCCGGCCCCGCTGCAGCCCCGGGGAAGCGTCCTTCCCGGGAACCAATCCTGCCGTGGCAGCCATCTGTTCCTCGGGCTCCAGCTCCCTGGAGAAATGCCGACACCAGCCGGTTTGCTCGGGCATTGAGGCTCCACGCGGGGCTGCGCCGCTGCTGGGGAGCGAACCCGTCCCTCAGGGAGTGGAGGCAGCTCCGCAGGGACCGGTCCCGCTGCAGAGATGGCTGGGGTGACGGGGGTGGAAGGGATCCCTGAACTGGGAGTGCTGGGGTGCTGGGGGGTGTCCGAGCACAGGCAGGCAGCCCAGAGGCGGCTTTGCCGGGGTGAGGGTGTCACAGAGGCTTTACCTTCTCCCATTCCCCCTCCAGGCCCCCAGCGAGTACGAGACCAGCCCCGACCAGCTCTTCTACCGCATCGCCCACCTGAGCCGCGGGCAGCAGTACCTGCTGTGGGTGGCCGCCGTCACCTCCGCCGGCCGCGGCAACATCAGCGAGAAGGTCACCATCGAGCCTGCCGGGAAAGGTGCGGGGGACACGCGCGGTGGCTCTGCTGTCCCCTGCCCCGGGGTGGCTGTGGCTGCTCCCTGTCAGCGCTGACGCGGGGGTGACTCGTGCCCAGGGCGGGGGGCGGACAGCACGGGGGGTCTCAGCTGTCATTACACACCAGGCTGACCTTCTCATTGCCCCCAGCCCCTGCCAAGATCATCTCCTTCGGGGGCACCGTCACCACCCCCTGGATGAAGGACGTGCGGCTGCCCTGCAACTCCGTTGGGGAGCCGGTCCCCGCCATCAAGTGGACCAAGGACAGGTACCGAGGGGGTTTCACAGCCAGGGACGGGCTGGTGCTGGCTGCGTCGCCCTCGATGTGTCACACATGGCCGACGCACCTTTTCTCTCCCGGCAGCGAGGACTCCGCCATCCCGGTGACGGTGGACGGCCACCGGCTGATCCAGCCCAACGGCACGCTGGTGCTGCGCTCGGTGAAAGCCGAGGACTCCGGCTACTACACCTGCACCGCCACCAACACCTGGGGCTTCGACACCATCATCATCAACCTCCTGGTGCAAGGTGAGGGCGCTGGGGGTGGCTGTGGTCCCAAATCTGTGCCCAGGAGCGGGGATCCGGCACAGTCGCGCTCACCCTTGGCAGCCGCTGCGTGCGAGGTGCTCACGGGCTTCTCCCTCCTCCGCAGTGCCCCCGGACCAGCCCCGCCTGACCGTCTCCAAGACCTCGGCATCGTCCATCACGCTGGCCTGGATTCCCGGGGACAACGGGGGCAGCTCCATCCGAGGTACGTCTGCGCACGTTCTTCTGTACTGTGCCTCGGTTTCCCCTCTCTGAGCGCTCCAGGGTAAAGCTGATACTTGTGAGCTTGTAGCACGGCTGCCAGTCACAATGAGAGGTCTGTAAGGTGTTTTCAATGAGATGCAGCACCTGAAGTAGCTAGTGAAGGGCATGTCATTAATTGCTTAGGTGCTGGTGGCCGGAGCAGGCCCCGGTGGCTGCTCCTGGTGTTGGTGGGACTCTGAACCTGACAGGATAGGATTTGTGCCCTGTCCCCTGTCCCTGGGGGGCTGGGGGCTCCAGAAGGGCTCCAGGAGCATCCCTGCTTTCCTGAGCCTCCTTTCTGCTCTGATTCATTTCATGAATTATACGTGGGAACAGCTGCACACGGAGCGGGGAAGGAGACCTCGCTTACAATTAATTAAAAGCATGAAAGTAATTACAAGCAAATCTCCCCAGCCAGCCGCCTTTCACTCCAGCGGACTCTGTTGATAAATTTGGTTATAATTGGATTAGAAATATTAAAAACATGCTGCAGGTACAAAATAAATAAATAGCAGGTGGCAGGCACCGTGGGTGGTGTGGGGGCGCCGGGGTGGCTTCAACACACTGGAGAGTGGGGCAGAGCCGGGCGGACCCGGGGGGTCCCGGTGCCGTGGGGAAGTCTCAGCCCTGGGCAGGGGCGAGAAACCCCCCTCGCTCAGCGCCGCCTCCATCCGGGCCCCTCGGCATCGCCACCGCGGCACCAGCACCAGCAGCGCAGCAGTCCCGTTCTGGTGCACGCACAAAGCCCGCTCTTCTCTGTTATTTTTATTGGAGAGCTGGTGAAAGAACCTGCAAAAATCTGCTGCTGGCGCTGCGGGCGGGTGACGTGGGACTGGGGAGCAGACGGAGGCCCGTTAGCCTCCTTTCTTTTACTAATTTATTTAATTCCAACTTGAACGTGCATAATTGTAGTAGTTTCACCTATGCTGAAGTTCATGCTAATGAATATATGTGCTGCTAAATGTTCTTGGCATCACCAAGTTAAAATCAATTTAAATATTCTGCGTAATAGGAGCTCTAAAATTTCATGCTGGTGGACATGCTAGCATTGAACTGAAATTTGTCATTTTAAAAGCTTTCCAGACAAAAGCCACCGTTTTCTGTTGAGATCAGGGACCATCCTTCTAGGAGCTGTATATTGAGATGGGCAATGGTTGGACTCGATGATCTTAAAGCTGTTTTCCAAGCAAAGTTATTTTATGTTGGTTTGTTGTATGGTTTCCATCATGGTTCGTGTGCAGTGGGGCAGGACTTGGTGTGCCCATGGGGCTGCGTTGGATGTGGCCGCGGGGTGTCATGAGGCGGGTGCCTCTGTCACCCGTGCCCGGAGGTGACCGCCCGTCCTTGCTCCCGCAGGCTTCGTGCTGCAGTACTCGGTGGACAACAGCGAGGAGTGGAAGGACGTGTTCATCAGCTCCTCCGAGCGCTCCTTCAAGCTGGAGAGCCTCAAGTGCGGCACCTGGTACAAGGTGAAGCTGGCGGCCAAGAACAGCGTGGGGGCCGGTCGCATCAGCGAGATCATTGAGGCCAAGACCCATGGCAGAGGTGAGCCCGTGGCGCCGTGTCCCGGGGGGACGGCGCCGTCCCTGTCCCCGCAGCCCTCCTGACGGCCGCCCTCCCGCAGAGCCCTCCTTCAGCAAGGACCAGCACCTCTTCACGCACATCAACTCCACGCACGCGCGGCTGAACCTGCAGGGCTGGAGCAGCGGGGGCTGCCCCATCACCGCCATCGTCCTGGAGTACCGGCCCAAGGGCAACTGGCTGTGGCAGAGCCTGCGCACCAACAGCTCCGGCGAGGTGTTCCTCACCGAGCTGCGCGAGGCCACCTGGTACGAGCTGCGCATGAAGGCCTGCAACAGCGCGGGCTGCGGCAACGAGAGCGTGCAGTTCGCCACGCTGGACTACGACGGCAGTGAGTGCGGGGACGGGGCGGGGGGCGACGTCGCCCCGCTGGGGGTCCCGGGAGTGCTGACCGCCCGCCCGCTCTGCCCAGGCACCATCCCCCCCATCAAATCCGCGCAGGGGGAGGGGGACGACGTGAAGAAGCTCTTCACCATCGCCTGCCCCGTCATCCTGGCCACGCTGGGGGTGGCACTGCTCTTCGTCATCCGCAAGAAGAGGAAGGAGAAGCGGCTGAAGAGGCTGCGGGGTGAGATGGGGTGCAGGGCGTGGGGCTGGACTGCAGAGCTGTGCCCTCCTGGGTGGGCTTGTTAGGCCCAGAATGGCTCTTTGTAAAACCTTCTTCTTGTTCTCTTGTAGACGCCAAGAGTCTGGCTGAAATGCTGATCAGGTGGGTGTCTCACCTGCATGTGCTGGGTGGGGAATGCTGGGCGTTGTTGGGGCTGGGGTGCTTTAAGCCCGGGTTCAGACCTTCTTGGGCTTGGCCCTGGAGGGTTGTGTCAGCCTGTGGCACAGCTGCCCGGTGCTCCTGCCTGCTCCTGCCTGCTCCTGCCTGCCGGAGGGGTGAGGCAGGCAGGTCCCAGCACCCGTGCTGGAGCTTTTTGGGGAGAGCTGCGCCCCTGCCAGGCTGGAGCCGCTGGGCTCTCTCCGGTAATGGCCGGGTCTGCGTCCCCTCTCACCTCACAGCAAGAATAACCGCAGCTTTGACACGCCGGTGAAGGGGCCCCCGCAGGGCCCCCGCCTGCACATCGACATCCCGCGGGTCCAGCTCCTCATCGAGGACAAGGAGGGCATCAAGCAGCTGGGTGAGCACCGCGCTGGGCCTGTGGCGTGGGGAGGGACGTGGGCCAGCATCCCCTCTGGCCCCAAGACACACACAGTGTCCCCAGGCTGTCCCTGTCTCCAGCCCCGGCTGGAGAACAACCAGCAAAAGGGCAAAGCTCCCATCTGCGTGTGTCCCAGAGCGCTGGGGGGGCCAAGTCTGGGGTGGCAGGCGCCTGCAGCAAAGCCCTGCCTAGAGAAAGAGGTCTGAGCTGCAGCTTCTTCCCGCAGGGGATGACAAAGCCACCATCCCGGTGACCGACACGGAGTTCAGTCAGGCGGTGAACCCCCAGAGCTTCTGCACGGGCGTCTCTTTGCATCACCCCGCTCTGATCCAGAACACGGGGCCCCTCATCGACATGTCGGACATCCGCCCCGGCACCAGTAAGTGGCTGCGGTGGGTTCGCGGGGGCAGTGCAGTGCGCTGGCAGACACGGGCACGAGGCCGGTGTGGGGGAGCCCCTGAGTGCCCCAGCACGTCCCCTTCCAGAGGGGTGCAGGTCCTGTCCCTCAGCACTGCCCGTGCCTGGAAGCAGCTGTTGGTACGGCTGCACACACAGCAGCCCGGCTGGCTCTGAGAGTGACCCACTGTGACCGCGTGTCACCTTTTGTGCCTCAGACCCGGTGTCCAGGAAGAGCGTGAAGTCTGCGCACAGCACCCGCAACCGGTACTCCAGCCAGTGGACCCTCACCAAGTGCCAGGCGTCCACCCCCGCCCGGACCCTCACCTCCGACTGGCGGACAGTGGGGTCCCAGCACGGCATCACGGTCACCGAGAGCGACAGCTACAGCGCCAGCCTCTCTCAGGACACAGGTGTGCTGGTTTTGCAGTACATGGGTTCATGGGCGGTGACATTGTACCATGACTTTGGGGCGAGTGCAGAAGTAGATTTTACTGTTAATAGGATTGTGGAACTGTAACTTCCACTGCAGGAGCCACTTGCTCTTGGCTGTGTTGAAACGTGTCTTCCAATTTCTAGCAAAGATTACGAATAGCACCGTTAATTGGGTGGATGCTCTTGTGCCAGGTCTGGCGCTCTGTGGGTTCCTGGCAGGTTGTTGAGCTCCAGGTTAAGTGATGGTGTGGGGACCACCTGTGTGTGTGTGCAGGCTCTGCCCTGCCGTGTCAGATGTGCGCTGTGCTGTCCCCTCCAGACGCTCTGGGGTGGCTCCTGAGCAGTGGGGCGAGTGCCCAGCTCTGGGACAGGTGGCCGGGTGGATCTCAGCAGGGACAGCCTGGCCATTCCCACAAAAGTGTGTGGGAAACGGGAGTGTCACGCGTCTTCTCCCCCGCAGACAAGGGCCGGAACAGCATGGTGTCGACGGAGAGCGCCTCGTCCACCTACGAGGAGCTGGCTCGCGCCTACGAGCACGCCAAGCTGGAGGAGCAGCTGCAGCACGCCAAGTTCGAGATCACCGAGTGCTTCATCTCCGACAGCTCCTCCGACCAGATGACCACCGGCACCACCGACAACGCCGACAGCATGACCTCCATGAGCACCCCCTCGGAGCCGGGCATCTGCCGCTTCACCGCCTCCCCCCCCAAGCCCCAGGACAGCGAGCGCGGCAAGAGCGTGGCCGTCCCCATCCCGCACCGCGCCAGCAAGAGTACGTACACACGGGCTGACATTTCTTCACTTCTCTCTTCACATTTTTTTCTTCTCTTCACATTTCTTTCCTCTCCTCTTTATATTTCTTTGCTTCTCTCATCATTTCTGCTCTCCTTGCATGTTTTTATTGTATTCACTCTTCTCCACTTTTCTCTGCTGCTTCTTGCTTATGCTCACTTTGCTTTTATCTCCTACGCATCTTTACTCCACTTCTCGCATTTCTTCTTTACTCTACTTCTCACATTTCTTCTTCGCTCCCTTTTTCTCACCTCCACATTTCTTTGCTCCTTTTTACTCTTTTCCATGTTTCTTTGCTC